>NC_057354.1:88565653-89190653 GCF_016509475.1 Prionailurus bengalensis | reverse complement strand
GATATATGAATGAATGAATGAATGAATGAATGAACATGTAAAAATCTAAATACATCCCTATGTTAATAGGGAAGAAGGCTGTGGTCTTATTTCTTATAGTAGAATGTTGAGTGTTGACACTTACGGGTCTCTTGCATCCCTGTACGTCTTGTGAGCAGAGGCATTGTCTGTGTTTGTTCCAGATTATCTTTTCAGGGATGTTTGTGCAGCCAACAGCTTTGTAAGGTAGGGATAATGTCTCCTGCCAGAGAAAGAAGCAGGCATGTTTCCAGCTTTGGAAGATCAAGATCGTGTTTTTCTATGGAAAAAGATACTTGGGTCCCTATGCTCAGGGTTCCTTTCCTTTAAAGCAAACCGCTATATGTGCAGGTGTCTCCTGGACTTCTTCACATTGTCCTGTAGACATTGGGATTCTGGGAACTGATGCAAGCATAAATGCTGATACCCGAGCTGCTGCTATTGATACTAGTAATAAAGTCCTTTGTCTCTGATCCAGTTTCATACCTGCCGCTAGCATTCGTGAAAATGTGGCACACGCTGATTTGTTGGTGTGCAAGGTGATAAAATCTCAGACTCTTCGTGGTTTTTCAATTTGTAGTCATTAAAATAGAGACTTATTCGGGCACAAATCATTCATACTTACTAACTCTAGTGAAGAAATTTTGGTAAGTGGTAGTATATTTGTGTGGTCTTAAAGTGTCTCCCTAGGATTACTTATTAATAATGAGGCAAAAATATAATTGGGCACCCTCATCATTAGGTGATCAAAATTTACATCAAAACTTACATAAACATTGTGTGCCTCTGAGTGAGATTCCCTGAGAGTGATACCACATTACTTTATGTAGTGTTCTGACCTGGAGTATATAACTTGAATCTAATTCATGAGGAAAAATTACAGACTCCAGATGAGAAGCATTCTGTTTGAAAGGAAGGAAGGAAACAAATATATACAAATATACATATTTACAAATACATATTTTATACAAATATAAAAATGTCAATCATAAGAAATAAAGAAAAGCTGAGGAACTGTTTCGAATTAAAGGAAGCTAACGAATCATGACGGCTAAGTGCAATGCATTGTCCTAGGCCAGGATTGGGAAACATTTTCTCTGAAGGGCCTGACAGTTGTATTTTAGGCTTTGTGGACCAAAGGGTCTCTGTTACAACCACTCAAGTTTACGGTTGGTTATACCTCAGAAGCATCCAGACACCATATGTACATGAATGAATGTGGTTGTATTCCAATAAAACTTTATTTACATAATAAGTAACAGGATGGATTTGACCCCGGGGGCTGTGGTTTGCTGATCCCTGTCCTAGATTGAATCTTGAGATTGCAAGAAAATATGCTCTAAAGCACATTTTTTGGATTCATTGACAAAACTGGAATATGGACGGTAGATTAGGAAAATGTTAAATTTTCTGAAATTGGAAACTATTCTCTGGTTAAAGAAATTATTCTTATTTTCAGAAAATGCACAATGAGCTACTTAGGAGTAAAGAGATCTGATGTATGTAACAAAGTTTCAAATGGCTAAGGAAAAAATAAATATTTAGGAAGAGAGCAAATGATAAAGGATGTGGGGCAAAGTATGGATAGTAGGTGAATCTGAGTAAATAATACGTGGGTGTTTCCTCATTCTATTCGTATAGTTTTTCTGTAAATTAGAATTCTCTTGAAATAAAAGCTTAAGAGCATATGTATGTTGATATATGTGAATTTATACATATGTACCTAGCCCATAGGGAAAAATATAAAAAATTTTGTAGATCTTCTCTCTGCACTCTCTTGATAGATACCTACAAAAAAAGAGAGATTAACCAAAACGTGAATTGGAAATGAAAATCTGTGATTGATGTAACAAGGGAAGCCAGCAGACATCATCCTTGGCCTAATCTGAATGCACTTAGTTACCACGCGGCTGTAGTCCAGGGGCCAGAGGTTTTAGCGCGGTCTGAAAATGACGGTGGGAGCCACATTTTCCAGACTGCGAAACACAGGGTACCTTGTTTAGTCAGCAGAGTTTAGGTCAAATGTGGTTATGAAAAACAGATGAATTCTGGTGATCAAGTTGTACTTTGACAAATATTCCATTGTTTGAACATGCAGTAATTTCTGAAAAATGTGAAGCAGCCTGGACTGCAGAGATTGAGTTCTCTCTTCTCAACTCCCTTGCCTACTCACAAAGGTCTCCTCGTCGTGGGGAGTAGAAATAACAGGGCAGAAGAAGTATGTTAGGTCCTCCCCTCCCCCTTCTTCATCCTCTTTTTTTCCCCCCTTTGCTCTACTGACAAATCAAGCCGTTCTGGGCAGGCTGTTTTGTCAGCTGGAGGTCTTGCACTACTCTGGGCTTTAGGGAGAGTTTTTGTGTTTCAGTGTTGTGGATAGTGGTGTGTTCCAGTGAATTAGATTCTTTGAGTTTATCCTGGTAATAGAAAAATGGTACTTGAGGTTTAGTGAGACATTGTTATATTCCACTGACTCCTCTGGCTGTGACCTGGGAGTCACAGTGTCTACTCCCACCGCAAGAGGCTCATCCATAGAACTCTCTTCCTGGAATTTAAGAACTATAGTAATGGCACGGCAGGCCAGAGATGCTTGATACCAGGACTCCATAAAGAGTCAGATCCTCTCTAATGACTTATTTTTCCACTTATATACTTGCGTTGTCCTTTGTGGTGTTGCTTTAGGGTTTTGTCTCACTTTGTTCATTCATCCTTTCAGTAAATATTTATTGCATGCTTGTTGTATACAGAGGACACGGTCCATCCTTCTGCCTTTGGGTAGAATTTCTGTTCTGGATGATATAGGCGTGTGCCATTCAGTGTGATCAACACTAGCTACATGTGGCTTTTGAGCACTGGAAACATGGAGAGTCTTAAATGAGATACGCTGTAGGTATAAAATACACACCAGATTTCAAAGGCTTTGTACAAAAAAAGGAATGTAAGATATTTTACATCACCTCTTTCTTTACTTTTCTACTGTGGTTTCTGGAAAATGTTTAAATTGGGTATGTGACTCACATTTGTGGCTTGCATTATATTTCTGTAGAACATTGCTTCTTATCAAAATATGAAATAATACTTACAAACCCTGAGTATTTTCTCTCTATCTCTTATCATGAAGCGATGGTGGTAATTTCTAGTATTACTATGTTTAATATTTTTCTGTGAATATCAGCCGTGATTATTACACTTTTTTTTTTCCAGTTTTGATGGCAGTCAGTACATCTCAAAAATACCAATTCTTGTCCAATTGTTAAATTCTTGGTATACCATTGCTGAATAAATTTGGAACCTTGGTGAATGTCTCTGGGCAACCAGATTCGTTTACAAGCTGACATTTGCAAAAGTGATTAGTGTGACCCATCTTGATGGTAGTATTTTCATGGTTTTGGTACAACTTTTGTATAAGCTGCCAAAATGTTAAGGACAGGCTTTCTTGCTGCTTCTGCTTCTCCTTCTTCTTCCTCTTCCTCTTCCTCTTCTTCCTCTTCCTCTTCCTCTTCTTCCTCTTCCTCTTCCTCTTCTTCCTCTTCCTCTTCTTCTACTTCTTCCTCTTCTTCTTCTTCTTCCTCTTCCTCTTCCTCTTCCTCTTCCTCTTCTTCCTCTTCCTCTTCTTCTTCCTCTTCCTCTTCCTCTTCCTCTTCTTCCTCTTCTTAACTATTATAGCTACAAGGAGGTAAGGTCATGGTAATTGCATGCTATAATGGGTTCTTAAATATGAAGGAAAAAATTCACCTCTAATTTTAAACATTTAGTCATTTATAAAATTATAGATCAGCGATGATAATATCAGTGATGACAAAATGATATAAAAACTGTTTAATACTTATTTGTGAAGGTTCCCCTTTGTTGCTGCAGTCTACAGTGCACTCTGCTCTGAGGAGATTGGACTGTGAAAAAAGTTTTGATGGCTGCCTGGCTGTGTCTTTTGGAAATGTTGGTTCTTTCATGCCCCGGGAAGGCTGCCAAGACATAAGTATTGCAGTGCCCCTACAGATGGCTTTATTTTTTAGAAGCTTGAAGCTAAATCTTCCTTGTATACATTACAATGTATATACACTCTGCAAATGATTGTGGCAATCTTAACATCTTTTGTATCATAGTTGCATGGTTTTGATTTAGTTTGTCTTTCATTAGGTAGGTCATATTTGGTATTAGTGGCATGTATGAATTTGGGACAGTTTTTATTCTAAGTCTCAACCATGATATAGATAATTTTCAGGGCTATAGGAGCTTCTGTGACTTGAGGCCCCAGCAGGGAGCAGTGCTGATGAGGAACAAAGCTGTAGGCAACTTTCAGGGAGGGGAACAACAGACTTCCTGCTGTAGGGCTGCTCAAGCAGGAGGTAGAAGCATGGTTTTTAGCCAAGAAGAATCTTAGGCATGTAGACAAGCCCAGCTCCATAATGGGAAATATCATCCTGTTGTCTTCTCTTTCTTCTTTACCTCCTCCTCCTCCTCCCCCTCCTCCCCTACTCCTCCTCCTCTTCCTCCTCCTCCTCCTTTTGTTACGTAAGTGTTGACTCCTTCTTCTGTCGTTACTTACTGTTGACATAGGTTTGCGTTGGGCTTGTTAGAGTAAAGACCAGTCAGTCTGAGAGTATTGTTTCTACTGTGTCTTATATATTGAGGAGAGACAAAGAAGTATGAGACATACTATTATATTCAAGAAAAATTGATATACCTATGAGATAACTACCAATATATATGGAAGTTTCATAATTTGGCAAAGGGCATCTATGAAAAGTCCCTAGCAAAGCTCATACATCATGAGTAAACTTTAGAAAGATTCCTAACAAATTAGGAAGAACTCAAAGACAAATACTCAAAGATGTCTACCACCACCCATTGTGTTCATTATTCCTAAGGTCCTAGGCCAAGGGAAAAAAAATGAAAAGGAGGGAAGATAGAATTTCAGAATTGTACAATAAAGCCTCTATTGTAAAAATTTCGAAATTCTATTAAAAAACATTTAGGAAGTAGTAGATAAATGAAGAGAGAGACACTCTTTGAATAGGATGTCTACACATTGTAAAACTGTCACTTTCTCCCTGACTTAATTTGTAAAATGAATGAAATTAAAATAAATCCAATAGGAAGTTTGTGGTAACCCTTTTCCGAATTTGTTCAAAAGTGCTGTAATGTAGAGGCTAGTGGCTTGCTCTGAAGACTTGAAGCCATGTTGTGATGGTGCATGCCCCACAAGAAGCTCCACTGTATTTCCACAAGAATACATGTATGAGGGTGTTAATTTTGACATTGTTTCTTGTTGAAAATAGTGGAAGCAATCTAGGTATTCATCACTGGGGGACTGATAAGTAACATTGGTGTTTATGTATGATTGATTGTAATATATGCAACATGTGCCAAGCTATTTAAAAATTTTTTTTAACATTTATTTATTTTTGAGAGAGAGAGAGGGAGAGAGAGAGAATGAGCAGGTGGGGCAGAGAGAGAGGGAGACAGAATCTGAAGCAGGCTCCAGGCTCTGAGCTGTCAGCACAGAGTCTGACGCCAGGCTCAAACTCACAAACTCCACGATTGTGACCTGAGCCGAAGTCGGATGCTCAACCTACTGAGCCACCCAGGCGCCCCTATGCCAACCTATTTTAAATGATGAACAACCGTTATATGTAAATATATAAAGGTTTCAGAAATATAGTGCTGGGGGATCAAAGTAAGGAGCAATACAATTGATAGCTCAATATCATTTATATAAATTAACCCATGAAATAATACTATACATACTTATTTCAAAGGCACACTTATACATATATATGTATATGTGTATATATATGTGCACATGTATATATGTATGTATATAAAGAAAGAAAGAAAGAAAGAAATTTCATTTGAATGACATGTCTTTTTCTATATACTAGAGGGGGTGCCTGTGTTGATAAGGGGAATGGGACTGGGAATGAGGCATAAAAGAAAAAAATAAAAATGCATAATATTACATACTTCAACAGTGTTTCTTGAACTAGGGTAGTATTATAAAATCAAGTCTTTGCAAGTGATGCCTTAATAAAATGCTCTGAACTGTTGCTACTTGAATGTCATGGTATCAGAGAAATCCCATTAGCATTTGTCAAAGAGGCTTCTGGGAATTTTCTTTAGTACCACCTCTACCCTTAAAATGTAGGTAGAATAGTCACAAAACACAGGTGGAAGGTTTTATGTATTTCTTCTTTTTCTTCTGTGCTACTTGAAAACCTGTATTTCTTTTTAAGATCATTGATATACATGGTCGGGCCACCAACTAGTTTTCTTTATCTATTTTGGGGAACCAAAATAGAAAAGAATTTGATGTTTATGGCAAGGAGTATGTACACATCTAATATTCATAAAGTGAATTTTAGTCACCATACATTCTTTAAAATTCACTCTTTCAAAGAAAAACAGCTGTATCAAGCAACTAAATAATACTCTATTCACTTAACAAGTATTTATTGCAGATATGTTTTATCCTATATGGGTAGGTGTCAAACCAGTTAGCATTCTAGACTCTGAAGAGGTGCATCAGGGATTCCTTGCTTGAAAAAAAAAATAAAGAGTTCCTTACTGCAAGTCTCAGCACCTTTGTAAACATGAAAGAAAGACATTGAGATGGTTCTTGGTGTTAAAGAGGGAAAGAAATGTAAATGATATGATTAGCAAGTGTTCTGTTTTCATTTTAAGCTTTTCATCTGTGGTCAATGAGTGAAACACATTTCCTCATTAAAGCAATTTGGATGTAAGTTTCCTGAAACCACATTAGGCTGTCCACCTCCCCTGAAGTTTAGTATGACTTAGTCTTGATTTGAGGGAGGGGAGAGATTCAGAAGGAAACCTTCACCCATTCTTGGAGAGGGGAGAGGGGGAAAGCTACTTTTGTCAGGTTGCTGGAAGGAGGCTCTTTGGAACTAGGCAGAAAAACCTGCCTAGGAAAAGGAGCGGGTAATAAAAATAACATGAGCTGGTATCAGACACATTTTTCTTGCTTTCAGTAAACTTGGTAACTTTGGCTTTCAGTTTGCTTACAGGGATAGGAAAATGTATTTTAAAAAGCTGTTGAGAAGAATACGTGAGATAATAAGAGTGTTTTTATAAAGCAGATAATTAAAATATATTATTTTATAAAGCAGATAATTAAAAATATTTGTTTCCTTGTGTCTTCTGTGAAATATCCTCTATGAAAATGGCAAGCACAGAGGATCTTGTTTAATGTCTGGTGCTATATGTATCTCCTCTTCAACAGGTCTTCAAAGTATGAAAATAGAGAAGGATCAAACTATAATCCTCATTAGAAGGAAGGAGAGTTTTGTCTTTTTTCTCCACTCAATAGTAGGTGTAGCCTGAAGCTGTGCTGTAGTCAGCATACCACATTGCTGAGTCCTTTCAAGTTTAGGGGTTTTGTGTTTCTTCCATGGCATTTTCACACACACTTCATCTTACTTGAGCCTCGAGATACCGGTCTGACATAGGCAGGTTTTGTAGTGAACATCTTATACGGACCTGGTGGTTGAGGGAATTTGAGGTTCAGTGAGATTAATTGATCTGCCTGACGGATCATAGAGCTAGTGATTGGCCAGACTGGGAGCCAAGTCTGATTTTATGAGTTGTATTTGAAAACGTCTTTTTACTTTCCTGTATTAATGTTTCTGTTGCGGAGGCAAGTGCTATAAAGTAAGTAAAGGGACTTTTTCCATGACGATACATTCTGAAAGTATCACTAAAAAGTAAACACGTTGGCATTGTTTTGCCTTAATATCTGGTCTTTGAAGTTTGAGAAGGAAGAACTGTTTATAAAATTTTTAATTAAGAAAGCAATGCTCTTGGTGGTTTCTGGAAAAAAAGAAAGTATTTAAAAATAAGAGTCATGCCCTACCTTCTAATACTGGCAAAGACTTGGAAATCAGATATAAGGACCTGGAGAAAGACAGTCGCATAAACCACATTGGTTTTGGCTTAGAAAAATGACTGCAGTGAAGAGAGATGGGCAAACTGTATTTCATAGTTTGCTCCTTAGATTGGGAATGTTGCCTTCTGGGGAACTCTAATAATGTGTTAGTGTCGTCACACCAGGTCTCTTTGGTCCTGTCAGCGTTCTGTGACTGCTATGTAAAATTTCAGGCTTGCTGAGATAGCTCTCTATAGTTCATGCTAAAGATTTATTTTTAATTAAAACTTAGCCTGCGCTCCCTCCCTGCTCTTCATTCTAGACCTGGCTTGGGAAAATCAGGAGGGGAGGGGTAGGTGCTAATAGTGCTGTTTTAAAAGGATCCCTGCCAGTGCTAAGTTAGGCAGAGCCAAACTTATTCTGGACTCGTCTTCGGGTAGATCATCCTTCCTTGGCTTGCCAAATAGCCCTTCATAATGCCAGGTTATTGTGCAGTTTGTTCCAGCATCAGGCTTCATTTGGGCCCTCCCATTCAGAAAAGAGCAAAACTTTCCCCTCTTTCCAGGCATAGCATTATTACTCTCTTAAGGGAGACTTTCAGATACTGGTCTGTTCCAAAGACCTTCTGTTAAAACTTTTCTGCTGTGCAGGGTGTCTTCTGTTGCCTGAAATCATCTCATACAATTATTGTAGAGTTGCATACTTGGCATTCATAGGGAGGAGTCCTCAGGCAGCCAGCTAGCTACCTTGTCTGTAGTCAGAAGTGGTAGATGACAGGGTCACCAAAGTAGTAGTTTTATGGTCATCTTACTGCTACCAGGAGGGTGAGTCCCCTTCTAGGGGCCAGCACTGTTACTTCTAGCCACTTCTATTCTCCCCTGTCCACTTCAGAGAGAGCACTTTTTTTTTTTTCCCTTTCCTTGTGTCCTTTATTTTGGCATCTGGTAGTTTCTATACTAATTCCACCATTGTCTGCTCTAGGCTCTTTCTGCAACTGAGCTGGTAAGATCAGTTAATGGACACTGTAATGCCTTTGATAAAAGGGAACCAAGGAAATATCTTAATTTTTTTTTCTAAATGTCATTCCCTATTTAAAAAAAATAGAAAAATATGAAGAAACCAAATTACAGTTCTACCATAGTTTTGGTCTGCTTCTTTGTAAAATATTTGATATACTTTAATAAAAATTTAATTGTACTATGTGCATTTCTTTATGATTTAGATTTGCTCCTCTCCCTATTACATATACCATATCACAAATATCTGTTCATGTCAAATGCAGACCCAACATTATTGTTTTTATTTCCCTTGTATACATTTACTTAATCCAGTATAGTTAGAATTAATCATGTAATGATGATGATGATGGCAACTATTTATTGAGTACTTACTACATACATACTAGGCATCATATTGTATGATTTACGTACGTTGTTTTATTTAAGTCTCATAGCAACCCTGAGAAGTATATATATTAATATCCTGATTTTGCAGGCAAGGCAATTGAGACTTAGTGTGTGTAAGTTGCTTAAGATCACAAAGTTAGAGGTAAACTAGGGTTCTAACCCATACTTTTCAAATCTGAATACAAGTTCTTTCATCGGTGCATATTTTAGACATTTTTTTCATCACTTATCTGATTATCACTTTAGGTAAAATTGTTAAAGTGAATTAAAGGGCATATGCATTTTAAGCTTCCTGATACCTAAACTTTGAGAAAAGTCATGCCAATTTGCATTTCTTAACATAACAGTATAGAAGTGCAATTTTACCATATTTTCAGCAATATTGGGTGCTGTCTTATTTCTTTTGCTAATTTTGTAGGTGAAAAACGGTACATTGTGAATTACATTTGCATTTTAAAAATGACTCTTGATTGTGGACATTTTTCTAATGTTTAGAAGCCACTCATTCAGTCTGACTTCAGCCAGGTCACGATCTCGCAGTCCGTGAGTTCGAGCCCCGCGTCGGGCTCTGGGCTGATGGCTCGCAGCCTGGAGCCTGTTTCCGATTCTGTGTCTCCCTCTCTCTCTGCCCCTCCCCGGTTCATGCTCTGTCTCTCTCTGTCCCAAAAATAAAATAAAATGTTGAAAAAAATTAAAAAAAAAAAAAAGAAGCCACTCATTCCTTTTTGTGTGTGCACGGAATGTTTATATTTTATTTATTCAGATAGGTAGTTTTTTTTTCTGATGTGTATTTCTGATATTTTCTTAGTATGCTATTTACTTTTTAATTGTTTCTTTTATTTTGATTTGTAGAAAAAAATTTTTTTAATGTTTATTTAAGTTTAGGAGAAAGAGAGCAGGGGAGAAGCAGAGGGAGAGGGAGACCAAGGATCTGAAGTGAGCTCTCTGCTGACAGAAGAGAGCACAATGAAGGGCTCGAACTCACAAACTGTGAGATCATGCCTTGAGCTAAAGTTGGTCGCTTAACTGACTGAGCCACTCAGGCGCCCTTGATTTGTAGAAATTTTAAAATTTGTGAATCAATCTGTCACTGTTCCCTACATGTGTATGTGTTTTTATAAGTTTATTTATTTCTTTTGAGAGAGAGAGAGAAAGAGAGAGAGACAGCATGAGAGAGGGGTAGGGGCAGAGAAACAGAGGGTAAGAAAGTCCCAAGCAGGCTCTACACTGTCAGTGCAGAACCTGATGCAGGGCTCTAACTCATGAACTGCAAGATCATGACTTGAGCTGAAACCAAGAGTCGGATGCTCAACCGACTGAGCCACCCAGACGCCCCATTCCCTTTGTGTTTTTTTAAAGTATAAGTTGCGTACATTAAAATGTGTGCAAATTTTGAGTGTGTAACTTAATGGATTTTAACACATGTATACACTTTTGTGTCACCCAGATCTGGAAATAGAACATTTCCACCTCTCAAGGAAGTTTCCTCTTACCTCTTTTTAGTTTTGGCTGCTCTTGAACTTCATACATAGGTAATCATATAACATATGCTCTTTTGTGTCTAGCTTCTTTTCCTCAACATAATGTTATTGAGATTCATGCATGTTGTTGCATGTATTGGTAGTTTATTCATTTTTATTGTGAGGTAGTTTTTCACTTTATGGATAGTGAAGGACACTTGGGTTGTTTCTAGTTTGGGGCTTATAATGAATCAAGCTACTGTGACATTCTTATACAAGTATTTTTTTAATGGACCTAGATGCTCTTTTCTCTCGAGAAATACCTAGAACTGGAATATTATAGTTATCTTTTTGTTATCAACTTCTACTTTTCCATTGGTGTTAGGTAATATATGCTGTAGGCTTCAGCACTTTGAAATTTATGGACATTTTCCTAATGGCCCAGTATATAATGTAATTTGGTAAATGTTCAAAGTGCACTTGAAAAGGATGTATATTCTGCACTTGTTAGAGTATCTTTAAACGATAATTTGATTTGCCAATACTTGCTGACTTTGTTCTAACAGTATATAGAGAAAATATTTAAAATATTACAGGGTTGCCTGGGTTGCTCAGTTGGTTAAGTGTCCGACTTTGGCTCGGGTCATGATCTCACGGTTCGTGAGTTTGAGTCCCACATCAGGTTCTGTGCTGACAGCTCAGAGCCTGGAGCCTGCTTTGGATTCTGTATCTCCCTCTCTCTCTGCCCCTCCCTCACTCATGCTCTGTCTCTCTATCTCTCAAAAATAAATAAACATGAAAAAAATAAAAAAAAATAACTATATTATAAATGGAGAAGGGTAAAGACATAAAGGGAAATATGGTTTCTGTAGTTCCCTGGGACTGGTAAAATGACAATGTCAGTAGCCAATGATAAGTTATGAATATATAATGTAATTCTTGGAGTAACCATTAAAAATGTCATACAAAGGGGGTGGCACCTAGATGGCTCAGTCGGTTGGGCATCCTGACTTCAGCTTGGTCATGATGTCATATGTGTATGTCTGTGTGTGTGTATATATATATGTATATATGTATATATATATACAGACACACAGACATACACATATATATGTGTATATACATACACATATATGTGTCATATATATATGACACAAAAATGAGAGACATAGGCCATAACATATAAATAATTACATTGAATGTAAATTATCCAAATATATGAACAAAAGGCAGATATTGGCATAGTGGGTTAAGAAACATGACCCAAACATCTGCTGTCTATAAGAAAGTCACTTCAAATATAATGATATAGGCAAGATGAAATTAAAAAGGATGAGCAAAAAAGGACATCATGGAAGCATTGATCAAAGAATGGTGGAATTGGCAATATTAATATTAATGAAGTAGGGGCTCCTGGATAGCTCAGTCAGTTAAGCATCCGACTTCAGCTCAGGTCATGATCTCGCAGTTCATGAGTTTGAGCCCCATGTTGGGCTCTGTGCTGACAGCTCGGAGCCTGGAGCCTGCTTCGGATTCTGTGTTTCCCTCTCTCTGCTCCTCCCCAGCTAGCACTCCACACTCTGTCTGTCTGTCTGTCTGTCCGTCTCTCTCTCTCTCTCAAAAAATAAAATAAACATTAAAAAAAAAATCAATGAAGTAGGCATTAGAACAAAAGAAATTACCAGAGACAAAGGTACTTTATATGATAAAAGGATTGATCCATCAAGAAGACCTATAATTCTAGATGAGTATATCCTAAACAACAGAGCCATTAAATTGTGAAGCATAAACTACTAGAACTGAGAGGAGAAACTGACAGATTCACAATGGAAGTTGGGGACTTCTAACCCCTTTCACAACTATTGAGAGAACAACTAGACTGAGAATCATCAAAGATAATAGAACTCAGCAACACCATCAACCAATAAAATGATAAATGGACATTCATAGAACACAACAGTGGCAGAATACACATTCTTTTCAAGTGTCCACAAAACATGTATTAAGTTAGACTGCATCCTGGGCCATAAAATAAACCTCAACAAAATTTGGAATCATGTACAGACTTCAGTGATATCAGACTAGAAGTCACTAACAAAAATATAACAGGAAAATCTCCAAACACTTTGAAACTAAACAATATACTTCTATATAATGCTGGGTCAAAGAAGAAGTCTCAAAGTAAATAAAAATGTATATTGAGTTGAATGAAAATGAAAATTTGTGGATGCAGCTATAGCAGTGTTGAGAGGGAAATTTATAGCACTAATTTGCATACATTAGAAAAGAGGAGGGGCGCCTGGGTGGCGCAGTCGGTTAAGCGTCCGACTTCAACCAGGTCACGATCTCGCGGTCCGTGAGTTCGAGCCCCGCGTCGGGCTCTGGGCTGATGGCTCAGAGCCTGGAGCCTGTTTCCGATTCTGTGTCTCCCTCTCTCTCTGCCCCTCCCCCGTTCATGCTCTGTCTCTCTCTGTCCCAAAAATAAATAAAAAACGTTGAAAAAAAAATTTAAATAAAAAAAAGAAAAGAGGAAAAGTCTCAAACTGGTAGTATAAGCTTTCTACCTCAAAAACCTAGAAAAAAAACAAAGACAAAATAAACCCAAAGCAAGCAGAATAAAGGAAATAATAATAATAATAATAATAATAATAATAGTAATGAAACCTTGAAAAGAAAAAAAAACAATTGAGGAAATCAATGAAAGTGCTGGCTTTTATTTAAAGGACTGATAAAATGGAAAATCTCTAATAAGACTGATAAAGAAAAAAAGAAAGAAACAGATTACCAATATCAGGAATAAAACAGGGGATATCAAGAATATATTGTTATTGATACTACAGATATTGAAAGGATAATTGAGCAGCTCTACACACATAAATTTGAGAACTTATAAAACTGACCAGTTTTTTGAAAAATGCGAACTGCCACAGTTCACATAAAATGAAATCTATAATTGGAATAGCCCTGTGACTATGAAGGAAACTGAATTTGTAATTTTAAAACTCCTGTGTTAAATCTCTAGGCTCAGGCGATTTCATTGGAGAATTCATACAAATAGTTATAGAAGGATTAATACCAAGTCCACATAGTGTCTTCATTAATATGGAAATAGAAGGAGCACTTTACAGTTCATTTGATGAAGCTAGTAGGACTCTGATGCCAAAACAAGACAAAGATAACACAAAAACTGGGCTGCCTGTGTGGCTCAGTCAGTTGAGCATCTGGCTTTGGCTCAGGTCATGATCTCTCAGCTCATGGGTTTGAGTTCCACGCCAATGCAGAGCCTGCTTCTGATTCTCTGTCTCCTTCTTTCTCTGCCCCTCCCCAGCTTACGCACGCTCTCTCTCTCAAAAATATTTAAAAAATGGTATTAAAAAGATAATACAAAAACTAAAAATATAGACTGATATCCCTCAAATATAGGCATAAAATTTATTAGCAAAGTATTATTAAGCAGAATTTACTAATATATGGGGAGAATATGTGGCCAAGTAAGATTTATTTCAAGGTATGTAAGGCTGATTTAATATTTAAAAATCAGTCAATGTAACTTACCACATTAACAGTCCAAAGAAGATCACATAATTGTATCAATTGATGCAGAAGGAACATTTGACAAAATTCAAGCCCATTCATGCTTTATTTAAAAAAAAAATCCAAAAAATCAAAAAAAACAAAACCTTTCTCAAATGGATACAAAACATACGCAAAAGCCTATAGCTAAGGCTTGGGATGCCTCGGCGGCTCAGTCAGTTGAGCATCCAATTTCGGCTCAGGTCTGATCTCACTGTTCATGAGTTTGAGCCCCGCATTGGGCTCTGTGCTGATAGCTTAGAGCCTGGAGCCTGCTTCAGATTCTGTGTCTCCCTCTCTGTCTCTACCCCTCTCCCATTCACACTCTGTGTCTCTCTCAGAAATAAACATTAAAGAAAATTTTTTTTAAAAAAGGCTAAACTAAAGCTTATAGCTAAATACTTAAGGGTGAAAGACTGTTTTCCCCTTAAGATCAGGAACAAAGCAAGGATGTCTGCTCTCACCATTTATATTCAACATAGAGTTAAATGTTGAGTAGACATTCTAGTCAGTGCAGTAAGACTGGGAAAGGCAATAAAGGGCATACAGATTGGAAAAGAAGAAATGTAGCTGACCCTTTTTGTAAGTAACATGATTGTTTCTGATGAAAACCCAGAAAATCAAGGTAAGACCACATAGTACCAATAACTGAATGTAGCAAGGTGGCAGGATACAAGATCTACAAAAAACAATTGCATTCCTATACATTAGAAATGAATATATAGATACCAAAATTAAAAATACAGTACTATTTATGATCATTTAAGAAAAGATACACTTACATGTAAATTTTTTTAAAGTGTGCAGGACTTGTGTGCTGAAAACTACAAAATGCTGATGGATGAAATCAACAAAGATGTAACAAATAGAAAGACATAGTATGTATATGGATTAGAAGACAACACCATAAAAATATCAATTTTTCCCCAAGTTGATACATAGATTTAGTGAAATTCCTTTCAAAATCCCAATAAGATTTTTGTTGCTATGGACAAGATTATTCTAAAATTTAGATGGAAAGACAAAGGAACTAGAACAACTAAAACAATTTTGAAAAAAATAATAAAGCGGGAGGAACCAATATACTCCGTTTTAAGACTTATTATATGGTTACAGTAATCAAGCCTGTGCGGTATTGGCAGAAGCATAGACAGATTAGATCAGTGGGATAGAGTAGAGAATCCAGAGATAGACCCACAAAAGTATTTGAAAAAATTGCAAAAGCAATTCAACAAATGGTGCTGGAACAATTGGACATCCATAGGAAAAAAAAAAAGTGAGCCTTGAGCTATTTCTTACATTTTATACAAAAACTAACTCAAAACGGATCATTAGTTAAAGGTGAAGTGCAAAACTAAAACTTTTAGGAAAAAAACAGGAGAAAAATCCTTAGAATCTAGGAGTGGGCAGAGAGTTCTTAAACTGTACTCCAAAAGTGCTCACCATAGAAGAAAAAAGGTTGATAAAATTGGGCCATATGTAAATAGAACACTTTTGCCCTGCAAAATACCCTGTTTGGAGGATGAAAAGACAAGGGACAGAGTGGGAGAAAATATCTGTAAACCACATATCCAACAAAGGAGTAGTATCTAGAAGATACAAAGGCTTTTTAAAAACTCAACAGTTTAAAACCAAACAAGCCAGTTAGAATATGGGCAAAAGACATGAAGACACAATTCACCGAGGCAGATATACAGATGGCAAATAAACATGCGAAAAGGTGTTCAACATCGGTAGTCATTAGAGGAATTCAAATTAAAGCCACAGTGAGCGATTGCTGTATTCCCATCAGAATAGTGGTGATACCAAATGGCAGTGAGGATGCTGGTGGGAATGTAAAATAGTGCAGTCCCTCTGGAAAACAGTTTGGCAGTTTCTTAAAAAATTAAACCTGTAATTATCATGGGACCCAGCAATTGCACTCCTGGGCATTTATCTCAGAGAAATGCAAATTTAGTTCAGGTATTTGCTGTACATGAATGTCAGTAGCTTTATTCGTAGCAGCCCCAAACTGGAAGCAACCCTGATGTCCTTCAGTAGGTGAATGGTTAAACAAATGTGGTACATTTATACCTTCCCATGGAATATTACTCAGTAATATAAAGGAAAGAATTACTGATAGAGGCAACAAGCTGCAGGAATCTCTATATAGAGATTTATACTGAATGCAATAAGCTGATCTCAAAAGGTTACATACTATAAAATTCCATTTATGTAACATTCTTAAAGTGACAAAATTAAAGAAATGGAGAATAGATTAGTGTTCATGAAAAGTTAAGTAGAGGGTAGGGATGGAGGCAAGTGGAGAAAGGAAGCTTTGAGGTATCTTTGTAGTTTTGGAAATGTGTACCTTGACTGTGTCAATGTCACTATCCTGGTGGTGATAGAGTACTATACTTTCCTAAGATGTTTACCATTGGAGAAATTGGGTAAAAGCACAAGGGATCTGTCTCTATTATTTCTTGTAACTGTGTATGAATCTATAATTCTCTAATAATAAAAAGTGTAATTTGAAAAAATGGTATTGAAGCATATTTTATTCAACTCTTAGGTTCCTTTTTTCTCTTAACCTGTTTTCTTCTTGTTATTCTTTCTTTCTTTCTTTCTTTCTTTCTTTCTTTCTTTCTTTCTTTCTTTCTTTCTTTCTTTCTTTCTCTTTTTACCAGGTATCAGCTTAATATTTGTCCACTTTGTTTATAGATATTCTGCCTGTTTTCCTGAACATCTGAAGTTCAATATGATAGATTTCTGTATTCTTAGATTTTAAATTTGTCTGTTTCTTTACAGCATCTGTTAATGGGGAGGAAAGCATAGATTTATTTATACAAAATTTCCCCAGTCTTCACTTAACTATATAAAGGGCTGTTTTTTTCTGGGTGTGTGGCAAATTTGATTTTGAAATGCAGAGAGCAGCCATGTGTCTTTAATAAAACAGCCATTACATACATTTATATATCATAAAAATAATGTGTATAGCTCTTTCAATTTATAAAGTACTTCAACTGAACCTCAGAATATTTTGCTTTTCCTGGTGTTGGCTTCCTTTATGTACATGAGAAGTCACTTCAAAGCTGTACGCCTAGTTCTTTTTATGTAAAATCTTACACCATACCTTCTTTTAGGCCAGTACTTCCATCATGAGGACAATTAACAGTGTCTCATGCGTAACCACTGTGACACGATGGTACTATTTTCATTTACGGTTTTAGACACCACATTTTCTTATTAGCACTTTAGTAATCGTTCATGTGGCAGCATGACACAGATTAAGAGATTTGTCTGGAGGTTTTAAACTTCCAAATTTTGGAGCACCTTAGCAGTTTAAAAGATTGACAGGTGTGAGTTAGAAAAGACTTTCGTTAAAAATTGGCAAGTGTGAAATTGGGCAGTTGAACAGTATGTTTGGAACACTACCAACTCTGGGGATTGTTCTTGGGAGAAAATGCAGACAACCTCATTACTTCACTCTAATTAAAGGAATGGCTCTCCTTGCTAGTCGTGTGTAGGTAACCAATTCTCCAAGAATTTTTGGAGTCTCATTGTTGAGTAGTTAATTTGGTTTATGTCTTTGCTCACATATTCTTAATGGTTCCTGGTATGAAGGTACTACTCAACAAAATGATGGAACTTGGGGGGGGGGATATAGTTTAAATTACAGTGTTTTGTTACAAAAAATAGTAAAATAAGTTGCATTTCAATTATTTTATATTAGAAGCTATGTCATGTATTAAAATTTACTTGCTAATTGCCTACAATTGATTAAATCATATTATAATCTACAATAAGCACATTATGGTACAGAGTGATAGCAGGTAATTTTAGTTTGGGTTTCCCTAACAAAAAGACACTTATCTTAAAAGTGAAATCCAAATCTTTTCCTGATCAATTACCTTAATCATGGAGGAAGTCTGGGTTTTTGTTCTAACCAGGTAGGTAGGTTGTAATTTTAAGCAGTTTGGTTTACGAAGCATGATTAAGACACCGTTCCCTTTGAGGTTTACCCTTTCGCTTCTGAGGTACAACTGTTTATCATCTTGGGTCAAAGGTTATAAAAAGTAGTCATCAATTAAAGCTTTATTGGTTGTAATTGGTAATGCTATGAAAGGAGCCAGCCAAACTGAATCTGATAATAAAAGACTCTTTGTTAAAATATTTAATAAATTAACACTCTCTCTTGGAAGGGGGAAGCTAATTACAAAGCCCAAGATTGTTAATCATAATGTTTACTTTCTTCAAAAGCACAGACTCAACTACTCCATAATCATTAGACATCAGATTTCTTTCTTTTTCTTTTTTTAAATCCAGCAGACTCTGTCATTCCCGGAGGGGATGTTCTTTTCTATGGCTCAGGCTTGGGATATGGCAGAAGGAGGAAATGCCAAGACAAACATAAGTTATAAGGGCCATCTTAAAAATAAACAGGACTCTGTTATAACGTCACACTGCCTTTGCTCTCTTCAAAAAGGGTCAAAAGTTTATGTAGATTTATTTTGTAGCCTAATGAATGATATCAAGAATTGGGGCATTTGGAAAGTAATGTTTTTGTTTTGTTTTGTGTAATAATAAATTATCTACCAGAGCTATTATCCTATCTCTGTACACGTGTTGTTGGTGGTTTTTTTTTTTTTTTGAGGTGTTTTGACAGTTTTGTGGCTTTTGAATTTTAGACATTTCCAAAGCCCTAACGTAGGTAAATGGAACTGTGACACATACCACCTCTCCGACTCTTGAATGACCTTGCCGTGGGAACTCTCTGAATGGGCCTTTACATCTGGGAATCGAATGTTTCTAGATTTAAGCAATAGGGGGCATCTTGGGTTTGTTCTTTACACATGTTGCTGTAGTCTGATCTTTAGGGCAGTTCTAATGAAAGAAAATCCTGCTTTGGGCCTGCTGTGCAAATTAGCCATATGGCGAAGTGTAATATCCCGCTGAACGTCATTATGGGGCCCTATGAAAAGTGCTCCCCTTTTCACATGGAAGCAAATTAAAATGGCCCTTTCAGGTTTTTGGTTTTTTTTAAACTCTGAATAAACCTGTCTTCACTTGGATGCCGGGACAGTTGAAAGGGAGTTCTCCAGCTGCAGTCAGGGTGGTGAAATTACAGGCTTTGCCCAAGACCAAATGGAAATATTGCTTCCTGTAGGCAAAGCCGGAAGAACAATGGTGTGTGCTTCCATCCTTCCATTTCCCTCCCTTGTTCTTTGTGTACTTGCCCTTAGCTGCTTCTCAATCCAAGAGTGAGTTTTCTGTTATTGTGATGGACGAGAAGGGCTCAGCCCACTCTCCAGTAGACCCTGTATCAGTCTCTACGAGGAAAGGCCCACAGATGAAGAGCTGTTTACCCAAATAATGGCACAGTAAATATTTAATGAAGAAGATGGGCCCGTCCCATGTTGTCTGTTGTTTGGACATACTGCCCATATGAAATAATATCGTCCCAGCATAAGTTTTTATTTTTTTTCTGCAACACTAGACATGTAGGTCCCACTAATGTTTGGAGGCATGGGGTTCAGTAACTATATGAAATGTTCAGGGTGTCTGTGTGCGTGGTATACGTTGGCACCTTTTACGAAGAAAAAGAAATCCACGGAAAGGTCTTTCATCCCGTCTTCCCTTTCCCCCCTGCTCGAGGGAAAGGATCATACAGTCGTGACTTAGTTGATTACTAGTGTACATTTGTAAACTGACAGCAGCTAAAGTTTGACTTTGAGCTTTGTTAGCAATAAATTTCACCACTCTTACAGACAAAAACAAAAAAACCTCCCTCATTTGCCCACACAGAGTGGTAGTGCTGTGTGCCTCCTATGTTTATATCCAGGCAAGTGCCTAGACACATGGGGAATTCAAAGTTATCATTTGTGTATCTATTTTTGTTTTTAAGCATTTATTGAAAGCTCATGTTAGTTCCAGCATTTGTGTGATGACAATTTACAGCATGTGTTTGAAGAAAGAAAGTTGGCACAATGTTGTGCAATAAGAGTAGATCATACTAAATTACGATGTTTGAGAAAAGATTTTTGCATGCAAAATGAAAGGAATGAAAAGGGTATGTACCATATTGTCCTGTTTGTGTGTGTATGTGTACATATGTGAGTATGTGAAATACCTGTTAAGAATAGAGGAATGTTGGTAAGGGAGTACACCAAAAAGTAAACAGTAGTTATCTCCAGGTGATGGGATTATCAATGACTTTTATTTTCTCTCTTTGCCTTATCTGTATTGTCTGATTTTTCTAAAAGTCACAAATTTTACTTTTGTAGTTAGTAATTGCAAAGAGACAGTATTAAGAACACAGCTAAAAGCAAAAGATTGAAACAAAAGAAAATGAAACCAACCAAACAAACAACCTTTTTCAGCATAGCCTGAAGAGAAGTGGGTTATTTCCTGGTTAATTCTGGTGCTAGGATTAATGATTAGACTTGAGAAATTGACAATGGCTTTGGGGACATTTGACCATTAGCACCCTTCTCCACTTTTATCATAGGATGTGATGTAATATTTAAATTAAATATGAATTTAGAAGATAAAGCACCTAGTGAATTGAAGAGGTTGATAGAACCTGGAGGATATTTCTTTGTTTTAGCATTAAGTAAAAATAGAGTATGTTCTGTGATCCTTTAGCTCTTATGTAGTTGCCCTATAAGTGAATGATGAGAAATTTATTGTGAGGAATACTTTATAATAGTATAAGCTCCTGTCTTTAGGTTAAATTTCAGATGGAATATATATACTTAACAGAAAAAATTAAGCAAAGTCTTGTTTGGCTTCTAAGCCTTTCTTCCACTAAAATTCTTTAAATGCATAAGCGTCTGAAAATTTGTAACACCATTGTTAAAGAAGACTTATAATTAACATTACATTGCCTGAATTTGAATAACATTTTCTCCAACTTTAAGGCTGATTGAACGGATTGAGAAATCTAGTTGTTGAGTGATGTGTGTTTTATTGCCATAAACAGAACAAACCTTAGAAGTCAGAAGGTACTTTATGCCTTTTCTACTCTGTGCCATCTGGCTTGAGAATACAGTACTGAATTGATGAATATATTGGTTTTCTATCCCCATTCTGTTTAGATTCTCCTTTATAAGGCTGTCAGCATGTGGGGTGGGGGGGGGGGGACAGTGGGACTTCTGGTGGCAGCACAGTTTATCTTGTGCTGGAGAGTACTTAATAGTGCTGTACAAGAACACAAATAGGAAGACCCTGTATTGTGGTTTTCATTCACTTAAGAAGTTCAGGGAGTTAAACACTGGGAACTGTATGGTAGGAGAATGTTTGACTGTATTTATGTGAACTTGGTAGGCCAGTTGTTTGCTAGACACTGGAATCAGTTTGTGGATTTACTTTGAAACAACTTTGGACCTGGGCACATCAACCTGCTGTGAATTGCAGCTTCCCTAAAGATATTAGATCTATAGCCAGATGATGGTGAGTGGGCCAAGGCAAACCACAAAACAAGCCTAGAAGCAAGCACTTGTCCAGAAAGAGCTCCAATTGTTCAAAACAGAGCAATTGGGAAAATGAAACAATACAAAACAAAATATGAGATCTGCAAAAACAGCCTGAATAAAATGGGACAAGGAACACCATCGTAAAAATTCAGAGGAAACATGATTCTAAGAATGATTTTCTGCAGGAACCAAAGGAAATTTTAGAAAATTGTTTGGCATGAAGAAGGCATAACTTCTATGAAACAGAAACAAAAATCTTCAAAAGAACAAATGGAGATAGAAAAACAGCAGGATGAGATAAGTAGGAATAATTACAAAGAAATGATTACTGCAATAGCAGATAAAGCGTAACTAGAAAAATGGAGCCTTGAAAGAAAATATTGATTAATATTCTATTTATACTTTTAATCATTTATTCAAGCCAATGTATATTGAGTGCCATTTATACCAGGCATTGTTCTAGGGGCTGGGAACATGACAGTAAATAAGACAAACAAGAACTTGTTCTTGTGGAGCTTACATTTCGAATGAGAAGAGCCAGACGATAAACAAACAGCGTAATATCAGATGGAGATATGTGCCATGCAAAGAATTAAAAGCAGGTTATGTATTTGTCAAAACTTTCCATTTTAAATTGAGTAATAGAAAAGTCTTTTCTTAGTAGGTGACATTTAAATTTATATTTTAATTATTAGAAAGAGCCAGATATTTCCTAATTTTTGGTATCAAAAATTAGGTGCTAGGTCCTTTTGTACTTTCATTCTACAGATATTCCTTACATTATCTTATTTTCTCCTAGGTTTAGATTACCATCTCTCTGCTAGTGATTCTTGATTCCAAAAACTATTGTCTTTAGCTCAGCCCTTTCTCCTGAGCTGCAGGCCCAAATACACCTGCTCCTGAACACTTAGCACTTGGAAGTCACTAATTAAACATGTTTGGTACAGAGGTCATTATCATCAGTTTCCTCAAATACAAACAACTCTAGTTACTCGTGTTAGTTATATTTTATAAAGTCACTGTAAATACTGAGTTCATGAATACTGAACCATTGCTCCTAGAGGAAACACAGGGTTAGGTTCCTGTGAGCTTCTGGTCACAACATTTCATCAGTCAGTTCACAGCCATGTTTTATGTGTGTTTCTCTTTAAAGATGTTTTATTTAATGTATTTTGTTGGCTTATTAACATTGAATTCATGGGCAACAGCATTATAACTCATGCCCAAACAAAGCTTATCTAAATGTGCTTTCTCTCAAAGGCACATTTTGTCTTCTTGAGCTTAGGTATACTAGACAGCACTTTGGCACTGTGTTTGGGGGTGTTTTTAAATAGCAAAATCACCAGGGGCACCTGGGTGGCTCAGTCAGTTAAACATCTGACTGTTGATTTCAGCTCGGGTCATGATCTCATGGTTTGTGAGATCGAGACTCTTCACTGACAGTGTGGAACCTGCCTGGGATCCTCTCACTCTCTCACTCTGCCCCTCTCCCACTTGTGTGCTCTCTCTCTCTCTCTCTCTCTCTCTCTCTCAAAATAAATAAAAAATCACCAACACGAAGCACAAAAATGCAAGACATACAGATGGCCAACAGGTACATGAAAAGGTGCTCAACATCAATGATCATCAAGGAACTGCAAATCAAAACCACAATGAGGTATCACCTACATCTGTCAGAATGACTGTTATCAAAAAGACAAGGAATAACAAGGGTTGGTGAGGATGTTGAGAAAGTAGAACCCTTGTTACTTGTTGGTGGGAATGTAAGTTGATGTAGCCACTATGGAAAACAGTGTGGAGGTTTCTCAAAAAATTAAAAAAAGAACTGCTGTATGTTCCAGCAATTTCATTTCTGGGTTTTTATCTGAAGGAAATGAAAACACTAACTGAAAAAGATATGTGCACCCCTATGTTCATTGCAGCATAATTTACAATAGCCAAGACATGGAAACAACCTAAGTGTTCATTGGTGGATGAAGAATAAAGAAGATGTAGAATCTATATATACAAAGGAGTATTATTCAGCTATAAAAAAGAATGAAATCTTGCCATTTGCGACAACATTGTTGGACCTTGAGGGAACTGCTAAGTGAAATAGATGCAGAAAGACAAATAATGTATGATCTCACTTATATGTGGCATTTAAACAGACAAAAAACCCAACTGAATGCATTGACTTGTGGTTGCCAAAAGTGGGGGATGGGGAAATTCGGTGAAGGTGGTGAAAAGGAATAAACTTCCAGTTATAAAGTAAGTAAGTCCTGGGGCGCTTGGGTGGCTCAGTCGGTTAAGCATTTGACTTCGGCTCAGTGAACTTGTGGTTTGTGAGTTTGAGTCCCACGTTGGGCTCTGTGCTGCCAGATCAGAGCATGGAGCCTCTTTCAGATTCTGTGTCTCCCTTTCTCTGTCTTCCTCCCTCGCTCGGACTGTCTGTCTCTCTCTCAAAGATAAATAAAGATGAAAAAGAATTTAAAATAAGTAATTCCTGGGGATGTAACGTACAGCGTGGTGACTATAACAAATAATACTTTATTGGATAATTGAAATTTTCTGAGAGAGTAGATCTTAAAAGTTCTCCTCACAAAGAAAAAACAATGCATGTGGTGATAGGTGTTACTGGACTTGTGGTGGTGGTCATTTTGCAATATGTATCAATATTGAGCCATTATGTTGTACACCTGAACATAATATGTTTTATGTCAATTATATCTCAATTTAAAAAAATCACAAAAATGCAAAAAATGGGGCACTGGTTGACTGTGAAGAGCATAATTGTTTGTAGTATGAGAACTGAAATAAGGAAGTAGAGTTTTGCCTTGTTTGACCTCAGCCGGGAACATGTGCGTTGGGCGCAGCTCAATTTTTCAACACTTTGTGCTCATCTGTGAATGACTATGAAAGCAGCATGAGTATTGATTTTGAGGCTACAAGTAAATTTTGGCAAGTAGGCACATTTGCAAATACAGAATTCATGAATAAGAATCGAGTATATATCCCTGCTCTTATGTTTCCTCTCTCATTAAACGACACCACCATCAGACCAGTTACCCAGGTTAGAAACCTCATGTTAGCTTTCTTTCTTTTCTATCCTTTACCACCAACATCCAATCAACCATCGGCTTTTACCTCCTAAATATAAGTCAGGTTCAGACTGATCTTTTTGTATCTGACTTTCTCTGTTTTCATTCTACTTAGTACATGACAACGTACAAATATCTGAAGTTCTTACTGTCTCTAGAGTTCAAGTCCAAATATCTTAACATAATTTACAAAGCCCTCTAACCTTATTTCTTGTCATCCCTCTCTCTTACACTGTGAAGGTACTGCCATGAAGAACTTTTTTCAATTCATGGGATGTGTAATGCCATTTTTTTCCCTTGAACCTCTGTGTCTCTATGAGGAATATTTTTTCCTTTATATTTACCTGTCTTATTCTCACTCATTTGTCAATTATGAATATAAATGGCATTTTTTTTTTCTGGGAAGCTTTCTCTGACGTTCCTCCCATCCACACCGCGCACACACACACACACACACACACACACACACACATCAATCAATCTAACCAGAGGATTCTATGGTGTTTTTTTGTTTTTTTAATTGCTAGTTTTCCACCATAGACTATAAATTCAGTGATGATGGGGACCATTCTTTATTGCATGTCAAGCACTTTATATACATTAAGTGACTTGATTTTCTGTGATGTTATATGTATTAATTAATTAATTATTACAAAGCCTTTGGGCCACTGTAATACTAATGACATAAAATGAAAACAAACTAAAGCAACTTTTCACTTGGATACTATTTTATATCTATTTGCTCTATACCTTCACTAGCTTTTGAGTTTTTTTTTTAATAAATATTAATGATTAGATGAGTTTGAAGCTGAAGTGGCTAACTTGATCTATTTGTGGAAAGACAGGCAGTCAGCTGGACTGGTCAGACATCTACTTCTGAAATTCCACCTGTAAGGATTGAGTTGACAAAATTGGCAGAGGAAATAGAATAATCAGAGGTGAATTTATTTAGCTGCCACCAGGGAAAATCTAATTTTTGTAAAGGGAGAAGCCAGAATTATTAGATAAATTGGTCTTTCCTTATGTTTTTATTTTATTGAATGAATATTTGAAAGGCAAAACTGTATCTAGTTAAGAATTAAGTATAGGTCTATGATAGGTTTTCATCTTGCTTATTTTCTACCATTTACAACAAATAATTAAATTATTATACAATGGTCTAATTTGAGAGAAGACTTTCCCTAAATTCTCAGCTAAGTGTACCTTGGCTCCAAAGCATGTTGAATGTGTAACGTCACGCAAGAATAATAAAGGGCCTTTAGGGCTGTTAACTTTAAAATGAAAAGCCCTTCAGTGTGTACAGAATGTAATTGACATTTAGTAATACCACTATGCTGTGAAATGGTGGCAAGTGGGGAATAACTTTAACAAACCAATGTGCAGTTTCCACTTCTTATTTCTTAAATAGAATCATTTGCTACCTCATTAACTTATGGATTTAGAAATAAGAAAGCCTTGAAATAGCTGCCTTAGTGTTTGATTTCATTTTATGGCAGGAAAAACGCAGGTGTGTATGGTTATAATCACTTTAGCATTTAAAAACTTTTGTTTTTAAGCTACACCAGGGGTCAACAAACTGTGGGCCAGATCCACCCTGCTGCTTGTTTCTGTGTGACCTGTGACCGAAAAACAGCTTTTACACTTTTAGATGGTTGGTAAAAAGTAAAAAGAATATTTCATGGCAGATGAAAATTTTATGAAATTCTTATTTCTGTTTCCACAAATAACGTTTTATTGGAATTTGGCCACACGCATTTATGTACCGTCTATGGCTGCTTTTGCATTTCAACTAGTCTCTTGACTAGTCGCAAGAGAGACTGTATGTCTCATCAAGCCTAAAATGTTTACTATCCTGCCCTTTAGAGGACATGTTTGCCAACCCCTGAGCTTACACTGTTGAATTAGTATGATTTAACACCTTAAATCAACTTCTCCTATTTAAGGACCTAGCAAAGAAGTCATGTCCAATAAAATTCTTCAGACTTTTGGGAAGGTGAAGGAAACTGAACTTAGGGATTGCATAGAGTTTATACTTTCTCCCATGGGCAAGGCTTTCATCTTCATCATTGATTTCATTGTTCTTTTTCAAAACATAAGCACTTGCATAGTGGTGATTATTTGTCAGATGCTGTTCTAAAAGCTTTCTGATTCATCTGGATCCTCGTGACTATGATGAGGGTGACCTCTCTACAAGTGAGAACACCATAGCACATCTATGAGTGAAAGTTGAATAGCTAAATGGTGGAAGTTAAATTAGTGAAAGTTCTGCAGTTGGTTGTACAGCTAGAAAGGGGCAGACTCATGATTTGAAAGAAGTCCTCTGGTTCTCAAATCAGTGCTCTTAACCACTGTGCGTGCCGTCTCTCCATTTCTACTCTTATTTATTTAGAAAAGTCTTGGATTAAGAGTAGAATTTAGTAATGGGGGGGGGCATGATGCTTTAAAAGCTTTGAGTTATATTGGTTTCCTAGGCTGCTGTAACAAAGTACCACACATTGGGTAGCCTACACAATAGAAATTTATTCCGACCCAGTTTTGGAGACTAGAAGTCCAAAATCAAGTGTCAGAAGGCCGTCCTCCCTCTGAGACAGTTAGTGGGAGACTTGTCTCTCCCTAGCTTCTGCTGGTGGCCATCCATCCATCCATCCATCCTTGGCTTGCAGCTGCATTGCTCCAATCTCTACCTGTGTCACGACATGATGGTCTCACTGTGTGTCTGTGTCTTTTCTGCCCCCCCCCCCTTTTTTTTCGTTTATTTATTGTGAGAGAGAGAGAGCACACATGAACCAGGGAGGGGCAGAGAGAGAGAGAGACAATCCCAAGCAGGTTCTGTGCTGTAAACACTGTGACATGGGGTTTGATCTACTGTGATACCATGACCTGAGCCAAAACTAACAGTTGGATGCTTAACCCATTGAGCTACCCAGGAGCCCTTTTCTTTTAAGGACACCAGTTATATCAGATTAAGGGTCACCCTACTCTAGTACAACTGCATCTCAATTAAAACAATTTTTTTTGATGTTTATTCATTTTTGAGAGAGAGAGAGAGACTGAATGTGAGTAGAGGAGGGGCAGAGAGAGAGAGGGAGATACAGAATCTGAAGCAGGCTCCAGGCTCTGAGCTGTCAGCACAAAGCCCGACGTGGGGCTTGAACCCATAAGCTGTGAGATCATGAACTGAGCCGAAGTCAGACACTCACCGACTCAACCGACTGAGCCACCCAGGCTTCCCTAAATGCATCTTAATTTAAATACATCTGCAGTGACCCTATTTCTAAATAAAGTCCTATTGTGACATCCCAGGAAGGACATGAATTTTGAAAGGATGCTGTTCAACCCAGTTATGGAGCTCATGAACCAGCTCTTGCTCTCTAGAGCACCTTTCATTTTAAGAAACTGTGTATCAAGAATTTCTAGGGGTTTGTTTCTTCTGTTTTGCTGTTAATCCTGTACTTGATTCTATTCTAGCTGGGAAGACTGATTTACTATTCTTTGCTCCTGCCTTTTTCCTGCCTTGCTCTGGCCCTTTGCTCATGATTCATTTGAGACTGGTTTTCATTCTGAACATTTTTCTTCTGGAATGTTCTGTGAAGTTTTTAAGGCCCATTTTCTCAACTGCTTTTAGGAGAATGTTGGTTTGTCTTCATGCTTGTGAATTTATGGTAGTTGATTCAGCAACCAGCTTTGGTGTGTTGGTGGTTGAGTTCTGGTAGTGTCCTCTTAAGAATCTTTTGTATCCATTCTTATGGGATTTGTAAATAAGGTTCAATAAATGGTAATCATTCTTTTTATTTTTTCTATGATTATTATCACTGTTAAAATAGCAGATTTTGAGAAATGTGGGGTTGCCTCAATTCCAAACCTGAGAGTTTCTCTTTTCCCACGAAATACTAGAATAATTGGTCAAATCGTGTCAACCCGTTTCCTTTTGTTTATTTTACAGGGTGCCCGTGAAACATTTGAGAACTACTACCGAAAACAGAGGCGAAAACAGGCCCGTTTGGTGCTCCAGCCTCCATCTAACATGGTAGGATCTCCAACTTAACTTTTCTCTCTTCTTCACTTTTCTTCTCTGGCATCTTGTCATTATTTTGCATATATGCTGGGTTTTTGTTTTTGTTTTTGTTTTTTGTTTTTTGTTTTTGTTTTTTTTTATTTTTTTTATTTTTTATTTTTTTATTTTTATTTTTTTTAAATTTTTTTTTTCAACATTTATTTATTTTTGGGACAGAGAGAGACAAAGCATGAACGGGGGAGGGGCAGAAAGAGAGGGAGGCACAGAATCGGAAACAGGCTCCAGGCTCTGAGCCATCAGCCCAGAGCCTGACGCGGGGCTCGAACTCACGGACCGCGAGATCGTGACCTGGCTGAAGTCAGACGCTTAACCGACTGCGCCACCCAGGTGCCCCAAGTTTTTGTTTTTTTTTAAACTGTCACTCTGAGACCATTTTTGGTGGATGTGACTTACAGTAAGAAAATAGCAACTAACATCTATTGATTGCTATGTGCCAGGCATCGTTTTAAGTACTGGGTATAAATTATCTAATTTCATCCTCCTTATAACTCTATAATGTAGGGAGAGTACTATTGTTATATTTACCTTAGAGTCTTGGGAACTGAGCCCTAAGAAAAGAAGTAACTGATTTTAACTTTGTCTTAAGGTATCAAAAGAGAAACAATAACTTTTTTCTTCTTTGCTTTGTTGCAGCATGAAACTTTAGATGGCTACAGGAAGTATTTTAATCAAATTGTAGGGTAGGTATATGTATGTGTGTGTATTTAAATGTATACACTTTCAATACCTAGACTCGTGAGACTTGGAAAGATAAGTTTTCCTTGGGAAATTATTTTTCTTTTTTTCTTTTAAATTTTTGAGATTTATTTTTGACTTTCTGATAATTTCAAAGGAATGTCTAATTGGTTTCAGCATTATATTGTTGAAGAGTAGTTTTTAAGGATGAAAGAAGAAAACTTTTGAATTGTAATTTTATTATATTTGATGTTTTGTTTCTCCATTCTCCGTACGGGGGAACCAAATAATCAGCAAAAGTTGGCAGACTTTTTCTAAAAGGGCCAGATAGTAAAGTATTTTAGGCTTCGCAGGCCATACGGTTTCCGTCACAACTATTCAGCTCTGTTGTTGCAGTGGGAAAGCAGCTATAGACAGTATATAAATGAGTGAGCGTGGCTGTGTTCCAATAAAACAATATTTATAAAAATAGGCAGTGGGCCAGATTCGTCCCACGGGCTATATAGTTTGCCACCATCATCTAGAGTATACATACTAGGATGGAATTGCATTTCCCAAATAAACACCATATAGACAGCTTATTCTAATTATGAAAGAATGACTTTGCAGTTAAAAGAAAGGGAAATGACTTGACTTGTTCTATGAAATTTCTTTTTATTTCAAATTGAGATTTCTTTAAATGTAATTGATAGTTTTGATTAAAATATATCATAAAAATTCCTTATGTAAGAATTATTTTATTTAGTAGGAACATTTAGCCAAGGTAACTGAACATACATTTTAAATGTATAACAATAAAGCTACAGCAGAGTGTTAAAAAATAAGTTTGCATTTTTTTTTTTTACCTTAAGGAGGAAGTCCACATAAAGGGAATTATTTTGGTATTTTGTATGTTGAGCTCTTAAAAAATGTGTATTGCAGCTTTCACTGTCCGTTTAAAATTGGTTAGCTTTTTAAAAAATGTCTTAATGGCCTGGTATTTTTAATATAGTGAAATTAGCTTCCCTTACCTGTAAACATTTTCTTCCCTTTTACATGGCTGACTAATATGGTTAACATTTAATAGAAATGTACCTCCGATTTCTATAAGGTGGCTGGACAAAATTCCATGTCCAAGAAATATGATTTTGTTCATGACACCAGGTAGCTTTCTTTAAGAAAAAAATGACTATTAACTTCAGATTTGATGGCAGCTCTTGTTTGCCAGACCCTGGAGATAGTCAAACTGTAATTTCTGACAGTTGTACTTTCTTTTTCCCTCAATCTTAGCTTTTTTGTGGTTGAAGATCACATTTTACATACAACCCAGGGCTTAGTAAACCGAGCCTACATTGATGAACTCTGGGAAATGGCACTTTCAAAAACCATCGCGGCACTCCGTACCCACTCGGTATGTAAGAAGCCCGTGAGAAGTTCTCACTTATTGCTGATTATCTGTATACTAGTCAGTGTTGTACTGCTTTAAAATCATTTATGTATTGCGTGGAATCACCTACCCAGAGCTATCTCTTTCAAAGACACGTGGAAGTAGCCACTTCAAATTGCCACATTCTCTAACACGGAGCCCACTTTTGTGGATGCTCTGTGCAGGAAGAAAAAACAAAAAACAGCTGACATGTATTGGAATCCTCTCTCTGTGTCAGGCATTGTTATGTGTACTTTATATGTAGTTCATAAGGTAGTTATCATTATTGTGTTTACCTTATAGTCTGGGAACTGACCCTCAGAGAGGTTAAGTAACCAGCCTAGTGTTATGCAGTAAGTGGTAGAGCTTGGATTCAAATCCAGACAAGTGACTATATTCTCAGCCACTACTCAGTGTTGCCTGCTATAAGGCCATTAATATTGATGTGGCGTTCACAGTTTTATTCTTATTTTTTGAAAAAAAACGTTTACAACATATCAATGTTAGTAAATACGAGTTCCCACGATTTTGATATATTTTATCAAAGCATGAATTTTTAAATATTTTTTTTAAGTTTATTTATTTATTTTGAGAAAGAGAGAACATGAGCAGGGGAAGAGCAGAGAGAGAGGGAGACAGAGGATCTGAAGTGGGCTTTGTACTGACAGCAGAGAGCCTGATGCAGGGCTCAAACCCACGAACTGTGAGATCATAACCTGAGCTGAAGTCAGATGCTTAACCAACAGAGCCACCCAGGTGCCTCTCAGGAAGTTATATTTTAATTGGGAGGGGGTCCCAATAAATAAATAAGAATATCAGATCGTCATAATACAGTTAAATTACAGTTAAATACAGTTGAGTGCAATTGAAACAGTGATAGATTAGGACAACACGGTGCCTGCTTTTGGTTAGTTGATCAGAAGTGGCATTCTTTATGCAAAGGAGTCACTATGTATGCAAAGATCAATTAAAGAGAATTCTAGGTATAAGGAATGGTAGTACAAGGGCTTTGGGTGTACTTTTCTATCTGAACCGTTCGAGGAATGATAGTGAGAACTTAATAATAGAAGATAATTTAGCATTTAGAATATTTCAGTAAGTGGCTTTGATATCCATGTAGTGCCAGCTAGAAACAAGATATCCACGACCCGCCAGCTTTCTTATCTCTTCATCAGCAAGTGTTCCAGAGTAAATACCATGTGTAAAATCTGTCATCGAAGGGATTGTAGCTGTTTTTGGGAACTGAAAAATGTTCAGAGTGGGTAGAACATAGAATGTAGAACGTTAGCCAAGTGTGGTATGAAGTATAAAGAAAGAAGTAGATAGGTGTCATATTATCTAAGACCTATTTGCTGCTTAAAGCCCTGGGTTGAATGGAGTGTATGTGTTCATTGTGGGGGTAGGATAAATTGGAATGAGATGGTCAATTTGGCTAAATTATGGACGAGGGATGAGAATAACGTGGGTAGAACAATTAGTAGGCTAGTCCAGTATTCAGGCAAGAGGTGATGATAGCTGAAACAAGGGGTAAGAGTATATGGAGAGATGTGGATTAATTGGAGAGATTTTTAGGAAGTAAGATTAACTGTATTTTTTGGTGGATTAGATATAAAAGGTAAGTTAAAAGCATATCAAGGTAATGCTTAGGTTTATGGTTTCTTTCCCTATGATGGTTTGAACATTTGGATATGATTACTTTGCCTTTGTGGCATCCAAGTAATAAGGTATAGGGGTTTGTTTAGTATATGTTTAGTATAGGAGTTTAGAATTTGAGGGGCATCTGGGTGGCTCAGTTGGTTAAGCACCCAACTCTTTGATTTCAGCTCAGGTCATCATCTCATGGTTTGTGAGCCTGAGCCCCGCGTTAGGCTCTGTGCTGGCAGCCTGGAGCCTCCTTGGGATTCTCTCTCTCACTCTGTCTCTGACACCCCCCTGCTTGCTCTCTCTGTCTCTCTCAAAATAAATAAATAAATATGAATTTGAAGTCAAAGAAGGTATGTCACTGAAAGCATTGTAAAGATTTTCTCCTTTTATTTTTATTTACGGTTTCTTTTTTGGTATTTAGAAATGTTAAATGTTTGCCTGTTTATATATCTATCTTATTTTAAAATTTCCCTCATTGTTCATAAGTGGCATAGGACTTTATCTGACATTTTTACCATTTTATCTTTTTGTCATAATAAAGTTTGGCAAATTTAAACATACTTTTTAAAAGTTTCTGCCTATTCTGAGACTTAAAAAAGTCTCATAACTATGTTATGGCTTGAGTTTTACACATTTTTGTATATACTACCACTTGTTATTTACTTTTATTTAAATAATGGTTATGGTGGCGCCTGGGTGGCGCAGTTGGTTAAGCGTCCGACTTCAGCCAGGTCACGATCTCGCGGTCTGTGAGTTCGAGCCCCACGTCAGGCTCTGGGCTGATGGCTCAGAGCCTGGAGCCTGTTTCTGATTCTGTGTCTCCCCCTCTCTCTGTCCCTCCCCCGTTCATGCTCTGTCTCTCTCTGTCCCAAAAATAAATAAAAACGTTGAAAAAAAATTAAAAAAAAATAAATAATGGTTATGGATTTCATTTTATTGTTTTGCAACAGTGTATCTGTTGTCCTAAGATAATTTTTTAAATGTCTTATCTTCTCCCTTAGCATGGTGTGTCATTATATGTAAATGTTAACTTACAAAGTAATGTTTATTCTAAGAAAATATGATTATCGATAGTAACAAATTTTGGTCATGATCCTTGGCATGATTATTATTAGCTTTCTAATATGTAAATTTAAAGATTCTTTTTCTGGGTGCTTGAGTGGCTTAGTCAGTTAAGCATCTGCTCAGGTCATGATCTCATGGTTTGTGGATTCGAGCCCTACATTGGACTCTGCACTGATAATGTGGAGCCTGCTTGGGATTCTCTCTCTCCCTCCCTCTCTCTAAAAAATAAATAAATAAATAAATAAACACTCAAAAATGAGTATCTTAAAAAAATAAAGATTCTTGTGTATGAAAATATACAATATATATTTTAAACAAAAACAAGCTGTATTTTTCACTTAATGTCTCATCAATCTATATTAATTTTAACATATACTTGCGTAATATTCCATTGTACATATGTATCTTTTTTAGCTCTTATAAACATTACAGTGAATATTTTTATAAAAATATTGATTTTTTTTTGTTTGTTTATTTATGTATTTTGAGAGACAGAGAGATAGAGAGCGAGCAGGGGAGGGGCAGAGAGAGAGGGAGACAAAGAATCCCAAGCAGGCTCTGCATTGTCAGTGCAAAGCCCAATGCGGGGCTGAGACCCACAAACCATGAGATCATGACCTGAGCTGAAACTGAGTTGGACACTTAACCAACTTCTATAAAAACATTTTTTATATTTCTTATATTTTTATATTTCTTATATTATATAATATATAAAATATAATATATAAAATATAATATATTAAAATATATTATAAAATATAAAAATATAAAATATATTTCTTATATTTTTTATATTTTAATAAATTCTTAGATGTGAAATTAGTGAGTTAAAGGATCTGTACGTTTCTTAACCTCTGGATACATATTGCTAATTTGCTTTGCTAAAATATTGTACCATTTAGCACTACTCTGAGTATCATCTTTTAGAATGCCAACTTTCCTATTCTGTTTACTTCACAGAAAGTTATATTTAAAAACAAAAAATCATTCCTAATCTACTATGTCAGAAATTATATCTTAATTTAACATGTTTTTCTTTGATTAATACCGGTATTGAAAAATTTTTCAGATATTTTCTCTCTCAAAAGTAATAAACATTAAAAAAAAGGGGGGGGCGCCTGGGTGGCTCAGTAGGTTGAATCAGTTGAGTGTCCAACTTCGGCTCAGGTCATGATCTCATAGCTCATGGGTTTGAGCCTTGCATTAGGCTCTGTGCTGGCAACTCTGAGCCTGAAGCCTGCTTTGGATTCTGTGTCTCCCTCTCACTCTGACCCTCCCCTGCTTGCTCTCTGTCTCTCTGTCAAAAATAATAAACATTAGAAAAAATTTTTTTTAACTCTCTTCAGATGTTTTTAGTTATTTATATATCTTCTTAAAAATTTCCTGTTCATATGCATTGCATTTATATTTTAATAGCTTTATAATATTTTATTATGTATTATTTCTTTAAAATATGGATGCTAACCTTTAATCTGAATGTTAATCTCTAGTCTGATATATAGGTCGCAAATTTTTTTTTTTTTTAGTTTTATGTGTCTCTAACTTTGCTTTTCTTTTCCAAGGCATTATAGAAATTTAAATTTTTGTGTAAATATATTGATTTTTAACTTTATAATTTGTCTTCCTTATTCGAAAGAATATTTAATTATTTGTTTATATTTGATCTTGGTATTTCTGTAGTTACTTTTTAAATATACGTATCATAAACAAATAAAAGTTTATTTTAATATAGAGTGTGAAGTTGGATTTTATCTTTAATTATTTTTTAAAACTACACATCACTTCCAGTAACATTACAATAACATTATCATGTTAATCTTTTACTTTATTCAGCACAGATTGCCATAATCAAATGCCATAGACTGGTACCTTACACAACAGACATGTATTTTTTCACAGTTCTGGAGGCTGGAAGTCTGAGATCAGGATGCCAGCATGCTTCTGGTTGGGTTCTGGTGAGAACTCTTGCTGATTTGCAGATGGCTGTGTTCTCATCACGTCCTCACATGGCCTTTCCTCACATGGCATCCTACTGTCGCCTACTTCTTTTCTAAGGACACTGATCCCATCAGATCAGGACCTTTCCTCATTTAACCTTAATTATCTAAGTTTTATTTCCAGATATAGCTACACTGGGCGTTACGGCCTTAACATATGAATTTTGTGGGGACATAATTGTTCCTTAATATCCTTCTTTTCCCAACATATTTCGGAGGCTACTTTTATCATATAATAATATATTTTATAGGGGTGCCTGGGTGGCTCAGTCAGTTAAGCATTCAACTCTTGATTTCAGCTCAGGTCATGATCTCATGGTTCAGGAGATGGAATCCTGAGTCAGGCTCTGTGCTGACAGCAGGGAGCCTGCTTGGGATTGTCTTCCTCCCTCTCTCTCTCTGCCCCTCCCCTGCTCCTGTTCTCTCCCTGCCCCCCCCCATGTCAAAATAAATAAATAAACTTAAAAAATAATAGATTTTGTAAATACTAAGATCTTTTGCTAGGCTCTATGATTCCCCACCCCCCTTTCCTCTCTGTCTTGAACCAATGTAACATTTTTTTAATTATTATATTTGACATAGTATGGTTTAATTTCATATAGGACATGTACATTCTCTAAAATCGTCTTTTTAGGACCTGCTAACTATTTATGTTCTCATTCTTCCAGATTAATTTGATAATCAGTTTGTCACATCCCTTTTACCACTTACAATATCCTCCCTCCCCCAAATTGAACTATAGTGTTGTTATGCAGTGAATCTGTAAATTAAAATGGAATTTTTTTTTTCAGTATTTGGTGTTTTTCACCAGGAATATATATATTTTTCTTAATTATTTGCCTTCATGTATTTTGGAAAGGTATTTTATATGCTTTCTGTAAGTCCTATTTTTGGTGTTTTATGTTTTTTTTCAAGGTAATGTTTTTAGGAAAGTTTTTTGCCCCCAATCATATTTATTAACTAATATTACTGTATTCTAGGGAGAAGAGTCCTTGATTTTGTTTGTTTATTTTATATTTGTCCATGTCAATGATTTTACCAATTCGGTTATTTTCCTGGGAAAAGCTTTTTCTTTTAGAAAACTTAGATTCCTTGCAAGCAATTTCTTCTTTGTAAAGCAGGGGTTCTTAACTTTTTCTCTGTGACTGATACATTTGAGATGTGACGGATCTACACCACTCAGCAGGGAACTGCCCTCTCTTCTTCATGCAGTCGTATTTGGTATCATTAAGAGGAGGACACTTTCCAAGCATACTGTTTGAAATGTGTATCTCTGGAGAACATTAATCTTAATGGAGTCTTTCTTTGTAGATATGCTGTATATTCTTTTGAATGGAAGAACAAATAACAAAATACCTGTTTTCTTTCCAGTAGATCAGCATCAATCTGTAGAGGCAGAAAGTAGATTAGTGGTTGCTTTGGGCTGGGAGTAGCTAGGAGGATAATTTAAATGACAGGTTTTCTTTTTGAGATGAAAAAATGTTTTAAAATTGACTGTGATTATGTTTGCACATGTCTGTGAATATACAAAAACTAAAAACCATTAAATTATATACTTCAAATAGGTGAGTTGTGTGGTATAGGGATTAGATCTCAACAAGGCTATTAAAACATATAAAACATTGATTAAAACATAGCACCTCTGCATCACATACATTTACAATCATTTTAATTATATATAGTTATATATCTATATATATCTTTCTAACTTTCTGTGTCATATTTCAAACTACTCTTTTTCTGATTCAATTATTAGTCAATACATAAATTGGAAACGTTTTGAAAGATACGATATTTCAGGTATTAATATGTGTAGTATTCTCAATGCTGATTTCAAAACATGATAGAGATCTGACCCGATCCATCTCACTTGGAATTCAAATTTAGCAATATATTAGAAAATTATATGCTAATACAACGGAGAGTTTGTATCAGGAATGGTTCCACATCAGATGATCTGCTAATACAGTTGTTAATAATATAAACAGATCATCTGATAATACCGAAAAGGTATTTTTTAAGATTCAAAATTATGGAACAATGTAATTAATTCCATGTGGCAAAAACCTCATGTTTCATAGACATTATATATAGTGAACATTTCAGTTTGTTATGGTAGGTTGACAAGGGTTGTACTGGGATAGTGTTTTTTTGTTTTTTGTTTTTTAGTTTATTCATTTTGAGAGAGAGGGAGAGACAGAGAATCCCAACCAGTCTCCATGCTGTCAGCCCAGGGCCTGATTTTTAAAAAGTGTAGTAAGGAGGAAAAGGAAGCACACAAGCCAGAGATAAACGTTGCTTTCTTAGGAATCTCTGATTATCTGAATACAGAAATTTAATTCATAGATTAAATAGGTAAAACTATCATTTTGTGATCAAGAAGACAAAGTCAAATGTATATCCCCAAATATGGAGCAAATAAAGAGATGGAAGATATGAAAGGAAAGTTAAGAAACATGATGGATAGCTGATGCTCATTTTTTTTTTAAATTTTTTTTAACGTTTATTTATTTTTGAGATAGAGAGAGACAGAGCATGAACGGGGGAGGAGCAGAGAGAGAGGGAGACACAGAATCGGAAACAGGCTCCAGGCTCTGGGCCATCAGCCCAGAGCCCGATGCAGGGCTCGAACTCACGGACCATGAGATCGTGACCTGAGCTGAAGTCGGATGCTTAACCGACTGAGCCACCCAGGCGCCCCTGATGCTCATTTTTTATTGTATCTAACTGAGATTTAGAAAGGAAGGATAGACACAAAGGAGAGGACTTTAGTAATTAAATAATTAAAAGAAGGAAATTTCCAGATTCCCATAGTTGAAAGGCTGTATTGAGTATCAAGCAGGGTAAATGAAGGCAGACACTTCTTTCACATCAGAAATGCTGTATTTTAGTTTGAGGCCAAACGAAAGGCATTTTCAAACATGAGGATTCAGAGTTTATGCGTTACCTCTCATGTTTTATTGGTATTGTACAAAAAATGAAAAATCCAAAATACAAGATGGGATAGGATTAAAATAAAATGTGTGCAAAAAAATGAGTAAAACTCATAGATAAATCTAAATAGCTATTTGATTAATTGTAAAGTTTAATGCTATTAAGAATCCATATGGAAGGAGAGAGACTTAATGTTTAAAAAGTTTTTTAATGAAAACTCTAGATTATTTCATATAAACAGCGGGAAGAAAGTATATAACTTATTAATAACCACTGTAAGAAAATTAAAAAGAACTAGGATCCAATGAAAAACATGGAATAAAAAAGAAGCAATCATTGTAAATGGGAAACTTAAGATGGAATAGGTTTATGGGGAACCTGGGTGGCTCAGTCAGTTAAGCGTCCGACTTAGGCTTAGGTCGTGATCTTGCGGTTCGTGAGTTCAAGCCCCGCGTTGGGCTCTGTGCTGACAGGTGAGCCTGGAGCCTGCTTCGGATTTTGTGTCTCCCTCTGTCTCTACTCCTTGTCCGCTCCACTCTGTTTGTCTCTCTCAAAAATAAATAAACATTAAAAAAAATTTTTTTTAAAAGATGGAGTAGGTTCAGGTATGTCAGCAATCACAGGAAATGTCAAAGAATTAGGAAGTTTTATAGTCTGGTTACTGAGACATACTCATACATTATGGTGAGTATGAAAAAAGTGAAAATAAGGTAAGACGAGCAGAAATGGCAATATTCTCGAAGGCAAATAGAATTGAATTTGAAGACCACTAAATGGGAAAGGAAAGGAATATTTTGTACTATTCTAGTTTTAACCCACCAAAAAGAGAATAGCCTTTTTATAGAGGACAAGCAAGCATCAATATGTATAGAACAAAAACTGTTAGTAATAAGAGAAATTGATGAACTGTACCGTTATGGGTGAATTCAGTATGCCTCTTTCAGGAATTGAGAGTTCAGACAGGAAGTAACCAAATTGTAATTAAGAGAATTTGAATATCAAAATTACTGAACTTTCACATAGTAACATGTATACATCTTTGAATCGTGTGCACATAACCTACCTTCCATGTCATTTCAGTTTTCAGTTTTACTGATAAGAGCTTATGTATGGACTTTATTTGTAACTTTTATTTTCCTCTTTATTTAGGTTTGTTTTCTCTTTGTATTCCTTGTGTTGTTGCTTAATTTCATTTTTTGCTGTTTAATCAGACTTAACTAAGATTTGTCTGTTTTATTGATATTTTTAACGAGCTTTTGTTTTCATGGATCAACTTTTTCATGTCTCTATGTTATTTCTGCTTTTAATTTGATCAATTTTTATCTCTCTTGTACTTATGATTTATTTTGGCTTTTTGAGTTAGCTTTGTGGATTGAGTGCTTAGTTTATTTTCAGTCTTGTGTGTTTTCTGCTTGCATTTAAAAATATAAATTTTATTTTGAAATTGCTTTAACCACATTGCATAGGCTTTGATATCAAGTATTACATTTTGTTCATTTAAAAATAATATGCAATATCAATTTTGATTTCTGTTTTGACTGAAGAATTATTTAGAAGTATGTTTTCAAATTTCCAACTGTTAAAAATATAGATCATGGCTTACTGGAGTCTCTACTCAGCTCTTTCCTGCCTAAATCTGGTGTTACCTTGAGCCAGGAAAGGGTTAGACCCTTTCTGGAGAGCCTTTACCAGGCGAATCATCAAACAAATAAATTAAAAATTTAGTTTTATTTTTAATAATTACAGTGTTTTTCCTCATTGTCTTTTTTTCCTTTAGTCTTACTGCTCTGATCCAAACCTTGTGTTAGATTTGAAGAACCTCATTGTGCTTTTTGCTGACACACTTCAGGTTTGTGATTTTTGTTTACATAAACTTTTCTAGATTAGTATTCATCAGGTGTAAATCTTTTCATTGTCTACGTAAGCTTAATAAATGCCTTTTAGTTTTTAGTTGTGTTTCTTCTTTTCCTAGAGCTAGATCTTTTAATCTTTTTATAGCATTTCATTGTTATCACTTTGACCAATTTATATTCTCATAAATAGTTCCAATCCCCCCCTTTTTTTGCTCAGAGCAAGTCAATTAATTGAACCACTCACTACCTTAGTTTTTTTAAAATATCCTTAATTCAGATACAGTGCCTGAGTGGTTTTGGAGTTTTTTGGTGTTTTTTTTTTTTTTTTTTTAAAGTTTATTTATTTATTTTTGTGTGAGAGAGAGGCAGTGTGAGCAGGGGACGGGCAGAAAGAGAGGGAGACACAGAATCCCAAGCAGGCTCTGCGCTGTCAGCCCAGAGCCAGATGTGGGGAGATCTATCACATTTCCCTCCCTACTCCTGAATTTTGCTAAGGGTACAGGATGAGTTGCAGGGAGGACTTAGCTGACATTGTACCAGTATATATTGATTTTAATTATCATCTGTTTATTTTTTTCTGACTAGCTTAAATATTTTGGTATGTATCTTTTGATTCTTGAGATAAACACTAGACATGAAGTGGGAATGAAACATGCTGCTGTCATGCTTTCATTTAAATCTTTGACCAGAATATGATAATATCTTTCAGTGCCTGATCTCTTTCATGTTGAAAAAAAAAATCACCTTATAAAATGAAGCTGTTTTCTTATTTTGTTTCAGGTGTATGGTTTTCCTGTGAATCAGCTTTTTGACATGCTGTTAGAAATCAGAGATCAGTATAGTGAAACTCTGCTAAAGAAGTGGGCAGGTATTTTCAGGTGAGAAATTATCTTTCTCGTGTGTGTGCACGTGCGTGTGCTAGTGTATGTACACACGTTTATATATAAGGCTTCTCAATATTATAAGCAACAAGTATGTGTGGCTTATTTTATTATAGCTGTGATGCAGGTTATGATTCAGAATTCAAGCATATTGAAGAGATGTCCCAAATAAAGTTCCCAAGATAACTGATCTCAGTGTATCATGTCTATTATGTGGAGACTCCCCAGATCCCATTTTGGCTTTTTTTTCCCCCCCTTGAATACCATCCAGATCATCTTGAGTCTTCTTGATATATTTGTTGGTTTCCTCTTTGAGGATCATGCCTACTATATAGCTCATTTGTAGGGTGGTAGCTATTGAACCCCTTTGAGTAATATAGGCTTTTTTGGAACCTTTTTTGAAGACTTACTTATGTGGTTCCTCAAATTCTTCCTTCTCTACATATAGAGATGAGGTGTATTACAATCCAGTGTTTGAAACATGTTATTTAAATCGTTATTATATCATGTATACACTAATAAGACAGTTATTGCCCTGTTACACCTTGCATTCACAAATATCTCCGTAGACTATTTTCTTGGCACACAACTCATGTCATATCACTTGAGTTTCTTCTTCTTTTGAACTTTTATTCCCTTATTTAATGTGATCTTCCAGCTTATTGCAATAGCCTGTCCCCAGATAAGCTTACCCCGTTTTTAAATTTTTCTAGCTATAAGATACTACATTTTTCCTTTAATATTACTAATGGTACAATTGTATTTAGGGGAGGATTATGTCTCTACGAACCTTGAAAATTCATAACATGATATATCCATGGTCTTAAAAGTGTCTGATCTGATCCCTTCAGTAAATTTGGTTTTGATTTTCATAGTTTGGTCTATGCTTTTAGGGAAACTCCAGTCTAGTTAAGGAGTCAGTTCCTCTGGATGAAGTTCAAGTTCATCCTTAATACAGAATAAGAGATGAAGTAAATGAACATAATTTGGGTTTATCATAGAAGTTACTTTTCTTCATCTGCCAGTTTTGAAAGTTAGAACAGAACTAATACAGGATTAAATAACATAAGCAAATGTATTTTCTTTAAAAAATACAAAACAAATGAAACCTCTTTGCTTTTTTCTGGAGCACACACATCCTTTTGTTTTTACTACCCATTTGCCTTACAGCTTCTACATGTTGCTGTAAAATTTTGTCTCCTCTGTAAATCTCAAATACTGTGAGATCATGTTCATAATTGTGTTCCCTCTGTTTCAGAGTAGTTTTCTTTCTGTCTTCTGTCAAAGGTATTTTTACCTGCAATGAATAGTTTCATTGTAGAGGAATAGAATAGGAAGTAGAAAACATTCGTTTTGGTGGTTTGTATACACAACTGTTTGAGTTTACCTGAAAATTACTTGTAATCACTACAGTGATTAACCAGCCCACCCTTCCTTCATTTTATTTCTAGAAACATACTTGATTCTGACAACTACAGCCCTATACCAGTAACAAGTGAAGAGATGTATAAAAAGGTGGTAGGACAGTTCCCATTCCAAGACATAGAGCTGGAAAAGGTGAGGAATACTGTAAAATAAAATTCTCTGTTTGATTTGGCATACTCTCAAAGCTTTCATTTTATCAGTTTCATTGAAGGCATTACCTCCAACTCAGTGCATTAGAGCTCTAGAACACCCCCAGAGAACGATTTTGGGGCTTAAAAGAACAGAAGTTCCTGTTTGAAAATCAGTATATGATTTCGGGGTCGAAGTGTTAAGGGTATTGCTGGGCATGTTCCAATTTGGTTTATACTTTGAAATACTTACTGTTATCATACTCTTAGGACATTTTCTCCCCCACACATACAGTAAAAATTACCCTGTGCTATATAATATATAATTCTATTGGTATATAATTCAACAGTGCATTGAGTCATATATGTACTGCCATAATAATGATACCAAAATAGTTCCATCATCCCCCAAATTCCCTCATGCTGCTCCTTTTTATTTTTTTATTAGATTTTTTTTCTTAATGTTTATTTTTTGAGAGAGAGAGAGAGAGAGAGAAAGAAGAAAGAAAGAGGGACTGAATGCCAGCTGGGTAGGAGCAGAAAGAGGGGAGACACAGAATCTGAAGCAGGCTCTGGGCTCTGAGTTGTCAGCACAGAGGCCCATGCAGGGTTCAAACCCATGGATCGTGAGATCATGACCTGAGCCAAAGTCAGACACTTAACCCACTGAGCTACCCAGGTGTCTCGTGCTGCTCCTTTTTAAATCAGTTTCTCCCAACCCTAACCCCCAGACTTTGGCAACCAATCTGGTTGCTGTCTATCTACTTTTGCCTTTTCCAGATTGTCATATAAATGGAATCGTACAGTAGGTAACCTTTTGAGGCTGGCTTCTTTCACTCAGCATGATGCTTTTGAGATGTGTCTAAGTTGGTATGTGTAGCAATAATTCATTCCTTTTTATTGTTGGGTATTTACCACAGTTTTTTTTTTATCCCTTCATGTGTGGAAAGACATTTGAATTATTATTTAGTTAAATTTATAGCTTATTTTTTTCGTGTCAAGAAACTTTTGGAAACACTTTCTTAAATTTGAGGTTGTTAAGTAGACACTTTGCAATGTGGAAGAAAATTCCTTTTGCATTTTAATTAATTTCTAAGTATCTTCAGCATATGTTAGTTTGTGACTTACTTTCACTAATTCTTTGCATTTACAGCAGCCATTTCCAAAAAAGTTTCCTTTCTCTGAATTTGTGCCAAAAGTTTACAACCAAATTAAGGAATTTATCTATGCCTGCCTGAAGTTTTCAGAAGATCTTCACCTAAGGTATGTCTGAAACAGTGGAAATGCTGCAGATACTGAGACTGGGAGTCTTATGTGCAGAAATATTCTGAAAACCTTTGGATACTCTTTTCAGCTGATTATGAAAGTCGTAATATTAGCCCTTCACAGCACAGTACTGCTATATTGATAAAATCATGGTAAAAGTGAAAGTTGGAAACTTGTGAATAATGTTTTGCTTATATTACTTAGCTTATTTTCTATTTTCATTATAAATTTGCATTTCAACATTTTTTATTAGTAAGAATTTACTGGAAAATAGTATATTAATTTTTACATTCTACTTGATGAAATTTTAAGGCCACTAGGGGAGTAGCAAATAAAATCCTTTGGAAATATCCTTCTTTCCAAATATCCTCTGGACTTGTTAAAGGTATCCATATCTCCTTTAAATTATTTGACTAACATGTTCTGAGCCTATTTATGTAGCAGATACATCCTGTTTACTGAGACTGCAGAAGTAAAAGACACAGTTCTTTGCCCCCAGATATTGTCAGTATCTACTGAGGATATTAGGCATGAAAATATACGATGGCGAGTGTAGAAATATGTTTAATTTACTTGCAGAACACCTAGAAGACCACTTAATTCATCTTAAAGAATTTGAGGGAGAATAATCATCATGATTGGCTTTCAAAGGAGTCCTCTCCCCTCAGTGAATGATACCACCATTCACCCAAGCCAGAAATCTAAGAATCATTCCAATTCCTTATTTTCTATTAATAACTTTTTATTAAAAACAAAGTTTTAAGCATTGGTCTAATTTTTGTAAACACTTTACAAATGTATTAAAAATGTCTGTAATATTCAAAATAGTACTAATCTATGAGGTCCTAGAAAGTGTAACCCATTTTTCAGAGGAAGAAAGTGAGGCCGAGAGAGGTTAAATAACTTTATCAAGGTCACACAAGATTAAGTGTTTAAGCCAGGATTCAAATCTGATCAGCATCAGCCTCAACAAAACAATTACTGCAGTGTTTAGAATTCTTACACTTTGGCCTCACTGTGTTAGTATTTTACATGCATAATCTCAGATAATTGTCATAATGTTTCTTGCAGGTAAGTGTTAATTATTCCCATTTAACAAATGGCTCATTTGTAAATGAGCCTCTGGAAATCCAGTTGGTGACAAAATTATACTGATTGGTGTTTGTTTGTTTTCAGTTCTTTTTTCTTTAAAGTTCTCTCTTCCCAGTGTGGCTGCTTTCATTCACATTGTAGTTATAATTGACTTGGGTCATTTTAATAGTCTCCTAATTGTTCTTATTTGTCTGACTTTGCTTTCCCAACCATCTACCCTTTCTCCTCATTCTATTCTGTATGTTCCCTAGAGTAATTTTTCTACAATCAAATCTTATCATTTAACTTTACATGCTCACCTTTCCAAGGATTCCTCTTGGCCTACAGCATAAAGTTCAAACTCTAACCTGATGTACTTCTCTATCTGCCTGCTCCCTCACCCCTTGACCTAGTCTCCCTTGTAGCCTTCCTGGCTCATATCCCATGCTAATTTCCGTGTCAGTCCGTGCTTCAGTCCTAACAACCTATTTGGTATTTTCCGATCATAAGATGCTATTTTAGACTTGACTTTTCTCCTGACTCTATCTCTACTTAAAATCACTTTTTCCGTGTTTTTGCTCCTGTCTTCTACCATCCTTCAAGGCTCATTATAAGCCTTTAATGAATGGAGGCTTTCTGACCACCTCCATCCCTAATGGAGTTGATCTACTGACTCCTTTGTGCTCTTTCTGTACCTTATGAATACTGTTGATCAAAGCTGCTCATAGATTTGATTGCTCTCCTTGTATCTGTGGTGTTTCTGTAGGCTCCTTTTATCTATGTGTTAGCCTGTAGGCTCCTTTGTTTATTTGCTGGTTTATTCACCTCACGTTATAGGTAATCTGTCATTTGTCAGATTGTACTTGGTAGTGAGGACATTAAGATGCTGAAAATACAGTTCCTGTCTTCAAGGAGTGTGTAATCTGAGGAACTGAACGATTGGTGATAAGTGCTATCACGGAGAGACAGAGCATCAACATAGGAGCCAAATGTTGAGACAAATTAAGGATGTTAGAAAAGGCCTCTTGAAGGGTAGAAACATTTAATGTTTTGTTCAGCACAACATCTCCTGCACCAGCTCAGTCAATTAAGAAACAACAACAACAAAAAAGAATGAGTGGATGGAATGTATGGCATGCCAGGGAATTCTGAAAGTAAATATAATTGGAAAATAGTTTGAGTAACTTGTTTGATAATCATTCTTACTAATTAAAAAATGAAGCATGGTTTGTAGAGTTCATTTGTTCTTTTCTCTGAAAATGAGGTTGATTTCATGGAAATGAGATTATCTTTGGAAGTTATAAACCAAAAGTTGTTTACCCCTTAGGGCCCACCCTCTCTACCACTACCACCGAATGACTTAATAACTGAGAGTGATCTCTAGGGTACTGATACGTATGTTACCATATAAAAAATATTACAAGTTCATTGCATCATGACTCTTTCTATCCTGTTTTGGAGGAAAGGCAATATGATAAAGGGATAATGTTGAGTAAATTGTTCAAAAGTCTTTTTTCTTGCTTGAATATATCAAGTTTTTGCCTGAAAACTACCTTTGTTATGTTTAACATTGACAATTAAAAATAAATATTCAGGGGTGCCTGGGTGGTGCGGTCAGTTGAGCATTCCACTCTTGATTTTGGCTCAGGTCATGATCCCTGGGTCATGGGATTAAACCCCATGTCAGGCTCAGTGCTGAGCATGGAGCCTGTTTGGGATTCTCTCTTTCTCTCCCTCTGCCCCTCTACCCCACTTGCATTCTCTCTACCTCTAAAATAATTTAAAAAAAAATTCAATTTGGGAAGATTTTACAGGTGCCTTTATTCTTTGGTTTACATTTACCTTATTTTCTAGGCTATATTTACCTTCTAACTTGGAGTGACAGAGACCACTTTGACAATCATAGCTGTCTAATATGGGATATAAGATAACATATAGGGGCACCTGGGTGGCACAGTTGGTTAAACATCTGACTCTTGATTTCGGCTCAGGTCATGATCTCACGGTTCATGGGATTGAGCCCTGTGTTAGGCTCTGTGCTGACAGTGCAGAGCTACTTGGGATTCTCCCTCTCTTTCTCTGGCTCTCCCCCACTCATGCATGTGCATGCATGCTCTTTCTTTCTCTCTAAAAATAAATAAATAAATATTAAAAAATAATATGTATAAAAACAATTAGTTCTCTTAAACACAAGACTCTTAAAATAAGAAAAACTGCTGTACTGACATTTTTATGAAGGCTTAAGGATAATTATTCTCTTAAGTCAAACTCTTTTTCTTATAAGAATTTTCCCTTTTACATTGGACAGAGGATGCTGAATAACACGAGAAATATTGAATTATATGAATTCTGAGGACTCAAAACTCTGTTTGAAAGAAAATTCTTTTAAAAGTAAGCAAATAAATGGCATTTCTTTGGTAAAATAATGTTCTAGCACTTGCGCTGGACTTAAAAAGTAGAACACACACACACACACACACACACACACACAGATTCTTTTAAGTTATAAAATTAGATCTATGTAAAGAATTTAGGAGATAGAGAATAGTCCAAAGAAGAAAAAATTTGAAAGACTCAAAATTTTAACACATAGTGATAACCACTCTTTATATATGGGAAATCTTTTTCTTTTAGTCGTTCTTGCATGTGAATACATGCACATGCATAGGACTTTTTTTTTTTTTTAAAGCAAATTACTGTGAGATACTTCTGTTTACAATATAGAAAGCTGGAAAGAGTATTGCTTCCTCCTTAACAATGAACAAAACAAACAAAACAATTTAAACTACAAAATGAAAACTTTTTTTGGAACCCATCAGACAGCTGAAGTTACAGGGTGACCAACTGCCCTGAAATCTAAGATGAGGCTGGCCCCTCTAAGGAGAGTAACATGATGCACAGATTCCCGTACCTGTGGCAGATCAAGAAAGAAAGGTATAGATACTATACAAGTGAGAAGGAGGAAATCAATCAAAGCCTTAGGATTGCTAAAACCTTAGTTGGAACTGGCATGTTAGTAAGGAACCTCTAGTTGTGAGTCCGAGATCCAGAACATTCCCTTATATGTTCTTTTCCATGGACCTCTACTGGGTGCCCTTGAGAAAGATTGGGGGTTGAATAAGAGAGCAGAAAGAACCCTCCATGATATTGCAGGTGTGTAGAAAGGGGATCAGCCATTGCTGTGAGAAAGGCATGAAGCCCCACCCCCATGGTTTGGACCCTTCACTTACACAGATCAAGAACTGCATCACGGGAGTAAGGACAGCAAACTCTGTCTCTCTGCAGGGTACAGGAAAAGACCCATTCTTTGTACAGGAAGCACTGAAGGAAAAACATCCTTTTACCCCTGGAACAAAGGCAGAAAACAGTCCTGTGCCTAGGATCATACCGATACTATTAAAGGTCTTCTAACACTCGGGGAGGGCAGAAAACTGTGGTAGACCCACTGGAGATATAAAGCGGAGTTGGCTGCCACTAAAAGGATGGCAGGGATGTTGAGCAAGCTCTGCTTCTGAGAACTGGGCACACAGGGCCTACCCAAGACTGAAGCTGGCCAGGACAACAGAGAAAGTCCATTGGTCTCCATTAATAGTTTCGCAGCAACTAAATAACAAGTGGCTGCAATCTAGCACTGATTGATGGGCAAGAATGTAGAGAAAGATCCATTCTGTATTGTAGGCACACAGGTATAACTGAGAGCTGTGGGTGGTACAGAAACTTTATGAAAAACCCTTTGGGATTCCAGCACCCACACCAGTCCCATGCAATTATTAGGAGAATTTGAAATCTGTGACGCACTGAAGATAACCATGTGAACAACAAAACCCAAACCCAGCTCAACTCCTGCTTATGCAAATGGCCCAACAGGAGGAGAACATGGTCATTTCCAAGTATAAATACTGTTACCTCAGATTCTAATGTCTTACATATGAAATCCAATCTTCAATAAAAAATGTGAGACATGCAAACAAGCAATTAAAAACAAACTCTATTGTCAAGGGACAATGAAGTCAACAAACCAGACTCTGATGACCCAGATGATAGAACTTTTAAAGTTAGAGACTTTAAAATACCACATACATGACTAGATAGGGACTTTCGGTAGAGAAACAGACATTTTTAGAAAGAGTCAAATGAAAATACTTGAAATAAGAAACTGTTTTTAAGAGATGAAGACTTCCTTTGAGAGGCTCATCAGTAGACTTGCCACAGCTGAAGTAAGAAGTCAGGGAACTTGAAGATAGGTCAATGAAAGTTTCCCAAACTGACACACAAAGAGAAAAAAAGGTGAAAGAAATAAAGTGCCCAAGATCTGTGGGGCAGTTACAAACAGTATAATTGAGGGGCCAAGAAGAAGATAAAGAGAACAGGGGGAAAATATTTTAAGAGATAATAGCTAAGAGTATTCCAAAAATAATAAAAGACATCAAGCCAGAGACTCCAGATTTTGAGAACCTCATTAAGATAAACAGCAAAGCAATAGCAACAAAGCAAGCAAAGAAAAATACTTAAGCACATCATTTTCAAATAAGTGAACATAAAAATTAACATAATGCCTTAAAGACATTTAGAAAAAAAAAAGATGCTATATGTAGGTGTAATGAAAAGCATTACAGGAGACTTGTCCAAAACTATGCAAGCCAGAGACAGTGGAGCCACATGCTTGAAGTAATCAGAAAAACAAATCAAGCAAGATTTCTATAGACAACAGAACAACTTTCAGAAATAAAGTGAATTTTTTTAGCCAAACAAAAGCTGAGATAATTAATTGCCAACAGACGTGTGTAGTCTTTCTGCAGACATAAAATAAAAGGAAATTCTTTACATAGAAGGAGTATACAGGGTAGAAACTTATACACATGAAGAGATAAATGATGAAATAAAGGGCTTTGGGAATGGTTAAAACTAATTTTTTTTCCTTTGTTTTTAGTTGCTCGTTTTTTTTTTTTTTAGGTTGTACAACATGATTTTTTTAAGGCAAAGAAGTGTGGTGATTTAATATACACATACATTAAGAAACAATACAATTACTTTTAATTAACATATTTACCACTTTACGTAGTAAAGTACCATTTTTTGTGTGTTTGCTTTGTTACTCCTTCTCTCCCCCCATCTGTCTCTCTCTTTCTCCCTCCTTCCCTCCCTAGTTGTTTCTCCCTCTATATGTATCTGTGTGTGTGTGTGTATAATATTATAAGTCCTATGGTTTATATTAATTTTGATTACTTGGTTAACATATTGTGTGTTCTCCCTCTATAATTATCATTATCATTTTCTTTTTATAATAAGTTATGTTTGTATTTTTGTTGAAATACTTTGAGACTATGTATTCTGTTAGTTGTCAGATGTTCTTCACCTTTCTCCCTCTTACAGTATCCATTCTTGCCTGGAGGCGTGCCTGGGTGGCTCAGTCAGCTGGGCATCTGACTTCAGTTTAGGTCACGATCTCACTGCTCCTGAGTGCAAGCCCCGCATCTGGCTCTGTGCTGACAGCTCAGAGTCTGGAGCCTGCTTCCAATTCTGTGTCTCCCTCTCTCTCTGCCCCTCTGCTACTCCCACTCTGTCTCTTTCTCTCAAAAATCAATGCTAAAAAAATTTGTTTTAATAAAAAAATAATTCTTGTCTGAATCAGTTTTTACTCTGATAATTACTGGTTTATGATTTTTAATTAATTTTGATTTTTTCAATTCCTTGTATAAATATTACTTGGCATTCTATTTTAAGGGGTTCTTCCTTGCTATCGATCTTCTATCTGTCTGTCTGTCTACCTGTTTATCATCTATCATCAGCTAAAACACACGGATTCTTAATTCAGTTGGTTCATTCCTTTACTATCTTCATTCCTTTTGATGCCAGACTGTCCCAGATGTAGGGAGTGTTAACCTTTCAGACTAGCTCCTATGCCTTGTTGGTGCATTCCTGTCACATTTTGGGACAGTTCCTTACTTAACCATGGTATCATTGATTTCTCCAAGGGCCCACTTCCCTTTAGTGTTGAATGGTATCTTGAAAATAAGATCTGGGCATGTGTCTTTATTTTAAAATGTGTCATTTTGAATCAACAAATAGGTGCTTCTTGGCTCTTGATACAATCTGTGTAATTGGAGTGTACCTTAATGAATTTAGTGATGTGGTTGAATTTAAGCCTGCATGCTGGCTATTGTTTTTCTGTTTGTCTCCTTCATTTTTTGCTCATCTTTTCATGTTTTCCTTCCTTCTTCTTGACCGAATTTTTTTAGTATTGTGATTTATTTCCCTACTGGCTTTACTTGAGTATAGCTTTTTCCCCCCAGTTGTTTGTTTGTGTGGTTGCTGTGGGGACTACAGTGTACATTGTTGATGTATCACAGTTTACCCAGAATAATATATCATTTTGTATGTAATTTAAGAATCTTACCACAGCGTAAAATAGTTTATCTTCTCTCCTTTTTTTTTTGATGTTGTTGCCACATATTTCACTTATACACCTGTTTTAACCCTAAAATAGTTTATTGTGTGTTTGAACATTTAATAATATTTTAAAGTTCAAGAAAAAAAATTGTATTATTTTTACCCACTACATAGTTACCATTTTCAGGCCTTCTCATTCTTTTCTACATATCGAGGTTACCCTTTGGCATCATCTTCCTTCAGCATGAAAAATTTTCTTTCAGCATTTCCTTAGGGTATATCTGCTGGTGTGGCATTTTCTTGGCTTTTAAAAATATTTCTAAAATACTTTAAAATAATTTTAAAATTATCCTAAAAGTATTTTTATCACCTGTGTTTTCAAAATATATTTTCTAAGACATGGACTTCTAGGTTGATAGTCTAAAGATGTCATACCACTGTCTGCCTCCATTGTTTTCTGAAGAGAAATAAGCCATTATTATTCTTGTTCCTCTGAATGTATTGTCTTCTTTCCATGGTTGTTTTTAAGATTTTCTTTTTATCTTTGGACTTTACAATTTGATCTAATATTCTTTTTTTTAAACCTTATTCCTTATTATTTCTGAGAGAGAGAGAGACAGAGTCTAAGCGGGGGAGGGACAGAGAGAGAGGGAGACACAGAATCTGAAGCAGACTTTAGGCTCTGAGCTGTCAGCACAGAGCCTGACGCGGGGGCCGAACTCACCAACTGTGAGAGCATGACATGAGCCAAAGTTGGATGCTTGACTGACTCAATCACCCAGGCACCCCATGACTCTGATGTTGTTAAATGTGTGTGTTCATTTTGTGTGGGAGGTACTAAAGCTCTTGGATATGTGGGTTGAAATATTTTGTCACGTTTGGAGATGATTTTGCCAGTATGTCTTTCAATATGCCTCCTTTCTCATTCTTTTTCTTCTTCTGCAACTCCTAGTTGCTTGATAGATCATTCAGATTTCTTGCGTGAGCTGAATGTGAGTCTCAGTTTTAATTAGTTTCAAATTACTTCTGATTTCAAATGATACTGCAGAATCTCTTTGTCCAGAAGACCAACTCTAAAATTCCAGAACTTTTATCCAGGAGCTTATCTCTGATCTTAACAGGATTCGAGCTGGGCTGGTTTCATCATTAGTTTGTTCTCCTTTTTGGATTGAGTTTCTGTAGCCCTGAAAACAAAACCCCTTGCAGAATTTGCAAGATCTGTCTCTGTTTTCTAGCATTGTCTTCACCGTTTCTTTCTTTCTTTCTTCCTTCCTTTCTTTCTTTCTTTCTTTCTTTCTTTCTTTCTTTCTTTCTTTCTTTTCTTTTTATAACTGCTTATTTATTTTTGGGGGGAGGGGTGGAGATTGAGTGCAGGAGGGGCGGAGACAGAGAAGGAGAGAGAGAATCCCAAGCAGGATCCATGCTCAGTGTGAAGCCGATAGGGGCCTGGATCTCACAATTATGAGATAATGACCTGAGCCCAAATCAAGAGTGGGATGCTTAACTGACTAAGCTGCCCAGTTGCCCTGCCCTCACCTTTGTGTGTGTGTGTGTGTGTGTTTTAATTTATTTTGAGAGAGAGAGAGAGAGAGAGAGAGAGAGAGAGAGAGAGAGCACACATGTGCACAAGAAGGGGAGGGGCAGAGAGAAGTGGGGGAGAGAGAGAATCCCAAGCAGGCCCCTCACCATCAGTGCGGAGCCTTACATAGGGACCAAACCCATGAACCGTGAGACCATTACCTGAGCTGAAATCAAGAGTCAGAAGCGCAACTGACCAAGCCACTCAGGCACCCCCCTCACCATTTCTTATGGAGCAGAATTCTTGTAGGGGAGAATTATTGCATCAGTTCATTTATTTTTGCTTCGGGGTTCTGCAGGATTCCAAACTGTCATAGCAGCCCATACTGTTAATGGTTTGGCTAATTTCTCTCCATCTCACCAAAGCCTTTCAGCCTCTGACTGTTTCAGTCTTGTATCCATCTGTACCCAGAGTAGCAAATGGCCTCAGGTATGAAAGTGACTGCTACCCTTTGGTCACCTTTCAAAGGCTTGTCATGGTGTGCAATTCAGGTATACATTTATGTATGTGTGCTAATTATACTTTGTGGACATTGAAGGAAAATATAGCTTTTAGATTAGACCTTTTTTGTTGTGATGAAGATAGCGGTGGTCTTTCTTAATCTTCTATATCACATCCGAATGTGGAACTTCTGCTAGATCTTCTTTTTTTTGTAATGTTTATTTATCAGAGAGAATGACAGAGAGAGAGAGAGAGAGAGAGAGAGAGAGAGAGAACACAAGTGGGGGAGGGGCAGAGAGAGAGGGAGATACAGAATCTGAAGCATGCTTCAGGCTCTAAGCTGTCAGTGCAGAGCCCAACGCAAGGCTTGAACTCACTAACTATGAGATCATGACCTGAGCCGAAGTCAGGTGCTGATCTGACTGAGCCACCCAGGCGCCCCAGTCTTCTTAAACCATAATAGAGATATGTAATAAGTACAGGATATCATGAGAGTGATTAATATCAGGGGCACCAGATTCTTTAGATACCTGTGTTAATAATTTTTATAGCAACCTATACTTATTTGTAGCTCATATTACAATTGACCTGGTATAATTATTAGTTTAATATATGAAAGCAGGAGCCATGACTGTTTTGTTCATTCACCATTTTGATCTCATTATTCTACCCACATAATGCCCAGCACCTCATATATTTGTGGAATGAAGTATTTCAGTTCAGTAATAATTTTGGAAAGGTTAGCAGTGGGCCAGAGGGTATTGGTCAATTAAATGTATCCTTACGTGGACGTTGTGAAAATATTTTGATGTATCATTTCTTCCTGATTATGTCCTTGCATTCTGTAGTCATATTTAGTTTTGATATTTTTCTGTTTTCCACATAGCCTGATAATATACCTTGCCTATATATTTAGAATTGTAAGATTTTTAATCTGACTATACTAAGCCTCTGATTTTCTTCTCTAGAAAGAGAAATGGATGAGATTAAATTTGTGACCATCATCCACAAGCAATAAATTTACAAAGAACTCACAAATCTCTATTTACAGTTATTTCTTGATGTTTATAAACTAGAATTTCTATAACATTAACCTTATCATTGAAGAAATATTTGTCTTAAAAGCATATCTTTTGGGGCGCCTGGGTGGCTCAGTCGGTTAGGTGGCCAACTTCGGCTCAGGTCATGATCTCTCAGTCCGTGAGTTCGAGCCCTGCGTCGGGCTCTGTGCTGACAGCTCAGAACCTGGAGCCTGTTTCAGATTCTGTGTCTCCCTCTCTCTGACCCTCCCCCGTTCATGCTCTGTCTCTCTCTTTCTCAAAAATAAATAAATGTTAAAAAAAAAATAAAAAAATAAATAAAATAAATAAAAGCATATCTTTTATAGAAAGTCATCTTGGGTTATACTTTCAGGGGCTCATGGAGGATGTATAGGTCTAGAATTTAGTTTATTGGTTGCAGGACTGTTTTTCTTTTTCAAACTTTGCATATAAATATAGATAGGTATTGAATCATTTTCTTTATGTTTAGTTTCCTTTACTGTATAGAAAATGCCATTATTGGGGTGCCTCGTGGCTCAATTGTTAGAGCATGCAACTCTTGATTTCGGGGTTGTGAGTTTACCTGAAAAAAAAAAAACAACACCACACAATAAGGGCTTAATAATGTTCACTGGATCAAAAATGAGGGAATAAATTCAAAAAAGGAAAATGTCTTCATTCGTCATTTTTGGGATAGTAAGGATTACAAGACATTTATGCATTATTAAACTACCAGCCTAAAACACTTATTTTGGAATCAGAGCTAAACAGACATTCTATGAAAGAAGACAATACAGAGGTAACTTTTCTTAGGGGTCGTTATCAGCAGTTAGCTGTACACAATTAGCGGTAGGAAGCCGACGGAGAGACCAGGTTGGAAAATTATTAATATTAACAATCTGTGAAGGGACTCGGAAGTATGGGAGGAATAATGGTTTCAGGATGAGGAATCATGCTGGGTAACTGTTTATGTGCTCTGAGAGACAGTTTATCATAGTGTTTAAATGCTATGGGCTTTAGCGCTGGATGGCCTTGTTCAAAGCCTTTTTTTGCTGTTTACTTACTGTATGACCTTGAAGAAGTTACTTAACTTCTCTGTGCCTTCATTTCCTCATCTGTAAAGTAGAAATAATAATAAAAGTACTTTGTATCATTGGTGTGAAGTTTAAATGAATTTTTTTTATTTTAAATGTTTGTTTATTTTTGAGAGAGAGAGAGAGAGAGGGAGAGAACATGAATGGGGGAGGGGCAGAGAGAGAGAATCTCAAGCAGACTCCATGCTGTCAACACAAAGCCCGACGAGGAGCTCAGTCTCATGAACTGTGAGATCATGACCTGAGCTGAAATCAAGGGTCGGATGCTTAACCGACTGCGCCACCCAGGACCACTAAATGAATTTTAGTATATTAAAGTACTTAGAATAATTTCTGGCACAAAATAAATGTTATTCGCTGCTGCCATTATCATTATTATTAACATCATCAGAAGTACCACTGGTGCCTTGTTTGTTTCAAGAGTAATCCTGCTCCCTGGTATGACTCACTCTTGATAATTCTTTTTCAGCTCAACCGAAGTCGATGACATGATTCGTAAATCTACAAACCTGTTGCTAACCAGGACTCTGAGCAACTCTCTGCAGAATGTCATTAAAAGGAAGAATATTGGACTTACTGAGGTAAAGCTGCTCTTAATGGAGGCAGCCAAGGCAATATGTGAACAGATGCCCTAAGCTCTGGGGCCTGTTTGTAAGTTAATTATAACTTTCTATATGGTCCGTCATGTTCTTACTGATGGATTCCTAATGGTGAAAGTGTAAAACAAATCATTTGTTTTTTTCTTTTGTCCTCTTGGAGACATTTATTACATTTTGAAAAGTCACTTTCTTTCTCTCTCTCTCTCTCTCTCTCTCTCTCTCTCATTATTTTCAGTACCTAACTGGTTTTCCTTTCTGAGGTTGTTGGGATACATTTGTATTATTTGCCATCAATTATATAAAAACAAAACTGTTGGTTGGAGAATATAGTCAACATCAGGTTCCTATCCAAACGAATGACAGTTCAAATACAACATACAACATGAAACCACATGTGTGTGCGTAAATCATGGATGCCAAGGATATTGGCACTTGTAGTCCTTGGTTTGTGTTAGACTCAGCTTTTGGTTTTGAGATACCTCTTGTATGTGAATGGTGAATTACTCTTTATCAGCATGTGAGTCTGGGGATCTGGGATTGAGGAAATGTGGGAGAAAGGCGATCGTCACATTTCTGTGGAAGCTTACAGAATCTCACAAAGCAAGAAGGGATATTACACACGTGTTGCGAACAGTATCTTGGCAAACTGAAGATTTGGCACGTTGGCGTGGAGTCCTAAAATTTAGAAAGATGTGAAGTTTCCTTTCTCTTGGAAACCCAGGATTGCATGGGAGAGTCGACCTGCCATTTTATGGAAATTATATTGCCAAAAGTGAGAGCTTGGAGGAATTTTTTTTCACAGGGAAAGGGAAAGGCTGTTGGCCATATGTTTTACTTGTAGAGGTGGTGTAGTTTGGAAGTCCGTTGCTTTAGGAAAAATTGACGTTTTCAGATATACACTGTCAGAGATCATGGTGAAATTCAGCAAATGGTTAATGAATCTGACTCATAGGTAAAGACAGCTGGAAGCCAGGTGAACATCTCCTTCTGATTTTGGAGTGCTAGCTTCTTTCCCTGGGCGAAGATTTTAAACTATTATAATGTGGAACTTTGGCAGTGTTTGAGTTCTGTGTATAACAAACTTTTTTTATGATAGAAAGTTACCTTTGACATTATTTAGGACAGTTCCCTCATTTTGCAGAGCTTCCTTTCTGTTGCTGGGTATAGAAATATTAGGTATTATCTTTATGTCTGAGAATAGGTTCTTTTCATCGTCAGGAAGGCTGAGCAAAAGAAAAGTGGAATGAAGTGGGGTGAAAAGTAGGAAGTCCTCCTCCTTCTGTTACAGTGCACTGTTCTCCTTCTGTGGATCCCAGGTAGGACAGGAAGTCTGTTATTTAGTTTTTGAACTATCTCTGTATTATAACTTTTGATACAGGTTTTCTTATGCCATTTAACAGTCTCTTAAAACATTTTAAAGAGGTAGCTTAGAAGGAACATGGTGTGATAGAAACAGCTTTGGCCTCAGAAGTCTCTTGAGTTTAGTTGTGACTGTGCATGTCATTGATTTACTGTGACATCTTAAGAGAAAGACCTAACTTCTCAGTTCTTCAGTTTTCCTGACACCATTGTCCTTTGCAAGGGCCCTGCACATATCAGGTCAGGACAGAAGAAGCGGTAGAAGCTTATCAAAAGAACTATATTTTAGTTCTTGGCACTATTTCAGTGAATGCTAAATATTATTCCTAAGTCATTGGATCTTTCTAGGTAATAATGTACTTTCAGTATCAATATCCTTGCATATGAATGAAGGAACATCTACACACATTTATTTATTTTGGCTTTTATGGTGGTTTGTACACATACAGACAAATACATACCCAGTGATTTTTATCGTCAACCAGTAAATCTTAGAATAATTATATTGCTCGCCTTTGGAAAGACATTATATCCTCCTTTACAGGTAACTAGCGTCAGTTCACATCTGCACGCATCATCGTACTAGGTAACATTTGTCGAACAGTTTGTATTCTTCATAGTCTATTCACAAATACCATCTCATTTAGTACAATGACATTTGAAGCTGGCTACGCATGTGTTATTATTCCTATTTTATAGAAAGCGTAATTAAAGTTCAGCGAGATTGCCTGAGGTCATATAGTTAACAAAATGACAGAAACGAGACCTAAGTCTGTGTTGTTTTTTTCCCAAACTTAATTCACTTTTACTATAATGTACTGATTTCCATATTGATTTAATTATTTGATCATAACAAAGGGGCTTTTACAAGAAGTCCATAGTACTATGGAAATTGTTTAGGTAGAGATGATTTTGTGTCAGCGAGCACATATCCATTCAAGCAGTAGAAGTATTATAAAACCACAAAACTAATTGAACCCTATTTCAGGTTGTCAGACAGTTCCTTCACGTCTTAAGAGTTCCTGTAAGCTAATGTCTGTCTGCCTGTCTTGTTCGAATTTATGTTACCACATTTCTTCTTTTTTCTGTCTATATGCTCTATCCTTTTATCTTTTCCTCTCCCTACACTGGTTTTCTTGCTTTTGTCCTTGCTTCTTGGCTTCCCCACATTGACTCCGCTCAACATTACCTTTTAGTTCTTGCTTACTGTAACTTGAATGCTTCGCACTCTCAGACCTTACGTGACTGTCCCGGTTCAGTCAGCAGGTCTAGCTGGTTTCCTCAGGTTGCTTCTTCCAGGTCTGTGGGAAGAAAGTCAGCAGAGCAGTGGTTAAGAGTGTGTGTCCTTAAGCAGACTGCCTGGGTTCCAATTCTGCCTAGGTTCTCTTCCCTTAATAAATGTGTTCTTGGGAGCGTGTAGTTCATAGGGTTGTTGTGGGGATTGAATGAACATAGGAAGTACTTAGAACAGTACCCAGTATGTAGTAAATACTCCATGTATGTTACCTGGTGTTGTTGAAAAAGAGGTCTGGGTAGGTAAACAGTGACTGTCAAGTTTAGTATGGGGTGAAGTTTTTTCAACCAAGAAAAGTTAGAAGATTACAACAAATGTCCTGTTAAGATAAATAACTTGCTTGTTGACTTTATAATATTTATTGCATACCTACTGTGTTTAACAGGCACTGATCTAAGCTGTTTGGATAAATAAGTGAACAACAACAAGAATAACAACAACAGAGATCCTTGCCTACATTCTAGTGGCAGAAAACGTGATAAATAACAGCAAAATAAATAGTAAATCCTCTAGTATGATAGAAGGAAGTGAATTTGATGAAGACAAAGGAAGGAACCCATGTTAAGGAAATCAGGAGTCTGGTGGAGGTTCAAAGTTGGTCTTATTAAAAAGAGTAGCATCTTCTCAACATCGCTCCTCGTCAGGGAAATACAAATGAAAGCCACACTCAGATATCACCTCACGCCAGTCAGAGTGGCCAAAATGAACAAATCAGGAGACTATAGATGCTGGCGAGGATGTGGAGAAACGGGAACCCTCTTGCACTGTTGGTGGGAATGCAAACTGGTGCAGCCACTCTGGAAAACAGTGTGGAGGTTCCTCAAAAAATTAAAAATAGACCTACCCTATGACCCAGCTAGGAATTTACCCAAGGGATACAGGAGTACTGATGCATAGGGGCTCTTGTACCCCAATGTTTGTAGCAGCACTCTCAACAATAGCCAAATTATGGAAAGAGCCTAAATGTCCCTCAACTGATGAATGGATAAAGAAATTGTGGTTTATATACACAATGGAGTACTACGTGGCAATGAGAAAGAATGAAATATGGCCCTTTGTAGCAACATGGATGGAACTGGAGAGTGTGATGCTAAGTGAAATAAGCCATACAGAGAAAGACAGGTACCATATGTTTTCACTCTTATGTGGATCCTGAGAAACTTAACAGAAACCCATGGGGGAGGGGAAGGGAAAAAAAAAAAAGAGGTTAGAGTGGGAGAGAGCCAAAGCATAAGAGACTCTTAAAAACTGAGAACAAACTCAGGGTTGATGGGGGGGTGGGAGGGAGGGGAGGGGAGGTGATGGGCATTAAAGAGGGCATCTTTTGGGATGAGCAGTGGGTGTTGTATGGAAACCAATTTGACAATAAATTTCATATATTAAAAAAAAAGAGTAGCATCTTGATGTTGAGTTATTGTTTTAAGGGCAAAGAGCATTTCTTGGCAGAGGTTAGAGCAAAGGTCTAAAGATATTTAAGTTCCTGGTTAGTTCAGGGAACAATAAGGAAGCTAGGAAGGCTAGAGTGGAGTGAGAAAGGGGAAGAGAAGCAGGAGATTAGATTACAAAAGTGCCAGGGGCTTGTGGTAGGGCCACTGTAAAGTGTTTGGTTTTTATTTTGAGTGAACAGGGAAGTCATCATTGCAGGAATTTGATTAGTGGTACTATGTGCCATATTTCAAAGGAATCACATTGTTGTATTGGGTATCCCCAATACTGCAGGGTGTAAACAGGGAGACTGGTTAGGGAGCTAGGACAGTAATGCAGCGAGATTTGATGGCCACATGGGTGGTAGCCATGGAAGTAGTAACAGGTGACCAGATTTGGAGTTTAGAGTCAGCATGTTTTTCTGATGATTGGATCTGAAGGGAGAGAGAAAGCGAGGAAGGAGTTGAAGATAACTCCATGATGTTTTGATTTGAGCAGATAGAAGGTTGTATATACTATGCACTATGATGGCAAAAACTTTAGGTAGAGCTGGTGTTGGGGTAGAGGATATTGGGAATTTGGTTTTGGAGAAATTTAATATGTAGTGTTTATTACATATACAGTTTGTGATATTGAATAAGCGGTTGTATATATGAGTTTGGCATTTGAAAAAGAGGTTTGACCTGGAGATGAAAAATTGGGAGAATATAGATAATGTTTATAACCCCTTGATTGGATAATATTACTAAAGGAATTTGTAAAGATGGAGAAGAGAAGATGAAGGACTGAACCCTTGGGCACTCCATTATTAAGGAGTCAGGAGAAAGAGAAACTCACAGAGGAGAGTGAGAAGGAGTCACTAGAGAATTAGAGGGAAAACAAAACAATAACAGTAACAGGAGTATGGTGTCTTGGAAGCCAAATGAAAAAAGTGTATCAAGAAGGAGGGAGTGGTCAGTTATGACAAATACTGATAATAGATCAGGGTAGATGAAAATTAAGAATTACTATGGGACTTAGCAACTTGGAGTATGTCGGTGACCTCAATAAGATCATTTTTAATAGAATGATTATAGAAGGCTTCTGATGGAGCAGGTTGAAAAGAGAATGGGTCCTGTGCAGAAGAGTTTCAAATAATGTATATAGATATTACCCCTTCGAGAAGGTGAGACTTAGCTCCCACCCCTTGCATGTATGTAGGTTGTACTTATGACTTCATGTAAAAAGTAGGGTATGGAAGGAGGGAAAACGTTACTTTACAGTGAAGGAACCTGGCAGATACTACCTCAGTCAGGTGGTCAAGGTTAAAATCATCATTGATAAGTGATATTGATAGCATGTACCTTTGATAGGATGTGATGAGAAGGCACCTGTGATCTTTCTTCCAAAACCCATGACCCCAGTCTAACTGTGAAAAAAAGATTAAACAAACCCAAGCTGAAGGACATTCTACAAAATACCTGACCAGTACTTCTCAAAACTTGTAGGGTCGTCAAAAACAAGTAAAGTCTTAAGAAACTGTCACAGACCAGAAGAGGCTAAGGAGATATGACAGCTAAATGTAATGTGGTATCTTAGACGAGATCCTGAAAAAGATAAAACATTAGGGAGAAACTAGTGAAATCTGAATAAATGTGTTGCTCAGATAACAGTAATATACCAATGTTGGTTGCTTAGTTGTGGCATATATACCATAGTAATGGAAGATGTTAACAATAGGAAGAACTGGGTGTGGCACACTTGGGAACTTTTTGAAACTATTTTGTAAATATAAAACCATTTTAAAATAAGGTGTTGACTTGAATTACACAATTTAATGTATGAGAAGAGTGAGAATGACAAGAGTGACTTTGGAGACAGCAAGGAGAAGACAACTCTTTCAGGGAATTTTATTAGAAAGGTAAGCCAATGAGGTGGTAATTGGCAGATAATTGGTAATTAATTCACTTAATTAAGTGAATTAAGCAAAAGGTTTTTTTTTTTAATGTTTATTTATTTTTGAGACAGAAAGAGAGAGCACGAGTGGGCGAAGGGCAGAGAGAGAGGGAGACACAGAATCGAAAGCAGGCTCCAGGCTCCAAGCTCTCAGCACAGACTCTGATGCGGGGCTTGAACCCACAAACTGTGAGATCATGACCTGAGCTGGAGTCGGACGCTTAACTGACTGAGCCACCCAGGCGCCCCTTGTTTGGTTTTTTAACAGGAGATGTAATAGCCTGTTATTTCTGATGAGAATGTTGCAATGGAAAGCAGAAAGTTGACGATGTAGGAGAAAGGGGGAATCTTTGGAGTAATGCCCTCGAGTAGGAGAGAGGATGTAGACTGCAATGCACAAACAGAGGGATTGGCTTTAGATGGTGTAAAGTTCATCTCTGGTAACAGATGAGACTCAGTGTATGTGGACGCAGATGGTGGTGGCTGGGCATATTTTGTGGTGGAATACTCCAAATGCTCTGTTTTCTCAGTGAAAGATAGATCTTCAGCTGAAAGTAGAGATCCAGAGCAAATGTTGGGGTTGAAGCAGAGAGAAAGTACATCTGGGGGTATGGAAAAGAGATTGGTTGGTGCTGGATAATGTGGTTATTTTGTAGCATTAAGTGCCCACTCTGGCTAATGGATAGGAATTAAAGTGAGACTAGTCAGAGTGGTTGTAGATTTTCTTAAGCCATATTTAACGGGAGATATGTTAAGTAAGTCCAAATCAATAATAGCTTTCACGAATTTGGTATATATTACATTCAGTACTTTATCATTTATATAATATTTATATGTGATAATTTGTAATATATTGATTATTTCTTTGGTATGACATTGATGCTGTTATCTCAATTTTAAGATGATGAGAGATCTTAACTTTGCCTAAGGCCACACAACCAGTAAGTAGTTTGGAAATAAGATTTAAGACAAGTTTTGAAATACAAAATTTTCTTTTAAAAATAAGATTTGAAATAACGTTTAAAATAAGATTTCCTTTGTTCTGAACCTTTACTGTTGCACTACATTAATTTAAAAGCATCAGTACCATGGAGAGGAAGGAAATAAACCACCAGTTAATATTAATCTCAGAATATCAGAGAATTAGTTACGTTTGAAAGAAAATTTTAAGATGAATCAAAACACATCTTACTTCTTTATGAAGAATGAGTTGATAGAAAGGTTTAATGTATAAATTGGATTAAATTGTATTTATTGTAGATAATAGAAATAATATAACTTCACTTTATTTAAGTTTCCACTCAAATGTCATTTCCTTAAGGAGCCGTTCCTCGACCACCTATCTGAGCGCTACCATCAGCGTGCTTATTACTACTTGATATTATGCTGTATGTTTATATGAGTTTGTGGTTACTGTCATCTCCACAAGGCCAGGGGCCTTGTCTGTCGTGTGTGTAATTATGTACAGCTGTATTCTCATTCCTTGGCACAGAGGAGTTCTTAATTGATGAAGAGAAGAAAGAAAAAAGATAGGTAGGTGGGTTCCTATGGTTAAGTTAAAGAAATTAAGATTTCCTATTGGTGAAACCACATTGAATATTTATATATATATTTAAATTATATTTATAACAGTGCCCCAGGAGACCCAAATAAATGACCAATGCTTTGCATTCCACCTTTTATTTATTTATTTATTTATTTATTTACTTTTTTAACATTTATTTATTATTGAGAGGCAGAGAGAGACAGAGCATGAGCATGGGAGGGGCAGAGAGGTGGAGACACAGAACTGGAAGCAGGATCCAAGCTCTGAGCTGTCAGCAGAGAGCCCGACATGTGGCTCGAACTCCCAAACCTTGAGATTATGACCTGAGCCGAAGTCCGACGCTTAACCGACTGAGCCACCCAGGCGCCCCTCCACCTTTCTTTTTAATATCATTTAAATTGATGACCATATAGCTCTATCCTGTTGTATATCTCCCACATATCACTCTTTGCCATCCCCTGTTGTTAACAGCACTGATATCGCTAATATCACTTATTTTGTAAGTAAGTCTTGTCAAATATAAGCTTTGTACTAGATTTTGAATTTGGAACCACTAGCTCCAAGTACTTCAGTATTTTAGGTATTTGCTTTGGAGATGGTAAAAAACTGGTAGTCGAACCAGCTTTTTTTATCTTTGCTGGGTGAAATGGAGAAAAAATTCCTTGAAATCTTAGGTCGAGTTTATTTTTGCGAATGAGAACCAAGGCCGCTATTTAGTTCTTCATCTTCTTGCCAATCCAACAGTTGGCAGTGTGGAGGGTGGGGTGACTTCTCATTTTCTTGCTTTGGGTCAGTCCTTGTGGAGCTTCAGTGTCCTGAATTCTCTGCTTTGGGAAACAGAGGATGTGAGAAGGTAACAGGTGACTTCCACAGTCTGCTCTGTGCTTTCCTCATCATTGTCTCTGCTACGGGAATGAGAGACAGAAATATTTTCTGCTTCTTAATGGTTTTTAACCTAAGTGACTCATGTCATTCATGTGTGAGAGGTGGTTGTTTGCTTTATAGTGTTTTCTTTCTTTTTTTTCCAGGCAATCCTCAGAGAACTCTGCTTTATATAAGCTATAACCAATACTTAATCTATTGCTAATACCATGTCCTTGAAACAATATTAAGGACAGTTTGGATTGCTAGTTACAGTGATATATTTATGGAAGAGAGTGGGAAGTGGGGGTTAAAAATATCAAAGGAGCTCAAACTCTGATGGAAGTTGATATCTGAAATTGCTTCATTTCATCCTTAAGTTCAGAATTACCCCTAAAGTATCTGGCTTCACATTTGTAAATGCCCTTGTAAAGATTTTGGTTAGCTGTCATTCAGAAGTAGAGATCATTTAGGCCTCATGAACAGACAATATTCCTTTTGAAAATGACATGGTATCTAATGTAATCATAGAGTGTTTTAATAGTCTATTCTGTGCTAGGCAATGAAACATTTCAAAAGTGACTGACAGCCAGTTGATGTAATTCATGGTGATCTTTTGTGTTGACAGATCTTTAAAAAGTCAAGGGAAATTACTACTGTACCCAGTGAAGCCGCCTCCTTTTTTTTTTTTTAACTGCCAATATCCTGCAAAACAGGACAATTTTCTCTTTGACTGCCACTATTTTTTATTTCGATAACATGACATGATTCCTCCTTATTATTAGGATTTCTTTTGATAGATGGAATATGTTCCCTCTAGGTAATGCCGACTTTAAAATAGAAATTCTTCAGTTCTCCAAATTAGCTCTCTGACTTTCTAACTTATACATCAAGACAACCTTGCCGGTAGCCACCCTCCCACTCAGGAAGAAGAGTGATTTAATTTAGACAATTAAAAATTTTTAAACGATTTTAGCCTTTCTTTGAGGGAGAAACGTGTTGAAAGGAAGAGGGTGATGAACTGCTTATTTTGGTAGGTTTTCTTTCCTAGAGCACTCTACGCTTAAAAGTCTAATGTTTTTGGTAATTTTGTAGGAGATCATATCTGTGTCCAAGAATCAGAGTCTCCAAATTCAAACTGTAGAATGAAGGGAAGGGTGATGAATATGAACTTGTCTGATAGGCTGTGGGGAATAATACAGAGATCGAGTCCCAATGTTGCCCTAGCATTTCATTTGTTTGGAATTGCATCTCTGGGTCTCTGCCCTTTGTCTTCATGTTTCAAAAGTAGATATTTCCCTCACATTTTCCAGCTGATCCTTGGGGAATAGATCCTTGAGTACCTTTTTCCTTAGTCCAATCCATTACGAAAGCATTGTCATTATGATTTGACATGGATTCTTTGAGAATGAACTGTGCTTTAGCCCTGTGCTGGTTGCTGTTGGGGAGATAAGAGTGTACTTTCTGATTATAATCCTATTAATATTTTTGTGTCATATTCCACAGTATAATACAATGGCTTCTACTGAGGTGTAATTCAACTTTTAAACATTGTTTTGAAGTACCATTTGATTGTAAAATGTATGTTACCCCCCCACCTTCATCTTCAGTTCTGATTTCCCTTTGTGTCATCTACCCACTCTGCCCCGGCTCACTCTCTCACTGGACTAAAAGGTACACCTAAGTTCATCCATAACCTTATACACCCAAACTTCCCCTACCTTCCACAGCCCTGCCGCCACACACAGTCTTGTGGAAACAAAAAGTTAAACATGTAGAAAAGAGAGACAAAAAAGATTCTATTCCATTTTCTTTTCAAATTTCTTTTAGACTGCAAAATGTCAATACTTTTCATAGTTAGAATAAGTAATAGGTACCTCTCCGTTTTTCAGTTTAAACTTATTTTTTACAAGAGTGGAATCAAAGCATTTCGAGGTCTAGTTGGTGACAGACCCAGAAACTATTATTTTAGCCTAATGTATGGTAAATGTGCACCTCCCCCCGCCATCTTATGCTTATGCTAAAAGGCAACATCAGAAGTCATTTCGATGAATCCATAATTTGAAGGTAGAGGACTTGGATTTGAGTCCTAATTCCATTTAGGTTATGTGAGCTGGAGAAAATCATTTCATTCTGTTTCTGTTTAGTAAAATAGAAGCAATAATTATGCCCACTTAACTTACTCTTCCAGGTCGCTGGGAATACAGTGTAAGAAAATGAATTGTGAAGTAACTTTACAAACTTTAATTCTATACAGACAGTAAGAGCCATTCTTTCTCATCCTCCTCTCAAAGTTATTTATAAATGACTTTTTATCTTACCAATACTGTCGTTTTTAAGGATCTCTCCTGTTAGAAAAGGAAAATAGTATTAACAAAAGGATACTTAATCCTCAAAGTAACTATGTGAGTTAGAAATTATTTTTGGCAGTTTACAGATAAAAAAGCAGCCATTAGAGAAGTTAAAAAACTTTCTCCAGATTATTAATTTGAAAGAAGTTAATCCACTTGTTTCTCTGACTGTAATGTCCATGTTATTTCTTCTAGAAACTAATGTAGTTTGTTAATATACTGCAGTCTATTCCAACATCTCTGTGTTCATTATGATTCATTTTGAAACTTCTTGCCATCTCAGTTATTCTTGTTCTTTCAGTGGGAGTTCATTTATTTAATTCATTTAGCAGTCATTTATTGCCAGACACTGTGCTAAACACTAGCAGTTTTTGTTCTTAGTCTAATCTCTTAAACAGAAGATATACATTTAAAATAGAATGACAAGTGCATTTATAGTAGGGGAAATACAAGATGCTTTGGGAAGTCAAGGAAGGCTTCATAGAGGAAGTACAACCTAAGACCGTGCTCTTACAAGCCCTTTGTAGAATATAGATGGCCGCTGCCATTGTGACTTTTGTTTTTCTTCTATCAGTAGATTCCTCTTGAGTATTCGTTGTGGGGTGAATAGTCAAATGACTCTTACATGTGCTTGTTATTTTCTAGCTTGTCCAGATTATTATCAATACGACACACTTGGAGAAGTCCTGTAAGTACTTGGAAGAATTCATTACCAACATCACTAATGTGCTTCCAGAGACAGTCCACACCACCAAGCTCTATGGCACCACAACTTTTAAGGTGAGAAGGCTCTATAGTACGGTAAAACTGCCTGCGAGATACAGAGTCTGGGCCATTCTACCCAAGATGGCTTTGTTTCTCCCAGGATGCCTAGTAACATGATTCATAATATGGTTTTGAGAATAAGTACTTATAATTTCCTTAGAAAAACAAATACCAATGCTAATTTCTGGACTTTTCGACTTAAAAATGTCTACATCTCTGTCCACTAAATCTTCCTTGTATTTTGTACTTGAAAATGTTTCCTCAGTTGGCCCTCGTTTTAGTCAAGAATTCTTAAGGATGGTCTAGCTAATAGTCGTTGTAACTAAAATCAACATCAATTAATTTTATTTTAATAAGCTGTCCTTGCTTCTTTGTGTTCTGTGTCCAGATTTTTTTTCACTTTTTTAGTGAGGAATTTCTGCCCCTTACTATTGTAGTTAACAATTTTATAATCATTTCACAAGGCCACAGCACTAGCTTTGATCCTGAGTTTGATCAAATGAGAAGAATGACACTCTTGTAGAGCAGAAAATAGATTGATGGAGAATTTCTGGAGAGTGAATGACTTAATTTAAAAAGGCCTTAAGAAATTCCTTTATATTGCCTTGTGACCTTTAAATAAATATTAAGCAGAAAAAGTAGTCTAACATCTTAAACACTACAATGGTAGACTCTGACATAAAACCCAACCTGTTGTTTTGGGGTTTTGTTATTATTGTTATTATTTGATTATTTTAGTTTGGAATCAAATCTGTTTCATCCTTTTGAGGTTGGTATTAATTAGATACAAAGTTGTAGATTGAAATCATGATATATGTCCACTGGTGTCAACTTTTTCCTATCCTTTTATCCTCTTTCCCTATTTATTGGCACCTTCCCTTGAGAATAGATTTAAGACAAAAAAATCAAATTTGATTCATAACTGCTTATTATATTTTATGAGATGAAATTGTTAGTAAGATCTCTTTTTGTGCTATAAGAAAAGGAATGAGAAAGAACCTGAATAGCCAAAGCAATCTTGAGAAAGAAGAACAAAGCTGGAAGCATCACATGTCCTGATTTTGAATAATATTACAAAGTTTTAGTAATCAAAATAGTATGGTATTAGCATAAACACATATGCATAGATCAATGGAACAGAACAGACAGACCAGAAATAAACTCATGTATATATATGGTCAAATAATTTACAACCAAGTTGTAAACACAGGAACACACAGTAAGGAAAGAATAGTCTCTTCAATAAATGGACAGCCACATGCAAAAGAGTGAAACTGGACCCCCATGTTTACACTGTATCTAAAAATCAACTCAAACTAAGGATTTGAATGTAAGATCTGAATTTACAAAACATCTAGAAGAAAACAATGGGTTAGCTTCTTGACACTGGTCTTAGCACTGATTTTTTAAATTTAATACCAAAGCAAAGGCGACAAAAGCAAAAATAAATAAGTGGGACTACATTAATCTAAAAGGCTTCTGAGCAGCAAAGGACAGAACACAAAGGCAAAACACAAAAACACCTGATGGATTGAGAGAAAATACTTCCACATCATTAGCTGATAAGGCATTAAATATCCAAAATATGTAAATTACTCATACACCCCAATAGCAAAACCCCAAATAATCCAATTAAAAGGGGGCGGAGGAACTGAATAGACATTTTTCTAAAGAAGATATACAAATGGCTAATAATATGTACATGAAAAGATTACTGTTGGTGAGATACTACCTCATGCCTGTTAATATAGCTAGCATCAAAAAGACAAGAGAGAACAAATGCCTGCAAGGAGGTAGAGAAAAGGGAACCCTTGTGTGCTGTAGTCAGGCATGTAAACCAGTATATCCGCAATGGATAAAAGTAAGGAGATTACTCAAGAAATTAAAAATAGAACTACCATGTGATTTGGCAGTCCCACTTCTGAGTATATATCCAAAGAAATAAAAATGATTATCTTGAAGAGATATCTATACCTCCTTGTTTATTGCAGCATTATTCACAACAGTCAAGCTATGCAAACAACCTAAGTGTTTATCATTGGATGAATGAATAGGTAAAGGAAATGTGGTACATACGTATGATAGAACATTATTCAACCAAGAAAAATGAGGAAATTCTGCCATCTGTCCAACATGGATGGACCTTACGGGCATTATGCTAAATGGAATAAACCAGACAGAGAAGGACAGATGCTGCATGCTATCACTTTTATGTGGAATCTTAAAAACAAACAAACAAACAAACAAACAAATCAAACTCACAGAAACAGAGAGGAGAAAAGTGGTTGCCAGGGCATGGGGAGGCGGGTAGAGGAAATAGAAATTGGTAAAGGGGTATAAATTTTTAGCTGTAAGATGAAAAAGATTTGAGGATCTAATGTAAAACATGGTAACTATAGTTGATAATACTGTATTGTATAATTGAAATTTTCTAAGAGAATATAGCTTAAATGTTCTCACCAAAAATAAATAAATAAATACATATTTAAGATAATGAGTGTGTTAATAACTAAATGATGGGAATCCTTTCACAGTATATACACATATTAAATCATCATAATGAACATGTTAAATATAATTTTATTTTCTGAGGCACCTGGGTGGCTCAGTTGGTTAAGCATCTAACTTTGGTCATGATCTTATGGTTCACGAATTCAAGCCCTGTGTCAGGCTGATGCTGACAGCCAGAGCATAGAGCCTTCTTCAGATTCTGTGTCTCCCTCTGTCTCTCTCAAAAAACATTTTTTTTTTAAATTTTCAATGATACTCCAGTAAATCTGAAAAAAAAAAAAAGAGATGTTCACAAAATATTCTTTATGTATGTATGTGACCATGGGTCATTCATTTCAAATTACCTAAAAAAAAATTCTGTTATACATTGTCTTATATTGGTATCATTACTTGCAAACTTTCAATAATGTTTCATTATATTATTGTTGAAACTCTTATAGCGAAGAAAAGATTTATCTGATAAAGAGGACCCAAAAATGAGTATGGTAAGAGCTTTAAGAACCTTAGGATCACCTTAGACAGTGTAATAAAAATTATGATTACTGTTAAATATTAGCATTATTAAGGAGGATGGGCAATACTTTCATCAAAAATATTTCCACTTAATTTACTGTGGAAGCCAAGACTTCTTGGGAAAGAAAATGTGGGAGGGACTGTAGTTGAATGTTCACCAGAGAAGAGGGAGTTAGGGAGTTAGAGTGTGAGGTTCATTTATACTCGTCTCTCATATGGGGAATATGTAGAATGTACTGCTATTCTTCCCTTAATCCACCTCAATTTTCTTATTTCAAGGGCTTTTCAAATTATGGTCAGAAATCCTCCCAAAGGATGGCTTGTGTAGTTTGTTGTTGTTCCAGCATTAAAATTGCTGAGGGAAAATTAAGGGCAGACAGGAAGCCATAGGAGTTGAGTAGCCAGTTAAATACTTAGTAAAGGAGAAGTTCTGGAGACCACTAAAGGTCATGTTGACAAGTGCTTATTGGAAACACTGATTGCTTAAAACACATTGAAAGTTTATTTTTACCAGGACTGTTTCAGACCAACTAACCCAGAACTCAGTATAAACACAGCAATTATAGCAGCTACATGTTGTGTATTTTCCTAAGCTACTGTTTCCAGAAAACTTTCCCTTGCAGATGGAAACCTTTATGCTGAAAAAGGGGCAAAAATAATCAGAAGGTCTTCAAGGTATTTTCCTGCAGAATTGCCCCTTGTTCCTGCCATGTGTGACATAATTAAGCTGGCATTCTTAGCTTTCCTTGTTCATAAGAATTTCCTTACTCTCTTACAAAATAGAATGAGGCTATTTATTAATTTACCCCACCACAAATATTGTTCGTGTACCTACTATGTGACAATCTGGTATGCTCTTGGGTAGAAAGAGAAATAATACTTAATCCTTGGATTTAGAGTTTGTAATCTACAGGGAGCACAGACACTGTAACTTCTATAAAGAACTATGTGAGAACTACCAGAATAATACAATAAATACATTGTCTCTTGTCAATTCTACAAGTTTTTATGAAGCATCTACTACGTACCAGGCAATTTACGGGTATAAACATAATCGACAGGTCTCCTGACTTTAGAGAGTTTATATTGTGGTGGGGATGATAATGATAAACAAACAAACAAAAATCTCATTTGATCTCAGTTGATGACAAGAACTAAGAAGAAAAATAAATGACTTGATTGAAATGAGAAATAGAATCCTTTAGATTTCTGATAGATAAATATTGCACTCAGAGGGAACAGTACAATAGTAGATATTCAAGTAGGTGTGTTCAAGGAATAACAAGGAATTCAGTCTGGCAGTGATACATCTATCATTAGAGGTAGAGGTGGTAAGAAATGAGATGGTCGGGAGTTAGATGTTTTCTGGCCTTGTAGTAAATACCTTGGGTTTTATTCTGAAACGAAATGTGAGGCCATTAGAAAGTGGGAGTGGTGGTGATAATCTGACTTATATATTAATGGGTAACACTGGTTGCCATGTGGAAAATAAATGTGTTGTAGGTTAGGAAGAGTGGAAGAAGAAAATTCAATTTGGAAGTCCTTGCAGTGGTCTAAGTAAGAGATAATGGTGTTTTTTTGGACAATAGTGGTAGGATGAAAGTGGTGAGAAATATTTTTAAAGGTTGAGATGGCAAGTTTTACTGCTAGACTAGGTATGGGGTTATAAGAGAGAGTGGAGTCCGGATAATTCCAAGATTTTTGAATGAAGCAAACTGTATGAATAGTGGTGGTATTCACTGAGATGGGGAACAGTGAAGAATAACAGGCCAGGGGAGAGGCAGTAGAATCAAGACTTCCATTTTTGACACATTAAGCTTCAGATATCTAGTAGTCATCTGCCTAGAGATATTAAATTGACAGGGCAAAGTCAGAGCTGGGCATAAAAATTCAGAATCCTTCTGTATAAAGATGGTATTTAATGCTGTGGGGCTGGCTTTCTTCTGGGAATTGAATATAGATAGAGAAAAGGTGAGAGGATTGGGCTTCAAGGGAAATTAATAGTTACAGGTCTAGAAGAATAGGATGAGGATACTTATCTTAGGTTTGAGACCTTCAAGGAAGACTTCCCAGAAAGGGCACAAGATGGAATGGGTCTTGGGACCAGCAGGAGGTATCCAGATGGACAAAAGATGAGGAGGGAATAAGGGACATTTTTAGGAGAGGGAACTTCATGTACAAAGATGAAAGAATAAATAAAATCAGACATGTTCAGTGTAGAGTAAGGGCAGCACTGAGATAGAGAAGTAGTTAAATGCCAACTTGTGAAGCACTTTGTTTTGTATTGATACGTCATTTGGATTTTATCTTACTGAGGTCTTTGAGACACTTCAAGCAAGGATATGTTGCACTTTGAAAATAATCATTTTACCTTGCCTAATTAAAAAGAAGGATGGATGGATTGAAAGGAGGGTGGGAGGAAGGAAGGGAAGGAGAAAAGAAAGAAGGAAGGAAGGAAAAAACAAATCACAATTACTTGAAATTCACAATCAGAGGAAATTAAATACCTAGACTATTTTGTGTAACTGTGCTAATAAATTTGGGGATCTATAGGAAAACATAGAATAAAAAGTGATTCAAGGTAATAACTATGAAAGAAGTGAAAAAGTTATTAAAGACTTCTTAAATTTGGGCAAGATCCATATGATTTTGTCTGTGAATTCATTTGGGTCTTCATGAAACAGATAATGAAACAGATAATTTCTGTATAATTTAAACTATTCCAGATTGGTAGAGAAAAAGGGGAAACTATCTCAATTCATTTTCACAAAGTCACCATAATAATGATTCAAAAACCAGAGAGGGGCACCTGGGTGGCTCAGTCAGTTAAGTGTCCGACTTCAACTCAGGTCATGATCTCACAGTCCGTGAGTTTGAGCCCTACGTCCGGCTCTGTGCTGACAGCTCAGAGCGTGGAGCCCGCTTCCGATTCTGTGTCTCCCTCGCTCTCTGCCCCTCCCCTGTTCATGCTCTGTCTCTCTCTGTCTCAAAAATAAATAAAAACATTAAAAAAAAATAAAATCTTCAAAAAACAAAAACAAAACCCAGAGAAACCCCAAAAATAATCTGAACAATTGAATTTCCATTTTGATGTAAAAATCATAAATAATAGACTATCAAATATCATCTAGGACATAGAAAGTAGAAATAAAAGTAACATTAAGAATCCAAGAATGATTAGTATTAGAAAATTGTTTAAAATTATCCACTTCTTTAATCAAATGAGAAAAAAATACATAAGCATTTAAAAGATACTGAAAAGGTATTTTATGTAAGTCATTCTCTTCCTGCTTACATGTCCTAGTAAACCCATCTATCAGCAATTGACAAATCCAGGGGCCAGAAATTGATAGCTTGAGGAGGAGAATATCCAAATATAGTCTAACAGAATGGTACTGTCAATCAACTGGATTAAATTGACAATTGTAGAATAGTTCATCCAACAGCAGTAGAATACACATACTTCTCAAACTCATAAGAGTATTCACCAAAACAGACCATGTTCTGGCTGGTAAACACATCTTAGCAAATTTTAAAGAACAGAGATCATACAAAACTTGCTCTCAGGCCACATAGAATTCATCTATGGAAATAAGTTAATAGAAAGATAGCTTAAAAATCCCCAAATATTTGCAGATTAACCAGCAAACTTCAAAATAACACATGGGTCAAAGAAAGAGTCTCATGAGAAATTAAAAAGTAGTTCAAATGAAATGAAAATAAAATACACCTTTTCAAAATTTGTGCCATCTAAGCAGAGCTTAGAAGGAAATTTATAGTATTAATTGTATGTGTTAGAAAATAAGAAATTTCTTAAAATAAATAATCTAAGCTTCTATCTTAAGCTAGAAAAAGAACAGCAAATTAAATCCAAAGTAATCAGAAGAAGAGAATAAAAATTAGAGCAGAAATGAATGGTTTTGATGTAGAAAATCAAAAGAGAAAAATCAATGAAACCAAAGGCTGGTTCTTAGAAAGATCAATAAAATTATAAACTTTGAGCCAGGCTAACCAAGACCAAAAGAGGGAACACTCAAGTTGTTAATATCATAAATGAAAAAGGGTTAATTGCTGGACGGATGGCAGTGGGGGGATGGGCTCAATGGGTGATGGGCCTTAAGGAGCGCATTTGTTGGAATGAGCACTGGGTGTTATATGTAAGTGAGGAATCAGTAAATTCTACTCCTGAAACCAATACTACACTATATGTTAACTAACTTGAATTTAAGTTTTAAAAAAAAATGAAAGAGGGATTATCACTACTGATTCCATGGACATTAAAAAAATAATAGAGGAATATTATGAACAACTCTGTACCCAGAGTTTGATAACCTACTTGAAATGGATCAATTCTTTGAAAGACATAGTTTACCAAAACTCAAACAAGGAGAAATAGATCATCTGAATAACCTTATATCCATTGAAGAAATTAAATCAGTAATTAATAGCCTTCTAAAACAGGGACAGATTTGGTGTGAGCTCTAGGAATTGATGAAATCACCCAGTGAAATTGAGAGGATTAGAGACCAGAAAAGTAAAAATAAAACCAGGAGAAAACCATTCATGAAAGCCAAAGGAGAACAGAGTTCTAGAAGAGAATGTTTGACAGAGCAAGTAAGATCAGACTGAAAAGTGAATATTGCATGTTGTGGGATGGAGGTCTTGGGTTACCGTGGACCAATCCATATTGATGGATTGTTAGCATTGGAATCCTGATTGCCCTAATGCAAGTACATCCTTTTGTCCTGAAAATATTTTTCTTGGAACATTAGTCCCATATACTTCTTAGAGCCTTTTATATGCTAGTGTACATCATGAGTCTCTTAAACATGGTTTCTCAAACTTATTTGATCTAGGAGCTCTTCTGCTGTTGTGTTAGCATTTTTCAGATCTGTCCTTCCTTAGAACACATTTCAAGAAACATTGGCGTATACCAATCTTTGAAGGAGCCTGATGACAAAGACACGAGAGAGGTAGGGTAGTAGCTACTGGGAATTTTTATAGCATGAAGCTGAAACTTATAATAAGCAATGTGAGGAGACTAGGAGATCTAGAGAGGTTGGTATTACAGGAAAGGAGGTTCTTGGAGTCCTAGAAGAGATAAATGGGAATAAGACCTGAGAGTGAGTATAGGTTTGAAGAAATGTAAGAAAGTAAAAAAAGGACGCAGATAGTTGAGGGAAGTAAAGACAGATTCTCTATCTGGTGACGCAAAACAATAGCTTGTCTTGCAGATACAGAATAAAGAGACTCTACTATACTTTTGAAAAGGAAAAATTAATGGAGACTGTGATAGTCTTGATATTCCCAATTCCGTTACTTAGTGGATATAAGTATGAGATGTCTCCAAGTAGAAATTTCTGATTATACTGGAAGTCTGAATGAGTTTTAAAATTCCATATTTCACAGGATGCCAGACATGCAGCTGAAGAAGAAATTTATACCAATTTAAACCAGAAGATTGACCAGTTTCTACAGCTGGCTGACTATGACTGGATGACTGGAGATTTGGGCAACAAAGCTAGTGATTACCTAGTAGACCTCATTGCCTTTCTACGAAGCACTTTTGCTGTATTCACACACCTTCCTGTAAGTGACAATTGCTCTTACTTTGCTCATCATATAGAAGAAAATTTTCTTAAAATCTATCTTGGTGAAAGATGTCTGTTTCTGTTTTAACTAGCCAGGAGGCTCTTCGGGATATAAAAACTCACACTATAATTATTGCCCCTTGATGAGATTTAGAGATCTCTTCCATCATTTTCTCACTGAGTTTTGCAGTTTTTTTTATTTTGTTGAAAATGGTCCCTAATATCATGTGTATTTCTGTTCCTCCCAACTTCACCTGAAGTAATTAGTGCAAACACATAGTGAATGCTATGGTAGAAATAGAAGAAAAACTTAGGAGTTAGAATTTCAGGCATGTATCTTTAATCCTAGAATATCCACTTAATTTTTTTTTTATAACCTTAAATATCTGGTGAAATTCTCCATCTTTTAATCTAATTTATCTATCATTTCTCTATTTTCTTTAGCATATTAATTAGTAATTTTAAAGTTATTTTTTTATGTTTATTAATGGTAATATGTAGTTTATGTACATATGGGTAGAATTATTTTTGATCCTTTTTTTGGTTCTCGGTCATATGGTCCTGTCTCTTTCTGTTAATTTTTGGTTGATGTTAGACATTGCATTTATTTAAAACATGTAGAGGTGCCAGGTGAGGACATTTCCAACTAAAATCTGTTTATCCCTTTTTTTACTAAGTAGGTAGTATGAGCAGATGGGTTATAGTTTGAGCCTCCTCACCTACTCCCTTCATGCGCAGATCTGGGTCAAGCTTGGATTGTAGATGCAGCATACCTTTCGTTTGCCCCTGTTATTAGTATGTGGTTCTTTAGAGCTTTTAATGAGAGCCTGACACATCACTGTCTCTTCAGGACCAAGAGGACTATGGATATTTCCATTTTTCAGAGGAACCTTATCTCTTTCAGCCTCTTGCCTTTTTTAATTTTAGAATTTGGCAAATGTCTTAAGAAGGAGGATTACCCAGATCAACAGTTGCCAACAGGAAAAAAGTGGTTGGAGATTGTCAGTGTCAATTTACCACTCCCTCAAGATTTTTCAGCTCCCAACTGAAATTCTCATGAATCCTCCCACTAGTGAATCTTTTTCTGTGAAACACTGTAAGACTGGGGGAAGATCTTACTTTGCTTTTCAAAAGTTTTGCCTTAGACCCTTATTTTCCTCTGCTGTGTAGCTTTAGAATTCAGAAAATGTCTTGAGGAGAAAGCTGGCCCTCAAATCTCCAATTTTGGCACTTCAGCCCCGTGGAAACAACAAAAATTCAGTGATTTTTTCTTTTCACCCCAGTAGTTACTCCCTGCCTGCACCTAACCCAAATTCTTGGTCTGTTCCTATGCCTACGTTTGGCAGATTCCTCCAGGGATGGCTGCAGAGCCTCAGCTCACCTTTAAAAGGTCTGCCCTCTTTGCAGCGTTATTCCCTTTAGTCCTCATTGCTTCATAGTCTTCTCGTGTGTCCATTTTTTACTGCCTTTTATACTGCTCGGTGGGAGCACTGGCCTGCAGAAAACTAGGTCATTTCATCTAGCTTCATCTTGATACTGAAGCCAGGCATAAGTAGCACAAAGGAGAACATGATGAACCAATCTCACAATTATGAATAAGAAAATAGACTGAATCAAATTTTAGCAAAGCAGTTCCACGGTGTTTGAAGAAAGTAATTTCCCACTGCTATGTAGGACTTATTCTGGAAATGCAAGGATGGTTTGATATTTAAAAATCTGTGAATATAATTATCACATTACTAGGTAAAAGAGACAAAGATCATAATTGTGTATTCTAAAAAGGCATTGTACAACATCCAGCCTGCACTCCTGATTACAAAAAATACTTAGTAAAATTCAACCAATATAATATTTCAGTAACATGATAGGGAGCACCTATGTGAAATTCAGCAACCACCATGGATTTAACAGTGGAACACTAAAAACATTTATTTGCATTTATATCAGAAGTATGGTGGGGCTTCTGGGTAGCTCAGTTGGTTAAGCAACTGACTTCAGCTCAGGTCATGATCTCACAGTTCATGAGTTCCAGCCCCTCATTGGGCTTACTACTGCTTTTATTCTATCAAATAAGGTTAAAAAAAAAAAGAAATAAATAATACATATTCTCATTGTTCATAGATTATTACCGTGTGGTTGGATAACCCCCTCTCCCCGCAAATAAATTTAAAAAATAATTAGGACCAGTAAGACTTTAGTTGGTTAGATGGTTCACTTAGAAAACAAATTAAAAAAAATGCTGTATTCATTATTGGATTACAAGATCCCTGTAAATATACTTAACAAGTTATATGTAGGACCAATGTGAAGAACATTTCACAGAGTAATTTAAGAGGGACTTTATTATGTACAAATATATGCAGTATTTTAGATGGGAATATTTCATATTGCAGAGAATTTTTCCAAAATTAATCTAATTGCAGTGATATGAATTTGGTGGTGGGGGTTCATCTTAACAAAATGATTCTAGAATTTATTTGGAGACAAAAATGGACAGTATTTGCCAGAAGATATGAACAAGTAAATTGAGTGTGGTCTTTTCCTAGAAATGTTCATTATACACTGAAAATTCAATTAAATACCCTTCTCCCGTTGGAATAAACTGATAGATTAAAGAAAGAGAACATAAAATCTGGAAGTAGTTCAAAGTACATGTAAGAATTTAGTATATGGGGAAGGTGGCGTTCAGCAATGGCTGTTGCCACTACTGTCTGCTAATGTGGATAAAAAGATGTTAAGTCCAAACTTCACTTATCAAAATAAGTTCTAGATCCAATGCCTGTTTACATTTTTAAAAAGAAAGAAATTAGGGGAGAATCAATAAAAATATTAGCAAGTATTTATTTGTCTAAAATATTAGCAAATATTTCTGTAATCTGTGAGTCACCATCCTAAGGGTGATACCAGGGACACCTGGGTCTGTTACGGGCTTAGTCTGTTATGCTTCCAACTCTTGATTTCGGCTCAGGTCATGATCTTCCAGTTTGTGAGATGGAGCCTCGTGTCTGGCTCTGTGCTGAGCATGGAGCCTGCTTAGGATTCTCTCCCCCCGCCCCATCTCGCTCTTTCTGTCTCTCTCTCTCTCTCTCTGACCCTCCCCCTCCACTTGCATGTACATACTCTCTCTCTCAATAAATAAATAAAATAAAATAAAATAAGGATGACACCAAAGAGTGAAATCATTAAGGAAAAGGTTAATAATTTGGCTGCATAGAATGTTTTGTAAGAAAACAGATGAACATAAGGGAAGGGAAACAAAAATAATACAAAACAGGGAGGGAGATGAAACATAAGAGACTCTTAAATATAGAGAAAAACTGAGGGTTCCTGGAGGGGTTCTGGGTGGAGCAGATGAGCTAAATGGGCAAGGGGCATTAAGGAGGACACTTGTTGGGATGAGCACTGGTTGTTACATGTAGGGGATGAATCACTGGATTCTACTCCTAAAATCGTTAGTGGTCTATATGATAACTAACTTGGATGTAAATGAAAAATAAAAATAAAAATAACTGTTTTGTAAGATACCTAAAAAGAATTAATAAAGAAAATAGAATGTAAACATATCAAAAAAAGTACTTAACAAGTATTCCAAAAGGTTAAAATCTGTACTACATAACAATATAACAACATTGTTTCAAATTTAGTAAGAAAATAACACACAACTTGGGAAAATTTGTAAATGTTGTATTTTAGGCAGTCAGAAAAGAAGAAAAATATAAGGTAACATGAACAAAATATGCAACTCTGGTAATAAGACAAACGTATTAATGTTGTAGGATATTTTTGCCCATAAACTTGCCAAAAGTAAATAAGAAAATGATGATGTTCAATATTTATGAGAAACATTTCCAAAAATCGGTATTCTGATACATTGCTGGAAGGTGTGTAAATTGGTATATCCTTCTTGGTGGTCAGTTTTTCAATATGCCTCAAAAAACTCATAAAATTTGCTTACCTTTGACCCTGCAATCCAATCCCACTTTTAGCATTCTAACTTAATGAAATAATCATGGGTATATTATACAATTCAGATGTGAGTATGTTCAACATAGTATTTATTGTCTTTTGCATAGTGGAGTAGAGAATAAGTTAAAAGCCAGTAATAGATGTGTTAGCTCAATAAATTATTATATATTCACATAATGTGATGTCAGTCATTAAATTAATGGAGATAGATATTTATTGGTTTAAGATATGTTAATTGTTTCTTGATTAGAAAAGTGGATTGCAAAATCATTTTATATAATATGATCTCACTTTTATTAATATAGATATAGACACATTAACCATTTATACTATATACAATAAAAAATCTAGAATTATGCACTCCCTGGTTTAACTATACTAATCTCTATATAGCTTTTAATTTTTTTCTTTTTGTTTATCTGTGTTTAAAAATATTTTTTCTGTCATGAAACATTTGCTACTTTATAATTGTGGAGTGGGGGGAGGTGATTTTAGAATTTTTATTCTCTGTTTCAAGATTATTCTGTCTTTGATAATTAATTTATATTAAAAACACTTTTATTGAAGAAAGATGTTTACAAATGTGTTTCATTTTTTGAAAGGAAAATGGCTAATAGTATTTTGGCCGTAATGTCTCCTCCAGCATTGTACAGGTGCTTGAATGAGAAAGATTTTGGAATGTGATGAAAAGTAAAATGTAGTAGTTCACAAAGCCATTCTAAACAGGTGTTCCCTATATTCATCTTCCTTGCTTTTTTTCTGTTCTTAAAAAAATAAAATGACACCCTCATGAGCATGACTGTTTTACACGTCATATAATACAGAGTTCCTATGTATTCAGTAGTTATCATAGGTCAGCTCCATACTTACTTGAATGTCCAAGCCATTTAGAAATAGCACTGTTAATCAGACTCATGTTTGTCTAACACAAAGTACATGCTTTTTCTATCAGTAGAGTTGTGACCTTTCTTGCAGGTCTATACTGTAAATAATTCGTTGAGGAGTTTTCCTTTTATTTTGTTTATTCTGAGCTGTCATTGCTATCTAAATACTATAACCTCTCAGTGTGGATCAAGATGATCGTGCTGTTCAGAATCAAAGTGGGTGGTGACTCAGCCCTAAATCCTCAATATTCTGCAAATACCATGTTTCTGTGTATTCTAGTATAGAGATCTTCTTTCTGAAGCCACTGTTAAAAAAAAGTATTTGCATTCACCAACCATTGTATTCTCTAGAATCAAATTAGTATGGGTTCTAAAACGATCCCTTCTTCTGGGTTTACACAGAGCAGAATAGACCACCCAGCACTTGTGTTTATGTTCACCAACGTGCTGGGTAACTTCTGCATGGAACCTTGTATTTATAAACTGTATTAGCCAAACAGAACTGTGTCTGAGATTTGCTCTTGTGCACTAATAGTGGAAGATGAGAGAGGAAAGAGCTATTTCTGAGGAAAAAACAAAAAATCATTTGTCTTTTAATTAATATGAATATTTCTTTTCATATTTTCAACTCCCTAGCAAGAGTGGCTCTCTTCTCAAAGAGTGACTGAATAATAGGAAATATGTATATGGAAAGAACTGTAAAGAAAAAGCCAAAGACTGTATTGTTCTATTACATTTTGAAATCTCCAGGTTTTCTTAGTTCTCAGGGATGTTTTGTCACTACATAAGCAACATAACCCAGAGTATAGGGCGGTGTGCAGGTTTGTGTGTGTGAGAGAAAGACAGGGAGGGAGGCAGAATGGAGAGGGAAAGAGAGTGTTTGGGTGGAAGTGGATGTCTTAGAATTTACTTCATCGAACACTGAATGGTTGGGGGCGGGTAATTGTTGAGATTTGCAACTAGTTCCCTCTTGAAGTTTTCATGCCCAAGATGGCCTACCTATTTTCACGAGGCACCCAGAAATGATTGTAATAATAACGTTTTCCACGGTTAGAATTCAAAATTGTTGCCACGTCCTTAAAGAGATGAGGTAAGTACACAAGCATGTTGGCAGACTCCAGTTGTGTGATTTAGAATTTCAGGCACAGCTACCCAGTTTGCATGCTCAGCATAAGAGCATACTTTTGAGAATTTATCCTGGTTATCCTAATGATTATCTCTCAGAAATGCATGAGAGAAAGGAAATGCTGTCTCAAGTAACGGACCCAGAGGAGGGAATCCTGACTTTGTTTTCTCTGTCTGCTCTTAATGTTAATTTATATGACCCGGGTCAAGATCTCTCTTAACCCATTTTGGTTTGCCTTAGTTTCTTGGTTTCTTAGTTTTCACAGTGTTACCTCTTCTTGGCCTTTCTTCCTGGGCAGTTATTTGATGGGCCATCTTTAAGGGAAGGTCATTTTCTATATAAAGGTTCCTGACATTTTTCCTGCCTAAAGCCCTTTTAAAATGACATTTCTCTTAGTACCGCATTTAATTCTGTGAACTGCTGCCATCTGAGGACCAACCAAATGATACTGCGAGTTAGGAAACTGTCAGTGCCTCCCATTAAGTACAAAATCTCTGTGACCATCAAGACTGTCCATAATATGACCTCCAAACTACCGTTTTGTCCTTGTCTCTCTCCATTTTCTATTTGCCCAAGATACTCCCCCCTTCCAAACTGAAGTAATGCTCTTTGTCAAACACATCAAACTATTTTCCATCCTTGTTGTTCATACCTTTTTGTGTACTTTAACCATGTGTATTGAAATTGAAATCTTTCCCATCCTTCAAGGCTCCTTTCAAATCCCACAGCTTCCATGAAGCCTTCTCCTGTTCTCCTAACCAGGTATGACATCTTTCTTTTTCGTTTGGCACTTATTATATGGCACTAACCTAATTCTGTCCTGGGTGGGATGTGTGTCATTGACCTATGTGCTTATTTCAGGAAAGGGGAGCGTGGTAAGTTAGAAGTACCTACTATCTTCCAGACGCTTTACGTGTGTTACATGTCATCCCAATTAATGAAGATGCAAAATGCCTTAGGCAGATGAGTATGATCCCAGTTTCAATGATGACAGTGTGAACTCAGGGAAGTTACATGCTTTGTAAGAGATACCAGAAATAGGCGGCAGTGTCAGGATTTAAACAGCTGTATTTGACGTTATAACTTTTCCTCTGTACCATTGAGCCTATTAAATTGATTGCCAGCCATAGGACTGTAAACTGTGGCCACACAGAGACCTTGTTTGATTCATGTCTGTCTGTGTGTACTGTGCAGTTCCTTGCATGAAGTGGTGCACAATAAGTTTTTGTGGAGTTTTCTTATTTTGTGTAATAAATTAAGTGAATTTGTACCTAAGGATCGAAAACCATTTTGGGATCATGTGTATCATTAAAAGTACTCATTTAATTATTAAAAAGAAAAGTCACAAAGTGTTATTCTGAGACAAGGACCAAAAGTTTGGGTTAGAATTCTTTGTTTTTAAATTTTATTTTATAGAGGGAGAGAGAGCGTGTGCTGCAGTGGGCAGAGAGGCAGAGGTGGAGGAGGGGGGAAGGGGGAGAGAGAATGATAATCTCAAGCAGGCTCTATGCTCAGCCCCGAGCCTGACGAAGGGCTCCATCCCATGACCCTGGGATCATGACCAGAGCTGAAATCAAGAGTTGGATGCTGAAGGGACTGAGCCACCCAAGCACCCCTCTTTGGCTTAAAATTCTAAATTGGTCTTTCTCCTTCCATATCCCCTTAAATGTACCCAAATAAAAAAAGATCATTGTGTTTCAAGTGACAGAGTCATAATTTAAACATAACTTGCATTTATGTTTCACTTTATGATATTCAAACTTCTTTTTTTTTTTCTTTTATATATTCTCATTATTTCATTTGGATTTTTAAACAAACTTTATGATATATAAACAGTTATTATTTTCCCCATTTGACAAATGTGAAAACTGAGGCCTAAAGTGGTCTTGCTCAGGGTCAGAAAATGAATCAATAGTGGGGCAGATCCTAGGTGGGTTTTTTTTGTTTTGTTTTTTTTTTGTTTTTTTTTTTTACTCTGGGTCATGCTTTCTCCACTGTATAAAACCATCTCTTCATATTTAATAATACTGTGTTTGGCTCTTTTTCTTTCTCTGCCTATCTCTGTCTCTGTCTTTGTCTCTGTCTCTGTGTGTGTGTGTGTGTGTGTGTGTGTGTGTGAGAGTGAGTGAATTTTGTTGCAAGGAATAAATGAGGAATATATATGTTAAAATTATATTCTCATATATATGTTCTCATTTATTCCTTGCAAGAAATTGGCAAAAAGGTGTTATTATCTCATTTTGCAGATAAGAAAAGTAAATCATGGAGAGGCTTACGTATCAAAAATTAATGATCTAAGAGCAGTGGAGCTGGGCTGTGAACTGCCTCCAAAGCCCATGTTCTCTTCTCTCTTGGCTCTGCTATTTCTAAACTCTGCAGGGGGTACACGAGGCTTGGTTTCATGGAGCCATCATTTAAATGTCTATCCTCTGTGAGATTCTTATTCAGTATTTTTGTTAGTGTATAAAATTGTATTCATTATGAACAGAACAGTTCCCAGCAGGAGAGGTAAATTGTGATAATATGTACAGAAAGTGGAAACTCTGGTAATGGGAAGGATACTAGTTAAGTGGGTTGCCTGTTTCTAACCTAACCTAGTTCCCTTAGCTGACATCTCATGTGGAAATTCTCCTGTCTAATGGTAATAATGATTCTCTAAATCAGCTCAGTCTCTGTGGTTTTCACTTGAACAAAACGTAGGCGTGGCTTGGAGATATTGTGGGTTTGGTTCCAGACCACAGCAATAAATTGAATTTTGCAATAAAGCAAGTCAAGTGAATGTTTTTGGTTTTTCCATTCATGTAAATTATGTTTACACTATACTGTAGTTTATTAAGTATTCAGTAGCATTATGTTTAACAATCCAATATATATACCTTAGTTGAAAAATGCTTTATTGCTAAAAAATGCTAACCACCATCTCTGAGCTTTTAATGTGTTGTAGTTTTTTTTTTGTGATGGAGGGTCTTTCCTTGATGTTGATGGCTGCTGACTGATCAGGGTGATGGTTACTGAAGGTTGGGGTGGCCGTGGCAATTTTCTTGAAAATAAGACAGTGAAGGGGCACCTGGGTGGCTCAGTTGGTTAAGTATCTGACTGTGGCTCAGGTCATGATCTTACAGCTCATGAGTTCGAGCCCTGCGTTGGGCTCTGTGCTGACAACTCAGAGCCTGGAGTCTGCTTCAGATTCTGTCTCCCTCTCTCTCAGCCCCTCCCCCACTTGCACTCTGCCTCTGTCTCTCTGTGTCTTTCTCTCAAATATAAATAAACTTTTAAAATATTACAAAAAAAAAAAAAAAGACAGCAAAGTTTGTTCTATCGATCGGCTTTTCTTTCCAGGAATGATTTCTCTGTAGCATGTGATGCCATTCGATCACATTTTACTGGCAACAAAACTTCTTTCAAGATTGGAATCAATCCTCTCCAGCCGTGCCACTGTTTGTCAACTGAGTTTACGTGGTGTTCTACTAAGTCACTTGGTATCATTCCAACCGTCCTCACAGCATCTTCACCAAGAGTAGATGCCATCTCAAGAAACCCCTTTCTTTATGCATCCATAAGAAACGATTCCTCATTGGTTCAAGTTTTATCCTGAGATTGCAGCAATTCAGTCTTATCTTCAGGCTCTGCTTCTACTTCTGGTTCTCTTGCTCTTTCCACTACATCTGCAGTCATTCCCTCCGCTGCCCAGCACCTTCTATTTATAAGAAACAAAATATCTACGAAGCGAAATAGAGTGAAGTGCAATAAAATGAGGTATGCCTGTAAGGAAGTTCCAGGTGTTCTTTTTTTTTTTTTTTTAATTTTTTTTTTCAACGTTTATTTATTTTTGGGACAGAGAGAGACAGAGCATGAACAGGGGAGGGGCAGAGAGAGAGGGAGACACAGAATCGGAAACAGGCTCCAGGCTCTGAGCCATCAGCCCAGAGCCTGACGCGGGGCTCGAACTCCCGGACCGGGAGATCGTGACCTGGCTGAAGTCGGACGCTTAACCGACTGCGCCACCCAGGCGCCCCTAAAGTTCCAGGTGTTCTTAAGGAACCAGAGGAATCAAAGCCTTCAGGATATCTATCAAATTCTTGTTCAGATTAATTATATAGGTAGAGACAGTGTCCAAGGAATTTTTTTCTTTTTTTGTGTTTTTCCGCCCTGTGATACAACAGATTACAGATTTGCTGATAATTTCTCTGTCTACTGAGAAATCAGTATTCCCTGATGATATGCTGTTAAGATTTTGATTATTTGAGTTACATAGAGTACATAGAAATCAGCCGGTTAGCTCCTTATTAGTGTGGTACTGAGGTTGTGAGTTTAGTTTGGGACTTACATCCTTCAGGAGTTTTGTATTTCTTTAGAGACATCTTTGTGTGTTGAGCTATTACTTGGCGCTTTTCCTCCAGAAAACTGTTACCAACGGCCATGGCCATTCTTTGGTAGTTATCAGCTGGTAGTCCTTTGCCTCTTTAATGATATCGGTCTTTACATTGTCTCCTGCTCTTATAATTGTTAAATAAAAGATTAAGAAAGTTTAAATGCTAAGAAACATTTACTTCTAATCTTGTTTTTGGTGCTGAGATAAGGTAGAAAGTAAGGAGAATCTAGTGCTTAAAGGAGCACAAAATCTACAACTCTCCATATCTAATACACTGCTTAGAGTCAGAGATACCAGTGAGAACATCTTGGACACTGCTCTGTCTGGTCACTTTAATATCTCACATACCTTTATAAAATGGGAAGGAGGCAGCTCTGAGTCTTTCTCATTGTTGCTGAGGTAGTGAGAAACTTGAAATTCTCTGAGGACAAAACAATTATTTCAACATTGCTTATGAGGAGATCAAAGAATTAAATATCCCTAACTGTGTAATAATAGGTAAATGGCTATATAAACGATAATACTATTGATCAAGGAACTATTATGCGTTTGTTAAAACTAATATTATGAATATCAAATAATAACATTGCACTGCAAAGTGTTTATAATATAATATTAGATGAAAAAAGCAGAGTGAAAATTTTACAAACATGATTACAAGTATGTGAAAACTGTAAAAGCATGTTAGTGGGAAAAATGTTCAGTGAGGAAATACGTGAATTATAAGTAATTGTGTTTGTGGTGTGGCTTCGTAATCTTATTCAAAATTGCCACTTTATAATTTCTTTGTTATTGGCATTTTTAAAATATAATTTATTGTCAAATTGGTTTCCATACAACACCCAGTGCTCATCCCAACAGGTGCACTCCTCAGTGCCCATCACCCACTTTCCCCTCTCCCCACCCCCATCAACTCTCAGTTTGTTCTCAGTATTTAAGAGTCTCTTGTGGTTTGCCTCCTCCATCTCTGTAACTTTTTTTCCCCCTGTTCCCTCCCCCATGGTCTTCTGTTAAGTTTCTCAAGATCCACATAAGAGTGAAAACGTATGGTATCTGTCTTTCTCTGCCTGACTTATTTCACTCAGCATAATACTCTTCAGTTCCATCCACGTTGCTACAAATGGCCAGATTTCATTCTTTCTCATTGCCAAGTAGTATTCCATTGTATATATAAACCACAACTTCTTTATCCATTTGTCAGTTAATGGACATTTAGGCTCTTTCCATAATTTGGCTATTGTTGAAAGTGCTGCTATAAACACTGGGGTACAAGTGCCCCTATGTATCAGCACTCCTGTATCCCTTGGGTATTGGCATTTTAAAACTATTTAAGCAGGGGTGCCTGGTGGCTCAGTTGGTTAAGCATCCAACTTCTATTCAGGTCATGATCTTGTGGTTTGTGAGTTCAAGCCCCCCTCGGGCTCTCTGCTATCAGCACAGAGCCTGTTTTGGATCCTCTGTCCCCCTCTCTCTGTCCCACCACTGCTCTCTCTCTCTCTCTCTCTCTCTCTCTCAAAAATAATAAATAAACATTAAAAAAAACCTAAAAGTATTTAAGCATTTGCTTTATTAAAACATTTTTAGATCTTTGTGGCTTTTTCCAGGTCAGACTTGCCTTTGCTCATAAATTACAATAGTGAAAGATTTCAGTCTTCTTCATTTAGCTCATTCCATTCTTCAGAGTAACACATTTTACAGATTAAATTTAGGCAAAGGTAGGTAAATTATTGTCCAAGATCATACAAGTCAGTATATGGTAGAATAGAGATTTAGATTGAGGCATTCCATGCTGAAGCCCAAGATCTTTTTGCTATAGTAAACAAGTTGCTTTTTTCCCTAAAATTTTGAAGACTAAAGGAATAAGTTTGGTTTGGAATTTGTGGAGGTTCTGTCGAATTGAGGTGTCTAGCAAAGTTCTAGGGAAGGGGACTGAGAAACATTATCAGGATTAGATCAGGAATAATAGGTCACCATTGAGGGCAACTAAGGGTGTGTGGTCATTACAGGAAGACCATAATGCACTTTATCTTTATGCCACTTTATTTTCAGATGTGTATTTCAAAAACACCTGTGTGTCTGTCATGCCCTCTGCTTAGAAATTTTTAATGATTTGTACTTTTTCTAGTATAACTCTTAGTCACATTACCTATATTCCCTGTAATTCCTCTACATAAACCCTTGACTTCAGCCAAGTAGATCTGTTCACTGTTATCAAACATACTATGCTTATTTCTGGTTGTAAACTTTTGTGCATGGTTTTCTTTCTCCTTGGAAGGACTTATCATCTCACTTTCAAATCTTTCCTTCCTTTAAAATACAACTCAAAGCCTGTTTTCCCAGTGAAGTCTTTCTGGACTGTGCACCCCGCCCCCCGCCCCCCAGCTGAAGTCATATCCCAAGGGCTTGACTTTCTTATAAACTTATGTAGATCTTAATGATTTCATTCTCTATTTAAAACGTAAGGTATGTTATCTTAAATTACTGCTTTTTAAAAAAAATATAGTCCCTTTATCATCTCTCAGGTTACAAGTTCTTTGAAGGAAAATGTCTTACACTTTTTAATATATCCTCCAACGCTAAGTAGGTATCCAGTGAATGTCATGATGAGATTGGATGTGTCTGATAGCAACCTTATGCATGGAGCAGTGACTTCCGACTCACATGACTGTTTGCTATCACATGACATCTTTTCTATTACAACTCTCTAATATAAACTTATTTTGCTTTACAATTCCATCTCTTCGAGAATGAAGTTGGGAAAACACTGCAAAGGTAATTTATCCAAGTTCCCAAGAAAGAAAATAATTGCTGCTTGGGAATATTGCAGTTAAGTCATTCTAAAGTACATTTTTACTTCTTTGACACGATGGCAAATTTGAGCCTGCCATTGGTGCCAAGATACTGTAGCACGTTTAGTGCACATGTTGTGGGGTGAGGAGTTCACAGTTAAATGAACAGGAATCTGGTACATGCCACTGTTCTGCAATACTTTCATGGTGGTTTATAGCCACAGTTTTAATATGGCTTAGTAAGTGCTTGAACTTCTCTAAACAAATAACACACATTACTGGGAATCAGACACAGTGCATACTTGCCCCTGGGGACTCCTCCTACTTTGAATTAGCAACTACAGGCTTGTTGCTCTTTAGCTCCCTGGCTGTAGATGAGGTCCAGACCCTGATTAAGGAAAAACTACTTTCTTAAAAAGTGATTAGAGTCTCTCTCTCTCTCTCTCTCTCTCTCTCTCTCTCACACACACACGCAGCCAAAAAATGAATTTTCTACCTTGAAATGCTTCCCTGATATTTTTAAAAAGAGTTTGTGTTTACAACATACACTTGTTATTTTTATTTCATTTAGGGTAATTTGCCTTTACAGTGTTCCTGCAAATGAATGATTTACTCTCTTTAACTGTTCCAGGATGGAGACTTTCGTCAGTACTTACAGTGATTGTCACACTAAAGAAGCAAAGCAGCTTTAAGTTCTGTGTTTGTATATGTGTGTTTTGTTCTGTTTGGGTAGATTGCTATTTTTTGTTTTTCTTGGAAGTTTCCTTTAATCATTGTGTATCTTGGTAATTCCTTTGGGAGATAGTGTTAGGATCAAGAAAGAGGTGACAAGGACCTGAAAATGGGAGGCCGTCTTTCAGTAGACAAATGGGTCCTAACTCTGCGGTTTCAAGAAGTCTGACATGAACCCCTTGAGTTTTCTTTAGAACTCTATTTTTGGTGCCATGTTGACCATATCTGTATTTCTGCTGTTGTAAAACAGATATGGTGACCCCTATGGCTCCTTGTTTTAGTTAAGAGTCCCCTGGAAAAATGTGTTTTTTAAAAAAATAGTCCATCTTTTAGAGAAGGGAATAACTTCATTTGCTATTTGTTTTTTAAACTGAAGAATAACGAACATAGAAAAGTGAACAAATCATATAGTTTGAAGAATGTTCACAAAGTAGGTCGTCCTGTGTTTTCAGCATGAAGATCAGGAAACAGAACATTACCAACTTCCCCATCAGATCTCTACCTTTCTTCCTGAGGGTAATCACTATCCATACTTTTAGTACCTGTAGCTTGGTTTTGCTTGGTTGGTAGAATGATGCAGCATGTACTCTTTTGTGTCATTTCTTAGGCTCAGCCTTACAATCATGAGGTATATCCATTGCATGTAGAAGCAATATAGGTTACTCAATGTCATCTCAAGGGTCCTTATAAAAGGGAGGTAGGAGTGTCACAGAAAAGGAGATGTAATGATGGAAACAAAGGTCAGATTGATGTAGACAGGAGCCAAGGAAGGTGGGAAGCCTCTAGAAGCTGAAAAAAAGCAAGGAACAGATTTTTGCCTTAAGCTTTTATAAGGAATGTTGCCTTAGTTTTATAAGACCTATTTTGGACTCCTAACCACCAGAACTGTAAGATAATACATCTGCATTGTTTTAAGTCACTAAATTTAGGGTAATTTGTTACAGGAGCAATAGGAAGCTCATATAACTGTACTATAACATGTTGGTCTTCAGACTCTTTACACTATTAAAAGTTATTAAGGGATTCAAAGATCTTTTGTTTATGCTATTTATAGCTGTTAATATTTAACATATTTGAAGTTGAGACTGAGAAATTTAAAAATATTTATTATTTTTTAAGTTTTTAATGTTTAGTTTTGAGAGAGAGACAGCGTGAATGGGGTAGGGCAGAGACAGAGGGAAACACAGAATCTGAAGCAGACTCCAGGCTCTGAGCTGTCTGCACAGAGCCTGACGTAGGGCTCAAACCCACGAACTGTGAGATCATGACCTGAGCCGAAGTTGGACACTTTAACTGACTGAGCCACCCAGGCGCCCCATAAAAATATTTACTTATTTTAAATAATAACAATAATATACTTATTATTTGTTAACCTGAATAATATATTTTTCAAGAAAAACAACCATATTTTCCAAAACAAAAGAAATGTAGTGAAAAGAATGGCATTATTTTATGGTTTATACAGCTTTAATGTCTGGCTTAATAGAAGAAAGTCAGATATCTCAAATCTGCTTTTGTAACAGTCTGTTGTAATCAATTGTTTTGTTTAAAGTACATGATAAAATCTGGTCTCACAGGTATGTTGCATAAAGGAGGAGTACTTTAATAGTCTGTTCAGATTATTGTTGATATTCTTTGACATTACAGCAAAACTTGACGTGATAGTTTCGTAAAGGTTAGTTGTAATGTGGAATCTGAAATCTTATCAATGAATGTTTCATATTCTGTTACCTTAATGTTCATTGGTCTGTTTTGTGTTTTGAATAGATCTTTTACCCATGTGTGATTTTGTAGCATTATGCATATATCATTTAGAAAATGTTGGTTTACTCAGTTATGCAGATCTTCACAATGTTGGCATATTTTATTATATAATACCAGAAAAACACAATCCACATTCAGTAATATTACCACCAGTCCCATTCAAAAAGTCTTTTAAGAGGGGGCCTGGGTGGTTCAGTTGGGTAAATGTCCAACTCTTGATTTCAGCTCAGGTCATGATCTCACAGTTGTAGGATTGAGCCCCACATCTGGCTCCGCACTGAGCATGAGCCTGCTTGGGATTCTCTCTCCCTCTCTCACTGACCCTCTCCCCCTCAAGCATTCTTTCTCTCTCTATCAAAATAAATAGACATAAAAAAAAAAGGTCTTTTAAGTATTGGGAAACTATATCATGGTGGCAGATACTAGTTTTCCAAAATTCATATTTTTGCTTCTAGGCTTGACTTGTGTCATTGGCAACTAATACTGTCAGATGTTTTCTTTAAAGTGGCAGGATCATTTCAATCATTTTTGAGAAAATGCCTACCAAAACCCCAAGTCTGAATAACCATAATTTGTCTGTCAGCTGTTCTTTCAGGTGAAAAGGGTGTTCCATGAAAAAGAGGCTAGTTCAGCTTGCACCCAAACAATTACACAAATGTTTTCCTTGAAACGGTTATCATACTTTGCTATGCAACATAAATGTTTTATGCATATGTCCCGATTTGTCACACAGAGCCAACCCAGGGCTTGAATCCATGGAGTGCGAGATCATGACCTGAGCTGAAGTTGGACACTTAACCAACTGAGCCACCCAGGCGCCCCTGCAACATAAATGTTTTATGCATACTTCCCAATTTGTGACACAGAATATAAAAAAGTCAAACTGAAGAGTTGGGATTTAATCAAATGAATAATTTTTACTGCTTCAACAAAGACATTCTTAAATGAAACTGGCGTTTTGTTTAATTGTGAGTACATGGTGTTGAAGAATACAAAGGTTACTAGTACAGTTGAGTACCATAGGGTTAAGTCATGCTAAGGTACCAGTGGTTTTGCCAGTCATTGCTTTTGCAAATATCAGCACAAGTGAAATGTCATCAGTGTGAATGTCAACACAGTGAAAAAAGACAACGTCTTAGTGTTGTTATGAAAGTTGTTTTGACTTTGTGGACACCTTGAGGGGTGTCCAGAATACTCTTTGGCATCTGCAGACTACACTTTGAGAACTAATCTGCTGATTATGAGTTCATTATAGGATATACGTATCACGAACAATTGTTCCCTAGAAAATGGCTTGCCTTTTCACTCTCTTAATGGTGTCTTTGGTGCGTATTGCCCTTTGAGAAGTATAAATTTATTTTGTGGTACAATTTTTCAAAATTAAACCTCCCCCCCCCCCAAGGAATTGACATATTGGTCATGACAAGTTGGTCACATTACCATTTTTCTATTCTACTTCTCTGTGCTGCACTTCTGATTTCCAGTCCTTCTATTTTCTTCCTTAGGAGGTTGGAATTGTCCATTCTCTAGTGTTGGTGTATGTGATCTCTGCTCCTTACAAGCCTGCATTCTTTAATTACATAGCTTCAATATACTTTGTTTTATGGTTCAAACATTGCAGGTAACTTGAAGCATTCATGATATTAACTGTTAGGTTGGAGAGGAAAAGGGAAAGATTATAAAAGTGAATCTCAATTACACGAAGGTAGAATTTTCTAGATCACAGATATTTTTTCATGAACAGTTTTAAGTCTAGACGATTTTTATTTCAGGAAGTGAGTTATTCAATATTATCTTAAAATCATGAACCTTTAAATGTAATAAATAACAATATAGTCTACCATGTAGTAAGCATTTAATAAATATCAGCTACAAAATTTATAGCAGATAATATTAAATCTTATAGGTATCGTTATTATTAAAACTTGAAAATCCTTCTGTAATATATACAAGAGACATCAGTTATTTCATTATTAAAGGAAAAGTATTGATTTGTTGCCTTGTAGGTGGTAAAGGAAATATGAGATGTCAGTTCCCGAGGGGACATTTAATTGTTCTCTTTCTTTAGGGTTTCCCTTTCCTTTAACAGTGGCCCATAGGGATCCTTCCAGTGTTTTTTGTTTATCTCTTTACCTTCCTGGTGGAACCTGGCTCCCAAGTGTAGGGCACGGACTGAGTCTAATGAGCATGAGCTTTATAGCATGTTGAGTTTCAATAATAATGCTTAAAACTTCAGTCCTAGTTCAGCTCTGAAGTTAGTGCAAGGCACCAGACTACTGCAAATAATATGGCTATGATTAGACCTGATGATACCTATTTTATGGTATTGAGAGAAGCTTGCTTGCTAGACCTGGCACAATTGTATTACTGATGCTAACTGTAGAAAATCATGAGGACTGCCTGGGGACAGTTGTCTTATTCAGTGAATTCCTCTAATTATGTTATATAGCATTTGATCTGCTTTTGATGAACAGCTACTACTACCCAAGACTACCAAACTGTAATGTCTTTATGGATAACTTGTCTGTGACTCACCTTGATTCTGTTTTGCCATGAGTTAACAAGTAACCTCTTTCATTGTTTAAATCTTCTGCTATTTTTAATCATGTGGAAATCATGTGATTAATTTTTAATGGACCTATAACCTATGCAATATATGGCCTTTGCCTTTCAGGGCCCTCTGGTAAATTTGCCAGTCTGTCTCTGATGTCTCTTTGGAGATTGAGCAGATATTTGGCTTATTAAGTGCTTCTAGTCCAAAAACCTGGAAGACACTGTGAGAATGTGATCTTATCCAAATACGAGAGTTTAGCTATTTTTCCTCTTTCCTTCTTATCTTGTCTACATTAACAGGGTATGTCTGCATTAACAGGAATGCTGAGGACCCTGGCACAGTTTTCTGGAGACCTCATTTGTGTCTATTTATTTATTATTTTTCTAAAGGATAGACATCCCATCATGGAAAGGAAGCAATTTATAACTGGCTGCTCTTACCATTAATTTGCTACCTTTTATTTAGAGTAAAATCTGGATACCCAATAGCCCTCTGTCTCTTCTTCTAGAAATGGGAAAGCCAAATGCTGGAAAACTTGGTTGCATAGAATATGGATTTGATCTGTTTTGAATGTATCTAACAAGTAGAAGTTAGAGAGAGGAAAATTAAATAGAGCATGAACTAGTTAATTTATGGTCAACATTAGAAGAGAGAATAGATGATTTTTAATGGAATGTTATAAAGGTTATACACACATAGATTAGACTGTTACAAAGGTAATACATACATAATGTTAGACCAGCACTGTGTCTCCAACCCTGAGATTCCTGTGCTTCTTCCTCTGTGTGCTGGAATCACATATGAAGAATAACTTGGTGTCTAATTTGATATGATTTGATACAGTATGTGTGTAATGTTTATAGGTCATCCAGCACAGTAACTATGAAAACATATTAAAAATTATACTAATAGTTAAGATAATTTTAAATCAAGGCCTTAATTTGAGGTAATTTTCACCTTATATTTCTTATTTTGCTCTTATGTAGTTATTAAATACTTGTGTTTGACCCAATATAGTTAGTTGTAGAACTTAATTGGGAGGCATCTGTTCTAAAAGTTTATCACTCTGTCTCCAATAACTGCAGTGGGGGGAAAAAAAAGATAATGCTGTAAGACAGCTTAGAAAGTGGAATTAGGAACATAAATAGCAAAGGTAAAGGATTTATTTCATTTTATTTTTTATTTTAATTCCAATATAGTTAAATCCAGTATTATATTGGTTTCAGGTGTACAATACAGTGATGTAATGATTCTACACATTACTCAGTGCTTATGGTGATAAGTGTCCTCTTTAATCCCCTTCACCTATTTCACCCATCCCCCCATCCACCTTTCCTCTGGTATCTGTCAGTTTGTTCCCTATAGTTAAGAATCTGTGTTTTGATTTGTCTCCTTTTTTCTTTGTTCGTTTGTTTTGTTTCTTAAATCCCACATATGAGTGGAATCTTATCATATTTGCCTTTCTCTGACTGACTGACTTCATTTAGCATTAAACTCTCTAGACCCATCCATTTTGTTGCAGATGGCAAGATTTCATTCTTTTTTATGGCTGAGTAATATTACAGTGTGTGTGTGTGTGTGTGTGTGTGTGTGTGTGTGTGTGTGTTTGTGTGTGTGTGTATACACGCCACATTTATCCATTCATCTATGGATGGACACTTGGGTTGCTTCCATAATTTGTTTGTTGTAAATAATACTGCAGTAAACAAAGGGGTGCATATATCTTTTTGAATTAGTGCTTTTTGTATTCTTTGGGTAGTACTGCAAAACCCAGTAGCACAATTACTGGATTATATGGTAATTCTATTTTGAATTTTTTGAGGAACCTCCATTCTGTTTTTTGCAGTAGCTGCACCAGTTTTCATCTCTACCAATAGTGCAGGAGGGTTCCTTTTTCTCCACATCCTCGCCAACCTTCATTGTTTGTTGTATTTATTTTTTATTTTAGCCATTCTGACAGGTGTGAGGTAGTGTCTCATTGTGGTTTTGATTTGCGTTTCCCTGATGATGAGTGATGTTGAACACCTTTTCGTGTATCTGTTGGCCATCTCTATGTCTTCTTTGGAGAAATGTCTGTTCATGTCTTCCGCCCATTTTTTAATTGGATTATTTGGGTTTTGGGGTGTTGAATTTATCAGTTCTTTACAGAGTTTGGAAACTAGCCCTTTATCAAATATGTCATTTAGAAATATCTTCTTCCATTCTGTAGGTGCCTTTTAGTTTTCTTGGTTTCCTTTGCTGTACAGAAGCTTTTTATTTTGATATAGTCTCAATAGTTTATTTTTGCTGTTGTTTCCCTTGCCTCAGGAGACATACCTAGGAAAATGTTGCTGTGGCCGATGTCAGAGAAATTACTGCCTGTGCTCTCTTCTAGGATTTTTATAGTTTCAGGTTTCACATTTAGGTCTTTAATCCATTTTGAGTTTATTTTTGTGTATGGCCTGAGAAAGTGGTCCAGTTTAATTCTTTTGCATGTAGCTGTCCAGTTTGCCCAGCAATCACTTGTTGAAGAGACTATCTTTTCCCTATTGCATATTCTTTCCTGCTGTGTCAAAGATTAATTGATCATATAAGCATGGGTTTATTTCTGGGCTCTCTATTCTGTTCCATTGATCTTTGGTCTGTTTTTGTGCCAGTACCATACTGTTTTGGTTACTACAGCTTTTTAGTATGTCTTGAAATCAGGGATTGTGATAACTCCAATTTTGTTCTTTTTTTTTTTTTTAAGTTTGCTTTGGCTATTCTGGATCTTTTGTGGTTCCATACAAATTTTAGGATTATTTGTTCTAGTTCTATGAAATATGCTATTGGTATTTTGAGAAGAATTGCATTAAATCTGTAGGTTCCTCGGGTAGTATGGACATTTAACAATATTTGTTCTTCCAATCCATGAAATGGAGTATCTTTCCATATGTTTGTGTTGTCTTCAATTTCTTTCATCATTGTTTCATAGTTTTCAGAGTACAGGTCTTTCACCTTGCAAAGGTAAAGGATTAGAACATAATTTCTAGCTTAGTGCTCTGGCGTAAGACTTCCAAAGTCTACATAATATGAGCTGTGGATTATTTTCCTTATAGGCTTAAATATAAGTGAAACAACAGATTGGCAATTATGTACTTTTATTTTGCTTTCTGGCACTATGGAATCTCATATGACTGTTTTTAATTTGTGAATATATAAAAGAATGCTAGTGACACTGTATCTCTCCTCAGAGTCCTTAGCCATCTTCCCAGATGGAAACTGTGACAATTATAGTGTCCTCTCCATGACTGGACAGAGTTTCTATTGAAGTGACCTGATCCATGGCGAATCTCCTGTCCAGATGTTCTAAGACAACATTGTACTCCCTATTTATGAAGAACTCTGGCTTGAAATTTGAATATATTATTGATTTAAGCAGATGCTCCAAACCAAGGGAGTTTTTTTTTTAATAGCACAACATATGGTCATTTTTGCTAATTTTTATAGTTTACTTTCATGTTCTATATAGCCACTATTTTAGTTGTCTAGGTGGTATGTTTAGTTTATCATTTAGTTCATCTATTCAATGTTCCCATGATAAAATCGTTTTGTTAATTGAGAGACAATGATAATGGATATTTGGACTTTCCTCCCACCTTAGATTATTATTTCAGGTACACCTTAGGTGAGAATGCATGAAGAAAAATATCAAAAAAACCTTATTTTCCTCTATGTAAGCTGTTACTTAGATTATCGTTAAGTTGATTTTGTAAACAGTTGCCTAATCACGTATATCAGTCACTTAAATTAATAGAGGATGGAGTGTATTCTTTTGAGATAGACTCCTATCTAGAGTTAGATAACATAACTGTGTTTTTCAAAAAGATGAGAATTCAAAAAATTGTATAACAGTTTGGTATACTACATAATCTGGTAGAAGAGAAAAGACAACTTTAGTTTTATGCTGAGCATGGAGAATGCAGCAAACCAGTAATGTTTTCTGCTAATATGGCAGCCTGTGTCTTTTCATATTACCATATAGTGTCTACCCTGATGCCTAATATACTTCAGCCCACACAGGTTAGGGAAATGAATTTCAAAGGCTTTTAGTGACTTATCTAAGCTTATTACAACTGCTTAATAGAAAAACAAAATAAAATCAAATAAAACCCAGATCCCTCGATTCCTTGTCCAACACTCTTTTCAGATACCATAGTACTTTCCAGATTCTTTCCTGCTGTACTATGTGTATGTATGTTTGTGTATGTGTGTGTGTATACATACAGATAATATATATGTAGTATATGTATATATGTATATGTATGTATATATGCATATATACACATGCATGATAGATTGATTGATTGACAGGTAGATAGTCTAGGTGGAAGAAAAATACAGTATGGTATATGGTAATTCCCCCTGCCAGGAAACTCAGTGTGATCTTGGAGTGGTAGCTTCAAAACCTTTTATCTCCATTTCCTCATACAAAAATAGTTTTTATGTTCAGCAGTCATTCAAATGAGTTCATTGAACCCATACTATGTGAAAAGCACTAGACAGGTATTTGAATGATGACCGGTCAGTGTAAAATATGGTCAGTGCTCTGAGAGTGATACAGATAAAGCACAGTGGATGTTCAAGCAGGAGTTCTGAGAGAGAGGAAGTTTGGAATGATTTTATGAAGAAAGTAAGAAAGTTACTTTGAAGAATTTTTAGGAAAGATCTTTTAAGCAGAAGTAACCCTATTTAAAAAAAAAAAAGGCAGTAAAGCTCGAAAGCTTGGTGGGGCAGGGGTGGGGTGTGGGAAATAATGAGTAGTGTGATATTTCCTGAGCTTAAGATATTTAAAGAAAAATAGCAGGGCAAAGTAAATCGGAAAAGGCAATAGTTGGGGCCAGACTGTGGGAATCCCAACTAGCAAGTTAAGGGAAAATGGAGAATCACTGATAGATTTTGAACAAGGAAGTGTGAATGAAAATCATAGCTTTCTTTCTGGAAAATTAATTTGATTGCAGGAAATTGGATCGGGGATGGAACAAATTATAGATTGGAAAACAAATTAGCAACTGCAAAATTTCTTCTAGTACATCTAGTTCAGATTAAAAAATGTTTGAATTGACAGAATAGAGATGAAGAGAGAATTACTAAGAGAGATATTATGGAGGTAGAATCAATATAAGTGGATAATGAATGGATGTTTGGAGCAAGGGGAGAGTTACAGATGACTGAGAGCTTTGAGCCAGGAGTTGAGAGGGTGAAAATATCAAGAAGATAGATAGCCTGTAAAGCAGAGATGTTTTAGGAAGGCATGATGAATTTAAATTTGAACATGACTTTGGGGTCATTTAATGTGTACTTATTCTTAGGATTGGAGTGTTATGCATATGACATTGTATAAAATACTTGGTATAAATGGACCTCAATGGTTCCTTTTATTGATGTGATTCTGTCTTTTGACTTTGTCCTTTTATAGAAATTTTAATGGAGAAGTTATTGTCCTGTATGTAATGAAAGCATATTTCTGATATTGAAATTTCTTAAATGTGTTAACTCAGTGCATGTAGCTTCTATATTGTATGTATTGTTAGTGGTAAGTTATATAGCAAGAAATACTTAACTCTGTTATTATGATTCTGGGGATTTATTCTTTTTCACTACAAGAGATAGAAAAGGATGTTAGCTCAGAATAACACTCAAGGCTTCATTTTTACCTCAGGAAAAAAGAAATGTCTTAAAAATTTTTTTATGTTTATTTAATTTTGAGAGAGAGAGAGAGAGAGAGAGAGAGAGAGAGAGAGAGAGAGAACCGCAGGAGAGGGACAGAGAGAGAGGGAGATAGAATCTGAAGCAGGCACCAGGCTCCGAGTTGTCAGCACAGAGCCTGACACAGGGCTTGAACCCATGAACTGTGAGATCATGACCTGAGCTGAAGTCGGACACTTAACCTACTGAGCCAACCCAGGCACCCTGAAAAAAGAAATGTCTTAAATATGGCCAAATGTAAAAACATAAAGAATTATGTTTAAATGTTTTAATTTATGGCTTTTACAATAATCTTTATATTTCTGTATCTGCAAAATAAGCCTGCTGAAGTTGTTTCTACCAAAATAGATCTTATTTGTTTAACAAAAACTATACACTATTAGTATACACAAACTGTTCTAAGTTACTTTACAAATATTAATTATTTAAGAATCCTGTGAGATTGGTAGTATTTTGCTCATTTAACAGGTGAGGAAACTCAAGGACCGAGAACTTAATTAAGTTGCCCAGGATCACACAGCTCATAAGTGGCAGAGGTAGGGATTTTATTGTCTCTAGATCCTGAGTAAAAGCAACATCAGCCTTTTACAGAATCAGTGTGGTGGTTTTTTGACACCTGATGTTTCTCTGGACAACGTGCCGGAAAGTAAATTAAATTAGGCTTTAGGAAAAGTTTCAAAAGGAAATTCTGGTCCAGTGCCTCAGCACGTGAGTATCTTGCTTTAGACATCCATGTAGCAAGACTCTAAACTGGGTTCTGAAGTGTTAATGAAAAGAGAATGCATTAAATGTGAGTTGAAGATGATTTCTGAAAGGGTTGGGAAAAACTGTATGCACTGGGCTGTAAGAGTGCTTCTTTATAAGATTGAGAATTATAGGCCCAAGTTTCAGAATCACTGGATTTTCTCTGTGATGTGTTCCTGATCAAGTGTCAACGTGACTTCATAGTCTAATGCCTTAGATAAATGGTGGTGATGCACTTGTAATTCAATGACATTTCCTTCTCATTGTTCAATTTATTTTATTTTTATTTCCGTAACTTTAGAATAACTTGAGCTCCTAGAATTTGAGGTTCACTGCTTTCAATTTAATTAAGACTTATTTATTGAGTGCCTACTATGTGCTCAATGATGCATTGTGCTGCTTGGTAAGGTTATAAGGATGAAATATCCTCTCCATGAAAGAATATAGTTTAATGATTTAGAGTATTGCTGATTTAACTGCGTGGGATGTGTTTGGAATCCAGCTGTCCTGAAGATGCCTTTTAAGAATAATTCATCACTGAAATAATAGATAGAGATTTACTCCAGATTTAATTCTTCATTCTCACTAAAGATCTAGATAAGAGCACAACCTGGTCCTTCTGTTCTTAATTCAGGGTCCAGTATTGGTGGAGGTAATGTGCAGTAAAACTTAAATAAATAAGCTCATCAAAATAATTGTTTAAAATTCATTATGAAGTTGTTGGTGAATTTTATTTGAAGCTATGATACCAATTCTGAAAAAGTATGTGTAGAGTGAGGTTTTCTATACTACGTAAGTATTTTCTATACTAGATATTCTATACTGCAGTACTTAAAAATGATTCTGTGGTCTTTTTAATGCTTTTAAGAAATTAAATCAGGTAGGCTGAATTATGTGATCTTTTGGTCTCTATAAATATAATAATTTATGATAGTAATAGCATACCTTTGAGAAGATAAATTTTAGTATCCACATTTTACAATGGAGGAACTCAGGATCCGTATGGTTAAGCATCTTGTCTGTGTTCCCATAGCCATGAATTTTTTGGCCCCCAAATGTATGTCAAAGGTCCAGCTCCAAAGTTTGTTCTTTTTAATGTACAGAGTGTTACAGTTCTCACTGGCAGGATTGACAGTTCGGTTTCTTTGAATAGTTTCACCGAAATAGAGAAATTCAGGATTTTTTTTTCTGCCTTTTTATTTCCCTTTAATTAATTTTATCTGCTACTTTCAATGGAACTTGGTTGTGAAATGATATATTGAGTTATAAAGTTAAAATTTCCGTCTGGTATAACTTTTCAAGCTACTAGAGTTTTTATAGGTTCTGTTTTCCTTTATATCTTTTTTTCCTCAGACTATCATGATGAGTTTTTAAGACTTATAGGGAGAAACATGTATTCCATCCATATTCTTGGAAGCAAAGACCAATTTTAGAAATGAGCAGAAGATGCTGGCTACATCAGTAGTTTGTTTTTTCTTTCTTATGAAACTCTGCGGGTAATAAGATGAGGAAATGTAACTTTCTCAGTTATGTTAGGTCTTTAGTTGTATGAGTGTGTGTGTGGTTTTTAAAACAGTCCTAACACATTTCTAGATAAATTAGTCCTTTGATATAGTCTTGTTGGAAAGCAATACAGTTTTCTCCAAAGCAATGTATTTTGAGCCATTTTATGGATCTTAATTGTTTTATAATTATTATTTATTATCCCAAAGAGTGTCATTCAATTTAATTATTTCTTCGTTCAAGAAATATTTGTTAAATGCTTATAGAATGCAAGAAACCATACTTAAGCAATCTACCCTTTTATTCCTTAGTCCTGGCTATTAAGCAAGGATTCGCGGTCATGGCACTATCGACATTTGGGGCTGGATCATTCTTTGTTGTGGGGGCTGTGTACTGTAGGATGTTTAGCAACATCCCTGGCCTGTACCCATTAAATGTCAGGGAACCACTCTGCCTTCTCCCTGAATTGTGAAAACCAAAATGTTTCCAAGACATTGTCAAATGTCCCCTGGAAAACAAAATCATCACTGCTCCAATGTCTGAATTAAAAATCTAAAAAAATATTACTCAGGTGATGAGTAATTGCTTTCACTGAAAACAATATAGTAATGGTCATGAAAGCTGTTCTAAAAAAGAAGTTTCAAAAATATTCAGAGCGTGATTAGCACTACTGTATAGCCTCCCGTGGTTATCTGAGTTAGGAAATGTCTGTTTAAAAAATTAAACCACTCTATGCTTATATCTTATATAATTACTTGCCCTTGGTACTTTATTCATTTCTCCTAATATGGTCTGCTTGCTTTTAATTAGACTTTTTTAATCATATCACATAATCTTCAATTTAAAAAATGTTTCCATTAGGGGCACCTGGGTGGCTCAGTCGGTTAAACCTCCATCTTCAGCTCGGGTCATGATCTCATGGTTCATGAGTTGAAGCCCTGCATCTGGTCTCTGCTGTCAGCACAGAGCCTGCTTGAGATACTCTGTCCCCCCTTTTTCTGCCCCTCCCCCACTCATGCACGCCCTCTCTCTGAAAAATAAATTTAAAAAATTGTTTCCATTATCTTCTAACATCTTCATCTTTTTATCTGCCTTTTCCATTTTGGGAAAGTGCAAGAATAGTCTTTTGGAAACAGTTGGGTGCTCATTTGACAGAAAGTGCCAGAATATTCGTAGAGGTCAAATGCAAATATCAAGATATATGACTCCCACAGTGATTTTCAGAAAAGTTATTGGAATAGTGACCGTGTCATTGGAACCAGACAAAAGCTAACAGTAACTTTTTATTTTGTCCACTTATCTCTTAAAGGGACTAAATTAGTGAAAGTATCTTAGAATACTAAGTTCAAGGTAAAAATCAAATATAATTATTGTTAATTACAAAGGCCTATTATTTGATATCCCTAAATTTAATTTCATCAACTCTTATGTGAAATTATCTGAAATTTATGTGAAATTTTCTGGGAAAGACAGCTAATTGAGCAGATTGCCTACCTGAAATACTATCCAAAAATGGACAAAATGAAGCAAAAATAGAGTTGTAAGCTTCAGCCCTAAGTAAAACCATAGGAGTGACCCTAGCCCCATTCCAATTATCAAAGACAATTTTCTTGATATTAATAACATTTGAACCAAATCAAAGTTTAGTGTCAAAGGCTGATACATAGGTCCCCAATTTCAAGCAGGTTCTAGGTTCTGCAAAGTAAATGAGAAAGTTCGGAAATATCTTATTGATAACGCTTAACTTAGAAGCACGGGGGATACAAATGGGGCTAATTTTCAGACTACAGAATAGAGGATGACAGAAGAGGTAGGGTTGAGAGAGGGGTGGCTTATACTCTTTAGTTTTCGCAACCTGACTTCCTATTGTGGAAAAATCTTTCCAGTTGTGTTGTTGGTTCTGAAGTGGATAATTGCTAAAATCTAAAAGAATTACCCTCATGAATCTTAACATTAACTCAGGACAAGAGAATCCTCCGGTTTGATAGGAGTGTTTGCAGACAATGTATTTGAGTTTAGGTCATCTCTGCTACATTCACTATTCTCTATCATATTCTCCCCACTTCCCAAAGCATCTGAAATAATGAACAGATGTTATATGCAGCCAATTTCTACACTTCCAGCTTAGATTATAAAGTGTGTTTTTAAAGCATACTTTGGTTAGAGGTAACCAAATTGTTCTTCTTAGCTAAATGATGGAGAAAGAACCTGTATATGAGGGCTACTAAAAAATAAGTGAAATAAATAGGAACATAAAAGGCAATGGACGAATATATTTTGAAAGAAGAATTACTTCAGGAAACTGAAGAACACTTTAAGAAAAAATAATTCTCAACACTCTCATGGAGATAAAAGTGACCACAGACTGTATGATAAGAGATCAAAGAAGAGTTTAAGAGATTAAGATATAGAGAAAAGAACTATAGTACTTTTATAGAACTAAAGTACAATTAAAAAAGAGTTGGCAGGGGTGGGGGGGCGCATGAGTAAAACTATTAAAATAATTAAAACCACATTAGATACAGGGAGATGTGGAGTGAATGATGCCACAGATGGGACTTATGACTTAGGCGCAATTCTTGAGAAAAATCACATAAAATGCAGTTAAGAGAGATGAAAAACTGTTAGTGGAAATTTGTTGCTACAGAAGGAAAACACTCATCCCTGGAATAAAAGACTTTAATCTGCAGATTGAAGAGAGTTTACTAAATACTAGGAAAAAGTAATGAAGACTTAGAATTCTGGTAACTTTTAAGATTAAAAAATTTCCATAAGTATTACTAGAGTAAGAAAAAAGTCACCTACAAAGTTAAACAAAATTAAGTTGGCCCCATATTTTTTTCTCAGACCCCAGATGACACTGTAATAATGTCTATAGAATGTTGAAGGAAAACAAAATAGGTTACTTAGGTTAAAAAGTATAAAATTATTTTTAAAACAAAAATTAAAAAATACTTTTTAAAAGTAAGAAATTATAGCCTCTATGAACCCTGTGTAAAAAAATGCTTAGAAAGAAGAGGAGTCAAAAGAAATCCATAAATGGTAAAATTACCATGTGGAAACATTGGTGATGAGCAGATTAAACACAGAATAAAGCAGACTAGGGAAAAAGTATGTAATCAAATTTTCAAATAGAAAATATATCATTTAGAAATAGTAATTTGATGCTAGTTAGCTAGGATAAAAAGTTAAAGAGCCAGCAAAATGTAGTGTTCTGGCGGGGGTGGGGGGGTGCGTGGGCGCGAATTTCATATTAACATGCTAATTGCTTCATCCTTCTTAAAGGAGTTTATTTTTGAAGTATGTAAATGGAAAAATATGGCTTCAGCATACTAGTGTATTTCATCAGTTGCAAACGTTTCTTTTCACATTTTAACATCTCTGGACTTGGAATTTGTCTTGTAATCAACTGTGGCTTACTGATATAATTGGCACCATGTTTTCTTTCCTGATCATTTAAAAATAACAACGCATCTTATAGTTATTGGCATTTTAAAGTGCATTAAATATAGATTTTAAACATATAAGGTCATAAAATACAAGCCATAAAGCAAAAGATTGAAAACAAAAAAATGCTGAGAGAGGAGGCAATAGGAAATAGCAGTTGAGACCTCAGACTGTGGCGTCGGACTGACTTGGGTTCACATGGCAATGCCAGCAAATGTGGAGGCACAGTCAACTTATTTGTGTAACAGTAACACTGACAATTAGAAAATTTTCTATTGAACAATTCTGTGATCATAGAAGTAAAAACTCTAACTTCCGGAAAATTTTAGAATAATGGTAATAAAAGCAAAACATGTCATAACCTATAAGGTACAATTAAGAAGGTTACCTAAGGAAAATTCATAACTTGGATGTTTCTAGTTTAAATCTATCAAGAATGAGAAAACAATTATATGCATTTTTTAAAAAATCAGCAACTAAAGGATAGCAACAGGAACTAAATAATAATGGCAAAGCCATTAATCAATGAATTCAGTATCAGTTGAACTGATAGATTTAAGAGCTTTTTCTTTGATAATGTAAAAGTCATTAGTCTTAAGTTGGGAAAAGGACGAAAGCCAGAAATATCCAAAATTAAAGATTTTGGAATATTAAAGGTTAAAGAATTGGGAGATGATTTAAGATACAGACAAAATTGAATGCTACAGCTTTGCACAAATCTATACTATACATTTGAAATTTTAGATGAAATATATGGTTTTCTAGGAAATTTTAAGCAGATTTTAAAGGGGTTAGAAAAATCAAAAGTTAGAATAATAGAAGAATAAAACTGTTACAAAGAGCTTATCTACCCTTACCTCTTAATTAAAATGCCTTCTGGATGGCTTCATGGATGAATTCTGCTTAACTGTTAAGGAACAAGTAATATTAATGCCATTAAAAAGGTTCTTGACATTGGAGATAGAAGGCATAATTAACAATTACATTCATGAGACAACAAAATATTGGTATGAAACCTGACATCAAAAAGTAAAAGGGGCACCTAGGTGGCTCAGTTGGTTTAGTGTCCGACTCTTGATTTCAGCTCATGTCATGATCCCAGGATCGAGCCCCCAAGTCGGGTTCTGCACTGAACATGGAACCTGCTTAAGATTCTCTCTCTCTCTCTCTCTCTCTCTCTCTCTCTCTTTCTCTTCTCCCTCCCTTCCCCCCCCTTCTGCCCCTCTCCTTCACTTGTGCACTCTCTCTCCCTCTCTCAAAATGAAATAAGTCTTTAAAAAAAAGTTGAAAAAAATCAACAAGTCAATCTTGTACAATATTGATAAAAATCATCTTTAAAAATTCAGCAAACACAATAGACCAATGTATTAAAAGAACATAAGCCATGATCAAATGAAATTCATCTAGGAACGCAGGGTTAGTTCAATGTAATTCTGAGATTATACTGAAATACAAAAGATTAAATTTTGAATACCTAAAAACATTTGGTGTATAATTGAACATTCCTATAGAAAATCTTTATAAACATTAATGTATAAACATTTTCTTAAAATAAACGTGTGTGTGTGTGTGTGTGTGTGTGTGTGTGTGTCTGAGTGTATGTGTTTAAAAGGTTTTCTAGCATCATTACTTAATGATTTTTCTCTGGAGGTGCTTGCTAAGGCAATTATGGAAGAGCAACAAATAATAAATGCAAACAAATAAAAGGGCAACAAATACATACATAAATAAGGTAAAAGTATTACTACTTGTCAATTATGTGGTCTAACAAATACCATCAAACCTAACTAAGGAACAATTGATTAGAAACAAAAAATATGTAATTTAATAATTACATTAATTTGTATATGTATAAACCAAATCCCATGTATAAACCAAAACCTGAAAAATGTAATGGATATAAAAATCCCACTCATAATAGCTAAAAAAACATTAGAACATTTAGGAATAAACATGAAATATGTGAATACTGTATTGGGAAATTTATAAAACTCTACCAAGTATCATAAAATGACCTGTTCATATGGTAAAATGTTTGTAAGATAACCTGTTCATATGGTAAAATGTTTGTCGATTATCCATTAATACAAAGCAACACAATAAAAATCCCAGTGGGATTTGCATTGGATTTATTACAATTATGTACAGTTTATCTAGAAGAAAGAATGTGAGAAAAGGAATGATCAGTAAAATTCTAAAGAAAATTAGGGAGAACTTTTTTTTTTTTAACCTAGTTTGGAAGGTTACACTCCATGGAGTAGCCAAGACTATTTGGGAATTTAATATATAATAAGTATATATCAGATCACTGGGAACCAGGATGGATTATGGGATAAATGTAACAACAGAGTTAAGTTGGGGGAAAAAATAGATTCCTTTCACTGTCCTTACACAAAGATTTAAATATATGTGTTTAAAAAGTCACAAAGGTATTAGAAGAAAATGTAGCGGAGGTTTTCTTATCATGGTACAAAACACAGGGGCCATAAAGGAGTAGTCTTAAATTTGATTGTGAAAACTCTTTATTTTTTTTATTATTAAAACTCTTAATACTTCCCTGTCAAAATCACTGTAAAGGGTCCAAAATCTAGTAAGAACAGACAGGGCTAATTTCATAATAAATATTAAAAGCATATAGCATGCTCTTAGATATTGAGTTAAAATACTACCAATTAAAAATGTACATGGTCAAGGTAGACGAGGTACACATGTTCAAATATTCTTTAACTCTCCAATCCCATAAAATAATAGTGCAGATATATCTTTTAAGTGGAAATAACTTACTAGCAGTGAAAGGAAAGAGAGTGTAACTGGTGCCCTCTCTGTCTTCTCTGCACGGGAGCCACTCTCAGCCACAGCCCCTCATCCTTTGAAGCTTTATGCCTGTGCAAAGTTCCTTCCATCCCCTGCTTGATGAGGAGCACCTGTCAGCTGTTGAGCCAATCATTGTCTGCAGTGGTGCCAAAACAGTAGCTGCCCCATGTACCCTGACCTCACTTATTCCTAGCTGCTGCTTCCAAACTGGTGCCATTTAAAGTGACATCCACACAGCAGCCAAGTTCTTAGGTCTGGGGCAGCCGTTATACGGGTGGCCAGCTCTGGGGCTGGAATTGGGACTGTGTTTGGGAATTTCATCATTGGTTATGCCAGGAACCCTTCTCTGAAGCAACAGCTCTTCTCCTATGCCATTTTGGGCTATGTACTTTTGGAGACCATGGGTCTCTTTCGCCTGATGGTGGCCCTTCTTCTTCACCATGGGAAGGAGCCGTCTTCACCTCCTTTGTCTTGTCTGCCCTGTATGGTCCTTTTCTTATACCTCCCCAGACAGGCTGGGGAAAATGGTTGGGTCAGGGGGTTGACAAAGAGAAGACAAATAGGGGCACCTGGGTGGCTCCGTCGGTTGGGCGTCCGACTTCGGCTCAGGTCACGATCTCGCGGTCCGTGCGTTCGAGCCCCGCGTCGGGCTCTGGGCTGATGGCTCAGAGCCTGGAGCCTGTTTCCGATTCTGTGTCTCCCTCTCTCTCTGCCCCTCCCCAGTTCATGCTCTGTCTCTCTCTGTCCCCAAAATAAATAAACGTTAAAAAAAAATTTTAATAAAAAAAAAAAAAGAGAAGACAAATAAATACTGTATTAATAAGGAAAAGAAAAAGAATGCCATTGGCATACAAGATAAGGGAATTTTGAAATATAAACACACGTGTGCACGCACGTGTGTGTGTGTGTGTGTGTGTGTGTGATTATTTGGGGAAAAATACCAGAGTAAACCATTCTCTAAAGGTCAAGTATGAAATCGCTCTTGTTCAAGTGTACCAAGCTGAGAGCCAGCATATTGGCTCCTCATTCTTTTATTTCCCTGCTGACTCGCTTAATTCTAGGATGATTAGGATAAGAGTACTGAGCAAAATGTAAGCAGAAGGGCTCTTGGATTTCTCCAGACTCTAGCCTACTTATATTGTACCCCAGGAGAGAAAGTCCATGATTCCTTCCCTGCAGTGAGGTCAGTGAATAGAATTGGCAAGATAACACGGTATGTAACTCCATGGTAGCACTTCCCAGAAGCTATCTTGAGTTATCAGCATAAGCTTAACTCTTTTACAGATAAGTTATATTCTTCATGCCTTATTTTTTTCAGTGGCATAACTCCCTCTCAAACTCTTCACCAATACCCAAGGTGTAGTTAACAAGAGTATATTTGGCCCAGTTTTTACTTATTATTCATTTCAGGTTTTTTTCTTATGGTCATGGTGTGGGGTCCTATTACCAAGGCAACCGAGAGTGGATTATGTGCTATGCATCTTTTACTAACACTTTTAACTCCCCTTTGTATGATTATTTCTGTTTCTTTAGCTACCCTCATGCATAATAAAAAGGTTTCAAATCATTCTAAGGTTCTGATTGTCTTTACTAGTAGCTATACTCTTGTCTTTGTCCAGGTCTGACTCTTTTCCTACAATGTTTGTCTTACTTCCATAGAGTTCTTCCAAATTTAGCAATGTTTTCTTAATGTCTTTCCCTTTTCCTATAATAAATATCTGTTCTGGTAATTCTTATTTAACACTATTGACACTAATAGAGAATTGACTCTGGGACAATTGTCAGTGTGATTTTTTTTGGAAAGAAGTTGACCCATTGACTCTCTAACCCTCTCCTACTTCTTTTCAGTGGACAACTGAGAAGTGGCTCATGTGTCTAACAAAGTGTTTGGATATCACAGCTGACTTGATAAGGCAATCTCTATGTAGATAATGCCCTTTTAAGGAGAGATGGGAGTCACTCACAGCTTGAATATAAACTGTCAGTCCACTCTCCCCAGAAACATGTCCCATCCTGTACCACAGTCACTGAGGACATACTACTGTAGATATAACCAGCATTAATAGAAAGATAAATGGATTCCTAAATACAAAGATGAATAGACAAATCAAGCCAGTAATTGAGGAAACCAACAACATGAAGGGTAGGCACTCAACGACAAAGAGAAGAACTAACATCTGACTTAAAAGAACTTTCAAAAGTAAGTTTAATTAATATCCTCAGAGAAATTCAAAAGAATGGAAATGTAAAAATTAAAAATATGCTAAATGAATTTTTTAAAACTCAATATATTAGCTAAATAGAATAGAAACAGCTGAAGGATGCTCTAGTAAGCTTGGATAAATGAGTATTAGCAGCATTGGATACTAGAAGAAAATGAGTATTGTTAAGTTTCTGAAGGGAAATCATTTTGGAATTAGACTTCTATCATGCCTGAACTGGTATTTAAAGCGGCATAGCAAAAGAAAGACATGGTAGGATGTAGAACTCAAAAACTTTCCATCATTCTGTGAAATCACTAAGGAATGTATGTTGGCAAAGTTTAACATAAATCCAGGCAAGAACAATGAGCATAGAAACTAGTAAATTCATAGTTAAAACTAAATGATATTCATGTATATTGTAAATGACAAATCTCAGATAATGTCAACATGCAGTAGATACTAGTTTGGAGAAAAGTAAGAGAAAACATCCAAGATTTTTGTCTTATCCCACTGGAGACTCTCAGTGTTGATTATCTTTAGATAATAACTGAAATACACCTTTTAAATGTTTTAAAATTTCAGGGTAGCGACTAAAAATATTAAAACAGGGGCGCGTGGGTGGCTCAGTCATTTGAGTGACTGACCTTGGCTCTGGTCAGGGTTGTGTGGTTCCTGGGTTCGAGCCCCGCGTCAGGCTCTGTGCTGACAGCTCAGAGCCTGGAGCCTGCTTCGGATTCTGTGTCTCCCTGTCTTTCTGCCCCTCCCCTGCTTGCACTCTGTCTCTCTCAAAAATGAGTAAACATTAAACAAAATTAAAATATTAAAACAAAAACGTATAGCAGCAGAGGGAGAAACATAAACAGGAAAATTTAACTGATCCAGATTAGGAGAAGTTAAAAACAAAGTGTGATTAGAGAGAAAATATGAAATAAGATGATGGTAGTAAGCCCAAATGTGTCAAAAACGACATTAATGTAAAAATAGTAAAATTGTCTTTTAAACATAGAGACTATGAGATTTGCCTTAAATAAAAATTTGACTTTGTGTTGTTTACAAGAAATACCACTCAAATAAAACAGGATAGAAGGATATAAAAGAAATGTGTGAGCAAATATTCCAGCCAGATTTAAGAAAAAGAAAGCAATATTAACATTATATAAAATAGAACTTAAGGCAAACAACCTCAAAATTAGATAAGAAAGGTATATATCACATTGTTAAAAAAAATACACAGTACACAGGAAGATTAAAAGGGAAAAACTGTATGATCATCTCTCAAATATTGAAAACAATTTAATACTTTAACATGAAATCAACAGTTTAACATTTGATGTACTTTAACAGACATTCGTAATAGAAACTGAACAAGCTAATAATGAACAGAAACTTCATTAATTTGATAGATGCTGTTTACCAGGGATATGGAACAAACATCATGTTTAATGGTGAAACATTAGAAACATCCTATTATGCCAGAGGTAGAACAAACAAGCCCATTGTCACCACGGTCATTCAGTACTTTTCAGGAGGTCTGAGCCAGTGCAGTAAGACAGGAAAAATAATAAGCAGTGGGACTGTTGGAAAGGATGTGAGAAAGTTGTTTGTAGACCACGTGATTGTCCATTTGAAACAAGCCAAGACAACCAATTGCAAACATATTAGAATTAGTGAGAGTTTAGTAATAGTCCCCAATACAATGTTACATATCATGTTCTTCAGCTTTGTCTCTACCTTATACTATATAACAAAATGTGATGAAAATGGATTGCATTCACGACCGTAAGAAAAATGATAAAATACGTAGAAATAAATATGACAAGAAGTATGTACAACATATAAGAGGAAACACTGAAATTTTATGAGGGACCTAGAAGAAAACCAAATTATTAGTAGGAAGAAAAAACAATAATCCTGGATAGAAAGATTCAGGGTATGAAATAATCAGTTTAAAACAATAACATCTAAAATAGTGAAGTGTGGCAATTGAAAAAGATAACAATGAGGTAAAATAGACCAAAATTACACTTTTAAAGTGCTTGACCACATAAAAGTTGAAATTCATATATGATGCAAGATACTACAATTGAGAATTAAAGATAACTCTAGATAATTAAAGACAAACCAAGAGAATATTTATACATAACAAAGATTAAGATCTAGATCTTGTAAATTATTAAGAAGAAGCTCAATAGAAGAATGGGGAAAGAATATACATGAATGTTTTACAAAAGAAGAACTAGAAATGACTGGTGAGTAAATGAAAAGATTTTCAGCCCTCATTAGTAATCAGAGAAATGAAGTTTAAAATCACAATAATATTTTTCTATCCTATGAGCATAACTGATAAAGACTGATAAAAGACAGGAAAATCAGTTCTCTCCTACATTTTCATGATGAAAAGCCCTTTTGGAACACACCCTACCAGGATCTAGTAAAACTTAAAAGTGCACGTTCATATAGTCCACAGTTTCATCTTGTACCCATTGAAAATCAATATACATAAATATTAATTGCAACATTGTTACATAAAAAATTGAAAACAATTCAGATGCCCATGAATAGGGGGCTTATAAGGTAAATTATAGTATATAGCATAGTAAGTACTTGGAATAATATTTAACCTTTTAAAAGAACACAGTGATGTGGTAAGTTCCTATTTGATAAGATTGAGTTATACAACAGGAGATTTATTATGATTTCATGTTTTAAGAAGAAATATATGCACTTGCGCATGTATGAAAATGCATACAAGCCAGACTGGAAGAATGTATTCCGTGCTGATAGGTAACCTCTGGAAGGGAGTTTGTCTGCTGAGTAAATGTGAAGAATTTTCACACTTTGCTCTATTAAATTCTTCATTATTTTGAATCTTTTATAATGACAGTGTAGTTAAAAATTAGAAGAAAAATGTGCATATCGCAAAAAGAATTACAAAGGCCAATAAGTAAGTATCCTTGTGCTCATGATTATAGAAATGCAAATGAAAGTATCAGTGAGATTTTTCATATGTCATACGAGTAATGATCGAAAATACCCAGTCTTCGCAACGTTGTGACCAAAGAAAGCACTGTTTGTTAGAATATGAATTTTTGTTAGGCAGTTGACTTCATTTATTAAAATTCTGTATCTCCACCCTTTTACTTAAAATTTCATTCTCATATATTATTTTCAAGGCATCATCACAAATAGGCAACAATATATCTGTAAGGATGTTAAGATAGCATTTTTTAAAGCGGTGATATTGAAGCAGTCAGCACTTAAATAAATATTGATACATCCAAGTAATGAAATATATAGATCAGTACAAATGCACATTAAAATTTATTTAAGATACACATTAAATTTTTTTTTTAATTTTTTTTCAACGTTTTTTATTTATTTTTGGGACAGAGAGAGACAGAGCATGAACGGGGGAGGGTCAGAGAGAGAGGGAGACACAGAACCGGAAACAGGCTCCAGGCTCCGAGCCATCAGCCCAGAGCCCGACGCAGGGCTCGAACTCACGGACCGCAAGATCGTGACCTGGCTGAAGTCGGACGCTTAACCGACTGCGCCACCCAGGCGCCCCACATTAAATTTTTTTAAAGTATGTTACAAGTAAGTTTATCTAGTGTGACCTCATTTTTCCAGAATCTTTGTGTGTATGTGTGTTTGTGTATCTGCATGGTATATTGGTTAGAAAAAAAATTCCAGAGGTAAATGCAAGGTTTGAAATCCATTATCTCTTCCATGTAGGATTATAAGGGACTTTGTTTTTCTTTGTTCAGTATTTCTATAATGTTTGAGGAGTTCTTTTTTTTACCACAGTGATGCATTGCTTTTGTCATCAATGAGCCACTAATATAACAGTTGATTTATACATTCCTTAGGAATTTTCCTTTTGTTAAAATAAAAAAATTGTTCTTTTGTGATTTAAGAGTTGAATATTGTATTTATGAAAGAATCTTCTCTTATTTTCATTGACTTTTCATCCCTTTAGTTGTTATCATTAGTAACAATAATATTTAATATTTAGTAAATGTGTACTCTGTGCCAGGCCCTGTGATTTTCAAACTGCATCTATTAAAAATGTTTTTTTAGTGTTTATTTATATTTGAGAGAGAGAGAGAGCGTACAAGTAGGGAGGGGCAGAGAGACAGGGAGACACAGAATCTGAAGCAGGCTCCAGGCTCTGAGCTGTCATCACAGAGCCCAACGCAGGTCTCCAACTCATGAGTTGTGAGACCATGATCTGAGCTGAAGTTGGACGCTTAACTGACTGAGCCATCCAGGTGCCCCATCGAACTGCATCTATTTTAATCCAGCCAGTCCTTGGATTATTACTGTTGTTTGTCCTACAGAGCAGCAGTTCTTAAACTTTCTGGCTTGGGGAACTATTCATACTCCCCCATGTTACTGAGGACACTAAAGGACTTTTGTTTATTTGCATTACATCTATCGATATATGCTATATTAGGAATTGTCTTAGAAGTCTTTTAAGTATTTATTATTTTATTTTAAAGAGCAATAATAAATCCAATATGATAATGCGAAAAACATTTTAATGAAAAATGACTATTTTCTAAACAAAGTACTTTTTCAGAGCAGCATTGTTTTACATTTTTGCCAATCTCTTTCTTGTCTGGTTTAATAGAAGACAGCTGAATTCTTAAACGTGCTTCCTCATTCAATCTGTTATGATAAATTATTTTAGTAGATTGTGTCATTCACAGTTATTCAGTTCCCTGCCCTGTGTTAGGTTCGGCCATATGACTTGCTCTGGCTAGTGAAATGGAAGTTTTTCATATGCTACATCTAAGAGGAAGCTTTAAGAGCCATTCTGTGCTTCTTCCAGCCTTCCCCTCTGCCATGTGCACTGAATGTCCCCAACGGTAGCTGCCCCATTTCCAACTTGGTTCTAGAATAAAAATGATAGTAAGCACAGCAGCTGATCCCTAGCCAACAATAATTTGGGTGAGGAATAAGCCTTGCTTGTAAATCACTGAGATTTAGGGGTTGTTAATGTATCGTAACAGAGTGTAAGCTGACTGACACAGAAGTTGCTAAGTAAATGGGATACTGCTATAATAAACAGACGTAGAGAAACACCTAAAATATATGACATTGACTGTGGAGCTAGGCAGAAGGTGGCTTCCATGATAGAACTTTTGGTGAAATTGTCACCTGAGGTAACTGTAAATCAGATAATATACCAGATTTAATATGTGGTATTAGGCATTAGGAGACTTTGGGAGAAAAAATGGACCAATGTTCTTTGGTTGCCACTGGCTTCATTTGTTTACAAATAGAGATAAACTCAGGAAAGAATTGGCCTGTTTATAAGCAGGGTATAAAGGGAACAGGGAGAATCTAGAAATTCCAGGAATTGAAGAGTCAACATATTTAACTCTTCCTCATTTTCAACTGATAAAATATATAACTGAAAATTATTTGGATCCGCAGAAGCCCATTATATTTCAGGTGTCTCCTAAAGACCACATCAGAGCTAACACTCGCACAGTTTTGTTAAAACTTCAGATTCAATGAAAGTGAGTAGGCAGTGAGGATCAAGAAAAACGAATGACTTCCCAGAGGGCAGAGCCAGCAGCCTCAGAGTACAGTGAGTGAGGAAGCAGCTACAGGAAAGCAGATTAAGAAATGATTAAGGAATGTTCTCCACCCTGGGGGCAAGCGGCTCTTGCATCTTCGGCCCAGCAGAGTTTCAGAATTCTCACGGATAAGAGACGGCTGTATGTTTCCTGTCTTCCCCTTTCTGAATTGAAGGTTTATTCTAGTTGTAGTATTCCCATCTACAATTATATGCTGGATGTTTGAGGGGCAGCTAACTTGTCATTTTAGTTTGTTGGTCTCCAGAGTAAAAGGTGCCAGATCTGGACTTTAAATAGAGTCTGTTACAGGATTATGGACTTTTTTGTGACTCTTTTGGCATGATTGGATAGGATTTTCAGGTTATCACCTCTGGGGAGTAGGGTGTAAGAAATCTAATTCTCCACCCAGTGATCTCAAGCTTGGCCGTGTGACTTGCTGTGTCCAATGAAATGTGAACAGAGGGATGGCTATCACCTCCAAGCAGAATCCCTAACAAACATTACATTGTTCTGCCGTGGCTGTCTTCCCTCTGCCAGGAAGCATGTGCTGCTTCCTCAGCCTGCCCTGGCTGACATGTAACGTGACATAAATCTTTGTAGTTGTAAGCCACGAAGATTTGGGAATTATTTGTTACTGCAGCATAACCTAGTGTAAGTTGTCTGATAAATCAATATTGCTCAGAGTTTTTGATTTCACCTCTAGAATCCTGAAAACGCTAAGACTCCAAAATCTCCTGGGAAAAAAAAAATCACTTTTTCTCTGCACTTTGCTGATGAAAGATACAGAGTAAAAACGATTGTTGCTGTTTGGCAGTATTGCGTATGTACCATATATAGTGTTACTGTTTTTCACATTCCGGGATCCTAATTGCTTTGTTGTAAGGTCAGCGCCAGTAGTCAGAATTTCACTTTGTGCTACCTAGTGCTCCTCATTAGTGTAATGAAGCAGTGTTCTGCAACAGTTTTATTCAATTGGTTTTTACCTTGGCATGGTTAATTCTAGAAGCTGGGATCTAAACTTGTTGGTCACACTTTGGACAGTGAGCTGTACCATCTGTCTGTGATTGAATACAGTCAAAAAATACATGGAAAGTCTTCCAGACATTTCAAACTATAGTGTCAGTACATTTTCAAGAGTTTTCAAGACACTTCAGACATAGTTTTTTGTTTTAACCTGAGAAAACTTTGCTTCTTTCCCCTACTGCCTTTTTTGTTGGTGGTGGTGGTGTTTGTTGTTTTTTTTTTTTTTTTTTTTTTTTTTTTTTGCAACAAGCGCAGTGATTTGGGTTTTGATCACTGTATTCTTTGCAGGACCCCAGGCTCAGCATCTTTTCCTTTGTTTGTTCTTTGATTTGTAAACTTTCAGAACTCCATAGCTAAATTTAGAAGATTGGGCAAAAGCGATAGTCTGAAGACTTGCCTTCTTTAATTGAATAGAGAGCCTTAGGGCCCATTATCTTTCCTGACTTGATAATATGAGCTAGTACCGGAAACTTAAGGATCCCTCAGGGTTGCTATAGCAGTTGATTATGTTTCAGAAAAGAAAGATACATAAAAACACAGCATGTTCATATCAATTCCAAAAAGATTTTCACCAGTTCAGTGACAGGAGAGTACTTATTACCAGTTTAATTCAGTCAAGGCCGCGGACATAGAGTCTTACATTAGGGAAAAAAAGAACTATCCTAAACGTTATATTGTAATCTAGTAATTGTCTTGACTGTTGATCCTCTGCGAAGCAAAGCATCTTGAATTGTGGTAAATGTGAGCAGAGCTGGGCAATTTCAGCAAACTGGTAAATTTTTATAGACTTGGAGATTGTATTCTTAGGATTTGTCTTAGGTCTGTCTAACTGACTTGAATTGAACTGTGGTACTGAAGAAGTTGGCACAAAAAATCCTAAGCAAAGCTAGCGAAGGTCATTAATTTCTAAAGTTTAACCGATTGACACTGAGCGCATCTGTTCTCTGATAGGCTGTTCTCTCAGCATATTAATATATCCCTACATAGAGGGCCTCTGTCCATGTCATGTGGAAATGGCAGGGTTCTTTGTCTTCTTGTCTCATTAGCTAACTGGAGTCAAGCACTCAAACTTGAAAGTGATTTTTTTTTTCAGTTTCAGATGAGTATTTATAAAACTTTTTTTGGACAACTAGTAATTGGACAGTTAGATAAACTATTCATATAGTTGAGGAGCCAACAGTTATTTTTCAAAAGTTTTTGGAAAGCATTATGTAGTTGATTCATTGTGTTTTTGTTTTTTGTTTTATTTTTTTTACATTCTTTGCAATTCTGTTGTTATGGGATTAAGAAAAATAATTTGAAGAATACTCTGTGCGGACAGAGTCTTTGAGTTCTCTTAATGTCAGAGAAAGGACACCAAGAGATCTCAGAAACTGGCTCACTTATAAATTAGAGAAGACCACGGTCTGCAACTCTCTTTAGCTTGATGAGCTGAAGCTAAAATACGAAGAATAATATGCTGTCTTTCATAGATGAATATGTTATTAACGATCTACCATGTAGAACATGCTTTTTGTAGATGTTTTCAACACAGATAGAAAACAAGGAGTGGGAGTGTTTAGTAAGTTATTCAAATCAACAGTGCCTATAAAGACTTGAGGATTTGAGTGGACTCTGAGTTCAGGTTAAATAAGTAAGACGATAGGTCTACCAAAAAGCTCAATTGGTCTAAGGTATTGTAGAAGAATATTTCTTAACAGTTTTCAAAATGTGGTCCCTGGAAGACTGGTGGCAACATCATCATAGAACTTGTTGAAAAAATCCAAAATCTTGGGCCCCATCCCAGACATTACTGAATCAGAAACTCAAGCTTTTGCCCTAGCAATCTGTTTTAATAAGTCCTCCAGGGAATTCTGATGTATGCTGAAATTTAAGAATGTTACTGATCTAGAACTATATCCTCTTCTACTCAACTCTGGTCGGAGCAATCCTAGATCAATTATTTTGCTTTTGTGTACTTTAAATTTTTAAAAATAATTTTATTTTAAAAATACTTACTAATAATGAAAAATAATTTATTATTTTGCTTCTGGTTGTTACCTTGATCACTGTTCTCAGACTTAAGTGATGGATGAGCCCCTCTTATCTGAAAGTGTTCTTATTCTACCTCAGTTCATCTCTAGCTAGGGTTAGAACTCTGATTTAAACCTTATTTTCCTTCTGCTTTTTTTTTTTTTTTAATGTCTATTTATTTTGAAAGAGAGAGAGAAAGTGGGGGAAGAGCAGAGAGAGGGAAAGAGAGAGAATCCCAGACAGGTTGCACGCTGTCAGCACAAAGTCTGATGTGGGGCTCAAACTCACAAACCATAAGATCATGGACTGAGCCGAAATCAAGAATCGGATGCTTAACTGACAGCCATCCAGATGAGCCTTCCTTCTGCCTTTTGAAGATATTATTCCGTTATCTTCTAGCTTCTTCTTGTTGCTGTCAGCCTTATTTATTGTTCCTTTATAGGAAACTTGTCTTTTCTTTCTTACAACTTTGAAGATTTTTGTCTTTTTATATCTCTGTCTTATATTTTAGGTAATTCATCAGATCTGTCTTGTAGTCAAATCTGTTGTTTATATAATACATTGAATTTTAAATTTCAGTGTGTATTTTTCTAGAGGTCCTATTTGGTTTTTTTCCCATATCTGTCTGTTCATAGTGTTCTATTATTTTGTGATTATTTAAATTCCTTTTCTCTTGTCATCTTAAATATATCTTTTATTTTAACTTTCAAAAAGTTATTTTATCTCAGGTCTCTGCCTATGCTTTTTCCTCATTTTGTTGATCTTTAGACTCTACCTCATGAAAAATCATTTTTTTATGTAGTTTTAAATTTTTGATTATGAGTTTATTTTTGACAAGAATTGTTTTTCCATGGGAATGTATATTTCCTATATTAATAAAAATGCCCCCGTAGAGCTCTTTTACATTTGTTTTTCCTGATGGTCTCAGGAGTTTCACTGATCCAGGATCAGTTTTTGTTCATATTTCAGCTTAGGGATTCTTTGTAGTATGTGAGGATTATAAATTCTGACAGCACACCAATATTTGGATTTTAACTTCTTGTGGAAGAATATTTTTTCCCCAACACCAAGTGGATAACTTTATATGCACTTAAAACAAAGCTTCCATGTCACTTTAATATGATCTCTTCTCCCTGAAAAGGTAGCCTTTTGAGGTCTCAGAAGTAGGCAGGTGTTACGGACTTAATATTTGTGTCCCCCTAAAATTCACATATTGAAATCTAAATCTTAGTGCCTTTATAAGAAGAGGCTAGAGAGCTAGCTTGTTTTCTTCCCACCATGGGAGGATACTGTGTGAGGTTGTCAGTCTGCAACTCAGAAGAGTTTGCAACTCAGCAAAACCCAGTCATGCTGGCATCCTGATCTTGGGTTTCTAGTCTCCAGAAGTATGAGAAATAAATTTCTAATATTTATAAGCCACCCAGCCTATTGTACTTCGTTGTAACAGCCTGAGCTAAGACAGTGGGACAGTGTCTAGTTTATATCTCCATTCTTCTGTGGAAGCTGAGGTCTATCCCCATATTGATATTAAAGCCCAATATGTAGCTGTTAGGTAATTCTGGCCTCATGTCCTCCTGAGATCTGAGCAAAATTTAGTTAGGTTTTGGGTTTGTTGTTTTTGTTGTTTTTCCTAGTACATGGATATTTCCTTTTCTTTCAAACTCAGTTTTTTAACTAAAACATGCTATGATATGGAATCCATAATTTCTATGTTTTGTGTCAGCTCAGTCTGCCATATTGCCAGAGTTAAAATTTCTTGGTCTCTTAAATTCTTCCCATTTTTTGGATAGTGCTACCTATATGTATGTAAACAGAAAGTAGAGATAAATACCTTATCCATACAATCCTTATATAATTATCACCTAAAACAGATTTACAACTTAAATATAAAAATTTATGATGAATAAAATTAAAATTAACAATATTACCTTAATAACGTCAAGTTTATGGTTTTGCTAAAGCTAAGTCGCTACATACACCATGAATAGTACTGTCAATGCAGGATTTTCAGAGTCACGTGCAATGTATGACTTTTCAGTTTTCTGCCAATTTTGTCTGGTTAACCTATTGTGAAACTTTTTTATACTGCGTGATAACCTAGTTTGACTTGATACAGTTGCATAAAGGTCCATGTCTGCCCTTTTGCTCATGGCAAAAATGACCCGTTACTTGATACCAAGGTAATTGTAAATACAAATGCAAGGCCAAACACTGAAATCATATAATGGTTTTCAGTTATAAAAACAAGCATTCAGATAAAACAAACCACAATTAACTTATGTTTTTAGACAGTCACAAAAGTGTGGAAAATGTCCCATCAAGAACCATGGAACCTGTCTCTGTAAACCAGTTTGGGGAACTCTCATCTGTGACATACAGTTGTGACATGGCTGCTTGAATTAAGAAGAGTCACCTCTGGGAGGGATATCAGGAAAATGGTGGAGTAGGCAGCTCCAAACTCTCATCCCACCACAAAAACATTGACCGCATGAATGCTGAGTTAAGAAAAAGGCAGTCTGATAACAGGAAATCTGTGTGGTGTTTTTACTTGCCCTTTCCCCGCTTTCCCACCAAGCAAGTTGGTTGTCTTGAAGCAGCTGCAGCCCATTTCCCGAACGTGGGTCCCTGTTTACTGACTGCAGAGGGGTCAAAGCACATCTCCTATACAAAGTATTGTGTATGTTTCTTCTAACCTGTCTAAGGGCTACCTCATGCTCAAATTATCCCAGTTTTCTCAGCGGAAACTTTGGAGAACAGAAAGCAGTAGGTTTATATATTCAAAGAGCTGAAAGAAAAAAAAGAAAAGAAAGAAAACCTTATTAACCAAGAATTCTGTATTTGACAAACTGTCCTTCAAAAATGAAGTTGAAAACATATCTAGATAAACTGACATATCTAGATAAAAGCTGAAGGAGTTCATCCCCTTTAAGAACAAGAAATGCTAAAGGGGTTCCTTTAGGTTTAAATGAAAGGGCACTAGCCAGTAACTTGAAGCTGTATAAAGAAGTGAAGATTTCCAGTAAAGGTAAATACATATAAGAGTCAGTATTATTGTATTTTTGATTTGTACCTCTACTTTCTATTACTACTTGATTTAAAACACAAATGCATAACAAGAATTACAAATCTATCTTACTGGGTACATAGTATGTATAAGTGTGTAAAAAATGTAATTTATGACAACATAAAGGTGACCTAGATGAAAAGAGCAAAATTATAGAAACACACTTTACCTAAACTGGTTCCAGAAGAAAGAAAATTATAATAGACCTATAATAAGTAAAGAGATTGAATTAGTAATCAAAAACCTCCCAAAAAAGTCCAGGGCCAGGTGGTTTCACTGGTGAATTCTACCAAACATTTAAAACGAATTAATACCAATTCTTCTTAAACTCTTCCAAAAAATATAAGAGCAGGGAACACTTCCTCGCTCATTCTAGGACAGCAGCATTACCCTGATACCAAAGCCAAATAAAGACATCACTAGAAAATAAAATTACAGGCCAGTATTCTACATCAATATATAACCACAAACCCTCAACAAATTACTAGTGAAGTGAATCCAACAATATTGAAAGTATTATGCACCCTGACCAACTGGGATCTTACCTAGGAATATGATACTCGCCCACTATCACAGAAGCAGTCAGGTAATACACTACATTAATGAGTGAAGGAAGAATACCATGTTATTACAATTTTGCAGATAAATGATTTAAAAAAATCCAACACTCTTGTGGCAAAAACACTCAGACAACTAGGAATAGAAAGGAATGTTTTCTTTTTTCCTTTAATTTTCTTTATTTGTGTTAAAATGTTTCTAGATGTGGGACTCTTCTTGTTTATTTTATTTGACGTTCATAGAGCTTCTTGGATTTGGGGCTTAATGTCCTTCATTTGTTTTGAAAAATTCCCAGCCAGTATCTCATCAACTATTTCTTCTGTCCAGTTCTCTCTTCTTTTACTTTCTTCCTAGGACTTTAGTTACACTGTATTAGCTCTTTTACTTTGTTTCATATGTTTCTTAAAACACCTTGTTTTATACATCTAGTTTTCTTTCTTTGCCGGAGTCTGAATATTTTGTTGGACCTATCTTCTAGTATATAAATCCTTTCTTCTGCCATGTCTTATATGTCATTAAAAACATATTTTGGATTCTCAGCTTCAGAAATTGTGTTTTTCAGTTTAGAATTCTTATCAATTTTCTATTGATAGATCTCAGATCTCTAGTAAAATTCTCTTATTACCAATTTTATAAACATTATTTCATACGGTAATTACAATATCTGAATTATCCAAGGGTTTGTTTTTGTTTTCTATTTTTTATCTTGTTTTGCCCCACCGCCTCTCTTGATATATTTCTGTCTTTTGATACTTCTGATAATTTTTTTTTTAAGTTCTGGACCATGTATTCTCACTGCAAACTAGGCTATCCTTAAGGCTTTGTAAAGATTAGTCTGTTTCTGGTTTGCATGTAATCATAAGGTATGGTCCTGTTGGAATTTCAATCTGGATCTTGGCCTGTTTGCCAGTGCCCTTATTCCTTGGTGGATCTTGATCTCCAAACCTCTGTCTAGCCCCACGAGACTGCTTAAATTCTACTTAGCTTTCTCACCTCTTAGCTGATTCTTCCTGATTGTTGTGTTTCATGCCCCCTTACAGTTTAGGATCAAGTAAAAGGAAACAATAGAAGGAATGTCAATCTCTGCAGTACACTTTCCTCCAACATCATCTTATTCCCTAATTTTGTCTGTCTTTGTGTCTGAGGACCTGAAGTAAGAGTGCTAAATCCATTATTATTTGACTCCACATCATTGAGCAACTCCGCTTTCCTTCTCAGCCTCCGAATTCTGTGTTGGGAATAAGCAAATGCCCCAAAGGGAAGAAACATGAGAGAAATTCCACCGTTTAACTTTTCTCTTTTGTTTCCTTAAATCTTTGCGTCCTTCATTGCTCTTTGATGCCTTCAAACAGGTGTTTTTATTTTGTTTTGTGTTATTTTATCAAGTTTTACAGTGGGTCTTGGTGGGAAGATTTGTTTTACATCAGCTGCGTTGTAATTGGAAGGCTCCTAAGTCTCTTTTTATCTGTACACACTCTACATTTTTTAAATTCTTTGTCCATTATTTGTTAAAGAAAACCACCTACTTATTTTGCAGGATGTCCCATGGTACATCGCTATGATGTCACTTAACATGGTCCTCTGAGCTCCGTATTTTCTTTAAACCGGTGGTTAAATATAGATGTAACTTTGTCAAAAATACTTGATAAATACATACGTATATTTCTAATTGTGTTAAGTTGGGAAGCTCATAGTGTCTAATTTTCTCTATTTTTTTGATGTTAAGAATGAATCCATGTGTTCAGTTTTATTTTAATTTGTAATTGGTGTCAAATTATTTACAAATTGTAAATAAATGTATGGTTTTAACGTTGTTAAGAAACTGCCAAGTGGTCTTTGATGGTAACCAGACCATTTTACGTCTCTAAAACCATAGTATGAGAGTTATGGTTACTCTAAATTCTTGCCAACATTTGGTATTGTCACTGGCATTTTTTGGTCTTTTATTGATCATTTCCCCATTACCTACCACTAGTGAGCCCCTTGAATTTGAATTTATCTGTTATCAATATATTACTGCCTCTTCATTTACATTTGCTTTTTCCTTATGTATATTTACCCATTATTTTTTTCAAATTGTTATTTAAATTCTAGTTAGTTAACATATAGTGTAATACCAGTTTCAAGAGTAGATTTAGTGATTCATCACTTACATATAATGCCCAGTGCTCTATATTATAGCAAGTGCGCTCCTTAATACCCATCACCCATTTAACCCACTTCCCTCCATCAACCCTCAGTTTGTTCTCTATCACTAAGAGTCTTATGGTTTGCTGGGGCGCCTGGGTGGCTCAGTCGGTTAAGTGTCCAACTTTGGCTCAGGTCATGATCTTGCAGTTCGTGGGTTTGAGCCCCATGTCAGGCTCTGTGCTGACATCTCAGAGCCTGGAGCCTGCTTCAGATTCTGTTTCTCCCCCTCTCTCTGCCCCTTCCCTGCTAGCACTCTGTCTCTCTTTCTCTCAAAAATAAATAAACATAAAAAAAGATTTAAAAAAAGAGTCTCTTATGAGACTTATGCTTCCCTCTGTCTCTTTACCCATTATTTTATCTGTCAGTTTCATCAATTTTTTGGTCTTGCCTTTGTCTTTTAATAAGATAATTTAAACAATATACAATTATTGTGCTATTTATTTGGTTATGAGTGTGTTGTTTTGTTCTTTCTTTCTCTTTTTAAATTTTCTTTTGTTTGTTTTGGTACATATGCCATATTTTATAGCTTTTGCACCTCCCCAGAGCTTTGAAAAACATAAGTCCTTTCATTTTTTCCAAAATACTCTTAAATTTGTAATTCTCCAAGTGTTAGAATTAGTGTGAAAATTTTCATATGTGACATAATATAAGCGGTTTATCACACATTTGCGTTATCTCCCTCTTCCTCTGCTATAGTTTTAATATGTTGCAGTGTTTTAGATCAAGATTAGTATTATTATTCCAGCATTTAAAAATGTTTATTTATTTATTTTGACAGAGAGAGGGGGAGAGAGAACACACGTGCATGAATGCACAAATGGGGGAGGGGCAGAGAGAGAGGGAGAGAGAAAATCCCAACCAGGCTCCACACTGTCAACATGGAGCCAGACACAGGGCTCACTCCTACAGACTGCGAGATTGTGACCTGAGCCAAAATCAAGAGTCTGGTGCTTAACTGACTGAGCCACCCTGGTGCCCCTTGATTATTCTTGATGTTTCATATTTTTTCTTGGCTCCCCGTTACAAACATCAGTTGACCTGAAGTTAACTTTATCTTCTTTGTTCAAACTGATCATCTTCTCTCTTATAAGTTTTAGCTTTAGACCAGTTGTCCAAGTTCTGGGAGAGAAGGTCTCATGTTTGTTTTCCATATAACTTGGTTAATTTTCCTTAGTGCAAATCCTGCACTTACTCCCTCTCGTATGGAATTTAATTTAGTTACTGTGCTTTTGGTGTCCTTTTATCTTATCCATCTCTCTTTGTAATTCCTGCTGACTCTTGGATTTGTCATGTTATTTCACCTCACACTATTTTCTCCTTATTGCTTTATGCTCCTCTTTTATTGAAAATGATTTATTCCACCTTTTAGATGATGATATCATAGAGTTTCTTGAAAGTTTTCTTTGTATCCTCTAATACATACTTTTCTGAGGCTTGAGAATTCTAGAAGTCTTTTGGATCCTGTATTAGTCGGGATTCTCCAGAGAAACAGAACCAATAGTGTGTGTGTGTGTGTGTGTGTGTGTGTGTGTGTGTGTATGAAAGGTTTATTGTAGGAATTGGCCCATATGATTATGGAGTCTGAAGAGTCCTGAGATCTGCAGTTGTTAAGCTGGAGACTCAGGAAGTTTGTGTAAATTCTGGATTGAAAGCCTGCAGGCTCAAGACCCAATAAGAGCTGTTTTTTAGTTCAAGTCTGAAGTCTGGAAAAGACTGATGTCCCAGTTCAAGGCAGTTAGGCAGGAGTTCCTTCTTCCTCACAGGAGGATATGCCTTTTTGTTCTATTCAGGCCTTCTACTGATTGGATGAGGCCCATCCACATTAGGGAGAGGATTTGCTTTACTCAGTCTATTGACTTAAATGTTAATCTCATCTGAAAATACTGTCACAAATGCACCCAGTGTAATGTTTGACCATATATCTGAGCACCCCGTGGCCCAGTCAAGTTGACACATGAAATATAATTAACACGTAAAATAACCACAGATGCTATGCCCTTTTTTTTTTTTCTCTTCATTTTGTGGCATTCTTACTTGGGCCATGTGCTGGTATTTTATTCTCCTACTTGACCCCAGATGTAGTTCTTTACACATTGAATCCTTGTCAGAAAACAAGGGTAGTAGACAGCCTTTCATCCTTTTTTCTTCCCCATTTAATGGCAGTCTCATCCCTTCCCTAAACTATTTATGTATGTAATGATATGCACATCTCTCCTCTGATTTCCTGGTTCTCCTGGCTTTTAAGTTACCAGTTATTACAGCTAATCAACTTCAATGGCTTTCATACCTAAGATTGTATTTCCTTACATAATAACAGTTCCAGAAATTATAATCACACAGAGGCTCAGGAATGCCAGGGCTAAGGTATTTGTCATTTCTTAACCTTTTTCTCAAAGTTCTAAGGTAGAATTTTAGCCATCACATATTTAGATAGCAGAAAAAAGGAAGGATCGGGCAAAAGGGCTTCTGAAGACATTTCTGCTTTCAAATCATTTGCCTCCCATATCTGACAAGAGGCTGAGAAACGTCATATTCTGTTTATGTTGCCAAGGATTATTTTGTTAATGAAGAAGGGAGCAGGGATGATGAACAGGCAACTGACATAGTCTGCACATATATTCTGTTTTGAGTGGAGGTGGTGTCTTACTGTCACCATTGTCTGCATCTCTAAAAAGTTTCTAAACTTGTGGGATACAGTGCAAATGGTCAGTTTCTAGCATGTCCTGTCACAGAGATTCTTCCGTTCTTGTTCTTCCTTCACTCAAGGACTACGCCTCTGAGATTACATTATATTTCAACAGTTTGCCTTCAACTATAAGTTTAGGTCATCTCTTCAAGATGCACAGCTTCTACTTTGATTTAAGAAAGAAGCTAGGTGGCAGGAAGTAGTTGAGGGATGTACTAGGAATAGGGGAAGCCACATTCTAACTTAATGGCTCAGAGTAACAAGTATAGAGAGGAACAGCTGCCTAGTTCTGTATTATGTAATTCTCAGTGTCTCTGAGATCAAGGGATAGATTGTAGAAGACTTTTACAGAGTGTTTGATGTATTCTGAATGTAGAAAATGTAGGAACATTTTTCTTAATTCAGCTTCTGCCTTCTACTTTAAGATAACTTCATCTCTGTTTTTTCAGTCTTGGTTGTAGCATTATTGTGGCTTTTCATCTTTTTCTGGCTCTTTACTATTGAGAGTGTTTGTGAAAAACTATACTGAAGGGCTGTTAGCCAGGCAATCCTTATTCAGTGGGTATTTATTTTAATAGCCATTTGGTTTCATTACCTTTTAATGAGTTCTTTGATAGCGAGTTCCTTAATTAACAAGGCAGTCTTTCAGGTTTCCTCTTTTCTAATTGTTAACATATTTTGTTGCTTTCACACAGATACGCTGTGATGAAAAGTTTCCTCTTTACGGCTCCTGTAGGACCATTCAGAAGGGGAAAGATGGGGATGGGGAGAATATGCAGCATGTTTCCTTAGACATAAATGGTTTAAGAGTATTTGCTCTCCCAAACTGAGACTGAGTGAAATATTCCTATTTCATGCTCAATTTCCTACAACATGATGAACTCAGAGTGGATTTCTACATGTATGAAAGTTGATTGAATCCAGCTCACGTTAGAATTTGCATGTTATAGAATTTTTCTATAACCACTTTTCAGGAAATGTGGAATATTTAATTCGGCTTGGGACCCAAACAAGTTTTCATTTAAAAGTTTCCTCAATCCATATGCAGTACTCCTCACAAAGATAAGAATATTTTATAATACACTGCCTGCCACTCATTGAGGCCCTAATATGTGCCAGATACTGTATAGGTCTCTACAGTCTGTTATCCCATTTATTGCATAAATTTCTGCAAGGTCGGTGTCATTATCTTCATTATACTGATGAACAAGCTAAGTCTAACCAAGATTAGACAACTTTCCTTAAAGGGCACAGAAGTGACAGGGCCAGGATTTGAACCTAATTTAGTATGAACCAAAGTCCTGGCTCTTTCTCTGTGTCTCACATCCCCTCTAGTCCTGTCTTGCTTTCACTACGACTTGCCATAAAATGGACATGGTGGCTCATGCACTGTTCTCCCATAGTAAGATTAAGTACAGAGCTAATTAAATTGTTGTAAAGAAGATCTTAAATGATTTCCCTCAGAGAAAACCTAAGGGTTTAAATATTCTGAAATGAAGTATTTGTATTGGCAGAAAATAATGAACCAAAGCACCTACAGGATACGTTAGCTCAAAAAAGCAAAAAAGAAACTCAGGCTAATGAGGTGTTTGGGAGGAGAAATGCTCTTATTTAGGGTATTGACCAGTTAGGAACTGAGTAATAAGTTGTATGTGGAAGTTAAAAGCGACTGGCTGGCAGACAGTCAGGCGTCTGTACCATTGTGTTTTGTAAACTTTCTCCTATGGCTGTGGTGTGTTTTTTCCAAGCCCACTTAATTTTTTATGAGGTTTGTAAAGGTCTTGAATAAACAATTGAGATTATAGAGGTTTTCCTGGAAGCTTTGGTTAATATTTTAATACACTCTGCTTTGTCACATTATTAAATAGCTTATTGGAAAGTTTGAGAGTGTTTCTTTTTTCTTCTTCCTATTTTTCTTCCTTTTTTTTTTTTTTTTGTTGGTTCTGGTAGTTAAATATCAAAATTGAGTATAGTTTTCAGTTGATTCTCTCTCTTCTTTTTATTTTAACTCGATACCTCTATAGATCACCCTTGGATTAGAAATCAGCATCTGGGAGGCCTCCACTTAAAATGCACTTCAAGTGAAATTACAGTTTAGAGGGTATATCTTGAAATGAAGCCAGTGATTGTAAATGTATGTAGTAAGCGAGGACTGGAGAAGGAGAGGGGGATCGGACAGGGTCAGAAAACAGGAACTAATAGAACTTTGGAGATTACCTCATCGTGACCTTTTCCTCATTAATATTTGAATCTGATTCTTTGGCATCTTGGTTGCAGTCTGGTGAAATGTCAAGCATGGCAAGGACTGAATCCCTTCAAAGACATTTCTGTGTTAATGAGATGACTTGATGAAGTTGACCTTTAACCTGAACAGGAATTGAGGAAAGAGAAAGGAAGAGTTTTTATTTCTCATTTGAGGACTTCTTATTCTATGGAGGTTTGTGTAGTAATAATTGTTATTTGTAGAGTCCTTTATATGACCTCATTTCAAATTGGAAGCCACTTGAAAACATTTCCATGTTGTTGTTATTGGGATGTAACGAAGGTCACCCCGTAAGCCTTACCACTTTTGTGAAGCTTTCTCTGACTGTTTTGGCCTCATAACCGTTTCTTCTAAAATCATATAGCACTTAGAGTTTATTCTGCTCAATTTAGCACTTAATTGCATGTTCTCCTTGATTTGCTTCAGAACGGGAAGTACACTTTCCACTTTTTGCGTGAACAGGATTTTTTGGTTAAAAAGAGGAAAATCATCTGACTCTATAAAAGGCGTAAATGGTTAGTAAAATATTATGAGCTCAAAAAATACTTACATTTTAAGCAGATATACCCAGTGTCTTTTCAGCTGTCTTCCATGCTCTGGATCAGAGGAATAAATATTATAATAATCAGAAGACATTTACTGAGTACTTACCAGTACCAGGTAGTGTGGTAAATCATAGGAATTGTTTCTATTTAACCATCATCACAATCCTACTTTACAGATGACAAAATTGAGCCAAAGGTTAAATTCAGTGTTCCATGGCACTGTATTTAATGTTTGTTTTCATTAAATCACATATTTAATATTTAATATTTACCCTGGCAATTTAATATTTAACCCTGTTGTCGTCTGTGTCAGTAAAACATACAAGTCAAGGTGTATTTGCTGGTATTTTTGTTGTTTTGTAATGGGAATGTACTGACTAACTGGCTATATATACTCTTAATCCTTTATTGTGAATTTGAGTTTATATGAATATATGAATGCCATATATGAATGCATTTTCATTATAAAGCAAAAACGTTTGCCAAACTGATAATGGAAATCAAGACAAGGGCACATAAAATTATTGGCCAGGGAAAATTCTTTAAATGGCTATTATCGTTTTTTTTCTGGTTGGTATATATTGGTAAATTAAAAAGGTTCTTTGGGTCCTGGGTATGATCTCATAGCTCAAATGAGGGAGTGAGACTTATTCTTTAGTCATAAATATTTTTTATATTTATATTTTTATATCTGTATACTTATATACAAAATATAGAAACAGAATTGTCCAAAAAAGGAAGGGATCAATTCTTGGGATGTAAATTACAACAGGTTTTAGAGGAACAGGGTACCAAAGAAAAAAGAAACAGAGAAAGAGCCCCCTCCCCCCCCCCCCCCCAATGTCTTTATAAAATTCTCCTTCAGTCCCTGGCTAATTTCTAAGTTTCATAAATTAGGGCCTACTCTGGAGCTGTAGAAGACATCAGCTGCTGAAATATTGATAGCTGAGCAAATATTCAAAAAGTGCACAGCAGAGACATTGAGGATTGGACCCACACAGAGACCTGATGAACACATGGCCTTTGTGTTTAAACATTTGCATTTCTGTTTAAACATTCAGTAAGGCCATTTGCAGGGATTAGGGAGAAGGTCCTAAGATAAAGGATGAAATTAAAATAGATCCACTGTAACTTTAAAAACAAGCATGACAGAATGAGAGAGGATCCACTACCTGCCTGAACAAAACTCAAAACTCTGCTGAGGAAGATAACATAATCTAACCCCTCTGTAGCATCTTATCTGCAATGTGTGGTATGTGAAACAAAGTTTCTTAACATGATAATAAGCAGAAAAACTGACCTGCAATCAAAAGTTAAAACAGTCAATGGAAGCAGATCGTTAGGTAATCCAGATATGCTAGTAGAGATTTCAAAATAACTGATACATATGTTAAAGAAAACAGAGGAAATAATGAACAAAACACAAAAAAAGATTATTTGAACAGATATTAGGAATCAAATGTGTTTTTTTTAATTTTTTTTTTACATTTATTTATTTTTGGGAGACAGAGAGAGACAGATCATGAGCAGGGGAGGGGCAGAGAGAGAGACACAGAATCCGAAGCAGGCTTCAGGCTCTGAGCTGTCAGCACAGAGCCTGATGTGGGGCTCAAACCCACGAACCGTGAGATCATGACCTGAGCCGAAGTCGGACGCTTAACCGACTGAACCACCCAGGTGCCACTCAAGTGTGTGTTTTAGAATAGCAAAATATAGGATTTGTAATGAAGAGCTCATTATGTGAGCTCTTAAAAATGGATTAAATGGGTTTAATAAGAGATTCAATGAAGCAGAAGTCAAGATAATTTAACTCAACGGTCTATAGACACCACCAAAATGTAAATGCATAGAAAAAAGAAAAAAAATGTACTTTTAATTTAAAAAAATGAAATAGGGCTTAAAAGAGAGATGGAACACAGTTGAAAGGCATAACAAATGGGGTGCCTGGGTGGCTCAGTCGGTTGAGTGTCCAACTCTGATTTCAGCTCAGGTCATGATCTCACAGTTTTATGAGTTCCAACCCCACATCTGGCTCTGGTGGGCAGCACAGAGACTAGTTGAGATTCTCTCTCTTCTCTCTGTTCCCCTTCCCTACTCATGCTGTCTCTGTCTCTCTCAAAATAAATACATACATACACACATACATACATAAATGTATAACACTTATGTTCTTGGAGACCCAGAAGGAAAGGAGAGAATGAGCATGGTACAGAACCTTTAAAGTGTCTGCACTCAGTAACAGATCTTCAAACTGCATGAATAAAAACTGACAGAACTGGAAGGATTAATAGACAGATTCACAGGTACAGCTGATTATTTTAACACTCCTTCCATAACCAATAAAACAAGTAGACACAATGTCAATAAGGGTATAGAAGACTTGAACCACAGTAAAACAACTTGACTTAATTGGCCTTCTACCACGACCAGCTGTTTTTTAGTGTACATGGAACGTTCACTAAGCTAGAGCATATTCTGGACTGTAAAACGTTGTCTCAATAAATTTAAAAGGAGTAAAATCTAACTGACTATGTTTGCCATCTGCCACAGAAATAAATTAGAAATCATAAGACATGTTTATGTAATTACCCACTTAGACATAATATATCATTGATTTGCTAACGTGTTGAAATTGTGTATGAGTGTTTATGCAGGATGTTGGTATATAGTTTTCTGTTCTTGTATTGTCTTTGCCTTTGATTTTGCCACCAGGGTAATGCTGGTCTCATAAAATGAGTTTAGAAATGTTTTCTCCCCATCTCTCTTTTGCAATAGATTTTGTCTAGAATTGGTTTAATTTCTTCGATTAATACTTGATAGAATTCACTGGCAAAATAATCCGAGTTTGGAGTCTCTTCATTGGAAGTTTATAAAATATAAATTTAATGTCTTTATTAGAAATAAGCTTATTTGGGGCACCTGGGTGGCTCAGTCAGTTAAACGTCTGACTCTTAATTTCAACTGAGGTCATGATCTCGTGGTTCATGAGCTTGAGCTCTGTGCTGGGCTCTGCACGCTGACAGCATGGAGCCTACTTCGAATTCTCTCACCTTGTGTCTCTGCCCCTCCCCTGCTCATGCTCACTCTCTCTCTTAAAAAAAAAAAAAAAAAAGAAACTTATTTAGTGTGAGTGTGTGTGTGTGTGTGTGTGTGTGAGTGAGAGAGAGAGAAAGAGAGAATCTCAGGAGATGTAGAGAAAGCATTTACCAAAAATGGACACCCTGTCAAAAAAAAAAAAAACTTCTTAGCAGACGAATCTTGTCTTATTTAATCTAATAAAAGGGTATCTATGAAAACCTACAGCTAACATTTTACTTAATGGTAAAAGACTGAATGTTTGACCTCTAAGATCAGGAACAAGACAGGTATGTCTGCTCTCACCATTCCAATTCAACACGCTATTGGAGCTAGTTAATGCAAAGTGACAAGTAAAAGAAATAAAAGAGTGCTAATTGAAAGGGGGAGTGAATGAAACGTTTTTCTTGTTATTTATTATTTTTTTTAACGTTTATTTATTTTTGAGACAGAGAGAGCCAGAGCATGAACAGGGGAGGGTCAGAGAGAGAGGGAGACACAGAATCGGAAGCAGGCTCCAGGCCATCATCAGCCCAGAGCCCGACGCGGGGCTCGAACCCACGGACCGTGAGATCGTGACCTGAGCTGAAGTCGGACGCTTAACCGACTGAGCCACCCAGGCGCCCCACGTTTTTCTTTTTAAAAAGATAACACAATTGCTGATCTAGAAAATCCTAAAGGATTTTTTATTTATTTATTTTTTTACTTTCTTCAGCACCGTATTTTCTTTTTAAATTTAAATTCAAGTTAGTTAACATATGGTTTAGTATTGATTTCAGTAGTAGAATTTAGTGATTCGTCACTTACATACAACACCCAGTGCTAATGCCAATAAGTGTCCTCCTTAATGCCCATTTAGCCCATACCCACCAACTTCCCCTCCAGCAACCCTGTTTGTTCTCTGTATTTAAGAATCACTTATAGTTTGCCTCCCTCTCTGTTTTGATCTTATTTTATTTTTCCTTCCTTTCCCTATGTTCATCTGTTTTGTTTCTTAAATTACACATATGAATGAAATCAAATGATACTTGACTTTCTCTGACTGACTTATTTGTCTTAGTGTAATACACACTAGTTCCATCCACATTGTTGCAAATGGCAAGATTTGATTCTTTTTGGTCACCGAGTAATATTCCATTGTATATATATACCACATCTTCTTTATCCCTTCATCAGTCGATGGACATTTGGGCTCTTTCCATACTTTGGCTATTGTTGATAGTGCTGCTATAAACATTGGGGTGCATGTGCCCCTTCAAATCAGCATTTTTGTATCCTTTGGATAAATACCTAGTAGTGCAATTGCTGGGTGGTAGGGTAGTTCTATTTTTAACTTTTTGAGGAACTTCTGTACTGTTTTCCAGAGTGGCTGCACCAGCTTTTTATCTTGATGAGGCTCCAATAGTTCATTTTTGCTTTTGTTTCCCTTGCCTCCTATGAGATCTTTAAAAAATGGTAGTGGAACTAAGTTTGCCATATCACAAGATACAAGGTCACTATGCAAAAAATAGGTCTGTTTCTTTGTGCTAATAAAGAGGGATTAGAATCTGAAATGAAAAATCAGTGTAGTATACAACATCGAAAAGCAGGAAATACTCTGTAACAAACAAAATATGTGCTAAAGTTGTGCACTGAAAACATTACCAAACAAAATTAAAGAAGATCTAGTTAAATAGAAAAGTTTACTGTATTTATGGACTCAGTATTATTAAAATGTCAGTTCTCCCAAAGTTACTCTTTAGCAGCTCTTCTCTACCAGACTTCTGGGTGAGAATTAAACCTCAGTGCCCTAAGGCATCCATGATATATAATGAATTAACATTTCTTCTATGTATGTGGAATTGTAGTAGTCATACCAATCTTGAAGGAAATGAGTATCGATGTTAATAAGCTATTTTTAAAATTTATATAAAAATTCAAAAACCTAAAATAAAGCTATTTTGAAAAAGAAGAATGTTAAGAGAACTTTATACTGCCTAATTTCCATATTTACTATAAAGCTTTATTTAGTAAGGAAGAGAGTGAAGTATTGGCATAAAGTTTGACTGAAAGATCAATGGAACAGAATAGAGAGTCCCAAAATAGACTCCCACACATGTGGTCCCTTGGTTTTCAACAAAGGTGCTTATCCTGAATCACTATATTGTATACGTGTAACTAATATTACACCGTATGTTAGCTAACTGGAATTTAAATAAAAACTTTTTAAAAAAATAAATAAAAATCTATTAGCTCTTCCCCACCTGCACCCACTACCAACATGGACAATAAACTTGAACAGGTACTTTTTAGAAGAGGATATTCATTTCACCAATACGCATATGAAAATATGTTTTAATAGAATTACTCATGAAAGAATACAAATTGAAACTACAATGGTTACCTCTATAGACTGGCAAAATAGTATGAATTAAAAAGACTTACAGTACCAAGTATTGGAGAGGCTGTGGAACAACTCCCATACATTGCTCCTGAGAGTGTGAAATGGCACAATCATTCTGGAAAACTGGCAGGTTTTTTTTGGGGGGGGAGGGTTGTTTTGTTTTTTGAGAGAGAGAGAGAGAAAGAGAGTGCAAACAAGTAGGGGAGAGGGGCAGAGGGAAAAAACGAATCTTAAGCAGGCTCCACGCTCAGTTCAGAGCCCCTGAGGAGGCTTGATACCATGACCCCGGGATCATGACCTGAGCTGAAATCAAGAGTCAGACGATCAACCGACTGAGCCACCCAGGCGCCCCAAAAGTTTGGCAATTTCTAATAAAATTAAACATACAGCTACTCTGTAATCTAACAATCTCACTCCTGAATATCTTTCCAAGGAAAATGAATTTCCACTGAAAGACTTCATTCAGAATAGCTCCCAAATAGAAACAACCCCAAATATATACTAGTAGAAAAAATTAATAAACAACTTGTGATTTATTCATACTCCTCAGCAATAAAAAAGAACAAACTATAGTTACATGCAGTCACATGGATGAATCTCAAAAACATGCTAAATTTAAAAAGCTAGGCACAAAAGAAGGCTATAGGGTTCTTTTTATATGAAGTTCAAGAACAGGCAAAACTGATCTATGTGGCTATAATCTATGAGGGTTTACTGATTTGAAAGGGCCATGAGGAACTTTCCAGTGTATGGAAGCGTTCTCTTATCTTGATCTTGATGGCAGCTTTATAGGTTTTTATATACGTAAAGATCGTCAAGCTATGTTCTTAAGATTTGCACATGTACTGTTTGTAATTATACCTCAATAAAAGCACGCATAGCAAACAGTGTTGTTGTTCTTTTTAAAGGGTTCTTATGTTTCTTGAAAGGTGACTGAGGATAAGAAAGTGAAGCAAGTGGCTAGGTCTCAGAACCAGTAAATCCCTCCTCTCCTTCCATCCACATCCTGAGTAGTATATACTCCAAGTTCTGTTTGGACTATGCTTTTTTCTTTGGACTTCTTAATTGTTTCATGACAAGTAAGGTAGAGATTGTTTACCCTTATTTTTTTTATGTTTTTCTTATTTTTAATTACTAGGGGTAATCTTATTTTTGATTACTAGGGGCTCACCATCTCATTGTAGGCTCTACTGATGGCTCAAATGACACTATATATGTTGTCCAGGATACTTTGACTACCATCCTTGGGCTTCACTTCTTTTCTTTGTTTGTTTGTTTGTTTGTTTTAGCTGTTAGGAAACTTTTGTTTGTCTAGAATGGGGATTTGTGCATGATTTTAGTGAGTGGGTATTTATACCGATTTTCTGACTTGAAGAATGTTCTTTGGGCAGGATTGTAAAGACATGAATTCAGTTGTGGGAAAATCTACTTGGAGAGGATGTGTGATTTTTTTTTAAGTCTATTTATTTTGAGAGAGAGAGAGAAAGCATGAGTTGGGGGATCAGCAGAGAGAGAGAGAGAGAGAGAGAGAGAGAGAGAATCCCAAGCAGGCTCCACACTGTCAGTGCAGAGCCTGACAGGGAGCTTGATTTCAGGAACCGTGAGATCATGACCTGAGCCAAAATCAAGAGTCAGTTGCTTGACCAACTGGGCCACCCAGGCACCCAGATGTGTGATTTTTTTAGATGGTTTAAGTATATTGGTGAAGTAAAAATTTGTTCATGGAATTTCTGCAGCACATGGGAAACCAAGTTCCAGGCATGGGTCCCAGATGACAAAAACTTATGCGAAGACCCAGAGTTCTATTCCTCCAAATATAACTTAATGAATGTCCACCCTAAATAAATAGGAGACCCAGTGCTCTGGAATGAATTGGTCTTATCCATAGCTATAGGCTATTGAGGAAAAAGGAACAAGGTAGCTTTCTTATTCAATAAAGGAAAGCAAGTTAGCAATCAAAAATCAAGTTCCCTGGGACAGGCAGAAATAAGACAAGGGTCCATATTAAAGGGAATGCCTACAGTAAAGGTCAGAATAGAAGGTTAAGGGAGCAGAGGCACCAGGTAAACAGAAAGGGAGCGCTTTATAGCGTGGCTTTACATTCTCTCTGCAGAGCTCTTACTTGCCTTGCTAGATCAGTTTCTGCATCTGAACTTTTCTCTGTTTCACAGTGAAATAACTCATTACATGACTTGAGAAAGAAAAATTTGACAAAACCAAAATGTAAGCAAGGGGGTGTTATTCAGGAAGCAAAAGCAAAAGAGAAAGTTGGTGTGAAAAAGACAGCTCTCTTTCACAGAACAGTTCCTGGCACTTTGCATTTGTCTTACTTTGAAACTTGCTAAGATTATCCAGAGAAAGAGAAATTTGGCTTTGGCCATTTGCAGTGACTAAGCCAAGATCCTTGGTGATCTTGGAGTCAGGGTCTGATCCCAGTAAGCTGACAGAGAGCTGTGGTTGGAGTCCATTCTCAGTACCTACTGTGAACTGAGCTTTCTTTTGATGCTTCCTTAATGGAGAAGGGAGAAAAAAATCTCTCGCTCAGTATCCTGGCCTTTTAGACTTGTGTGATTTTTCTTGTCCTCTCCATTCCCTTATCCCAAGTCATGGAGCAACAGAAACCCATGGCAATTACCAAAGTCCCTGTACTGGGAAGCAGAATCAAATGATTATTAAGTCTTTGGTGTCTGACAGGGCTGGGTTCACATCCCAGCTTCACCACTTGCAAGATACACTCTATAGTTTAACTCCCCTGTACTCACATGTATAAATCAAGGGTTAAATACTTCATGGGGTTCTTGCAAGAATTATGTGAGAACATGTTCAAAACATTTGGACATAGTCAATGCTTAATAAATGAAGGCAGCCAGTCTGGCGATGGTAGAGATAGTGGTGGGATTGATGATGGCGATGCTTTCTCTAAGCTCCTCACCTCTATTCATTTGTGTTCTGTGACATAGAACTTAGTATCGTGTAATTGAAGTACATGGTAATTGAAAGTAATGAATACTGGGGTGCCTGGGTGGCTCAGTTGGTTAAGCGTCTGACTTCGGCTCACGTCATGATCTCACCCTTTGTGGGTTCGAGCCCCACGATGGGCCCTATGCTGACAGCTCAGAGCCTGGAGCCTGCTTCAAATTCTATGTCTCCCTCTCTCTCTGCCCCTCCTCCACTCACACTCTGTCTCTCTCTGAAAAATAAATAAACATTAAAATTAAAAAAAGAGAAAGTAATGAATATTAAGCTTTCTGTATGTCTTTTAAGGAGTCTGTGAGATTTCTAAACATTTGTCTTAATTGTCTTTGTGTCTTTGTGTAAGAAACAATGGATATCTCCCTTTTTGTAAAGAGAATTAGATACCTCCAAGACATACAGTTACGTATCAGTGTGTACCTGCTTTGCAGTTTTGATGCCATAGTTTCTTTCCTTTCAGACCATATGCTTTTCGAGAAAATGTACATGCATTATATGACAGTGCAGTATATCACTCTGTGTAAAGTATTGTGATACAAGGAAGACAGACAGTAAGTAGAGGCGGAGGTAGAGAGGATAATTTGAATTACAGAACATGAATCTGAGTATATTTTTTTTTAATTTTTTTAACGTTTACTTATTTTTGAGACAGAGAGAGACAGAGCATGAACAGGGGAGGGTCAGAGAGAGAGGGAGACACAGAATCCGAAACAGGCTCCAGGCTCTGAGCTGTCAACACAGAGCCCGACGCGGGGCTCAAACCCACAGACCGCGAGATCATGACCTGAGCCGAAGTCGGACGCTTAACTGACTGAGCCACCCAGGCGCCCCAAGTCTGAGTATATTTTTGCAGTAAGTGAGTGAGTTGATTTGGTTATCAAAGAGCTACATGGTGAAAACCAAAAAAGTATTTTCTTGGGTCTTGACTCACACCCAGTGGTGATGGTTCTCTCTATGGCCATAAGCCTGATTTTGAATTAACATTATGAACTTGTCACCAGTTTACTCCTCTTCCCTTCTTAAAACTTAAAAAAAAAAATTGTAACTAGATTGAAAAATACTATGAACTAAAATGCTTTGGTAGTGGGTGGTAGTGAACTTTTAATTCATTTAGGTGATGTTTGTTGACTGTCTTGGAGTATGTAAATATTGTAGATGCATCGAGAGGCAGCATGATGTTGCCTATTGAACTAGTTCTAAGACCCTGTGACTCAAACCCGCCCTGCACCCCAGGTTTCTTGTGTGTTCAAAATATGGCAATTCTGAGCTCATTTTTCATCTTGTCTGGCATTCTACGTTTATTCTTGCAGGTTCTCCATACACGGACACTATTACAGCTTCATGAGATACAGCCTAGGTGTCATTAGGCTGATTTGAAAGTCTTCCTAGAGGTATCCAAAAGGCATTTTTATGGGCCATTTCATCAGTTTAGGTTTTCCTAGGTCCCAAATTCTTACCCTGTCCTAGAGACGTTGGCTGTATGTTCTTGGAAAGAATCTGCTTCGTAATAAGATTACTTAATGAAGAGGGTGAAAAAATTGGTGAAACCACCAATTTTTATTGCATAGCGCGTTGCTTGTCATTGTCTGAGTCTGTGTTTATCCTTTCTTTGAACACCTATGGACAGTGTGGTGGTAATGGAAACTAGAAGTGAAAGAGAGAATGGATAGTGGACTGTGAATTAGAAAAGTCCCAAAGTGCTTTCTAGAGTTAGAAAAATATTTGACAATGAAAACATGATTTTCTGCAATTATCATTTTGTTTGGAAATAATTAGCTTGAGGGGAAGTCGGGTGAAAAGTGATTGGAGGGCAGTTAAATAACTTTGTGTGTTAGAGTAGAATAAGGCATGATCATGTATAAGTGCATTTAGCGTCATTGATTGATATATGTTGATATGGACATGAAAGCCAAATTGTGTTTCTTGGGACTATGTTAAGATTAATAAGCTATTTACTATTTTGAGTTGAATAAGGAATCAGAAGTATCAACTAATTTACCCCAAATTACACAGCTAGGGGACTTTCTGACTCAGATCTATCTTATTTTCATGTTGCCAGTCTAGTTGCGCTTCTCCCTGGCAATCTGTTTTGGCCACTGAAAGAAGCCTTTCCAATGCTATCTTCTTCAGCCTCTGGCTTAATGAGGCTTGTAGCTGTTTGATTTTCACAACATCTCCATGTTCAGCTTGTCGGGTCCTTTAAATATCTTGGCCTTGATAATCATGTTGGGCTACAAGTTACAAAGTATGTCCCTGCTGCTACTCAGTATTTGAAGAGTTGGCTCCTGAGCTACCACTGTCTTACCTGTTTGGGCCTAGTCTATGCCTTGGATAACCCATTAACCTTGTTAACATCTGGACCAGTTTTTGCTCAGTATTTCGGTGTAAGACAGTATAAGATTTACTACTGCTTTTTAGGTGATAGTTTAGTGGAAAGATACAGATTTAGGACTGGGTGGAAATACCCATAACTCTATGAATTTGTCTACATTTCTGAACTTCACAGAGAGCCTTAGTTTATTTATCTAAAAGAAAAAAATAATCCCAACTTCTTGCAGTAATTCTGAGAATTAGGTGAAATAGCACAAGATGCCAACTGTTGAGGCTGTAGCAAATCTTGGGCATAGAGTAATGGGCATAGAGTAATGCCCAAGAGATGACAGTTTCTTACCCTTTTTTCTGGCTTCTGATCTGCACTGCTGTCTCTGGGCATCTGCTGTAGTCTCATCTTCCTTCCTTCACTCCATTCCCGCTCTCATTGTTGAAAACCCACAGGGCTCCTCACAGCATTGATCCGCCCCCTCTGATTGTTCACCCAGGGCCTGTAAGTGTGTTGAACTCCATGGCTCTCCTTGGTGTGGTGTCTGTTCCGGGTCTCCAGTGGGTTTAACTGAAAGCAAGCCTCTTATTGGGGATTTCATTCACAATATAACTCTTCTCTTTAGGATTCTGTGTACTTCCATTGCCTCTTTCTCACTCGGTCTGTGCAGTACTCCCTAACGTAGGTATTTCCATTTGTTGTCTTAAGTCATCCAGAGTGTGGATCTTCAGAACATACAAGCAGAAGCATATACATGAGGAACACTTCTAGTATGTATACAAAATAGGGCATTGCTTATCACCCTGTTATTTTTATGCCATAAAATAATACTGTAGTCAAATAAATAAAAATTTGGAAAACATTCAATCTCACAGAGTAATCAAAAGACATAGAATCATAAAATATCTCCTATTTAATTAGGAAAGAAAGATTTATATAGTACTCAGTGCTAGTGACTATGCAATTAGTGATACTCTCATAAATATGTGGGGACATTATAAATCAGCACATACCTTAAGCAAAGCAGTTTATAGTGAGATATTTAGGGATCTAGTTTCCACCTATGTTTTTCTTCTCATATATGCATATGCATTATGAATCACAGTACTGATACCCTAATATGGTCCAAGGAAATAATCTTAAAGGAATTATCCAAAGTATATAAAAAGGTACACAAATTTCAAAATTCATTGTGGTATTGTTTATTATATTTTTTTTATTTAAAGCCTGCTACTTTTGAGGAAGGCCCTGGCCCAGTGAAACATAGGAGAAAAACGTTAAAGACATTGTAGTCAGAATCTGGCATTTTCATGACTTCTTACTAGACTTACATTACTCCATGACCTACTGCATTTATAATAGAATATACATATATATGTATATATAGGTATACATATATATCTATATATATACACATATATATCACGTTAGCAGATAGGCATATATATATATATATATATATATATATATATATATATGTAAACATTCTAGATCTCTAACAACAGAAGGGTAGACATAGGCAAGTAAATTGTGGTATACTCCTAAAATGAAATACCGTGGGATAATTAAAAGAATAAACTGCAGCCACATGTATTACATTTAAAAAATTTCACATTTATAATATTGAACCAAAAAAGCAAGTTGCAGAGAGACATATTGTATGATATGATAGAAACTTTCAAAATACATAAAATTTTTTTATTATATACTTATATGTAACTTTATAATAGTATTTTAAAAATTTAGCTGGTATACCTAGCAACAATAATGGTTGTCTCTAGGGAGAGGAAAGAAAGTGATTAAGGAGGTCATACAAGGGCTGAAACTATATTTATAATGTTTAATAGATACATAAGTATTCATCATATAATTCTGTATACCTTTCTGTATGATTGAAATATTTCATAATTTCAAAATAGAAGGATCCATTGACTAACTTGAGATCTCAGACTTTTTGAAACATTATCATCCTGTTTTTTAGGATAGATGATAAATAACAAATAAAATGGATAAGTATCTGGAAAAAAGTGGATTTCTCTTCTCTGGTTTATAGCTTAGATCTGGGACTAAGATGCAAAGTGTTTGAATCCTTTAAAGATAGTAAATATTAATTTTAATATCAATATTTTAAAAATTAGCTTAGGGACTCCTGGATGGCTCAGTGGGTTAAGCATCCGACTTCAGCTCAGGTCATGATCTCATGGTTCATGGGTTCGAGCCCCACATTGGCCTCTGTGCTGACAGTTCAGAGCCTAGAGCCTGCTTCAGATTCTGTGTCTCCCTCTCTCTCTGCCTTTTCCTTGCTTGCTCTGTTTCTGTCTCTCTCTCTCTCTCAAAAATAAACATTAAAAAATTAAAATAAAATAAAATTAGCTTACAGTTTATGTTTATAAACCTCAGTGTTCATTTTTTTTTAAAGATTTTATTTGATTTTTTTGAGTAATCTCAAAACCCAACATGGGCCTTGAACTTAGAACCCCAAGATCAAAAGTCACATGCTCCACCCAACTGAGCCAGCCAGGCACCCTTTCGTGTTCATTTTTTAAGAAAACAAAATTCATCCTCTTCATTTTTTTTTCAGGAAACCTTAATTGTTCTTTTCCTTTTTGTGTGTGTTAAATCATAAAGCAGTAAACACTTTGGTTTCTAGATAAATTAGGGCATGTTGTTTACATTTGTCTTTTAAGAATTATAGTAATTTTGAATTTTTTTTAACGTTTATTTACTTTTGAGACAGAGAGAGACAGAGCATGAACGGGGGACGGTCAGAGAGAGAGGGAGACACAGACTCTGAAACAGGCTCCAGGCTCTGAGTCGTCAGCCCAGAGCCCGACACGGGGCTCGAACTCACGGACCGCGAGCTCGTGACCTGAGCCGAATTCGGACGCTTAGCCGACTGAGCCACCCAGGCGCCCCAAGAATTATAGTAATTTTGGAAGGGACTTTTTAAAATTTATTTCTGTGGAAAAAATCCTTCTCTGTTTAATTAAAATTTTGAATATTGTTTATCTGTTGTTTAGGTAAAAGCGCTTGGATGTTAAACATCTGGGCTTTGTGAATTTTAGTTTAATGTTACAGCTGTATAACTCAGGGTGACGAAGCTAATATTTAAGATGTTGCCACCAGGTGCTATTAATCCAAGATTATTGAATGCCGAGGCTATCACGATGGAGAAAACCTTAAAGAAATCTCTAACTGAAAAATGACTTGTCATTTTTGTTGGAATTTCATTGTAATCCATTAACATGATTTACGCTCTTGTATTTCAGGGAAAAGTGGCCCAGACAGCATGTATGTCAGCTTGCAAGCATTTGGCCACATCCTTGATGCAGCTGTTGCTGGAAGCCGAAGTAAGACAGCTCACCTTGGGAGCATTGCAGCAGTTCAACTTGGATGTCAGAGAATGTGAACGTAAGATAGTGAACCACCCTTCACTTGTTTGTTTCACCTGTGTACTCACGTCTGTGAAAACCAAGAAGTTTAAGTCTGTGGGGTCTTTGTTCCCGATGGAGTCGACAAATACGGGAGACAACTTGAAGGATGTGTAGAAATGGCCTATCATCAAGCTGATTTGAGCACCCAGAGTGCCTAGGCCCACATGTAGAACAGAGATCTCTGGCCACAAACGAATTTGCAATCTAGAGTGGGAGATAAGGCAGACGTGCGTTTTATAGGCACCAAAGAAAACCTGATTAGTCTGAAGACTTCGGAAGAATGCAGTTCCCAGTCACTTTTTTTTATGTTATATTTTAAGGCTATTTTTACATCTTATCTGCAAACTCTTCTTAGTCTAAAGAACAAATGCGTGTGCATTTGTGAATCAGAAATGCTTTCTATTGCAGGTAAAAATAGAAAATGTTAGAGTGGTTTAAAAACATAGGTTTTATTTTTCTCGAGGCAGTGAGTTGCCGTGTTGATTTAGTTGCTCAGTGATGTCATCAAGGACTCAAGTTTTATTTATTTATTTGTTTGTTTGTTTGTTTGTTTGTTTTTGAGTATAGTTGACACACAATGTTATATTCGCTTTAGGTGTATAACATAGTGATTCAGCTTCTATATACCTTGGGCTGTTTTCACCACAAGTGCAGCTGCCATCTGTCTCCATTGAAGGCTATTACAATATTATTGACTGTGTTCCCTATGCTGTGCCTTTTATTCCCATGACTTATTCATTCCTTAACTGGAAGCCTGCATTTCTCACTCTCCTTTACCCATTTTGCCCATCCCTCCACCCCTCCTCCCTCTGGCAACCAGCCGTTTGTTCTCTGTGTTTATAGGTCTGATTCTACTGTTTGTGTGTTTATTCATTTGTTTTGGTTTTTAGATTCCACGTGTGAGTGAAATCATGTGGTATTTAGGGGACCCAAGATCTTTTGTTCCCTCTCCTCTGCCACACTTAGAGTGTGGAATTTTCCTCCTCATGCATATTATTCCTTCTCATATATGTATTGTATTATAGTCAGGAGAGATTCACATTCCCTCAAAAAAACCCCCAAATGCCATATGACCCAGTGAGTCCACTTCTGAGTATTTACCCAAAGAAAACAAAAACACTAATTTGAAAAGATACACACAGCCCTATGTTTATTGCAACATTACTTACAATAGTCAAAATATGGAAGCACCCTAAGTATCCATAGATAGATGAGTGGATAAAGAAGATGTGGTATATATCTACAATGGAATTGTACTGAATTCAGCCATAAAAAAGAATGAAATCTTTCCATTCATGACAACACAGATAGACATAGAGAGTATTATGCTAAGAGAAAAAGACAGATACCGTATGTTCACTTAAATGTGGAATCTAAACAATAAAACAAATTTAAAAAAAAGAAATAGACTCATAAATACAGAAAACAAACTGGTGGTTGCCAGAGGGAGAGTGGGGGATGGATAAATAGGTGATAGGGATTAAGAGGTACAAAATTCTAGTTATGAAATAGGGAAAGTCACAGAGGTGAAAATTAGAGCTTAGGGAGGATAGTCAATAATATTGTAATACCTTTGTATGGTGGCATGGTAACTACACTTGTGGTGAGCATTTTGCATTGCATGTAACTATTAAACCACTATGCCGTGCCATCGAGACTAATATAATATTGTATGTCAGCTATAGTTCAATAAAAAAAAGAAGAGGAGATTCACGTTCAAGACAGGAAAAAGAGCCCAGTGTCACTTATTCCTTTTATTAAGATAATTGAAACCTTTTCAGGGGATTCCTAACAGACTACTTTGTTGTATCTCATTGGTCATCATACCGTTGTACGGTCACCTCCGGCTCTAAGGGAGGCCAGAGACTGAGTATCTGGAAAAGTGATAGAGGACCATTGTAATTGGGACAGTTGGTTCATCATGAATCATGCCCTTGGAGTTGAACACAAAATTAGTTCTGGTTAGGAAGAAGAAGGAAGAAATAAAGAGCGTTCTGGTGTTCATTGTGCAAGAAATGAAAATGAACAAAAATGATATGATGACTTGAAATTTTTTTTTGATTCTAAGAAAATTAAAATAGTGGAAAATACTAAAAATCTGCTAATACTTCTTCCCCACCTTTTTATTTTTACTGCCTGTTGGTTTCCCTCACTTGACTCTTGGTGGCTAGAAATTAAGGTTTTATTGGCTATGCTGTTTTTAATTACTTACTTAGTAGAGACTTCCAGTTTCAGTCACCACAGAGGAACAGGTTTCAAAGCTACCTTTCTGCTATCAATAACTGTAAAACTGGATAAACTGTATAAAGCAGTTTATTTCACGCATTGGATAGCAGACAGCACAAAGCTGTGATCTTTCAGAAAGGGGAAATGCACAAGGTAAACTTGACATTCACTCTCGTTTTCTATCAGAGGGTACTATCCAAACAGCAGCACAGGAAAGTAGAGCCAAAATAAAAAGCAGTGTTTTACATCGAAAAAAAACAAAACAAAACAAAATAAAAAAGAGATCGGCATATAGGGCTGGTGAGGCAGCTGGGATTTGTGGGGCAAGATACAAGAGAGCAAGGAGCTGTTTAGAGAAGTAACTCTAGAAGTTTGCATCGGAGAGCCCTTGAGCCCTTGGTCAAAAACTAAATTGCCATGTGCAGGTTAAAATTCTGTGATTGGCAGAGAACAGCCTCTGAGGATCTGTGGGCTTAGTAGGAATGCTAGAGGTCCCACGGTGCTATGAGACATTGGAATTCTGATCAGTCAGAGTTGAGAGACCAGCTAATTATCTTGTACATTCAGTAAGACCCCCAAAAATTAGACCTTAAGAGTGCTCATGTTCTAGAGTAAGAGCCAATCTTGATCCACCCTAACAAAGCCTAATTAAAAGAGGCCTGACAAGATAAAGGTAATCTACCAATAAAATAATTGCCTGCCAAAACACAACTCATCTGTCTTTGAAGGAAGAGGAACACACAAAAAAATTCAGACTCTTAACCATATAGCATTGACAATTGCACAGCAAAAAGCTAAGATTGGACATGTAAAGAAACAGGAAAAAATGTGACCCATAAGAAGAAAAGACAGGCAATAGAAATAGACCCACTGATAACAGAAATGTTGAAAATAGCAGACAGAGCCTTTAAAAAACTGAATATAAACATATTCAATACTTTAATTTACAAAATTTTATATTTTGCAGAAAGAAAAACTTTTTTTTGAGGAATTTTTTGGGGAAAAAGAAAAGTAGAAAAAGAAAATAAAAGTCACCATGATCTCATCATTCAGATATAAGTACAATTCCAGGGATTATATTCAGAAATGATAATATCCAGCAGCCACAGAACTTTTTCTAGAAATAGTCCGCCAGATTCCATGCATCTACTTAGCCAAAATTGTTTTACATGCCTCTGTTTTAACCAATTAGTTACTTGGAGGATGAAAACATAATGATTGGCTAGACGAATCAAGATTGGTTTTTGCTATTTAGCATGAAGTCATCCATTTCTGAGTTTTGAGAAAAGAGTAGAACTTCACTCTCTCTATATAGAGTAGGAGTAGGCAACCAGCCAATGTCATTGGTTCAGCAACTAAGTCTGATGAATGACTGGGAAGGACTACATGACTGCATTTTGTCAGAACTAAAAGATAAAGAGGAATGGAGGTGATAAAGCTAAAATATAGGAGCCTTGAGGAAGAGGAGTGATGGTCTAGGAGAAGCACAGGGGAGGAAGGAAGATGCCTATGTTATGGCCTGATTCTGAAGTACGTTGTATGTCAAAGAAGGAGCATCTTCTACCTGAGGGAAGTAGAGGCAAATTGGCTTCCTTGGCAGAGAGCTAGCTTTCCATTAAGACTAAGAGGTGGAGAGATCACTTTATATACAGTATAATATTGTATTTATGAATGAAAGGGTGGAAACAGAGTTTGTTATCCATGCAAAAGCGGTTCCAGAGAGCCAGTACGGTATCTGAATAGCCATTTGATATATTGGTAATAGCCTTTCAGACTCAGGAATCAGCTTGAAGCCAGCATTTGTAGGGCATGACAGTACCTCCAATAACCATATTACCACTGAAATTTTTTTTGTCCATATATTGTGGAACCACTAAGTTTCATTGATTTAAGAAGTTTTAATGTTTCATTTCTGGTTGTCAGTAATTTGTCTGTCAAGAAACTTTCCACGGACATTTATTTTACTTTAAAAGAAAGAATTCTATTCTATGTCTTTTGCTATACCATCCCCCTAATTCTTTTTTTCTTTAGATGCTCAGTGGTCTATAAAAAATCTTAAAGAAATGATACATAAAATTCAAGTAACTATACAGAGGCGTATAAAAGCAGCCCCAAATGACAAGATAATTAACACTTACATCTTTCTACCCAGTGGTGTGTGCATGCGGTATTTTCTCTATTGTCTGTGAGTCCTTGGAAGAACTGTATAGGTCCTGAAAGAAATCAAACTCTGGACAAGGCAGAAAGTGAATGTACCTTGAGTGTCTGACTCTGAGGCCTGGGCTGCCATTTTCTTAGGTCCCAAGTAAAAAGAGGAATTGTATGCATTGCATGAGCCTGAGATATTCAGCTAGTGCTGTGTAGTCATTAAGAACATAGATTTCAGAGTCAGCTCAACCAAATGGATTCAAGACACCACTTACATTTAGTGTGACCGTGTGTAAATTATTTAACCTCTCACAGCCCCATTTATGAAATAGGAGTAATAATAGTAACTAATATTACAGGAATGGGATCAGATTTAAATAAGAGAATGCATGAAAGGGTTTATTTCATGGCTGGCAAAACACTATGCATTAAGTAGTGGCTTCTCCTGTTATCATTAGCAGTAGCAGCAGCCGCAGCCGCAGCAGTTAATAAATATCCAGAACTCTCAGAAGGACTTTTGCAGGTCACTCAAACCTTTGTCTATAGTGTATGAATTAGGTAGGTTTGAAGATGGCCTTTTATTTGGGTTAAGAAATTCATTTTTGTTTTTGGTAGTTGTCTGTGAAACTTCTGTGGTTGTCCTGAAATGTCTGATTCAGAACTGATCATTTTCTGATTCTCAGGTTGATGCTCTTGTGAGATATCAGTCAGTCAGCTCAGCTGTTTACTAGAAATAGTAACTATGCTTAGGGCACCATTATCTAATAGGAATGTTGTTACATAATTCTTCCTGACAGGACACTAAACCAAATACGTTTATTTTAATTAATTTATTTTTTAATGTTTTATTTATTCTTGAGAGGGAGAGAGAGACAGAGCATGAGCACGGGAGGGGCAGAGAGAGAGTGGGACAGAGAATCTGAAGCAGGCTCCAGGCTGTGAGCTGTCAGCACAGAGCCTGACGCGGGGCTCGAACTCCCAAGCGGTGAGATCATGACCTGAGCTGAAGTCCGATGCCCAACCGACTCAGCCACCCAGGCGCCCCTAAACCAAATACGTTTAAAGTGGAGGCTATTAGGAATTCAGGAGGTATGAAGAAAATATTCCTTTCCCTTTCAAAACTGGCAGTGGATATTTCTACTTTGTCTGGATTTCATCTTATACCTCCATATGTTTGTATGTCTTCTATTTGGTTTTAGATGTTGGAGCACTGGATCCTGGCAGAGAAACTGGATTTGAAATACTAGCAAGTCTTAAGAGCCTACTACTTTACCTCCTTAACCAAACTTGGGCTCTATATCATACATGTACTTCTTAGTCAGTCTGGGTCTGGATTTGGAATTTCCTAAGCTTTCTCTTTGTGCCTTCTAAATAAAGAGGTCTAGGTTCATGGCCAAGCTCAACTACTTATTTACAGCATTAATTTAGTAATATGTTCACTTATTCAACAAATACATATGGAGCCCCTTCTTTGTGCAGAGTACCATGCTGGAGACTGGAGATAAAATGGGAAACAGTGGATTTTAAATAGGACAGTGACTGATTAGATTTGTATTTGTATTATTTTTTATTTTACTTTACTTTATTTCATTTTCTTTTATTCTATTTTATTTTACTTCTATTCTATTCTATTCTATTCTATTCTATTCTATTCTACTCTATTCTTTGGGTTAGATTTATGTTTTTAAAAGGGATTCTGCAGTTTATCAGGAGCCTTCAAGACTAGTAATAGGTCTACGTCAGGATAGAGATGAGTCGAGAGCCTCAGCCTATTTCTGCACAATAATTCAAGCTATGGAAATAAATGGATCAACTCATTTAACCTCCCTGAGTCCATCAATAAACTAGAAATACTAATCCCTGCCCTATTTGTCTCACAGTATTGTTAGGAAGTGAAATGAGATAATATATATAAAATCATTTACAAACATCCATGGAAATTTTACATATTACGGAATCATTTCTTTACCCCTATACTTTTATGTGTGTTTTTTCCTTTTCTTTCTCACTTCCACTGTTATATGGTTTATGGTGTTAAATATTTTCAGTTTTTAGTTATCTACTCAGGTCCCTAAATTATTCAAAAGACTGGTATATTAAAAGTATGATATGATTAACCTAAATCTGGGGCACATTTGTTTGCAAAGAGATACAGCAGGAATTGAATCTTTTAAAATTTAGAAGAGTCCATTTCCCAGGGTCCATCAGTCTTTTGCACAGAATAAACTGGGCCTTAGAATAAGAAGGTAAGAGAGGATGCACCTTGTCGTACTCTCAGTTCTTTGGTGGTTGAGTAAATCTGTCCTTGGTTTACTGTTTGGGGAAGGGCTCCAGAGTCTTCCACTTTGCCATTCTTACCATAATAACCCTCACCACTTTACAAGTCAGGAATCCAATGTGGATCTGCCTAAACTTGGGATTTTGGAAAACAACTTCAGAGTAAATTCATGACCTCACTGAGCCTACTGTGATAGAACATAATGGCAGAACACCATTTGTCACTTACCCTCCATAAGTCCCTACTCTAACTGAAAGATCAGATAGCTTTCTGCATCCCTTAAAGAATTAGCTTTAGCTCAGAGGCGCCTGGGTGACTCAGCTTCAACTCAGGTCATGATCTCACAGTTTGTGAGTTTGAGCCCCACATCAGGCTCTGTACTGACAGCTCAGAGCCTGGAGCCTGCTTCAGATTCTGTGTCTTCATCTGTCTTTGCCCATCCTGCCACCCCCTCTCTCAGAAATAAATAAACATTAAAAAGAATTAATTTTAGTAGTTCCTAAAAAGTTTTAACATTTTAGTGTCTTTGTATATATTCGCTAAAATAAATGGCTTCGAGTCCCCTTGTGGTATAGACTCAGGTGTGTTTTAGCTAAAGGTAATCAGGCAAACCTTTATAGGCTTGCTTAGGATTTTGCCACTGGGGCTTCAGAACTAAAGAATCTTCATAAAGTGGTCTCTGTGAACCTTAAATGCAAGGCCCAAACAACTGCCAGTTGGGATAAATGTACTCACTTGTTTTGATTCTCTGTACTACGTGAGTCCACCTATCCTTGACTTCCAATTCCATATAGTTCATTATCTACCTTCGGTCACTCACATATGAGTCTCTCTTAGGGCATTAGGCATTCCTTTACCTACCCCTTCTCGATGTGAGGGAGAGAGAACAGAGTCCTCAGGACCCTGGTGAGAAACATAAGGAAAGCATATGTGACAGATCCACACTGTATCATTCTTCCTTTGCGGCCTTTGAAGTTTATATTATGCGAATGCAGTCCTGGCCCTTAAATAACATCTAAGCCAGTGTTAAACCCAAATCTGCATCAGCCGACCAACCAAACTGTTAAAATAACTGCTAGCCAGTACATTCAAGCAAGCCTCTCCAGCGAGATGCCCTATAGTAATTAGTCAGTCAAGATTATGTTTAGTTGTCCTTGAATAAGTAATGCAGAATGCATATCCATACAGTTTTCCCTGTTTTTGCAGGGATTCCCTAGAACACTCTTACATTTCCATCTGGATATAATTTTTTTCTTCTTTACCTTTATTTTGCATATCACCCTTTGAGCCCGTGTTTATTTAGATCTGAGTCACAGGACAAGATTCAATAAGGAGTGGGACATAGAGCAGGCTGCTATCTTCTCTGGCAAAGAGGATGCAATGGAAAGCCTTCTGGAGAAGGGGAGGGATCAAGGTTCCCCAATTTCTTGCAGTACTCTTGCATTTACCAAAGAAATATGGTGAGATTATGAAGACAGCTGGAATATCAGTACATAACTTGGAAGATCAATTTATGCACTTCATTTTCAACTCACTCAGCTATTCTGCTGCAGATAGAGGGGTACTGCAATAGAGCCTCACGATGGCTGTTTTCTTGGATGTTTGAGCTCCACATTCTACCAGGGATCAGAGTTTGCCCCATTTTCTTGTTTGCCCAGTGTCGTTAAAAGATTTCACATGACTCATATTCTTCAATTTCTTTAACTTGATCGGTGACAGCACAGCTTTGTCCTCCAAAGCTTCACCCGAAGTGAGAACTTGTTCCCTGATGACTTAAGATAATACCTTAATTATGAGCTTGGCTGCCACATTCCTCAGACTGTTGACTTCCTGGGAAACCATGGGAGGTCTCAGTGCCCTTTTCCCTGCCATAACCTGCTAACCAATTTCCAACAGTCTACTTTTTCTCCAAAGTCTTTGTTTGCCAGCTCGATCCCTAATAATCTGTCTTAATTAAGAGTATGTTTATTTGCAAGGAACAGAAATCTCTTCAAACCAGTTCAAGAATAAAGGAAAGCTTATTTTAAATATATGCATTTCATAGAATCCAAGAAAAAGGTAAACAGTAAATCAGTTAAGTTAGGGATCCTGTTTACCCTGATTGTTCCTGTCTCCTTAGCACCTAGCACAGTGCCTGACATATGGTGCTTGCTTAATATTTATTGAATGAATAAAAATGATTCAGTTAGCAACTGCTTCCATTTCTGGAGCTCTTCGTCAGCTCTGAGGATGGGAGGGAGTATAAGTAGGAAGTCGCTCGGATGGATGGCATAGCAAGACAGCCTGGGATATAGTTGGAATCCTAAGGAATATTCTTTCAGGAGGATGTACAACTGGCAAGGCAAAGATTAGCAACTTTAGTACACATATCCTACCACCAATTTCTATGGATTATAAAGCCATCTTGCCATCAACAATCAGTCATCAACATATAAGCTGCGTAATACGTAGTGATTAAAATTGTAGGTGATAGATTGGTCTTTGAAACCTGGATCTTCATTTTAGTGGTCTGGGTATGCTTAACTCCCTTAGTTTCTTTATTTGTAAAATGAAATTACAATTGGTGTAAATCATAGACTTGTTATGATGATTAAGTTATTACTCATAGTAAATGCTCAATAACTGTCCTCATTGTCACTGTTATCATTATCATTAGAAAGACTAGTAGGCTGGAAGTCAGGAAACTTGTATTATAACCTCACTGCTGCCACCAACTAGTTGTACGGTCTTGAAAATTCTTTAAACCTGTTTGGGCTTGAGGCTTCTCATTTATAAAATGGAACGTTGGGCTGCATGATTTCTAAATTTCTGTTTAGTTTAAAGATAACATTATTTATTGTGGGAGGAAAGATCGTGTGGATATTTTTATGTCTGTAGAGAGTTGTTGTAAGGATTAAATGAAATAATGCACATGAAATGATTTACAGATCCTATATACATGAATGTTTGTAAGCATTAGTAAGTATTACATGTTTATTAGAGCTTTCATTATTAGTTATGTACAATGCCATGGTCCCCAGGGGACTTATCCTCAGAGTATATGGAAGCAGAAAGCAGGCTTTGAGTGATTTCTGTCAGGGGCTCTTATAAATTCATTGACCCTTGGAATAGATCAATAATTGTTTCCTCAAAGACACTTTCTATATAATTCTTTAAGGCAGGATTGCTTCAGAGTCTGTTTTATACTATTTACCTTTGGATAACATTGGCTTAGGAAGAAGTCAAGCTGTATAGTCCAGACCTGAAGCACTACAGTCACCTGTGAAGATATTAGTGTGGTCTTGGGTCAAATCGCAATTGCAACAATGAAACATATTAGTTAAGCAGTCCTGAATTTCAGAAGACACTAAAGAGTATGAACACATCTCTTGGAGACTCGGTTATCGGGACAGGAATACTGGTAGAAATAGATTTAAAGAAGAGAAGTTGGCTCTCTACAACATTAAATGAATCTTGGAAATGTTAAATCATTGTAACAAATGGCACCATTTCATAAGGGATTCTTGTGAAAAGTTTAGAATTTTCTTCCTTTCCAATTCAAATATATTTTTTATACTTTATCGAAAGGACACTTTTCAGATTGTATCTTAAGCATTTGGTACCTCTTCAAATCTTAAAAAGAGAGCCATCCTAAGAATATAAGGTTTGAGGAGTGACAAAAGGAGGAAATTTGAGCTTAGTTAAGTTTTAAATCTGATCTCTCTGGGTTATATTAAAATAACAGATGCTTCTTTTCATATGGCCTGTATAGTGCTTGAAGATGCAAATGTCCTATGGGTAGGCTATTGAAGGACATTTTGTGTGTTTCAGTATCATTAATTTCAGATCCCTTAGCTTCTATCTTGAGCCTCATCTTTATGAATTATAATTTTAAAACAAGCTTTTGCTTTCTGCTCTCTTTCATCTGAGAAACATTAAGGTAAGAAGATTAATGATAGACTTTGGGTTCATATGCAGAAAAATAAACTTGTTTTTTTATAATTTGCAGTGCTGTGCACATGTGAAAATCTAAGGGTAATTAGTCATTAATGCTTTTAATATGATGGAGACAATAACTCATTCCATGAAGCAAACTCCGTGGCTAATGAATTTTGTCTTTTGGTTGATTGACTGGTTAATGGAATCAGAAAAATATTTTCTATCTCTTCTTTACAGTAATGCTTTCATTCTCTACTGGAAGCATATAGGAATTTGCGTAGCCAGTCTTAACAGAGTGTATTTTTGTTTATTCATTTTATCATTTGTTTTCCCCTTTTCTCAGTTTCATTTTCTATTCCTATTTCTAATTCTCATTTTGATTCAGTATCTTCAGTGAAACTTACAGATTTGCAGGGGAAGATTCATTAAGTTGGCAATCGTGTATATATACATATACACACACACACGCGTGCGTGCGCGCGCACACACACACACACACACACACACAGTAATCAAGAGTTCATTCTCTACATTCTTTGTTTTCTCTGCAAGACCTGGAACACTGTAGATATTTTATACAAGGAGTCAGATGTAAAACTCAAGGATTTGGGCTGAAAATAGAGGCCATAGTCTGGAATCATTTTCTCAGGTACACAGCTCCCAATCAACGTATTGTGCAAAAGTTTCTTTGGGAACTTACGGATTACATGGCTTTGTCCCTCCCCCACTCCCAGATCCCTACCAGTTCTTCTTAATGCAGGACTGAGCTTGGATTTTCAGATCTAAAATAATGTGGGAAGAGCACACACTGCAACTATCTTCCTTCTATCCAAAATAGGCAGTACAAAAGCCATGCTTTGTTTGCTGTTGTTTTCCCATGACTATAATGCTTGTCATGCTAGGTGCTATGCTATTATGATGCGCCTTTCTGCTATGGAGTACCCAAACAGAAGTCTTCCCTGCCATGAAAATGGCAATATCACTTCTCTTTGACTGTGGATGATGGGCCCTGTACCTTCTGAGAGGACTCTTGTCAGACATGGGTCAGTGAGTAGTGCCCACTCAGCAGTTATTCTGGCTTATGGGCTGAAGTTCCTTGAATTCCAGAAGAGAAGGAAGTCATTGTCTCTCTGAGCCCATTGCCAGACACCTGGTCATTTGATAGTAGGTGCTGCCAACCTGAGCAGCGAGGGCAGGCGACCTGCTCTTCCTCACCATGGCCTCAGAGACCATCCTTGTCAAGCAAATGGAGATGGATCCTTCTGCTGTAACCTTGTTATACATCACTGTCAAGCTCTGCTATTGGCTTCCAGAGATTGGCCAACACAGACAAAGTACTTTTTCTGGTAGCAAATGTTACCTTGGGTTGTTTGTGGGGCATAACAGTGATGAGGGAATACAAAAGACCTGCCACATGAGGGATCATAATTTTGAATTAAGGTTCTCTTTCTGTGGCAAACTCTCCCATACCCTAAGTTCTGTCTGACTGTTTGGAAAATGTGGTACTTATCCCATCTCTAAATAAGGACGGTGACTGATTCCTCTTTGAAATTGGTTTGAGTTTTCTTCCTGATTTTATTTTAAGGGATATTTTGGGGGGTGTGGGGATGGTGGCCAAGAGATTTACCTTGAACAGCTGGTAGTTTCCAAAAGGCTCTTTTCCTGCTGCGTGGCTTTGGAAAGGAGAATACCAGATTTTTTGTTGAAGTGATATTCCAAACTTAGTGCTCCTCCCCTCTTTCTCTGCATTTTCCGTTTTAGCTGTTTCAGGTTTTAGCCCTTATTTTTTTCTCAACTTTAAGACCTTCTACACTTTGGAAGTTTCAGGGACCAGAAAGATTAAGAAATGCCATTTCAAAGAAGGAAAATAATAAAATTATATTGTGGTTATTACTCTTTTCCTGTCACTTGACCCTGGTTCTGGACTTGGTAAAACAGGTTTTCTTACAATAAAACGAGTATATCGTAGCAATTTCTTACTCTCCAAAGCCTTTTTACTGTTTCCTCATTAGAAAGTTAGACAATTATTTAAAATGTTCATGAATCCCCGTGATTTGCTTCAAAACACCCAGAAGCATTTCTAGGCAGAAATGAGCCAGTAGAAATAGTAGCTCATCTTAATTATTGCAAACCCAAGACCTCACCATTAGCCCCAGACCAGCGTATGGCCATCTCTTTCTGTTATATCAGCTAGCTCCAAAGAGCACCTCAGCTAAAAGCTGTTTTATTTCTTTAGCATTGCTGCCTCCTTCCCTTAAGCCGTTTGTGCATCCCTTTTACTCACATGGGCCCAAATCTTAATGCTTGCAGTAAGCCGGAATCTGTCGAGAATATCTGATGCATTCACTGCTCCTGCTTGTCACCAAGTGTTTACACTGGGGCATTTTATACATTACATATTTTCTTTGGCCCTCACTTCATGTCTTTGGGGCTGAGGCCAGTAAACTGTTGGTTTTAATTGGGCCGTTTTATAGGGTGTAAACCAGGAAGGCATATTAAATGCCATGTTTATTTAAAAATTGTTTTAATTGTTGAAAGTTGACAGACTTCTACTCAGGTGTACAGGGAGTTCCCATAACATTCTAACCCATCTACTGTCTTTAGGTGGAACACACCTTATACATCTCAAAAAATTGATGAAAGTTCTAGATTTTATAAGACATTTTATAAATTTTTTTTTCAACGTTTATTTATTTTTGGGACAGAGAGAGACAGAGCATGAACGGGGGAGGGGCAGAGAGAGAGGGAGACACAGAATCGGAAACAGGCTCCAGGCTCTGAGCCATCAGCCCAGAGCCCGACGCGGGGCTCGAACTTACGGACCGCGAGATCGTGACCTGGCTGAAGTCGGACGCTTAACCGACTGCGCCACCCAGGCGCCCCTATAAGACATTTTAAAAGAAAAAATCCCATGTCTTTTCAATCATTACATACTCTATCTAGCATTTCAGCATTTAAGAAATTCTGGTTTGAGTTTATCTAGTCTACTTTTAGTATTACAAATTATAAAAATTTACCTTCTTTCTCTCTTCCTTTAGTTTATCTATTTGTTGGGGGGATGTTTATGTGTGTGTGTGTGTGTGTGTGTGTGAATGAGAGAGAAAGGGGGAAAGAGAGGAGTTGAGGAGACCTACTACAATTTCTCCAAAAGATCACCTTAGCATTTCCAATTTTTATATTTCTAAGATTGGAATTTAGAAAATAGGAGGAAAATATCACTGCCAACACTTTCATTTAGAAAAGCGAAAAGTTTCCGGTGAGTCAATGTATGGAATTCGTAAGTTTTTGCCTATAAATTTCTGTTGATCTATATTTTACTTCTATTTTCCACCCCTTTCCTGGGAAGAGAAGCTTGTATGGTAGGGTCACTGGTGGGATAACACACACCTGAATGGGTGAATCGAGACCTGTGTCTTTGTGCTTGATCACTAAGTATCTGTGAATAATACACTAATGTCTTTTAAAATCTTTTTACTCATTTGTTATATGGGAATTGTTTGGACTAGGATATCCAATTGAACTACATGGGTAGGAATTAGCCACTCAAGTGAGATGAGGTAGGTTTGGAAAGATATTCTAACTAGTAAGGCAGGTATTCGTATAAATTCTGGGCGGAAATTTAAAAAGTGTGGCATATTAGAGAACTAAAACTAGTTCATTATGACTGGAGGATAAGGTGAAACAAAGTGGGGTAACCAAGAGGCAATGGTGAAAATATAATCCTTGTTAGGTGCTGGAAGACTTATTGAGAAGTATATACTTGATTATAGGTACGTAGGGAGCTGGTCATATGTTTTATGTATGAGAATGACATGGTCATTTTCTGCTTTAGGAAAATCACTGTGGCAAAATTGTGGAAAATGCAAGCCTAAATACAGAATCTTCAGTTAGGAGTAGGGTTGCCAGATAAAAAACAGGACGCTCAGTTAAATGCGAATTTCAGATAAACAATGAATAATTTTATATAATGCTGCATGGTACATGCAAATGTCAGGTAAGAGAAGGCCTGAATAAGTGTTGCTTTAATAAGAAGGAATCCAAAGTAAATTTTAGAGAAAGTACTTTTAGGGGAAGTAGGGGTGGTAGAAACCAGATTGCAGAGAATTCAGGAATGAGTGGAAGATAAAGAAGTTGAATCCGTGCTTGTAAATAGCTCTTTCAGAAATGGAGTTTGAAAGAGAAGAAAGCAGAAGTTGTTTATTTTATTGCGTCTGAGAACTTCAGTGGAGTGGTTATTTTTACGTTGCCACTGTTCAGCCTAATGATTTGGGACAGTTTAATAGCAAGTGACACCAAACATTTTCTATAATGTGACCAACAATAAAAGAAAAATAATTCTTCCTTTATTTTCTTCGTAGGTATCAGTAAAATTTGCCTCGTCATCTTTCTCTTCTTTTTGTCATTCTGAATCATGTACCTTTCTTCTGAATGATATGCCTTGCTGGAGAAATACCAAGTCTCCTCCGTTTTTCACCAAGTCCTAGCAGTCAGCCTGTTTAAGGCCTGCCCTTCCCCTCTGAGTCACTGGAATCTTTTTGTCAGCTGTCTGCCTGTCAGTGGATGGAAACAAGGTGTAGCCTAAGCCCCTGCCCAGACAGTTAACCAGGGAAAAGAGTGAGGTTCGCTATTCTTCCCTAGAAAAGCATTTCTGAGGGCTTTTCAACAAGGATCATTTTAAAGACAGGAGTGCTTTTAATACTTGAAATGTTCATTTATCTCCTATACCTTCTAGCACTTAAGATATTCCTTTAAAAGCACCAGTCTATCATGGAAAGAAGTGGCTCATGTGCCTTAAGAAACGATTTTCATTTCCTTTTCTTCCAGCCAACCTAAATTCTTTTTAAACACTAATCTGCCTCTCAGCAGTACCTCGGAGTTAAAATCCTTAATGCTTCCTCTAGAGCTCCTGAGTTGTGTCCGAAGTCCTTTCCTTGACCCTTTACCCAGTAAGTATCAGCCAAAGGGCTAGCGTTGCACTAACAAAGATTCTCTTCTCCTTTTGTCTTTGTTTGTTTGTTTGCTTTAGGGGAAAAGGAGAAAAGGGAAAACACATCCTAAACTGAGTTCTCAGTGGCACAGTTTATATTCTCTAAGTAAGATAGATCCTAAGTTTAGGTCTTGACTTCTTAGGTCTAGCCTATGTAACCAGAATGGGAGAATGGTATTTATGTTGATATTCATCTAATGCAAACATTTAACATGGCTGTTGGATCATTGTTTTAATATTTTACAATAAATTTCCATTTTAGGGGAAAAAGTTCCCAGCTGATAGATAACTAGAACAATTTCATGAAACAAAGAATCAAAGCTAGTAAAATATAGAAAATGTTCATTTTCTCTGGGCAAGATATACAGAACTTTTCCTTTGTCATGTCAAAAATGATCTCTAATATCAAAGATTTATTTTAATTCAATATCTTTAATTTTTTGATTCATTGAAGAAGTGGCCATGTCAAAGGGAAAAGCATATTATTTTATATCCAAATCCAGTAATGTTCCCATTAATTATGCTGGGACATGTATGGCTCTAGCCTAGATATTAAAATGGACCCAATATCCCGTTTTATTGCACTTGATCTGTATTGGACTTTGTGTTCCAAAAACAATTCTCTGACACCAGTTGGGTGTCCTACAGTTCAATCCAATTCTACAACTAAGTTATTAGTCGTAGACTAATTGCAGACTCCACAAGTTAAGGGGTCAGTCCTGTAAGACTTCCCCTCTTCAGACATCAGCTGCAAGTCTGAGGTGTCCAAGCCACTCACTCCTCTTGCTAGCTGACTACAGATTCAGAACTCCCCAAACTCCCTTGCATTAAAGAATTCACTAGGAAACTCATAGAAATCACTCATAGGAAACTCATAGAAATCAGAAATCACTGAAAGTTCTATACTTCTGATTACAGTTTTATTATAAAGGCTGTAACAGGAAGAGCCAAATGGAAGATATGTATAGGTTAAGGTCCTGGGGAAGAAGGGGACAGCACAGTTTTCATCTTGTCTCTTGGTTGTAGTCTAAGCATGTCACCATCCCAGCACATCAGAGTGTTCACTAATCTGATACTGAGTTTCAGTATCCAGAGTTTTTATATGGGCTTTCATTACATGGGCATGATTGAGTAAATAATTGGCCACATGAGTGAAATCAGCCCCCAGCCCCTTTACCCTCCCTGTAGACTGGGGGTGTGGCTGAAAATCATGAGCTTGGTCTTTCTGGCTTATCCAGCCCCTCCCTTAAAACTCTCTAAGGTCCCACTTGAGCAACCTTGTTAGCATAAACCTAGGTATGGTCAAAAGAAGCTCATTGTGAATAGCAATTCCTATTGCTCAGGAACTTTCAAGGGTATTTGAAACTATTCTAGGAGCGGGGGCAAAGACCAGACATGTTCTTTATTGTATCATAGACATCAAGAATCTATTTGATTTATTCCTGTAGCTTTAATTAAGTGAAATATTATTACCTTCATTTCACAGCAGAGACATTTAGTACTAAGAACTTATCTGATTGGCCAAAGGTCACATAAGTAAATTCTAGAAAGAACTAGAATCTCATAGAAACACTGTTATCTATGAGATATCTATCTTTGTGGACATCAGCTTACATTATGAGACTTAGTTTTCCTAGAAAATTGTAAGAACATCATGAAATATATATGCCAAAGAAATATTAACTACTCTCAGTTTGAAAAGAATGATATTGGTGCACTTTGCTGGCTCAGTTGGTAGAGCATGTGACTCTTGATCTCGGGGTCATGAGCTTGAGCCCCACATTGGGCATGAAGCCTACTTTTAAAAAGTTGTAAAAGAAAAAAAAAAGAAAGAAAGAAAGAAAGAAAAGAATTATACTGATTTTTCTTAAAAAGTCTGTCTCCTTTAACTTAGGAAACTTCCCATGTGGAACGTACCTTAGTCATTTCACTGACTTTCAGCATTTTTCATAGTGTGGTACAATATACCTCCACCCTGTTCCAGAGTCTTGATACTTTTCCCTTTAATGAGTCAGTATTTATTTTATGTTGCACCTTAAAAAACATTTTGCAGTTATAGATCAGGATGGTTATTGTCATCACTGGCTAGGGAAACTGAGGCATAGCTCACTATGTCCCCAAATTTATATACGTATCAACTGTCATCATTTAAAAACAATTATACCCTACTGCTTTTTCCAAAAATGATTTGAGGCCACTTTCAACAGGATAAATTGAAAAAATAAATAAGTTAGGTACCAAAGCCTCCAATTTTCTGCAGTTTCACTTTCTGTGGTTCCAGTTACCCAAGATCAACTGTGATCGGGAAGCAGGTGATGCTCCTTCTGATGTATCATCAGTAGAAGACTAACACTTCATCACAATGCCTATGTAACAGGTCTCCTTTATCTTAGCACGCAGGTGTTTTATCTTCTCTCATCATCACAAGAAGGATGAGTACAGTCCAATAAATTATTTGAGAGAGAGAGACCACATTGACATTAACTTTCATTACAGTATATTGTTATAATTGTTCTATTTTATTCTTAGTTGTTGATTTCTTAGTGTGTCTAATGTATAAATTAACATAGATATGCATGTATAGGAAAAACCATGGTATGTTTGGGGTTCAGTACCCTCTGTGGCTTTAGGCATCCACTGGTGTCTTGGTACATATCTCCCTGCAGATAGATAACAGGGGACACCTGCATAAGAAAGAGAAAATGGGTTGAAGAGAAGAAGGTAAGCATACAAATATAAGGATTAATAGAGAGGTAGTATAAAAATGTATTGACGGGCATGATGAAAAATATACAAAGTATATATATAGCTCTCTGAAGGCAACATACATTTCTAATACAAGTTGAATCAAAGCCATTGTGTAGTATCATGGACATTTGTTTCAATCCTAATTTCATAGCCGATGTAAAAATAGAATTCATAATGCTGTGAATTTTAGGAATGCTCTTTCTTGGTCATTTCAAAATCTAAGATCATTCTTGGCACATTTAATTTTAACTTAAGTTCATTACAGTCAACATCATCTAAAGCTGTGCTGTCCAGTGCTATAGCTATCAGCCTCAAGTGGCCATTTGAGCATTTGAGATATAGCTAGTCAGAAATGAGAAGTGCTGTAAATGTAAAATATATACTAAACTTTGGGGAAAAAAGGCATGAATCATTTTTTTTAAAGTAGACTCCATGCCCAACATGGGGCTTGAACTCATGACCCTGAGGTCAAGAGTCACATGCTCCTGACCTGGGTGGCTCAGTCAGTTGAGTGTCTGACTCTTGATGTTGGCTCAGGTCATGATTGAGCCCCATGTTGGGCTCCATGCTGGGCATGGAACCTGCTTAAAATATTCTCTCTGTCTCTCTCTCTCTCTCTCTCTCCCCCTCTTTAGCCCCTCCTTTCCCACCCTCTACTCCTCCACTCCTCTCCCCACTCACGCTTGCTCTCTCTCTCTCTCTCTCAAAAAAAAATACACACACACACACACATATATATTTTTTAAAAAAAGAGCCACGTGTTTTACTGATGAGTCACCCATGTGCCCCCCAAATGAATAATTTTTAAAATATTAGTTTCATGTTGAAATTGAAATATTTTATGCATATTGAGTCAAACAAGATATGTTATTAATTTCAATATTAATTATTTTGTCTGTTTTTAGTGTATCTGTTAGAAATTCTAAAATTACACATGGGGCTGGCATTTCTATTTGGACAGTGCTTTTCTAGAAAATTGATTTTCACTGTTATGTTAAATGACCTACAGAATCCTTCTCAAAATCCTTCTGTAAAATGTCAGATAGCCGCAACTTTGTGTATATGTTCATACAGCAGGATAATCAGTGCTGAACAAACACATGGACAAAATTAAGTCCTTAAAAGCACAGTGAAAATTTCAAGGATATAAAGTCACTGCTTCTGAGCACTAGTTTTTCTCATCTCTCAGGAAGCTCACCCCTCTCATGGTGGACCCTCAGTTTTCCTAGAGATTGTACACAGAAGTACTGATTGGGAGAAGCTTCTTTTCACCATGATTTTAAAAGATATATTATGAAACTGGCACTTACTTTGCAAAATTGTGAAGCATTTGGGAACTTCCGAGGAAAATTATGACTTTGCACAGATCTGTGTATTTTTAGGATTTTATGATTCCTAACTAAATGTAAAGGAATACTTAATATGCCTATAAAGGAACATGCAAAGTGAATATTTGTTTTTAGACATTTGAGGTGGGGGGTGCCTGTTGAAATATTAGAAGGACAGACTTAGAGGGATCAGATTCTAACTAGGTCACTGACTTCACCTTTTGGGCCTTAATTTGCTCATCGGTAGAAGTCCTCAGTAGTTCCAAATGCTCCTTTCAGCTTTAGCAGCGTAAGTTATAGACTCAAGTCCAAGGTCATCTTTTGCTCTGTTTTTGCCTGTTATTTTTCTGTGGAATATTAAGGTAAAGTCCACTGCCATGCGGCATGACGTTGTTCTGCCACTCGTTATTGTCTTGACTTCCTCAACCCTTCTTCCTCTGCAAAGAATCACACAATGCAAAAGTCACTCTCTTTAGTTTAGTGAATATGGCTAAGTATTCTTACCCATCATTTAAAATATTATTTCTTCAGACAAAGATGAGCACTTTATTTCAATAAAGGCACCCACTGCCCCTTGGATTCCATGAAATGGTGGGAACTTATATTATCTGTCTTCTAAACTTAAACAGAATTGTTTCTCTAGTTTGCTTTGCTAGATTCCGCTGACTAATTTCATTAAGCTGTTTACTGATTCTTCTTATATGTTAAATAAGATGTAGAAATCGACCTCTCTGATCTGCTAGGTTTATTCCTCATAAAACAGCTTTTCTGTCCGGGAGAATGTGTGCTGTCACTGACACCAGCCACTGAATGTGCCAGGACCCTCCTTTCCTCCCGGTGGTACAGTTAGAGGGGCAACCAGGTGGAGATTGATTGTCTTGTTTACTGAGCAGCAGCATGGAACTTCCTTCATGCTGGTGTCCATTTTCTCACTTATGGGAGATTAATTCCTTATTAATTAAAATGCCGGGTCTGTCTGTCCTAGCTCTCAATGGTCTTTCAGAGCAAAAGGAGCTTGGAGAATTGAACTTAGAAAATCAAACTTTAAAAGTACTTTGCAAATCTGTGTGCAGTCCTGGCTTGGCATTTGCAATCAGATTTCAGTGTCGTCAGTTTCCATCAGATTTCAGTGTCGTCAGTTTCCATCAGCTTTCTCTCACAGAACTTTGAGAATGTGTTTGAGTTAGGCTGTGCTTCCCTCTGCCCTTTTTGGGATGGGAAATGTAGTGAGTTACATATTTAAGGTATGTAAAAACAGAGCGTGATGTGCGACACGGAGTCATACCCTGGCTAAATAAAGGTGCCTGTTTTTTATGGTCACATGTCCATGCAAGCACACTTACACAAGTATGGTCAGTTTCATCTCCAAGGTGGTTTTTTTCTCCCTCCCCACACCCCACCGTTTTCCTGTCTCCTTGGTATCTGTCTCCTTTACTTACTTCCTTATGTTCTGGCCAACCTTTCTCTGACCAGCAGAGCCCCAAGTGGATTCCCTGTGGAGTCCATCAACTCCTGTCTGTAATGAGCTTAGTGGAGCCACTGCGAAGTGATGCAAGAAGAGGCTAGCTTCCCCAGAGCCACACTTGGTAGTCTGGCACACTCCTTGTCTGTTGCTCCAGGGAGCTAGATACCAGGAAACCATTATGTTAATACAGCAACAGCAGTTCTTATTTTTTCAATCCCACAAGCACCACATGTGACCTGACATGATCTTAAGATGTAAACAAGAAGCCAACATACTTTGGGCCCCCCGGGTACTGCGTTTTCTTTCTCACCTGGCACTTTCGCCCTAGCCAAACCTCTGGTCCCTTCAGTGAGGGCTGGTGATGCTATCTTGTCCATTTTCTGACCTGGAAGTTCAGTGAGAGCAGTAGTGAATGATGGTATCTAGGGACCTCTGGTCAAAATTTTATCCACTGTCTTTTCAACTTCCTCTTATTTAAACAAATTATGGTTTTCTCCGACAATTGCTATTTTACCTATTTTCCAGAGAAGGTACTAGTTTTGCTTTTCTGAAATAAATTTTATCTTGTTGCTCATCTGCTTTTGAAAATTATTCTTGTTCCATGAACAATTTGCATAAAATAGATCTGTAATTTTGTGACTCGGTATACCCTTACAAACATGATTGTTCTCCTAGAGTCATTTCAGAAGAACTAGTTTTATTTTCTGTTTCTCACAACTTGCTTTTGATAAACTCTCAGAGGTCCTATCCAGATACACAGATTATAGACTAAGGCAGTCATTTTGATTTCTCAAAGCCCTTTCTAATCTGACTCTACCGTTTTATTCTAATTAGCATTCTATGGTGTTTATAAAAATGGTTTTTTTCTTCAGCCAAATGTGAATGTACCTGATAATTTTAAAGTTTATTTAAATTTTTTTTTCCTTCCCCCTCTAAGTGATAGTGTTAGTTAATTATAAGATCAGCCTTCAAGAAGTGTAGAAAGCATTTTGAAATTAGTGGAATCCCTTCTTTTTCTCTTTTGGTAATTTTATATCATTATAAATAAACCTACAGGTTATTTTTGAGAAATTAATATTGTTTTTAGAAATGATTGCCCAACCACATAGATTTAAGTGTATAGGAGAATATGAAAGAACGTTGGATATTCGGTAAGTAAAATACTTTTTTTGTGTGATTTTATTTCCCCGTTTATGCCTTCACTTAATAATATGCCTTGTTTTCTGTAACTTTTATACCTCCTTTTTATTTTCTTAAATGAAAATATTTCCTTCGTAAACTTTGATGAGTTGGCAGTTTCCTCATTAAAAGATTTTTCACATTTGCAAATTGGGTCTTGGAGTGAAGCCCTGATACCAGCTTCAACTCTGAAGTCCCTACCATGATGGTACAAGGGCAGGAAAGAGCTGCTGGGGAGAGCCAGAGCTCTCTGGAAAATGCATCACTGGTAGGCTCTACTAATCTGAACACATTTTTGAAGAGGAAGCTTTCTTGCCAGCCTCACTGGAACCTTGACTCAGTCCCTAAGTAACACATGCTGGTCAAATGTTGGGTTTGGGTCTTTGTGAAATAGAGCCAGCACCTTATATAGTCTTGCGATGCCGTCTACACTACAGAACCCAGGCTTTGGAAACACTTGGTGTTGGAAACACTTAGAGACTGAAAACCTACTACAGATCTTGGACTCAGAGACAAGTCCAGAAAGGGTCTTGTCCATTGTGCCCCATATGTACATTGGTTCCACTCAGTCATAATTGCATACTTTTACCTCTTTTGATGATTTCCAAAGAAGGAAGGTTTCCATTTGTGATGTTAAAGAGAGGCTTCTTGTGTGTGCATCTAATGAATTTGTGTATGCATCGGCCTGTTACACAGACTGGAGCTTTTTGTAGTTTTCTTCTTCTCTTTCTGTCAAGCAACATCTGGGAATTTGGGTGTGCAGACCAATCCCGGCTGCCTGTAATGCTAAATCTTGAATAAGTCCTATCCCTTGTCACTAGAGAAAGTACTACTAAATCAGCACCACTAGGTAATTTTGGTGCACATGTGCACATGTGTTCTATTTCCTATTTTTGATTATGAAAGTGGTCTCTACTCATTTTAAAAGTTTATAAAATATAAAAAAGAAGAAAATCCTTTTGTAATCTTTCCATCTGCAACAGCCTCGGTTAACATTATGAAATGAGTGTTTACTATGCATATTATATTTTATAGAGTTGAAATCAGACTGCTTACAAGTGTTCATTTATTTAAAATATTCACACTTTCTTATGCTGTTAACATTTTTTGTATACCTGAACAATTGACTCTAAGAGAACAACCGTGTTTTTAAGCGTATATTGAATCCAAACATTGCAAGAGATCTGTTTTATGCATTTTTTGAAATTCATAAATAACACCAATAAAAATTGCTGTGGCTAACATTCTGTTAATTAGTCATCTCAGTTTCATTTAAGTGAAAGACTTAAATATTTGCCTGTAAACAAATTTGCAGTGCCAGCTCACTAACTCATCACTGAATGGTAGCTGAATAAATTCTCCTGTTTTGTCCTGGGTATGTAACAGTGTTTCTTAACTTTTGTTTGGTCACCAGCCCTCTGAGATTTCAGTGAAAGCTAGGAAGCTTCTTCCCAGAGAACTGTATATTCACACAGAAAACTAATTGTAATGATAATCAATTATGATATGCCAGGCCCTCTGCCAACTGCTCTATGTGTGTTATTTCATTTAATCCTCATGGTAGCACTATAAAGAATGCACTGTTTTCTTCATTTTTGAGAAAAAGACATTGAAGCTTTAAGGAGATTAAGTAATTTGCCTATGCCCGTAGACCTAGTATCCGAGCTCAAATTCTGATATGTATGACCTCAAAACCCATCTCTTCAATCATTGTGCACCAAATTTTAGGGAGCCCATACATTCCTAAAACCTGCTTATTGGTACTCATATTAGTAAGGCCACGTTACCTATTGCAATCGAAAGGTTTTCATTGGCAGTGAAGAGGATGTATGATTAATGAATCTCGCTGTTTTTGTAACTTATTTAATTAATATATGAGTATTTGTTGAATATCTAGTATTTTAAATACTTGTTAGGTTCAGTGATATGGTCCTTATCCCTAAGGAGTTTACTATCTACATGAGAAGACAAGGATTATATATGTAAAACAATGAGAAAAAAATACAAACATGAAGTTGAATATACAGTAATGAGACATTTCCATAAACTATATGTGAAAACGAATCTCTTTACTCTGTCATACTTTGAAGCAATTATCACTCTTTGATTCCCTGATTTATAAAAGGAAAAGCAAATCTAAAAGGCCACCATGTCCTCTGGGAACCTGGAAGATTCAGTGTGTCATAAAAATGAGGTCTATAAAGTGAGACTCTCGGTTTCCTGAGTGGTTTTGTCTGTGTCATCTGTCAGCCCCAGGGAGCATGCTCAACAAGGAGAGGTGAGAATGTGTAGGCAGCTCTCAAGCATTTCAACCTTGTGTCACGGGGTAATTCTATTGAGTTGGACATGTGTAGGTAAGCAGAACACCTTGACAGTTGCTATATTTTGACTCAAGAAAGGTTCCTACTGACAGAGAGGACTTTAGTACGTCAAGTGATGAAACATAGCCTTGAGTCATGCAGGAGCAGTGGGGGGAAACTAGCAACTTTGGATGAAACCATCAGGCATGGGAAGCCTATTGAAGCCGACCACTGACAATCAAGGCAGTCAAAAAGAGTGGCTGTGGCTATAATTCAAAGAACTGCTTTCTGTAGGAACACAGTATGGGCGAGTTGTACATCTGACTTGAGCAGCTGCTGTGTGTACAAGGTTAGCACAGATAATGGCTGTTGTAAGATATGAAGGATGGAGTATGTCAGGCTTTCCATTAACACGGCCCTCTTCAAGTATTTGTACAGTTGTAGGATTCTACTCTTTTGAAACTTGAATCATTTGGGCTATAATATGATGGAATTAATTTGCAAATAGCATTTGAGTTTTCTTTTCCTCGCAAATAGAAACCCAGTGCTGCTAATCATCCTATCTATAGTTTATCTCCTTTCACTTACAGTAGTTATTTTTTTTAAATATCTAAAATAATATTTTGTGTACAGTTGTAGAATATACGTGTGCTATATTTTGTTTAACAAATTTTGTTAAATTTCATTTCATGTGATGTTTCCATAATCCCTTTCAATTTTGTTTAGCATTATTGTTTTAAGTGGGGCAAGGATCTTATGAAAACCTATTCTGTCTAAGAAGCCCCAGATGGAAAATATTTTTTAAAAACAGGGATTCCCATAGTTGTTCACAAATCATCATTTAAATCTGTCCAGCTTCTGGATGTTGGAAGTAATTTTCCAGGCATGTATGCAGGTATCTTGATGGATTTTATTTAATTTCAAAAAAAAGTATGATACTAAGTCTGTATAATTTCTTAAATTCGTTCCTGGAATAAAACGTAATTGAAAACATTCCTTTTCATATTTGCTTTGAGCCAATACTGGAGTTGTTTTTGAGGTAAATGGTAGATTGATGTTAAATGTCCATCACACTTTGGCTTTATAGAGAGAATTCAAGACATAGTAACTGTCCAACTCTTGAATTTTCTCATTCTCTGTGTGTGGTGTGTGTGGTGTGGGTGTGTGTGTAGGGAGCTTAAACAAGACCTTTTGATTTCATAATAAGCAGGGCTTAGGGACGATAAAACTTGACATTCTTAACTGTTACTAGTGTCTGTCCCTATAGCCCGTGCAGTTATCTTCTTGTTAACGATGTAGAAGCCAGAGTCATAAACTGAGCATGGACCCAAGGCGCTACTGTAAATTGCAAATAGCATTCATGTGGTGTCTTTGACCTAAGACTAAATTGGGGTAGAGGGAAGAGAAAAAAAAGAGTTTTCGAGAGTGGAATAGAAGTAGAAGTCAAGGACAAAGAGTACACTAGTAGGATGGATATGTGCAAATGTTCCGTAAGCTTTTGCCATGAGATTTGTTTAGGTAGGCTTTTCATATCTGCAAGTACTCCTTTGCTCAGGAGCCAAGCAGTGGGTTGGGACAGCTTCTGCTTGTGTGTGTGTGTGTGTGTGTGTGTGTGTGTGTTGGCAATAATGCAGTCATGAGATAATACAAATGATCAGTGAGGGAATAATTAATGATGTGGCAGGGAATATTTTTTGATAAATGCTTGGGGAATGAGGTGACAGGCGTGAAATTAGAAAATTCCTTCAGCGATCTAAAATATAAATAGCTTTCGGAACTGAAAAGAGTTTCACAGCTGAAGATTTTATTGTGTTGAGAGGAAAAACTTTTTTCTCTCCCCCACTCCCTCCTCCTTTGCAAGTTGTTTGTCCATTCACAAAACAAATACTCTGAAGCCCAGCGCGGCTCATGGGAATAAATTTCAGGTCGAATTAGTACAGTTTCCTTGCTGTCAGGATGCTGGAATTAATGGTGTTTTGATGACACGAATTTTGAAGGGCAAACAAAGAAGCTGAAGGGAGAGAGACATGACTCCTTAGAAGCTTGGTCCTCCTCTCCCCCAGCCTCTCTTGTCTTCCCTGTCATCCGTCTGCCAATCTCCCTGTCCATGGTTAGTTAAAGGCGCTTTTTATCCTCTTTTCTTTCCCACAGAGTTTGCCAGATCCGGCCCGGTGCCTGGGTTCCAGGAGGACACGCTGCAGTTGGCCTTCATCGACTTGAGACAAGTAAGTCTTTGTGTTTTTGTTTTTTGTTTTTCTTTTAAGATGTGTGACTGAAGACCATCAGGTCTTAAGGAAAAGGGGAGGGGAGGGGGATTGGCGTTGGCGATTCACACTGGAGACCTAAGGGTTTTTCCCTGTGTTTGAGGCCACCTCTTTTATTTAGCTATCTGGGATCCTTAGCTATGGTGGAGTTAAAGGTTTTGTGGGTAGAAGGGAAGGCAGGAGGTGGGAGGAGGGACCCAGAGCGTAGAGGGACTCAAGTGACCCTCAAGTGATGTGACCCATTGTGCTATAGTTGGCTTCTGCAGACACAGCAGAAAGATAACTCCGCAGACCAATGCTAAGCAGGTGCACTGATGCAGAGACAGCCTGCCTGGGGACTTTTGTTTGTAGATAATGAGGGCAGCAGCATTTAAGAAAAATGAAATATTTTACATTCTGGATGGTTGGTTTGGCTTGTTGACTTTTTCCCTGCTGCCTTCAGTCTTCCCATCCCCTCCTTTGTAGAATGTGGTCAGCCAAGAGTGACTAAGTGGTGGTTTTAGAAGATGATTAGCAAAGGCCCTGACCAGTCATGCTAACCTGACAGGCAACCCTGTTAAAGTAGTGTTGATGAAAGCCAGTCGTCAGGCATACCTGAGCTTTGCGAGCCCATCAGTTAGAAAGAGTCATTCTCTAGGGCTGTTGCTTGCAGATCAAAATGGGCAGGTTGGTAGGCCTCGGTGGTTTGGGTAGAGAGGAACAGGATGGGCGGGGGCTGAAAGAGGGAGAGAGTTAACCGGGCTCTGTCATCTCTTCACTCTGAAGATGGATGGCGTTGGATAGAAAGTGTGAATGAAGTAAGAATCAATGACTGATGCTTCTCTCCTATTAAAACAATCTTTTTTTTTTTTGTCTGTTTTAAAAAGGGGGCTGGCTTTGTTTCTCCTGCCATAATGATGCAGTGCCTCTTGTTTTCAGAGCTGACATAGTTTGCATTCTGAAAACTTTTAGATGCCCAGAGTATTTCTTAAAGCTATAGGACCCCTTGTATTGGTAGTCTCCTTACCACTGTGACTCGATTCATGCTGGAACAGCTTTTAACCCATAATGGATGGCCTGAGCTACCCCTGAATCCTTGTGGATGGGTGGTGTAATCTGTCATCTGATGACAATTCTGGAAAGCCCTGTTAAGCAGAAAACAGAAAATTGTGTCTCTATAGACCCGCCAAAGTTTGAGGATTCAAGCCGCGTCCCAGATACGTGTGTCAACTTAATATTTGGGGGCCGAGGTGGGGGTTCTCGTACACATAAAGGCTTTCCCAGCATGGTCACAAATGGAGCTGAGTATCTCTTTCCACACTTATGACCTTCCACCTGTGGATTCAGCAACTCAACTGAGACATTCAGGTTTTAACCCCTTGGCTGATGTGAGACTGGGAGATTGGGATTTTGCCTTAGGGTTTTGTGGAGTGCTATCTGTTGGAATTTTCTCCCTTGTTTCTTCTCAGAAACTTCTGAGCCAATTGGCTTTTCTTGGAAAGCAGAAACTGAATTTCATTGGAGAGCCACATCCAAGGAAAAAATTTTTCCTTTCTCACTATTCATGAGAAGGAAGTGTGGTCATTCTCTCTAGTTTGTGGTTTTTGGTCCCTATGGAAAGCAACTGGTGTTCACAGAAAATGTTAACTAAGGGAGTAAGTTAGAAAACACAGCCAAAATAAGGTGGATCTGAGCCGGGGACGAATGCTCAAGTATTTGTGGGCTCTCAGTGAGCACTGGTGTTTATGCTTAAGTTCCTACTTGCTGTTACATTTCTGTTCTCAGACTTCCTTTTATGATATTTTAGCAGGAGAAACCAAAACTCCTAAATTTTACTAAGAAGAAGAGTATGTCTCTTCCTATTGAATCAATCACCTAATTTCTAGTTGTGTCTGTCTCTGTTAAAACAATAACTTTCCTAACCTAGACCATTTGAAAAACTTCCCCAGCTCTCAGGCTGTAGCTCTTTATTAGCAGCCCCCAGGTAGGTGGAATCATTGTGAGAAAAATTATCCCTCCCTGTTCTCTTCTGAAAATATTGATCTCTTTGCAGTCCATCTTCATTGTTCTCACAACTTGTTTAAAATGAGCATCTTTTTAAAAGGGGACTTCTTCTGAACTATGGAGATGTTCAAACTATCAGGAGAAAACCTGGGAGTATGTTTCCAAAGGAGATATCTGGACCTCAAATGAAGCATGATTAAGTGCCTTTGAGTATGTTGTCCTTCTGCATGTTTCCTTCGGAATCCCATAATAGAATTATGGAATTTGGGGGTTGGGGCTCATTTGAAAAATCATGCAGGATAACCTTTGACTTGATACTTGAAACCATGTATAACACCCAGACTGTGCCTGTGTATCCTCCTTGAAGAAAACTCGCCACCCCAAGACAGCAAGGGCCTCCTTATGACAACCTGATTATTAGAAAGATATTTCTTTTTTTTTTAATTTTTTTTAATGTTTTATTTATTTTTGAGACAGTGAGAGACAGAGCATGAACAGGGGAAGGTCAGAGAGAGGGAGACACAGAATCTGAAACAGGCTCCAGGCTCTGAGCTGTCAGCACAGAGCCCGATGCGGGGCTCGAACTCACGGACCGAGAGATCATGACCTGAGCTGACGTCGGCCGCTCAACTGACTGAGCCACCCAGGCGCCCCTAGAAAGATATTTCTTAAGTTGGCTAAAATCTGTCTCGCTGAACTCTGACCCTCTGGTTCTTTATGTTTTTATTAATGCATCACAACTTCGGGGACAGGCTTCCTCTCCTGATTTATTGAGCATCCTCTCTGCTAGCAATTGAGTCTTTATCACATGTATAGCATTGAGACCCACTCCTCAAGGAGTCCTCACACATTCGATTTTATGGAACAGATTGGAGACTCTACTCTCTTCGGTCTATGTGTTTCTTTCACATTGTTAACAACACAGATTTTTATCATTCTAACCGGTCTAAACCTCATTAGATCCTGATTCAGTTTTCTAGCTTAGTGACTGACTTAATCATCATGTTCTTTCTGAGTCTGACGTAACAATATTAAGCAGGCATGGCAGAAGTTAAAGGAAGAAGTTAAAGTTAGGGCAAGTTCTGGGGTGTGCACCCATGCAAAGCACCATGGTTACAGTGCAGCAAGGGTGTTCTTTTACTGTCATTGACTGTATCTGCCTCACTGCTTTATGAGCATGTTCATTCTGATCGTACTTTTGTGTTGCCTTGCTTTAGAGTGTTTCAGACACTGTCAAGTGAATAATTTTAAAATAATCAAAACACAGAATATTTGATGAGATCATCTCTGCATAGAGTGTAATAGCACAGTGTCATTTAAAAGCTATAGAAATTCAATTAGGACTCAATTTAGATACGGATAGCAAAACGATTCATCCTTTCCCACCTGTCCTGTCTATTCTCAGTCTCCTACTTCTTAAGGAAAAGAGTGAAATGACATCTTGACTACACAAGCTTTCATGATATTTTATATGCGTACAGCACTTCATAATGTACATTTACGTGCAAATCTCATTTGTCAGACTGCTAGGCTTAGAAAACCTGCTGTTAATGATAATGTGAATTAGACAGTGCAAATCAAAATCTCCTTTGCCACTAAATGTCCCAAGTCCATAAAAGGAGGATTGCAGTATGACTTCACATTCATGTGTTCAAATATGTGTGTGAATCGCTATCAAAATCCAACTTCGGGTTAATGTTAGATCTTGACAAGGACAACTTAAAGGGCCCACTTATTAGCTATCCTGAGGTGGCATATGCACTCCAAGTACTAGTAGCTGCCAGCCCTTAATGTTTCATCATTGGGAATTACCATACAAGGTCCATAGCAGATTCTCAGTAGTGACTGGATTCTCTACCAGTACTCTGGTTTGTGTTTTTCTTCTTTTGTTAAGCATTCAGTAGATAATACTAATGTATATTAGAATTTGAACTTCCGTTGATTTTCATTTCAGCTTATTTTGTCAAACTCTGAGTGCCTACCGTGAACAGAGCACAACCCCGGTGCTGTGGGAATACAGAAGTGAATATCATACAGTCTCTGACCTCCAGGAGCAAAGAAGTGATCAGCAAATACTTAATTTTAATATAAGTCAGTCTGTAGTGAGCATTACATTGGAAGGATGAAGCTATTACATATGTTTAAATTATTTCATTGTGTTTTGCTGCATAACAAAGCACCCAAATGCCTTGTCTTAAAAGAAGAATCATTTATTTAACTCAAGTTTCTACAGATGAGCAATTAGGATAGGTTCTGTGGGCTCACTCACACCTTGAGGTCAGGTACTAGATTCACTAGGAACTGCCTGGTCTAGGGCGTCTTAGCTAGACTGACTCTTCTCTGCTCCATGTGGTCTCTCATCCACCAGCAGCCTAACCCAGGCGTAATCACGTGGCATATTGGTAGGTTTCAAGAGAGCAAGGGGAAATATGCAAACCCCTTAAGGTCTACACTTGGAACTGGCAAGCCATCGTTCCCACCACATCTTATGGGCTAGAGCTGGTCACAGGGCCAGCCCAAAATCAAAGAGCGGGGAAATCAACTTCAGTTTATCCTCCGGTTGGGATATAAGACCTTTATACAAACTATGCATCTATAATTGCAGAAAGAGGCCATGGAGTGGAGAGGTCTTCGGGAGCCTAAGTAGTTATAAAATATTGCATTAAAATCGTGGAAAGTTCAACTGATAGAAACCAGGCATTGGTGAGGGAGGAAAGTGTTTTAAGCATAGAGAATAGCCAGTTTTAAATTTTGTTTAAAAACATATATGGCGTTGTTTTAACTAGGATCTAGACTATCTTTCCTTTTTTTTAAGTCTTAGACTAATCTTTTTAAAACCCCATTTCTTACTTTCTCTTCTACGTTTCTTTTACTATTCAGCTTCCTCATGGACCTGTTTTTTTGTTTGTTTGGTTGGTTGGTTTTGTTTATGTCTTCTCCTTCTCAGCAAACACTGCGTATTGTAGGCTACCCTGAAACATTTCACATTTCTGTTACATTCACTGTGAGGGAATCGTAACTTCCCTAGATAATTAATTATTTATATTACTCATTTAATTTCTGGCTGTTCACCATACATATTTGACCAACAGGAAAAGGTTTGAGTGGATTCTTTTCTTTAGTAGCATCACATTATTTTCTGTTCCTTGGCCCCAACTGTTGCTTACTTCCGATATACTAAGTTTTTATAGAGCTGAATGAACTAGGTTGTGACATTGCATCAGATCTCCTGAATGGAGCTTGTTGGCAACGACTCTCAAACAGCAAAGCCATCCCAAGATATCTGCGGCTTTTTTTAGATGGAGCTGGTGACATTCCCTCTAGGCCAGTTATTCCCCAATTTCTAAACGTTCTGACTAAAGTAAACACGGTGCATTTCCATTGCAGGCACTTAACTTGCCTTAACAACAACTCTAGGACCTAAGAGAAATAGTTGTATATTTCTTTGGAGACGTTGAAAGAATTCTGATGTTCGTGTTAGAGGCATAAAAGTGAAATCAGGACCGTCCGCTCCGTCAGGTATGAAACCTGAGAACAGCTCAGAAACTATGCAGAACTGCCCTTCCTGTTTCCCAGCCTGTCTTCATTCTGTTCAGTAAAGTTTTGGTTTTTGAATCAAATTGCCTACTTTTCTTCTTTATTCTGCCCCCAAGTCTAATGAACAACCACTCCCACTAAGAGGAACATCCCCCCTTTGCTCTACTGATCTAGGCTCATGTGGAAAAATCTTAACTTTGCTTAATAACCACTTACGTGTTAGCCTCAGTAGAATACCAATTGATAGAAAAACTGAATTTGTCTGATACCGCACCTAACAAGATGATATATAGTCAATAGAACTTCTTTTCTTAATGTTTCTCCCTAGCCAGTCTAAACAACCCCTAACTTTTAGGAAACTACAGAGGAGGCCTGCATCAGGGTAAGGCGGGCCCACATCTCAAAAAGGCCTCAGGTGGCAATCTTCTACATTTCGTCACAACGGTTAAGCCCTTTTTAACAGGAAGAAAGTCATTTCCCACATGTACTTCTTAATACTGGTTTTTAACTTGCTGGGATGTAACCTGGAGGTTTTGGTGGGGGGCGGGGGATGGCCTATAGTTTTCCTAAATGTTTACTGAGCAGTTGCCAAGGAGTCATGGTGGAGAAAATGAGAGGTGTGGGGAGAGTTGGTAGGGGGATGTTTTTGTGAAAGGATGTTCTAGGTGGAGGAAAATAGAGTGGTATGTAAATCCTCAAATCCTCTGGTAGTGAAGTATATGGGCCAGTTACGCTGGAGGTAGAACTACTCTCCCAAGTGCTCACCTGAAATATTCTGTTGACCTTCGGATTGTGTATGATCTTGAATAAATAGTGGCCTGTAAAACTGGGAGTCATCTGCACCAGGGTTCAGAAATCAAATAGCTCGATAACTCATGGAATTGGAAGATGCCATTGCTATGACTAATGTGGATGGAGGGGTCAGAAGGAATGGTTTAAGCCATTAAGCACATTATCTTAGAAAAGATCATCTGCACTACTGGTGTGGTAGCATGTATATGTGGTTAAATGTCATTTCAGAAATGAAATCCAGAGTCACCCTATCCCAAAGGCATTGGTGGTTGGAAGAAGATAAAGTAATAATAACAGACTATCTGCACAAATCTCTTTGCTGAGACAGAGGTACTAAAAGTTCCTACAGACCCTAGTCCATGTTTTAACATAGATAAAGCAAGCAAACTTTATAGACCTCCCTAAATCAGAAGTATTCATTCATTCATTGGACACTGTCCCTAGCACTATTATAGTGACTCTAGTGGTGTAGTTGGGAATAAAACAACTGCATCCAAGGGGTTGCCAGTTGGTCTCGATTTTGATTCTTTTTTATATTGATGCTGTATTGGTCAGTTTTAGGGACAGCCGCAGAGCTTTCTGCAAATCCCCAGGGCCAGCCCAAGTCTGTTGTACACCGATACACAGGCTTTCAGAAAAGAACCTGTAGCTGTGATTTGGCAGCCCGGCATACATAAGATGGCCATCTTGAAACGCTTCAGAGGGTGGTCCTTTGGTGTTTGAAAGTAGGGTTTTCTGGTTGTTTTGACAAAATTGTTGTGCCCATGTTATTTTGACAGCACCAGGGTGATACCTTTAACCTCAAAGGAATCTCTGACCGCAAATGATTCCTGTTCCCGAGCTGGGGAAAGCTTACGCCTTTGGTCTGGTTCTGTAAAAAACAGAGATAGGAACGTTTCTGAGAATAGACTCCACCGAGCTAGACTTATGACCTCATGTAAGCCAAGGCTAGATCAGCACACACAGGATGGGGCACAGGTAGATAAGGTCTTCAGCCATTGAGATAGATGCTCCTGCTGCCACTGAAAATCAGGTATCTTTCCTTATGTAACTGGGCTGCCATGGAAATTTTATAGAAGGAATTGCCAGTAATATGTAACACATTCTGGGATTTACCCAGTGCCCTTGGTTGATTGGAGGAAAGTCTATTCTAGAACTGCTGAAACTTTGTCTCACTTCATACTAACCTCTCAACTAGGGAAGGAGATGCACTCAGAAATTCTGTCTGAGGTTTTTTTGTTTGTATGTTTGTTTGTTTTGATTTAACATAGAATCCATTTTTTTTTCCAGAACAGGATCTCATGAAATAATATCTGAGCAGGTGCGACTCTTTGGTATAGGAAATCATGTACGATGTTATTTAAATGCTAGGGAAAAAAAAAAAAACCAGACATTTTAACGGTCCAAATGACATCATAGCATGTGGGGATGGCCATTTTCTATTCATTGTCCTCTCACTATGGAAATCATTTTAGCAGTTCAGAAGTCTAATTTCTTAAAGTCTCATGGAGTTGTTTCAAGAGGTTGGGAATCAGAGAAAAGGGAGCATGTATTAGTAGTGGATGCCAGCCACATTGAGATCATGATAGTTTATAAGAGGTAGATTCCTCATTGATTTTTCACAGTGGAGAATAGTTGGGGTCCATGAAAGGAAGGTGAAAAGGTCTGATGAACACCGCTTTGTATTTTCCAGGGGCTTTGCTTTTCCTCAGAGAGGAAGCTTAGCCATTTAGCATGAATGTAGGTGGGAGACACTCGGTTCTTTGCCCATTTGTACTTGGTAAAGTGGTAGCTTCTGAGCCTCTTTGAAGGCCCTCCCTCTTATAGACAGTTTGTGTGTCTGGAAATGCTGACTCGTGAATGACAGGCGCTGTGGGCCCTGTCAGGGTCCTTAAGCTGTATTAATAGCAGTTATGTGGAAAGAAGTTATGTGGAAGGAACTTTAGCTAGCTAGGAGCAGTTGTGGATAATCTTTTGGGTAGTAGGAGACAAAACACCAGACGTTGGATGTGTTTTCCCATGAACAATACATTGGGTTTAGCCTTTGACTCATGGATCGTCCCAACCCCAGGTTAACATTATCCATTGTTGCCGTCAACCCGTATTGGCACAGTCTCAGGTTAGATAGGAAGTCTAATCTAAAGCTTGCTCAACAGAGTTGTCTAGCACTTCCTACTTGGCAAAGCTGGGCCACTTAGGGGTTCCACCAGAGCATACAACAGCCTTTCCAGTGTATGCTAGACATACTTTTTCCAGAAGTGTGCATCTAGTCTGCAACTATCTTCTACCCCTTTGCTCCAATAGCATGATGGCCGCTTTTAAAGTGGGTGCAATGCCAGTGTCACTCTGGATAGCCTTATAGCCAAGTCTGTCAGTTCAGAGGCTAGAGTTTTGTTCCATTTCAAGCTCTTGTGGGAGGAGCTAATAAGCATAGCGTAGTGAAAGCCACCTGGTAGTTTCTCCCTTTGCTCACGGACAGCGTTGGTGATCCTCTGACCGAGGTAACCTGTGAGGCATGCTGCCTGGGCTAGCATGAAGTTCTGCACCGCTGTCTGCATCTCCCAACACGCCAAGCCTCAGGAACTTGGGAGGCTTCTCCCGTATCTCAACACACAGCCTGACTATGCAAACCCACACACGTGGAATTGTGGATTTTCTGAGATAATCACATCTTCGGGAGAAAGGTCAAGTGAGTCATTACCAATGAATTTCCCTGGAAGTAGCAGTGGTATCAAAGTCTGTCGCAGGAGTACTGGCAGCATTAAATAAAACTTGATGGATTCTGAACACACATCTCATCTTCATTAACTGCACTGCCTTAGTGTCCTACTAGAGAACACTTACAAGCCTGGAAAGGGCAAAGAGCCAGGCCTCAATCTAACTAACTACTGCATCTATTGACAGCCGCTGGAGGGCAGCAGAGAGTGACAACAAAGGTCCAGATTTAGGGAATTGAGGCATATTTCAATTTGCCAAGGAAGAAGCCCCCTTAACTGTAAAAGAACTCACTACCTAGGAGCCACAGTTGCAAGCCTGGGCTCCTGGAGAACAAGGACCAAAAAGAGCATCTAGCATCTACAACCCTGATCTGAAAATTAAAACCCTCCTTCTAGGCAGGTTCCTAGGAATGCATAAAGAAATGAGATAAGACTGACTGGGAAAGGGCAACCAGACAACATCAGTAAAGTAGGAAACCAAAAGGATAGTCTAAAATGTTAAGTCTCAAGAGGGAAGCAAAGATGGAATAGGAACCAAATGAAAGAAAGCTACAGTGGAAGGCAATCCAGACTGAGCAAGTCGCAGAGGCAAAGATAGAGTCAGGAAAGACTGACTCCCTGAGACAGGTATACCTAGGAAGGAGCCTTGTGTAGGGCACATATCATGAGGCAGGGAGCTGCAAAGGGACCAATTTCAGACACAACAGTCAGATCTGTGAGAGTCTCATTTTTAAAGTAGCTCCTTCTTGATTAACCAGGATCATTTCTTTCTTAGTCTTTCTTGATTTCAAGAACAAAATGACTCATTGAGAATATGGCCAGAGAGGATGATATGACTAAGGGATTCTTATGTGTGAAATGAAGTTGAACTTGGTCATGAAGCCCTTCTGGTAGCACTGGTGTAGAAGGACAGTTCACTTTCCTTGATTAGCTTCTGGTGTTCCCTTCTCACATTTTATTCTGTAATATTTGCTAAGAATATCCAGTGGAAAAGAAAAACTGGCCCTGGCAAACTAGTTACGTAGGCAAGATCCTAGTCAATCCGGGGGCTTCAGATCTGTTCCCAGTAGGTTAGCAGAGAGCTGGTTAGTCTCTTCTAAATGCTGAACACTTAGCAATTTTCCAAATCCTGTAAGTGTGGAGAAACAAAACTCTCGGTTGGCCTCTTAAACTTCTAGTGTCTCCCTTCTATGTCTCAACCCCTTAAACATTGGGAAAATTAGGACTCTCCCATATCCACAAATTCCAGGAACCCTGTACTGGGCGTTAGGACAGCGTGAAGTTTGGAATTGGACAGACCTGGGTTACTAGCTGTGACATTTGGCAAATTATTTGACCTAAGATGCAGTTTCCCGCTATCTTTGATTATATGCTTACTAAATATTAAGTAACATGATTATGTTATCTTATTGAATGCTTACTCCAGCATTTTAAGCCTTATAAATTATTATAAAGTCTTCTTTTTTTATAGCACAGGGTCTGTTTTCAGTATGTTAGTTCATAAATATAATGAATGACTAAATAAATTATGATATACCTAAGTGTCACTCATCAATAAAAAGGAACTATTTGATAATCCAATTCTAAAATTTATATAATGTTCTAGAAAATGCAAACTAATCTATAGGGACAGAGAGTAGATCAGTGCTTGGGAACAAGGGGACAGGACTGATGAGAAAGAAAGACAAGGGAGCTTCTTGGGATGATAGAAATGTTCTTGGTGGTGGTGGTAGTTACATAGATGTATTTATCAAAACCCATGGAACTGTATGCTTAAAATAGGTTTATTTTTATTGTATATAAATTATATCTTAATAAAATTGATTTTAAAAAGTAAGTCTAAAAAAATGTAAAATAACATTGTATCTATAAAATTCTAGAATTTATATTCTTATTTTCATTCCGTGTAGTATTTTGAGCTTCCTCCATGGTATTGAATGTATCAGTAGCTCATTTTTTAATTGATGAGTGAGATTTCTCTATATGGATATATAATAATTTAGTTAGTCATTCACCTGTTGTATTTATTAATATTTTGTTGTTTCTCGTCTTGGAATACTATGAACACGGCTGCTATGAGCATTCATGTACGAGTGCTTTTGTGGATAAATGTTTCTATTTCTCTTGGGTAGTACATGCAGTGGAATTGCTGAGTCCATGGTAAGTGTATGTTTAACTTTATTTTTAAAAATGTCAAACTCTTCCAAAGTGGTTGTGCCATATTCCACACCCACCAGCAGTGACCGAGAGCTCAGATGTTTACATATTCTTCAACGCTTGGTGTGACGGTCTTTTGTCTGTTGGTTTATTGAGGCCAAATTTATGTATAGTAAAATTAGTCCTTCTTAGATATACAGCTCTGTAAATTTTTACAAACTTATGCAATTATATAACCGCCACAAAAACCAAGAATATTTCCATCCTCAGAAAATTCTTTACGCCTCTGCAATGAGTCTCCTCTTCCAATTCCCAGCTCCTGGCAATGACTGCCCTGATCTCTGACACTATAGTTTTGTCATATAAATGGAGTCATACTTTTAATTTTGGCCTCTCACACTTAGCATAATGCTTTTGAGATTCATCCATATTGTTGCATTTATTAGTAGTCCATTCATTTTTATGGCAGAATGGTATTCCATTTTAGGGATTGTTTACTCATTCATCAGTTGATGAATATTTGAATTATTCCCGGTTGGAGCTTTCATGAATAAAGCCATTTGTGTAAAGGTTTTTGTGTGGACATGTGTTTTTATTTTTCTAGAGTAAATACTTAGGAGCGAGATAATTGGGTCATAGAGAAAGTATATGTTTAACTTGCAAGAAGCTATCAAGCTCTTTTCCAAAGTGCCTTTACCATTTTCCGTTTCCATCAGGAATATATGAGAGTTGCAGTTGCTCTTTACCCTGACTAGTATTTGATATTGTCGATTTTTTTTATTTGCACCATCCTATTAGGTATGTAGTAGGATCTTGGGGTGGTTTTAATGCATATTCCCATAGTGACTATTGATGCTGAATTTCATTTTGTATACTTATTTGGCATCCATCTCTCTCCTTTTGTGAAGTGTTTGTTTGAGTCTTTTGTCCAGTTTTTAAAATAATTCTTATCATCGGGGTGCCTGGATGGCTCAGTCGGTTGAGTGTCCAACTTCGGCTCAGGTCATGATCTCACGGTTCGTGAATTCGGGCCCCGCATCAGGCTCTTTGCTGACAGCTCAGAGCCTGGAGCCTGCTTCCGATTCTGTGTCTCCCCTGTCTCTGCTCCTCCCCCACATGCACTCTGTCTCTCTCTGTCTCTCAAAAATAAAGAAAACTAATAAAAAAAAATTTTTTTTTAATCTTATTATTGAGCTGTAAAAGAATTTTCTATATTCTGGTTAATGGTCCATTATCAGTTATGTGTTTGGCAGCTTTTTTCTCCCAGTCTGGCTTTTTGTTTTCTTAACAGTATCTTCTGAAAAGTTTGCATTTTTTATTTTAATAATACATAATAATGATATCATTTTTTTTCATTGCTTAGGACACATAGACTTATGTGTCCTATCTTAAGAAATGTTTACTTAACCCAAAGTTACAAAGATATCTCCTATGTTTTCTCCAAAGATTATAGTGTTAAGTTTTACATTTAGGTCTCTGATGATAATATTTTGAATTAATTTTTCAGTGTAATATAAGATATGGTTATGTTTTGAATTTTTATGTAGAACCTATGGTTGTTCCAGCCCTGCTCATTCCAAAAGACTATGCTTTCACTGGTGATTTGCCCTGACACATTTAATAAAAAGTCAATTGACCATGTATGTATTGTGCTATTTCTGGACTTTATGTTCTGTGCCATTGATCTGTGTCTGTCCTTTTACTGTGTCTTGATCTTACTTTTCTGTTAATCTTGAAATCAGATAGTATGTTATGAACTCCATCTTTTTTTTCAAAATTCTTCTGTTTATCCTAAGTCCTTTACACAGATATCTTAGAATCGACTTGTCGATTCCTACAAAAAAGCTTGCTAGAATTTTGACTAGGATTTTGCTGGATTCTTAGATCAGTTTGAGAATGGACATTCTGGCACTATTGAATCTTCTAATCCACATATATAGTCTATCTCTCCATTTACTTATGTCTTTGGTTTCTCTCATCGGTGCTTTGTATTTTTCAGCAAACTTTGCGTGTGTTTTGTAAGATTTCTCTCAAAGTATTTCATGTTCGTTGTAAATGGTGTTGTTCTTTTAATGCCAGTTTTTAATTGTTCATTGCTAGTGTATTGAAACAATTGGGATTGGGATTTGTATGTTGACCTTGAATTTCAAACTTGTTAAACTCACTTATTAGATCTAGTGGTATTTTATACATTTGGGGGCATTCTCTAGGTAGACATTTATGACATCTTTGAATACAGTTTTACTTCTCCCTGTCCAAACTAGATGCCTTTTATTTCTTGCCTGATTGCACTGGGACCCCCACCACAATGTCAAATAGAAGTACTAGAACAGATATCCTTGCCTTGTTCCTGATCTTACTGGGGAAGTATTCAGTTTTCACCATTAAATATAATGATAAGTGTAAGTTTTTAATGTCCTTCATCAGTTGAGCAAGTGTCTTTTAATTCTTAATTTGCTTAGAGTCTTTCTTATGAAGGGGTCGTCAGTTTTATATTCTATCATTAGCCATTATTATTTTTGAACTTAGAAGTTATGTCTAATGTTTTGTTTTTACACTGAAGTCGTAAGATATATACTCATAATTTGAGGATTTTTTTATCTGAATTACTTCTAAAAGTAATTTATTTATACAAGAGTTATAAAAACATTTGTATGGCTTTTCAATGTATTGCTGGTTCCTACAACAAAGGGTTATACCAACTTACAGACCCTAGCTGTGTGTTCGTGCACAAGTTTTACATTAGCCTCACCAACATTGAGTCTATAATATGTAAATTTTAAGTGTTTTGGTTAACCTAATAGGTACTAGAGGGTACCTTATTCTTTTCTTCCACACTGTTTTCTTTTTTTGTACCCGTGAAAAATACTGAGTGGCTCATGAACATCAGTGAGGGTATGACTTTACCAGCGTCCAATTTTCAGTTCTCACTGCCATGTCCTGTGGTATGTTTTTTGCAATCCAATTTGATGTATCCATCATTTAAATTTAGCTTATTACAATCTAATAAGAAAGGTGAGACTGATACTTCTAAAAAGTTAACTATCCAGAAGAAGCAGCATATGATTTAAGTGCCAAATTCAATAGCATGTAAGCATGCTATTGCATGACTTCGGAGGAGAGAGGTATGGCTGTGCCATTAGAAGTGATGATTCTTGCCTTTTTGGTTATTGTTGTTATAATAAGTCAGTAGGAGCTGATTTTCTTTCTTTTATTTGGGGTATTTATTTTTTCTAAAAGCATTCTATGACAAAAGATTTGAGATTTGCTATTCATGGTGTCTGTGAAAATTGTGGTCATCTGGAGAAATTTAATCCCATGCTAAGAATAAAAAGTATTCAAACTATTATTTCATCTCAGTGTTACTACAGAAAAAAGAGCAAATTAGCCTTCTATTGGCTGGCAAAGTCAAGGTGTAACTTCTCTATTTTCTGGACAGTGCTAAAAAATACACTCTAGAGACTTAATCTGTAGATTGAGATGTTCGTCTAAGCCAAACATCAATCATAGAGAGGCCTCCCAAATTCTCCCCAGATCTCTATGCTTTGGGCCTGGTCGAGGTGAGCAGCAGGTTTTCTATGCAATGGTATGACCTCTTTATGAGCTACTACTTGTATAGTCTGTAGTGTTCAGTGATGTCAGATCACAGGAGACTTGGAGAGACTGTGAGGACAAAGTGGTTCTCGGAAGCTACTGGTACACCAAGACTATATTAAAAAGAGCTACCTCAGACCATAGTAAGTTGATGATGTCATTAAAAGTGAATACGTGTTATGAGGTAAGGGGATATGTAATGATTCACTTCAGGGCATATACTGCTTATCATTTGTCACCACAGCATTTGTGCATGTGGTGCAGTGTGGTGGTGGTCATGCTGGTGTGTGTGTCTGTGTGTATTTTTCCATGCGTGCTTGTCTGCTCTAAATCCAAGTATGGTTAGAGTTCCATATGATGCTGTTAATTTTACCTTCCCTTCTCACGTCTGATAGAAATCATTAAAAGAGAGAAGGTGGTTTTCCATGTGATTTCTCTGGGATACCAACGTCCCATATCTATCTTTCTATCTTTGTGGAGAAGCACTGCCCCCTTGATGAAGTGACAGTGAAAGGAGACAGTTAATTTCATTGGTGGGAGGTAGTGATAGGTTTGGGGGAAGCAGCACAGGAGTGGATATGTTCATGGTTCTTTCTGTTAAGTATGAAACTCTATTTTATTCTTCCTCCTTCTCTTGCTCTGTTTTATGTCTCTGCCATGGAGGATCTTTTATTTCTTTTCTTCGTTCTGCCACCTGCTATTTCTTTAAAACACAATTATGATCCTGTCATTTGCCTGCTTACAAAGCCTGAAAGCTCCCTGTTGCCTGAAGAACAAAGGACAGACCCCTAGCAAAGCAATTCTGATGCCTGCTTGTCTTTCTGGTCTCCTTTTCCTGTCACTCTTCCCCATGTGGAAACTCTTCCCCAGTTTCCACACCTCCCCGGTTCCAAAACTGGGTAAGCTTTAGGCCCCTTCTGCCTATCATACAGTGTGCTCTCTTGGTAGAGTGACAAACTCCTTCCCTTCCCTCACAGCTTGGCTCAAATGTCATCTCCTTTATAAATTCTTCCCAACCTCCTCAGACAGATTTAATTGTTCCCCCTTTGGGTCTCTGACATTTTGTATGTCCCTTCATTACTAATTCTCTTATAATTACTTGTTTAATCATCTCCGTTCTCCATTAGATTCTGTGTTCACCAAGGGCAGGAACCCTGTTTTATTTATCCTTGATTTCCCCCTCCCCCAGGGGGTAACATAGTCCTATTACATGTAATGCTTTCGTAACTGCTTGCTGAATGCATTGACCTAATATTGTTTGTGGCATTTCAGAAGTAAATGGAATTAGATGGAGTTTCTGAATAATATTTATCCTCAAACTCCCTTAAATAAATAGTACTCATCATTTTTCTCCCACCATGTGCTCTTAATTTTCACTTTAATCTCATTAAATGAAGTGCAGGAGTCACAGCCCTGGGGAAGGCAGGACTCAATACAGGGAAAGGATAGGCTCACTGGTAGTCCCCCGTACCTAGTGCGTGAGGTCTTCTCTGGTGAGAACCATGAGGAAAGGCTACCTAGGAAGAGCATTGTGCTAGATGCTTCGTGCCGGGAAGGAAAATAGCTCCTCACCTGATAAATTATTCTTACTGCTTCAACAGGAGATGACTTCTCAGATGAAACACTTGATCGTATTCTTCCAACGCGGGTGAGCACCCGTGTCAGGTGTCAGGTGTTGCCTTTCTATTTCTATTCCCAAATGGGGGCCATTTTCTCAATGAAAATCCATCCTTGGAGTTCATCCAGAATTTCAGCCTTGTTGTATCCCTCTGAGACATATGTGGCCTACTAGTGGAGCTCCAAAATTAGGCCAGAATGTCAATTCAAACTCTGAAACCATTTCAAGATATTGAAATCTTTCTAGGGTTGACATCCAGAGCAGTTTACAAGTAACTCCTGGTGAGAAAGTGAGGAAGGTTGAATGAAAGTGATTAAAGTGTTCAGCATGTAACATGGCCTCATTCTTCATGCCAGAAATATGCTTATCTTCATCATGGATGATAATAAAAAAACTCCTAATGTGTTGTATTTTATTATAGCTTAAAATGTTCTAATTTCAAATTTATTACGATGCTATGCTAATAAAAACAGGATTGCACTGGTATCAAAACAGGCACATAGATCAATGGAACAGAATAGAGAGCCCAGAAATAAGCCCCTGCATATATGGCCAATTAATTTACAACAAAGGAGCCAAGAATATACAATGGGGAAAGTATCTTTAATTAATAGTGTTGAGAAAGCTGGACAGCTACATGCACAAGAGTAAAACTGGACCACTGTCTTACACCATACACAAAAATTAACTCAAAATGGATTAAAGACTTGAACATGAGACCTGAAACCGTAAAACACCTAGAAGAAAACATAGTTGAGTGAACTTTGACATCAGTTTTTGCAATGATTTTTTTAATTCATCGCCAAAAGCAAAGGCAATTAAAACAAAAATAAACAAGTAGGAATACCTCAAGCTACAAAGCTTCTCCACAGCAGAGGAAACCATCAACAAAGTGATAAGGCAACCTACTGAATGGGAGAAAATATTTGCAAATTATATACCCAGTAAGGGGTTAATATCCAAAATTTATAAAGAATTTATACAACTCTATAGCAATAAAATCCCCAAACCAATTTAAAAATGGGCAGAAGAAGGGTGCCTACGTGGCTCAGTTGGTTGAGTGTCCAACTCTTGATTTTGGCTCAGGTCATGATCCCAGGGTCATGGGATCAAAACCTGCATCGGGCTCTGCACTGAGTGTGGAGCCTGCTTAAGATTCTATCTCTCTCTCTCCTTCTGCCACTCGTTCTCTCTCTCTCTCTCTCTCTCTCTCTCTCTCTCTTTCTCTAAAATAGAAAAATAAAAAAAATAAATACTTTTTAAAAAATAGGCAAAGGATCTGGATGGACATTTTTCCAAAGAAGACATACAGATGGCCAACGGATACACAAAAAGATACTCAACATCACTAATCAGGGAAATGGAAATCAAAACCACAGTGAGATATCACCTCATACGTTTTAGAATGGCTATTATCAAAAAGACAAGAAATACCAAGTGTTGTCAAGGATGTAGAAAAAAGGGAACCCTCATTTCCTGTTGGAATATAAATTGATGCAGCCACTATGGAAAGCAGTATGGAAGTTCCTCAAAAAGAATTTAAAACATAACTACCATAGGATTCAGCAGTTCTACTTCTGGGTGTTTGTCCAAAGAAAACAAAAGCACTAACTCAAAAAGATATCTGCACCCCCATGTTCACTGCAGCATTATTTACAATAACCAAGATATGGAAACAATCTAAATATCTACTGACGGATGGAATGAGTAAAGAAGAACATTTTTCAGCCATTAGAAAGAATGAAATCTTACTATTTGTAACAACATGGATGGACCTTGAAAGCATTATGCTATGTAAAATAAGTCAGACAAAGACAAACACTGTATGATCTCCCTTATATGTGGAATCTAAAACAAGCAAATAACAATAAACCACAAGCTCATAGAAAGAGAGAACAGATTGGTGATTGCCAGAGGCTGAGGGTGGAGGGAGTGGGTGAAATGCATGAAGAGGAGTCAAAAGGTACAAAATTCCAGTTATAAAATAAATAAATCATAGGGATGTAGTGTACGTAATAAGAAAAAAATTCTGTAACTATGTATGGTGATGATGTTACCTAGACTTATTGTGGTGACCATTTTGTAATATATACAAATATTTTATCATTATGTTGTACACCTGAAACTAATATACATCAATGATACCTTAATTTAAGCCTTCTAAAACTAAGTCCCTGATGTCCTCATCCCCCTCCCCTCCATGAACATCTGTTCTTTCTTCAGTCCTCCATATCTCAATGAAGAGCAATTCTGATCTTCTAGAAATAGAAACCTGGGAGTCATCCTTTACTCCTTTCTTTCTCTCATATCCCACACCCAGTCTAAGCAAGCTGTGTTTTCTCTCCCTTCAAAATATATCCAGAAACCAACCATTTATAACTATCATTTCACCCTTCTGGACTCAAGTAACAGCTATTTCTCACTGTCTTCTTGCAATAGTTTCTTCATTGTTCTCCACGATTGTGCCTTTGCTCCTCTACAGACCATTCTCAATATGGCAGCAGCATGAAACAGTTAAAGCAAAAGTCAGATCATGTCACTTCTCTGTCTAAAACCTCACAGTGGTATCCCATTTCATTCTAAGTAAAAGCCAAAGTGCTTTCAGTGACCTACAAGGTCCTATAGAATCTTTGCTCACACGTATCCCTTAACTCTCTAACCTCCTCTTGTACTGCTTTTCTTCTCACTCTGCTAGCATCTATATTCTTTCTCAAACGTGGTACACTCCCATATCAAGGCCTGTGTACCTGATGTTGTCTCTTCCTAGAAGGCTCTTTTGCAGATATTTATATTGCTTACTCCTTTATCTTCCTCAGGTCTTTATTCAAGTCATCTCAAGTTCACCTTCTCTTGGAGACCTTTGCTATTTAAGATTGTTGCTTTTCTCTCCCACTGCCTCTGCAACCCCACCACCCAGTCAAAAACCAGAGTAAAACTCTCTATTCCCTGCCTTATTTTTCTCTAACAAATTTATCATCTGGTATATTTTATACCTTACATATCTTGTTTAGTTTGTTTTCTGTCCACTAGAAAATGATTCACGCAATCGTGGATTTTGCCTGTTTTGTGAGTGGTTTTTTGTTTAATTTTTTAAAACGTATTTATTTATTTATTTAGAGAGAGAGAGAGAGAGCAGGGGGAGGGGCAGAGAGAGGGAGAGAGAATCCCAAGAAGCCTCCACACTGTCAGTGAAGAGCCTGATGTGTGGCTTGAACTCACGAACCATGAGATCGTGACACAAGCCAAAACCAAGAGTCGGACCTTAACCGACTGAGTCACCCAGGCACCCCTGTTTTGTGAATGATTTTATTTTTAGTGTTAGAACAATTCCTAGCACATGGTAGCCTTTCATTAAAGGGAAAAAGTTTCATCTCTGTATGTTTGCCTTAGTTTTAAGTACCCAGAGGTTAATAGCCTTTTAGATATGAATTGTTCTGCAGAGTAACTGATGTACCATTAAAAGTAGAGATTTCAGAGAGTTTTTGATCCGTGGCTTAAAAATTGTGTTGTACATATTGGATATAAAGTGTATACCTTTTAACAAGATAGAGAAAGGATATTTCCTAAAAATATTCTTGGGTGTAGGTATCTTTATAACATAGATTGATGGAGACTTGCTGATAAATGTCCCTTCCTAAAAACATGTCATCCAGGATGATGAGGTTGATGGTAGTGATGTTGATGGGATTAAGTATGGAGACGAAAACTGTGAGCCAGTTGGGAAAGTCTGATCACAAGTTGCAGTAAAACTTAAGGCAACCCAACTTACCAAGAAATGCAGAAGTCACTTGAAAATGGTCAAAGTAACCCAACAGAGCAGTTGGGGAGGGATGTTTTGGTAAACTGAAAATTGACTCCTGATTGGAAAAGTGTGTTGTGACTTTTACAGAAGATTTTTAATGTTATATATGAATGGACTCACCTCTTTTCTTCCAGGAGAGTCAGTAGGGTATGATGATATACAGAAAGTTGGGGAAATCAAGGGATACCAGGTGATATGATAATGTGATAACCTGGGATGCTGAGTTCAGTAAACAAGAAGAGAGAGGCAGGAGAAGTCTTCCCTGCAACTGTGAGAGTTTAAGTACGGTATCTTGGATTAAAAAAACAAAGATACTAAAATTGTATAACCTAAAATTAGAGTCTACAAATTCAGTAGCCCATCCTGAGAAGTGGCAGAGAAATCTGAACTAAGATATCCAGGGCTAATTAGGCACCTTTTGTTGCTTTCCTTATGCCCTTCTCCTTCATCCCCTTTCTTGGTGTGGGCATCAGGCCCACAGAAACCCAGAGAACGGAGAATGATCTGTGGAGTACACAGCCTGCTGAAATCTCCCTCTGCTTTTACAGAGGGCAGCTGGCAACTGTGCACTATCCTTAAGTAGCAAATTGTCTGGAGAGGGATCATAGGACTTAATCTCTAAATCTGCAACTGGCTAATTGCATAGATGCTAGGGTTGGAAGGCTTAGATGGGCCAAACTGACTCCTTGAAATGTGGATTTTCTTTTCTTTTTTAACTTCCCAGTCTGGAACAGCATAAACTAGTTGTGGTTTTACGTTAGTCGTATCCTGTAATGTGCTGAGCGGCATAGGCTTCAGAGATTTCTTTATTGTGGCTCCTGCTTTTTATGAGTTTATGGTAATAGAACTAAAAACGTCTTGGCAAAAAGTCAGATGTGGCAGAGGTGAAGCCATTAACCTTTTTTTCCTACTTCATCTTTCCCATTTCCCGCCCCTCCCCCCCCCAGAATCCAGTAGTAATTATAAATATGCACATACTTCTAATCTCTTATGCACATACTGCATCTTGAGTTGTGTACTGTCTTAACCATCTTTTAGGTGCACGGCCTTTGGGAGAGAAGTAGAGCTCATTGCTTTTCAGGAGCCAACCCCTATTAGTATTGAAGAGATCTTCTTTGGGCTCAGAGATGATAGAACAGAGTTTCCGGTAGAGCTGAGCCTAAAATTGCTTACAGTGGCAAAGATTGGCATTGTTTCACCCACACTTTTGTCCTCCTCTTGAGGCCCCAGAATAGAGTGCCTGACAGATTAGAATCCAATTTGGGGACTAATAGTAGAGCCACCTCCTGTTCACTACCCCAAGATGGAGAACGTTGAGGGGAAGTCAGAATATATGTGATGATGCCAGAAACTAGGTTATCCTGGGAAAGTCTCTTCCTTATGTTTTAATTTCTCCAGTGTAAAATGAAAAAATTAGGTTAGATAATATTCATGTTCCCTTTGATGTCTTATGTTCTGTGATTGTGGATCATCTTTACTGGCTTTAGACTGGCCCTTTTTCAAGATGGTTTCTTCCTTAATTTCTTATAGATACTTGCTTAGAATCCCTTTATTTCAGTTTTAGAAGATAACATGTATTTAATAGGAAGAGTTTTAGCTTTCCTATCACTGATGATCCTCAGTTTATAACACAGGATCTACCCAATTCCTTTAGTTAAATTAATATTTATCAATCCACATGTCTATGTCTCATAGAATTTATTTGACTCTGTTGGAAAAAAAAACAATATTGATGTCAGGAGTCTCCCTGATTGCTTTCTTTTCTTGAAAACCTGAGGTAAGGATCTTGCTTATCCCCGTGGAACTGCCATCTAGCTGTTACAGCTTTCCACAGCTACCTTGCTTTAGGGAGTTCTAGCAATGATCTATTATTCTATTGCCTAGAGCAAGATGTTCCTGGAAAAGAAGTCTCTGAATGTTCAGCCAATTTAGCAATTCATTGGCTGAGTGTTCTGAGGTATTTCAGGATATTATGTGCAAAATTGACATTTGTGTGGTCACTGCCCAAGTAGAAGCACCATGAAAGATGACTGGATTAGGAGGATGTAAAAGACTAGGCAAAAGAGTTTTGAGAAAATTATTTCCAGGTTAAAAAGAGGAAATCAGTAAGTCATGAACAGGCAAAACTTCACATAAGCATCTTCAAGATCAGTGTCCCTTTGGATCTACCTCTTTGATTGCTTCTTCTCAGGCTCTTTTTTTCCAGGGGAAGATGGGGAGGTGAGGAGAGGTTCTTTTTTTCTATCCATTTCTTAATATCGTACTTCAAGGTTCCGAACCTCAGTTCTGTGAGTCCTCTGTTCTTCCTACCCTCCATATTCTGCCCAGCTCAGGAAAGAAAAATGTGTGTGTGTGTGAGAGAGAGAATAATGCCCTGCTCTCCCAGAGATGGCCACGTCTTAATCCCTGGCACCTGTGACTAATGTTACCTGTAGGACAAAAGAGACTTCACAAATAGGATGTTGAGGACTTTGAGAGGAGGAGATAATCCTGGATTATCTGGGTAAATGCAGTCTAATCTCATGCGTCCTTAAAAGCAGAAGAGGGAGGCAGAAGAGTGGATCAGAGAGATGAGATGGAAGAAAAAGTGTGAGATGAGAGATGAGATTCAAAGTGTGAGAGGGGTTTGACCTACCTCGCTGGTTTTGAAGGTAGAAGGAAGCCATGAGCCAAAGAGTATGGTGGCCTCTAGAGGCTAGGAATGACCCTCAGCTGACAGCCAGCAAACAAATGGGGATCTCAGTCCTGTGCCCACAAGAAACTGAATTGTCAACAACCTACATGCACACAGAAACGAATCCTCCCCTAGAGCCTCCAGAAAGGAATGCAACCTTCCCAACACCTTGATTTTAGCCGGGTAGGGGGAGACCATGGTGTACTTCTGCTTTACAGAACTGTGAGATGATAAATGTGTGTTGCTTAAGTCACTAAATTTGTGGCGATTTGTAATGGACGCAATAGAAAACTAACACAACGTACATTACGTGTTTTGTTGCCAAAGTCAAAAACTTTGCATATGCTATTCAATAATACATTGAAGTAGAGGGAAAAAAAGAGTGTGATCTGTATGTTTAGACAAAGCTGAGTTTGAATCTTGCCTCTATCATATCCTACTGAATGACTTTGAGAAAATAATCTTCTTGAACTTTTTTTTCTTTTGGAAAATAGCTATAATACTGGCTAGCTTGGAGTAGGGGGCAGAATGAGATAGCACATGTAAAGTGCCTGGCTTACTATACAATTCAATATATGATAGTGATTACTATTGTAAAAATTAAAGCCAACACTGATATATTTTAGCTGTCAAAAGAAGCACCATACTTAGCTACAACATCAAAGAAACAAGCAACAACAGAAAAAAATAGATAAATTGGACTTCCATCACAATTAAGACTTTTTTGTTTCTAAAGACTATCACGAAAGTGAAAGACAGCGGATACAATAGGAGGCATTACCTTGGACATAATACAAGGGACTAGTATTCAGAAGAATACTATAAATTTATGTCTCAAAAATAAAAAGACAAATTACCCAGTTTAAAAGTGGGCAACAGATTTAAATAGACATTTCCCCCAAAAGTGTATACAACATCTTCAGAAATGTAAATTAAAACCATAGTGCAATACCACTCTACATCCACTAGGATGGCTATAATCAATAAAATGAAAAGAGAACAAACGTTGGTGCAGATGTAGAAAAATTAAAACCTTGCACCTTGCTGGCGGAAATGTAAAGTGGTGCTGCCTCTGTGGAAAACAGTCTGGTGATTCTTCAAAAAGTTAAACAGACTATCATATGACCCAGCTTCTGGTACGTACTCAAACGAATTGAAAATAGGGATTCAAACAAAAACCTGTCCTTGAGTAGTCAAAGAATAACACTATTTACCATAGTCAAAAGGGGAAACGACCCAGATTCCATCAACTAATGAATGGATACACAAAAGGTGGTGTATACGTACAATGGAATATTGTTTGGCCCTAAAAAGGAATGGAGTAATAATACCGGGTACAACATGGATGAACTTTGACACGAAAGTAATCAGATGCAGTAGGCCACAGAGTCTGTAATTCCATTTATCTGAAATACCCAAAGTAAGTGAATTTATAGAGACAGAAAGCAGATTAGTGGTTGTCAGGGACAGGGGAATGAGGAGGGACTGCTTAATGGATGTGGGTTTTCCTTTGAGGTGACGAAAAAGTTCTATGACTAGATAGTAGTAGTTATCGTACAACATTGTGGAGGCACTTGGTACCATTAAATTGTACGCTTTAAAATAGTTGAAATGGTAAATTAAGTTTCGCTTTTGATGATCCAGAAATGCTAAGGAGTAGTCAGTGCGTGTGTGTGCGTGGAGGAGGCGGGGTGCACACACACCTACATGTGCACATGCAGATGCAGAACTAGGATCAAGGAGTGGAAGAATTTTGGAAGTCTTAGAATAAGGGATATTGTTAAAGATATTGGAATATACATGGGTGCAGATTTTATAGCATGTAGGGAAATACTCCAAGAATGGGATTTAACTTGGGTACTATCATGACATAGCATCTAGCTGCTTTTATTTAGAAGGTCGGATTAGGGAGTAAACTAGGCAGGAACCAAAAATATTTGTTAGGATGTGTGTTTAGACTAATTTTCCGTAAGTCCGCTTTAGTGAGGAGCATGTAAACAGAGATTAACTGGAAGACAAAGTGTCAGAAGAAATGAGAAGCATTTATCGTTAACTTGGCACCAAATGGTGGGAACCGAACGAATCCCCTGTAGTAGCCGGATCATTCTCTCCTCCATCCAAGTTCCCTTTTCTATCTGTTTCTTCTGTGTCTCTTTCCTCCTATAGAAAATTTTGTTGTGTGGCCGTTTGCATCAGTCACAGAAATAGAGAAAAATGAAAGCAGGAAAGCTTCAGGGCAGTTTTGTGTTGCTGTAGAATGTAAACATCACCCCTTGGTCAGAGGGAGTCTTAGTCTGTTAGGGCTGCTATCACAAAAATACCACAGACTGGATGGCTTAACCAACAAACATTTATTTCTCACAGTTCTGAAGGCTGGGAAGTTCAAGATCAAGGCACTGGAAGATTTGGTGTCTAGTGAGGGCCCACTTCCTGCTCATTGATGGTCATCTTGCTGTGTCCTCACTTAGCGAAAGGGGTGAGAGAGCTCTCCCGAGTCTGCTTTATAAGGGCATTAATCCCATTCATTAGAGCTCCACCCTCATGACCCAATCACTCCCAACGGCTCCGCTTCCTAATACTATCACATTGAGGATCAGGATTTCAACATGTGAATCTGGGAGGGACGCAATTATTCAGTTCAGAGCATAAGGCTTTCCTTTAATTTTTCATAATTCTGCTTGAGAGGACTTATTTCCTAAGGTTTTTAATTACTCTCTTTTCCATCAGATTTACCATCTTTTAATGTTAGTAGAAATTATTTTTTGCTTATGATAATAAAAAATTGTTTTCAGTAATTTCCTAATGCATTTATAGTCATCATCTTCATTTATAGAAAACACCTTTCTTTTCCCGCTAATAAAAAGAAGAACTAGATATAAAAATCTATCTGAAGTAGTTTAGATATTGTGAAGAACTGCCTGCCTATTACAATAGAGGAAAGTAATAATGTTGGGATATTAGGAACCTCCCTAGAAATGTACATATATGGAAACTGTTATCAGCCGTGAATAAACTAGGTCTCCTCTTGGCCCAGAATACCGACCGATTGTTTTCATTTACTTAAAAACCCTTAAGTTCCAGCAGCCTCATGAGAGATAGGAAAAAGAAAGCAATAATAGTTACATGCCCTAAGAGCTTTATGTGAATTAACTCACTTAATCCTTCCAACACCTCCGTGAGGTAGACACTACTTTTATTCTCTTTTATAGATGTCCTCTTAGAAGCAGACTCCGTTAGCAAGGTCATTGTACTTTAACGTGTTCCTTCTTACTTACCGCTTCTGCCGCCACTCCATCACTTATTTATTGCATAGTTGTCCCTCTTCCACCTTTCTTAGGACTCTTGGCTTAGGCTCTCGGTATATTTACAGTAAACGAGTGTTGATTTTGAAAATTACTAATGCCATAAAACATGAGAAGCTAAGCCTGAGATGGCTCCAGAAGTGATCCACTATTGTAGAAAGGAGGTAGCGTTTGGGGTTGCTAGTTCTGGTTGGGCATATACAGGAGACACATGCGCATTTCCTTGAGGAAGTAAAAGGTAAAAGCAGAAGATATTTAGGCGTTGTGGTGTTTGTTGAATTTCCCTTCTTTGAGGTCTCTGCACAGGAGACTTTTTCACTTCAGAGTATTTTAAGGACTTTATGCATTCCGGTATATAAAGCTCTCAAATGAGTCGACTATTTTAACTCAGCAGTTTTGATGAATTTCAACAATGGGCTCTGGGAGTCAGGATGACTATGTCTTTATGGTGGAAGATCTTCTCCTGTAGTTTATATTCTATTTTGTAAGCATATATGTTATGTTTTATATAATGTTTTATGTTAAAACATTAAGGAGTATTTGCCAGACACAAACTTTATTAAGTGTCATTAACTTTGTATTACTCCTCTAGTGTACATGTTGATATAAATACATTGAACTTAAAAAACGAATTTTTTTAATGTTTGTTTATTGTTGAGAGAGAGAGAGAGAGAGAGAGAGAGAGAGAGAGAGAGAGAAAGCATGAGCAGGGTGGGGGATTTCAGAGAGAGAGGAAGACACAGTATCTGAAGAAGACTCCGGGCTCTGAGCTGTCAGCACAGAGCCCGACACAGGGCTTGAACTCATGAACTGTGAGATCATGTCCTGAGCTGAAGTTGGACACTTAACTGAGCCACCCAGGCACCCCTAAATCCACTGAACTTTTAATTAAGCCCAAGGCACTGTGCCAAACTTTGGGTGGAAACATATAAAAGAACTGATCCTTATCCTTGGCATGTATTCTAATAGGAGAACAGTATATACAGCATCAGGCTCTTGAATTCCTAAGGTAAAGAATGCCTACTTACGTCTGGCCTGAAGAAAAAAACGGGGGTTGGGGGTTGCTCTTGCAGAGTTTTCTACACTTTGCCAGAGAGATCAGACATTGAATGAGTAATTTTGAATAAAGTGAGCCGGATAATGAGGGAGCTTTAACCTAGATGTTAGTGACATTTAAGAGTAGCTCAGTAAAATTTAGCTGGGGGAGGGAGTGGAAGTCCCATGGTGAATGCATGATGACTCCAAAGCAGAAGAGGGTGAGGCATGCATGGCCAGATGTTCCAGAACCATATAGACCAAGTTAGGGTTTTAGACTATATCGTAAAAGTAATGGGAAGCCATTAAAGATTTTAAGAAAAGGATATGATGAGACTTGAGTTTTTAAAAGGTTATTCTAATTGTAATGTGGAGGGATTGAAGGAGGGCTATCACAGACTTGGGAACATAAACTAAGAGGCTCCTTTGTTTATTATGAGAGATAACTTCAATATGGTCCTGATCCTAAAATGTGCACTAAAGTGAGCACCTAAAACATGAAGTGATAATAATCTCATTTATAAACACAGATGCAAATATATTAAATAGAATTCAACTTTAATAGAATTATATTGAAATTCCTAGCTAGTAATTAGGAAATGTTAACATGTTTTCCCAGAATTGTAGAGATTGAGAGCAAATGGCAACTCACTACCAATTATAAGAGATAGAATTTTTGAACATGCAGGCTTAGATGTAACTGAACAAATTGCTAGTCTTTCTGGAGAAGAGTTTAGCAGTATACAACAAAGATCATAAAGCTAACCACTAAGTTTTTACCTGAAAATACTTTTTTATCTTTATAAAATTACCCAAAGGGGCTAAAGGGGAGAAGAGGGGTTAAAACTTAAAGTATTTGTAGCTACTACTTTTGATTAAAAACAAAAACAAAACAAAAAACAGTACAAATATCTAACAGTTGAGAAGAGTTAAACTGTTTGTTGGATGTTAATCATAATGTTCTAATTAAAATCACGTATTTGTGGACCACGTTCATGCATGTAAGGAGCACAATACATACAAAAAGTACAACAAAGTAATGGTAAAAAAGAGAAGATCAGAGGAACTCCTGGTGGGCTCCGTCAGTAGAGCATGTTACTCTTGATCTCAGGGTCATTAGTTCAAGCCCCACGTTGGTCATGGAGCCTACTTAAAAAAAATAAAATAAAATAAATAGAAGAGCAGAAAAATGGCTTATCCATAATGATATCATTATATACAAATGTATTCTTGAGGGTTTTTTTTTTTAATCTTTATTTATTTTTGAGAGAGAAACAGAGTGTGAACAGCGGAGGGGAAAGGAGAGAGGGAGACACAGAATCTGAAGCAGGCTCCAGGCTCTGAGCTATCAGCGCAGAGCCTGATGCAGGACTCGAACTCACGAACCACGAGAACATGACCTGAGCCGAAGTCAGACACCCAACCAGCTGAGCCACCCAGGCGCCCCTATAAATGTATTTTTGTAATGGTGAAGATAATGATGCAGATGTTATGAAGCACGTGTAGAGTTTGGGGAGTTATTTCAGGTGAAGTCACGTGTGACTCAGTTTTATCAACTGTGTAATGAGGATATTGGATTATAAAGGTATATATTTTCATGATACATGAATTAGTTTAAATGGGTAATATATATGAATATATCTTGGGAGCTACCTTAATCTGGATCAGCCTATTAAGGGTGAAAAGGGTTCCTCCTTTCTTTCATCTCTCCCCAGGGAGAAAAATGTGTTCAGGAGTTTTAGGACTCTGGGACCATGCTGCTTGCTCCCCCTTTTGGAACAGGAGAACAAGACAGGACAGAGGCCCTAGTCATGTGCTATCTAAACTAGAACAGAAGTTCCGAGCCCTGGAATTCTGATCCTTTTATTTCACTGGCTTCTTGGGATCGTTTGAATCAGCTAGTGTTCAGCTATTGAAAAGGCACCTATTTAATTTGGTCTATGGAAATAGTGGCACAGCTGTCCAAGGGCGTATGTACCATGGACTTTGTTACAGTGCTGTTTATAATGACGAGACTTTGGAGCAATTTGCTTAAATTTTTAATTAAATCAAATCTGAATTTGATATGTTTAATCTGATTAAGTAAATCATGATACACGGACGCCATATGGTATGCTGTGGTACGCACCCCAGATGTAATGAGGATTAAGTGAACTGGTATTTATAAAGCACCTAGAATAGTGCCTAGTACATAGTAATCACTGTGCTTTTAAAAAATGATGTATTCAAACCACAGAATATGATGAACTTGTTAAAAAATGACGATACACATTTGCGTTTATTTACAGTTCAGTTGGTCACGATGTATTGTTGACCGAAAGTAGGTCATAACACATCATCTGTGATATTACTAAAAGAAAGGTCAGGAAGGATATATTAAAAATTATTTTTTAATTAAATTTTCTTAAGAACACAGAGCCAGAAATACAGCCTAATTTTTCTAACATCTGACTTCCCTGACAGTAAGTCAGAATTGGGTTGTGTATGACCTTGAGAGATTTCTTTAATGCTAAGGATTTTCAAGGATTTGCTCAGAGCAACTCTTGGTCCACGTGGCTGTGAAAGTCAAAGTAGATTCTTATGGGCCGTGTTTTTATTTTGATTAAGAGTGAGGTTTTCGGGCTCAAACTGATTGGTCCCGCTTACTTGGAAATGAAGGAGCTTTGGGGTTAAAGGACAAGTGGCACCCTGCTGAACTTGCCATGGGTGGGGGTGTTTAGATATGACTAATAGATCACAAAGTTCCTTTGAGGGAAAACTGTCAGAATCTCTTTCCAACCAGAGTCCTATCTGGGGAGATTAATTCCAGTTATCCCTTATGAGGTTGTGAGGATTGAATAAGTCAACATATGTGTGTATATATATGTTATTTATATATATTATATATATATATATAATATAATTTATTGTCAAATTGGTTTCCATACAACACCCAGTGCTCATCCCAACAGGTGCCCTCTTCAATGCCCATCACCGACATTCCCCTCTCCCCCACCCCCCCATCAACCCTCAGTCTGTTCTCAGTATTTAAGAGTCTCTTATGGGGGCGCCTGGGTGGCGCAGTCGGTTAAGCATCCGACTTCAGCCAGGTCACGATCTCGCGGTCCGGGAGTTCGAGCCCCGCGTCGGGCTCTGGGCTGATGGCTCAGAGCCTGGAGCCTGTTTCCGATTCTGTGTCTCCCTCTCTCCCTGCCCCTCCCCCGTTCATGCTCTGTCTCTCTCTGTCCCAAAAATAAATAAACGTTGAAAAAAAAATTAAAAAAAAAAAAAGAGTCTCTTATGGTTTGTCTCCCTCCCTCTCTGTAACTTTTTTTCCCCCTTCCCCTCCCCCATGGTCTTCTGTTAAGTTTCTCAGGATCCACATATGAGTGAAAACATATGAATAAGTCAATATATTTAAAGCACTTAGAAGAGTACGTAGCTGAGGTGCCTGGGTGGCTCAATCTAGGTTAAGTGTCTGACTCTTGGTTTCAGCTCAGCTCATGATCTCCACAGTGTGGAGCCTGCTTGGGATTCTCTTCCATCCCTCTCTCTCTCTGCCCCTCCCCAACACACATTCTCTCTCTCCCTTTCTCTCTCTCTCTCTCTCTCTCTCTCTCTCTCTCCCCCCCTTCTCTAAACAAACAAACATAAAAAAAAGAACACCTAGCATATAGTAAGCACTATGTATGTTTCTTATTGTTGTTTTTGTGTTTTTGTCTGAGCCATGAAGTATTAAATGGAGCAGAATTCTAGTGAAGTATCCGTCACCCTGTGACTATTGCCACTCAACCAAAAGACAGGGAGAAATGACATTTTTTCCTCAGTGTTTTTGACTAATACCAAAAAATATTGGAAAGGAAGAAACACAGCTGTCTTTATTAACAGATTGTATCATCTTCAGCCTAAAAACTTCAAGTAAATTGTCCGAAAAACAATATAGGCATACATTAGAGATACTGCAGGGTCAGTTCCGGACCTCCACATAAAAGTAAATTTCTCAATAAAGCGAGTCAAATGAATTTTTTTGTTTCCCAGCACATATAAAGGTTATGTTCAGACTGTATCATAGTCTATTAAGTATGCAATAGCCTTGTCTAAAAAAAAGTATGTTAAAAGTATTTGTTAACCTTATTTAAAGAATACTTAATTGCTAAAAAAATGCTAACCATCATCTGAGCATTCAACCAGTCATAACCACTGATCACAGATCACCATAACAAATATAATAATGATGAAAAAGTTTGAAATAGTGCGAGAACTACCAAGATGAGACCTAGAGACATACAGTGAGTAAATGCTTTGGAAAATGGTGCCTGTAGACTTGCTTGACACCAGGGTTGCCAAAAACGTTCAATTTGTAGGAAACACAATGTCTCTGAAGTGCAAGAAAGTGAAGCACAATAAAACAAGATATGCCTATGTACTAATAAAACGTGGTCAGCAAGATGGCCAGACATAAAATTAATGTACTAAAACACATAGTTTTCCTACATAACAGCAAATATCAATAGAGGAAAAAATCTCATTTATAATAAGAACAAAATCAGTAGAATTCCTGGGAATAAACCTAACTAGAAATGTACAGCGTCTATAGGAAAAAATTATGAAACTTTGTGAAAGGGTATAAAAGAAGTATAAATGGAGAGCTACACCATGTCCTGGATTGGAAGATGAAGGACTTTTGGCAATATTTTCTCCTCGAAACTAATCCATGCAGTCAGTGGGATACCAGTCAAAGACCCTGTGGAACTGTTTTTATGAAAATTAATAGGCTGATTCTCAAACTTCTGTGGAAGATATAATATGTGAGAATAAAGAAGAAGATTTTTAAGAATAGCTATCATATTAGAATCCTTACTATGTGTCGGGTAGTGGTTGAAGTACCTTACATGTGTTTACTCATCTAATACTCCAAATAGTAAAATGTAGGAACGGGTAGTATCATCATTTTTCAGATCATGTCTACTAGAACAATACAGAGCGATTAAGTAACCTGCCCAAGGTTAGTAAATAACAAGGTTAGTAACACCCAACTAGTAAATAACGCAGCTGGGATCTTACCATAGTCTGATTTCAGCCCCCGTTCTTAAACACTGCAGTCCTGCCTGTATACCAAGGGGATATTTTCACCACTCAATATCAAACATCATATAAAGCTATAAATTAAAAATTATGATTTGGGTGCAAGAATGAAGTAGCACACTAGGAAAAAATAGACCCATGGGAATTTTGCTTATTTATGATAAAGGGGCAATTTCAAATCAGTCAGGAAAATATTAGTAAGTTGTGCAGAGACAATTTACTATCTCTTTGGGGAAAAACTTAAATTAGATCCCTGCTTTATACTGTGCCCATAAATAAATTTCAAATGTATTAAAAACCTAAACATTAAAAGTATTAAAAGAAAAATAGGAGAATATTTTTATGCTCTCAGAGTAGGAAAAGACTTACTAACTAAAATACAAAATCTAAGGCCATAAAATAAGATTGACAAGATTTAAGACTTTAATATGATAGAAGACAGCATAAACAAAGTTAAGTCACAGTCCGAGAGAATAATGGCAGTATCTGTAATGGAATAATGATTAATATCCAGAATATATAAAAAACTCTAAGGACTCAATAAGAAAAAAACTAACAACCAGCAGAAAAATGATCAAAGCGTATCATATCGACAGATAGTTGGGAAAATAAAAACTAAAATTGCCCTTCCCCAAATAAAAAGATACTTACCTTCACTATTAAGGGAAATTAAAATAATAATGAGGTATCATTTTTCAACTATCAAATTAATAAAAAAATTTTGAATGTATAATATCTAGTGTTGAAAAAAGAAGAGAAGAAACTGATACTATTTGAAGCTATCAAATGGGGTACAAATTGGTGCAGCGTGTTTGAGGACAGTTTGGCAATAACTATCAATATTTTAAATTACACCTTCCATTTTATCTCTAATAATTTTACCTCTCACCTGTGTACAAGAATACAAATATAAAATATTCATTATAGGAGTGCCTGGGTGGCTCAGTTGGTTAAGCGACCGACTTCAGCTCAGGTCATGATCTCACGGTTTGTGGGTTTGGGCCCTGCGTTGGGCTCTGTGGTGACAGCTCAGAGCCTGGAGCCTGCTTCAGATTCTGTGTCTCCCTCTCTCTGCCCTTCCCCTGCTTGTGCGCTCACTCTCTCCCTCCCTCTCTATCTCTCAAAAACAAATAAACATTGGGGTGACTGGGTGGCTCAGTCAGTTAAGCGTTCAACTTTGGCTCACATCATGATCTCACGGTTTGTGAGTTAGAGCCCCGTGTCAGGCTCAGACACCTGGAGCTGACAGCTCAGAACCTGACAGCTCAGAACCTGGAGCCTGCTTTGAGTACTGTGTCTCCCTCTCTCTCTGCCCCTCCCCAACCTGTGCGCTCTCTCTCTCTCTCTCTCGCACACACACACACACACACACACACACAAATAGACATCAAAACAAATTTTAAAAAATTCATTATACTACTATGTGTAACAGGGAGAAAGTAGAACAAACCTAAATATCCATTGGTAGGAGAATGACTAAATTATGGGCCATTCACAGTTGGTATATTACACATCCCTTAAAAAGGGGGAGGGAGGGGTGCCTGGGTGGCTCAGTCCGTTAAGTGTCTGACTCTTGATTTTTGGCTCAGGTCTTGATCTCACAGTTTGTGGGTTCGAGCCCCATGTTGGGCTCTGCACTCACAGTGTGGAGCCTGCTTGGGATCCTTTCTCTCTGTCCTCTCTCACTTGTGCTGTCTCTCTCTCAAAATAAATAAATAAACTTAAAAAAAGAAAAAAGGTGGAGACAGTATATATACCAGCATGTAAAGATCTCCAAGACATAGGAAGTTTAAAAAGATAAGTCACCAAACAATACTTAAAGTAAAACTTCCTATCTATATGCAGATATCTATCGATATTGTGCATGTTAACAATGAGATCACCCCTCCATCTTGAAGAAGAAAGAGTTTTCAGAAGGGAGAAACTTTTATTTGATTGCCTTCTTTCACTGAGAATGTGTTTTCGTATTCCTTGCATACTTCTTCAAACTACAGTTAATTTTAGAGGATAAATTTAGAGGTAAAAAATCCCTCTTAGATAATTTGGTTCATCTCTTGTCTTTCTTTCTGCAGGTTTATCCTCTGTAGAATAGCACAAAAAGAACAGTCTCTTCACCTGACTGCAAACATTCTTCCTGGGGGAATTTAGTTCACAAGTAGAAACTTAGGAAAAATCAGAAAAACATTCTGTTTATAGTGAATTTTCCTTTGCCTAATTTCATCCCTTTACACCTAGTTAGTTTAAGTCTCTTGAGATGTTTACCTTGCTCTCCTCCTGGAAGTCACGTTCTTTAAATATCTAGAGAATAGTCATACGATTGTATTGTGTCTTTTCTATTTCCATATAGAAAACATTATTATACACATATCCTCTATCATGAAACCCCCAAAACACTTTTCGGGAGCAGGCAAAATAGAGAGGAAATGAATCTAATGAATGATGATATATCTATCCGCTTCTCTTATCTATACTATTGAAATGTATGTTATACCTATAAGAGGCCCTTAATAGATACTGCATGAATTATCTTCATCTAAATATTTAGGGGCTTCTTTAGAATTCCCTTTTTCCCCCTCTGTGTGTGCTGTGAAAAGAACAGTGGCATTGTCATTAGAAAAGCCAGGGAAATTTGACCCTCTGGATTTTGGCAACTCAGAAAACTTTTCCACTTGAAGAATCTGAAAGACTCGTGTTTTCTTCTCTCCCAAGCATGTCAGGGTATCATTTCAGCTGGCTCAAACTGTATTACATTGGAAACTTCCTGTTTTATATTAGAAACTGCCAGGGTGGATATAATCTTATATTCAGCACTTCAGGAGTACATACTAATTTCTTCAGAAGCCAATCTATTGTTTTTAATATATTATTATTTAATATCATGTAAAATATATTATTTAATATATTATTATTTAATATCATGTAAAATTGAGACATACGTGTTCAGGATTCTGTTCAAATTCTCTGTGCACCCTTAGACAAATCCATAACCACTCTTAACCTTCAGTTCTTCATCTTTAAGGGGATATCTTCATATTTATTTTACAGACAATTACAAAGTATGATTATTATTTGAAAGCCTCCTTCTAAGTATTTAACTTTCACCTCTTTTGTACAGTCTCTTTCACTATATTCTGAAAAAAACAAATATAAAAGTTTTCTTTCTCTCTTCTTAACTTATTCTATGTGCAATCATCTAATCTGTTTAAAATAAATACATTAGAAGAGACTTCAAAAGGTCATCTGGTCCAATAATCAGCCTCAGGGGAGCGGAAGCTTCAAGAACTTTAGGAGAGAATCAGCTTTTCTCTTCTTGAAAAATCTAGGAAAATACAAACTTCACATCTTCCTTTTTTAGTCATCCAGCATGAGACCCCTGATATTCAGGCAGTAGCGTTCCAGCTCTTACTGTGTTATTGAACACCAACTGTGGTGATCCTTGAGCACAGAGAACAGTATCTACTCGTATGAACACTCCTTAGACTTAATGAAGAATTTTCACTTGCCCATTAATCATTTGTGTTAGTTATCTGCTATTGCATAACAAAGTACTTCAAAACTTGGTATAAAATGACACATATTTATGATCTTACAGTCTCTGTGGGTCAAGAATGAGTGTGGCTTAGCTGTGTTCTCTGGCTCTGGGTCTCCCACAAAGCTGCTGTCACTTCAAGAAGGATTCATTTCCTTACTTACTCAGTGACTGTTGGAGGACCCAGTTCCTTACAGGTTGTACCCCAAGGCCTCCCTCAATTGTTCAAGAGCTACTGGCCACAGACAGACCTGTAGTTCCTTGCCTTCTGTGCCCCTCCATAGAGCGTCGCACAGCATGGTACCTTGTTTCATCAGAGCAAGCGAGTGGGAAACAGAGAGTATGATAGTAAGATGGAAGTCACAGTCTTCTGGAACTTCGTCACAGAAGTGACATACCATCACTTTTGTCATGTTCTATTCTTTCCTTCTAGTCTGGGCTTAAGGAAGTGCTAATCCTTTCCCTGCTGACATGTTTAGACACATGCTAGCAAATATCTAATTGCTTTTTTTTTCTTTTTTTTTTTTCAATGTTTATTTATTTTTGGGACAGAGAGAGACAGAGCATGAACGGGGGAGGGGCAGAGAGAGAGGGAGACACAGAATCGGAAACAGGCTCCAGGCTCTGAGCCATCAGCCCAGAGCCCGATGCGGGGCTCAAACTCACGGACTGCGAGATCGTGACCTGGCTGAAGTCGGACGCTTAACCGACTGCGCCACCCAGGCGCCCCTAATTGTTTTTTATCAAAATAAATTTCTCCTACAGGTAGCTGTAGAGAGTGAGGATCTACACCAATTTGTGGTCAGCAGAATTTACACCAGGACCAGGATTCAAACTAGGGATTGATTCAGCAAATCACTGAATCAGAATCTTGAAACCAAATATTCTCCATGTGATGAACTTCTCTCTGAATGCCTCTAAGGTTGGAATAAAAGATAACTTGAGGCATATGTGTCTGACAAGTTCTGGCTTATATGGATGATGAAACATCTTCACTGTAAACTACATGTATACATATTTGAAGCTAGACTGACTTCTCTCCTGCAGAAGTTACGGCCTATAATGATGAATAAGGCAGTGACCATTGGAACACTACTTCCACTGGAAGATGTGCATATGAAACAAGGCAGTGATCAGTTCTGGTAAGGAAGGGGCTCTGTGAAGTAACCAAGCAAAGGAATCTCTTTCTCTCTAGGTCGTACTGAAGCTTACCCAGCTTAGGAAATTAGGGTGGCAGTTTGTTAGGTGGGCGAATGGTCATCACCGTCTTTGAGGAAAGAGGTTCTATAGTCTCCTGATAACCTCCTTCCAAAGTTTTCAACCCTTTAAACCTGTTGTTTGAAGTTATCCTGGCCTTGGTTAAACCCACAAACCATTCAAAACCATTACTGCATTAATTTTCGATCACAATAGGAAATGGACACATACCACACTGGATATAGGCAAATAGGTATGTACAGTAAGAAAATTTCCCTCTCATCCTTTCTTCTCAAAGTTCAAATCTCCCCAGTTTTGTTAACCTCTTCCAGAGCCTGTATTCCATCTCTTAAACCTTGTGGCTTATGGAATTCTTTGAAATTTTAGTAGATTTCTTTCTATCTCCATAGTTCTAATAACGTTACTTTCAAATGGTTTTTTTTTATTTCATTTTGTTTTCTTTTTTAATTTTTATGAAATTTATTGTATTGGTTTCCATACAACACCCAGTGCTCCTCCCAACAGGTGCCCTCCTCAGTGCCCATCACCCACTTTCCCCTCCCTCCCACCCCCCATCAACCCTCAGTTTATTCTCAGTTTTTAAGAGTCTCTTATGGTTTGCCTCCCTCCCTCTCTGTAACTTTTTTTTCCCCCTTCTCCTCCCCCACGGTCTTCTGTTAAGTTTCTCAGGATCCACATGAGAGTGAAAACATATGGTATCTGTCTTTCTCTGTCTGACTTATTTCACTTAGCATAACACTCTCCAGTTCCATCCACGTTGCTGCAAATGGCATGATTTCATTCTTTCTCATTGCCAAGTAGTATTCCATTGTATATATAAACCACATCTTCTTTATCCATTTGTCAGTTGATGGACATTTAGGCTCTTTCCATAATTTGGCTATTGTTGAAAGTCTGCTATAAACATTTGGGTACAAGTGCCCCTATGCATCAGCACTCCTGTATCCTTTGGGTAAATTCCTAGCAGTGCTATTGCTGGGTCATAGGGTAGATCTATTTTTAATTTTTTGAAGAACCTCCGCGCTGGTTTCCGGAGCGGCTGCACCAGTTTGCATTCCCGCCAACAGTGCAAGAGGGTTCTTGTTTCTCCACATCCTCTCCAGCATCTATAGTCTCCTGATTTGTTCATTTTAGCCACTCTGACCAGCGTGAGGTGATATCTCAGTGTGGTTTTGATTTGTATTTCCCTGATGAGGAGTGATGTTGAGCATCTTTTGATGTGTCTGTTGGCCATCCGGATGTCTTCTTTAGAGAAGTGTCTATTCATGTCTTCTGCCCATTTCTTCACTGGATTATTCGTTTTTCAGGCGTGGAGTTTGGTTAGTTCTTTATAGATTTTGGATACTAGCCCTTTGTCCGATATGTCATTTGCACATATCTTTTCCCATTCTGTCAGTTGCCTTTTTTAAATGATAAATTGAAGCTCAGAGGTTTGTGAATTTGTTTTGGCTGTGCCTATAGTCGCAGTGAACACTGGTGCCACTAGATTACGCTGCATCTTTGTCTGGATTTATTAGAAGTCCCCTAGCTCTCCTTTGCTGGTAACTGACTCTTTCTCTCTCCGCCTTTCTGCTTCTACCACCTGGAAGACACACATCTGCCAATACATCTCTTACAATTGGTAAAAATGAGAGCCCTGCCCATTAGAATCATTGAAGGCTCCATCCAAATCATTATACTATGAGATGCTCACACATCTTTCAATAGTCTTCCCCAGCCAAGTTCAGGAAGTAGACAAGATTGAAGTTATTACTCTTCAATCTGTATACCAGTCTGGATTTGTCGTACTTACAAAGAGTCACAGAACCTTTAGGGTTAACGCTAAAGTGAGGTTCTGTTGATGCATTTATCAAAGCTCCATGGGACATGGAGCTTGCTTTTATATTACAGAAAAATCAGCTTTTTACTTGATAGAATGAGCGTGTCAAAAGAAATTAAGTGGATTCTCAGATTATGCTTTTTAACGAGTGTATATTTGGGTCATTCTGGTTTTCAAGTACTCATCAAAGCTCTAGTTTTACTTTTTAAGAAAACAATTTTTTTAATGTTTACTTATTTTTGAGAGAGTCAGAGACAGAATGTGAGTGGATTGGGGGCGGAGAGAGAGGGAGACACAGAGTCCCAAACAGGCTCCAGGCTCTGAGCTGTCAGCACAGAGCCCAACGCGGGGCTCAAACTCACGAGCTGTGAGATCATGACCTGAGCCGAAGTCGGACGCTCAACCAACAGAGCCACCCAGGCACCCCTCTAGTTTCACTTTTAAAAAATCATAATAAATAATGATTGACTCTCTATTAGATTTATGCCCCAATCTCTTGTAAGAGGAATATAGATAAGAGAATAGAGAGCTGTGCTTCTCATTTCATATAGTATCATCTAATATTAGAGAAGGATTTAACTCAGTTAGGCTAGCCCCAGACCTTTTCTTCACGGCAAAAGTCTGCAAACTAAGGCCTACTGTGTATATTTATACATAAAGTTTTACGGGGACATAACCATGCCTACTCATTTGCCTGTTGTCTATGGCTGTGTTTGCACCAAAATGTCCAACCTTAGTATTTGATACGGAGAATAAATACATGGCCTACAAAGCCTAAACATTTACTACCTGCCCCTTTAGAGAAAAAGTTTGCCACCCCCTTCTCTATAGTATTAAATGCAAGAAAGTGAAAGCACTTACATACTTTGAAGAATAAAAAGTCTCTAATGTAATCCAAATGTCCATATTTTTAATCAATAGAAATGTGGGGATTTTTTTCATAAAAGGATGTGTCTGTACAAAAGGACTGGCAGATAACATTAACATTTTAAAAAACATTTTGAAGTCTGTATAGGTTTTGAGAGACATGTTTAAATACTTAAAATATTTTATTAAGATAATATTAAGATATATAAATACTTAAAGAATTAGGGACAGCTGGGTAGCTCAGTTGGTTGAGCTTCTGACTCTTGATCTGGGCTCAGGTCATGATCTTATGGTTTGTCACTTTAGGTCCTGTGCATGGGACTCTGGGCTGGCAACATGGAACCTGCTTGGGATTCTCTCTCTCCGTCTCTCTCTCTCTCTCTCTCTGCTCCTCCCCCACTCATGTGCAAGCATGCACACGCTCTCTGTCTCTCTCTTGCTCTCTCTCTCAAAATAATTAAATAAACATTTTGTTTAAAAATGAAGAATGGGGGGCGCCTGGGTGGCGCAGTCGGTTAAGCGTCCGACTTCAGCCAGGTCACGATCTCGCGGTCCAGGAGTTCGAGCCCCGCGTCAGGCTCTGGGCTGATGGCTCAGAGCCTGGAGCCTGTTTCCGATTCTGTGTCTCCCTCTCTCTCTGCCCCTCCCTCATTCATGCTCTGTCTCTCTCTGTCCCAAAAATAAATAAACGTTGAAAAAAAATATTTTTTTTAATAAATAAATAAATAAAAATGAAGAATGAAACTAGACCACGTTCTTATACCATACACAAAAATAAACTCAAAATGGATGAAAGACCTAAATGTGAGACCGGAAACCATGAAAACCCTAGAAGAGAAAGCAGGCAATAACCTCTTTGACCTCAGCCGCAGCAATTTCTTGCTTGACACGTCTCCAAAGGTAAGGGAATTAAAAACAAAAATGAACTATTGGGACCTCATCAAGATAAAAAGCCTCTGCCCTTCAAAGCAAATAATCAACAATGGCGGAATGGGAAAAGATATGTGCAAATGACATATCAGATAAAGGGTTAGTATCCAAAATCTATACAGAACTTACCAAACTCAACACCGAAAAAACAAATAATCCAGTGAAGAAATGGGCAGAAGACATGAATAGACACTTCTCTAAAGAAGACATCCAGATGGCCAACAGACACATCAAAAGATGCTCAACGTCGTTCCTCATCAGGGAAATACAAGTCAAAACCACAATGAGATACCACCTTACAGCAGTCAGAGTAGCTAAAATTAACAACTCAGGAGACTATAGATGCTGGCGAGGATGTGGAGAAACAGGAACCCTCTTGCACTGCTGGTGGGAATGCAAACTGGTGCAGCCGCTCTGGAAACCAGTGTGGAGGTTCCTCCAAAAATTAAAAATAGAACTACCCTACGGCCCAGCAATCCTAGGGATTTATCCAAAGGATATAGGAGTGCTGATTCATACAGGCATATATACCCCAATGTTTATAGCAGCCCTTTCAACAATAGTCAAATTATGGAAAGAGCCTAAATGTCCATCAATTGATGAATGGATAAAGAAGATGTAGTTTATATATAAAATGGAATATTACTTGGCAATGAGAAAGAATGAAATCATGCCATTTCCACCAATGTGGATGGAACTGGAAGGTATTATGTTAAGTGAAATAAGTCAGTCAGAGAAAGACAGATATCATATGTTTTCACTCATAGTTGGAACTTGAGAAACTTAACAGAAGACCATGGGAGAAGGGAAGGGGGAAAAATAGTTACAAACAGAGAGGGAGGGAGGCAAACCATAAGAGATTGTTAAATACAGAGAACAAACTGAGGGTTGGTGGGGGGAGGGGGGGAGGGGAAAATGGGTGCTGGGCATTGAGGAGGGCACTTGTTGGGATGAGCACTGGGTATTGTATGTAAGTAATGAATCACGGGAATCTACCCCAAAAACCAAGAGCACATCTTACACACTGTATGTTAGCCAATTTGACAATAAATTATATTTTAAAAAAATGAAAAATTGGGTATGAAATCCCTAATGTCAGTCACATCAGGGGATTAAAAAATGTATAGAATACATTGATGTTCTTTTATTCTTGCCACTGGTAATTATAGAAGTCCGTATTTTAAAAATTGAATCAAGACTGTATACATTGTAAATCATTAGCAAAAACAAAACCGAAGAAAATTCCTGCATAGTTGGGGAAACAACAAAGAAAACAAAGCAGAATTACAATAATAAATGTAAATAGATTGCGTTCCTACCAAAAAGCTCAGATTGGCTTTAAAAAAAAATCCAGACATCAAAAAGTGACTCTAGAGTGTTAAAAGATACGTAAAAGACAAATGTGCAAGCAAATATAATTTAAGGGAAAGTAGAGGATATAGTATTAAAATCGGTGAGCATGGTAGGAGTTAATATACCAAATTTTAGTTGAAAAAAATTGAAGTACAACTGCATTTAATTTCACTGAACATTATTGGTAGTTGGTTAATGAGAAGCAAGATCACTCAGGCCTGTCGTTACAGAAAACATGTAAATACGCGTTCTAGCCTTAGCCTGGAGGTCCTAGCCTTTAGGTGCGTGCATACATGTGTGAAAGAAGAAAATCTGGTGAAGAGCAACTGAAGAAGCCCAAGTGTCTGAGGAAAGAAAGACAGACAGAAGTGATGGTTGCCTGTCTTCAACACATGCCTTCCTGATTCTGGATGCCTTGAATTAGAACCATGTTGGTCAGAATTCTAGAGCTTGAGTGATTGTATCAGCTCGTCAATGCTTTGTTTCTGTTGTAAAGAGTCAAACTGAGGAAAGGAGAATAGAATGACTGTAATAAACGTTAACTTTGGAGAGTGAATAATAATTGTTGATTCAATTCCTAGGTTTTGTCTCCCCATACAAATCATCTTCTTTTTCTATTTGTTTTTTGTTTTAGATGTTTTTAATGTTTTATTTTGTTTTTTGTTTTTTTGGAGGGGGGGAGCAGCAGAGAGAGAGGGAGACACAGAATCTGAAGCAGGCTTCACACTCTGAGCTGTCAGCACAGAGACAGATGCTGGGCGGGAACCCACGAGGCTGAGCCAAAGTTGGACGTTTAACCGACTGAGCCACCTGGGCGCCCCTCTATTTATCTGTTTGGTTTTCACCTCTGCACTCTTATCAAAGTCTGGCTCGTCCTTTATATCTATTATTTAATTTCCTGGCATCCTGATCATTACTACCTTTAACACATTTGTTGGAATTCTGTTGTGCTATAGGGTTTCTTTTTGCATTGTTTATGCTGTCTCCCTTATCATGACTATTCTGCTTTCTTGTATCATACTGGAAAGGCAAATCAGTTTTTAGTTTTTAATTTCCCTCTGGATTCTCTATTAAATCTTTTCCAAAAGTATGTTTTCCTCTTGAACCTTAAGGATGATGGTCCCTTGCGATGATCTTAGAATATTTTACCATAGCTTTTTTCCCTCCAATTACATATCCTAGAAGGAATATTTAGATGCATTAGGTATCTAAATATTAGACAGGAACTGTGGTGCACTTTGGTCCTGTTTGCCTGGGTCTGCTGTATAGTGTCCCCAGAAACATCAAAACAGAAAGCTCATGCTCTTGCATCCGTGTTAGGAGTCGGCACAGCAGCATGTGTTATATACCTAGAGCAAGAATGTTGGCTCATAGGCTACATCACAGTATATATTTATTTCTAGGCCACAACTTTAAATACCAGACTTTCAGTTTTAAAAAACAGACACCTGTTAACCCTGTTCTTGAGTGTGGTTAGCCCCATTCCAGATCAATAGCCGGGGAGTACATTGATATGCACAATTCCTGACTGAGTATCCCACCTTCAACAATTATTCATCCAATGCAACATTAATGGTTTCCTGTTTATCACAAGCCTGTCCCCACTGTCTCTCTCTCTCTGACATTAACCGGTAGAATGAATGGATATTCTATTGCCCTGACATGTTCTCCTCCTGGGATCTTCTAATCTGTGCCCGCATTGTGACTCCATAATGCTTTGCATCACTCAAGCCCTCTTGCCTTCAGCCATATCATAAAAGTGTAAGTACTAGGTAGAGGCTGAGAAAAAAGGATATCCAGCTTTGTGCACCTCAGAAAGCAGCAACTGATAAACCACCTGCTGGTAAGAATGAATTTCTTGTGTATATGTTGGTGGGATTATAAAATGATACTATCACTGGAAAACAGCTTAACAGTTTCTTATGAAATTAAATATATACCTACCATGTAAACTAACAGTTACACTCCTGGGCATTTATCCTAGAGAAATGAAAACTTAGGTTTACACAAAAACCTCTACATGAACATTCATAGCAGCTTTATTTGTAGTAACCAAAATTGGAAATTTGAAGATACATGCAATCTGTGACAGATCTATACGGTAGAATACTAACTACTTGATAATAAAAAGGATTGAGCTATTGATAATATACAAAAATGTGAATGGGGCGCCTGGGTGGCTCAATCAGTTAAGCGTCCGACTTGGGCTCAGGTCATGATCTTGCGATTTGTGAGTTTGAGCCCCGCTTCGGGCTCTATGCTGACAGCTCGGAGCCTGGAGCCTGCTTCGGATTCTGTGTCTCTCCATCTCTCGGCCCCTCCCCTGCTCATGCTCTGTGTCTCTCTGTCTCTCAGTAATAAACGTTAAAAAAAAAAAATGTGAATGGCTCTCAAGGGCATTCTGCTGAGTGAAAAATAAAAGCCAATCTCAGATGGTTACATATTGTATGATTCCATTTATATAACATTCTCTAAGTGACAAATTATAGTGATAAAGAACAAATCAGTGGTTCCCAGAGGTTAGGGTTGGGGCTGGGGAAGGTGTGATTAGTATAAAGTAAAACAAAGGAGTTCCTTTATGGTGGTGGAACAGTTCTGCATTCTGATTGCAGAGATGATTACACAGATCTACATGTGATAAAATTTTGTACGTTTTATACAACACACGCAAGTACGTATAAAACACATATAAACAAGAATGCATGTAAAAACTGGTAAAAATCCAAATAAGGTCTACACCTGAATTCGTAGTATTGTTACCAATGTCAGTTTCCTGGTTTTGACTGTGTACTCTGGTTACAAAATGTATTATTGTGGGAATCTGGCTGAATGGTTTATGGAAACTCTTTGTACAATTTTTGCAACTTCTTAGGAGTCCGTTTCAAACTACTAGGTTTCAAAAAAAAAAAAAGCAGCAACTATGCAACTGAGGAACGGCCACCCAGTTTTTCTGACTGATAGAGGCCAGTAGTTTTCAAACCTGGGAGATCATCAGAGTAAGTTAATGAGCTTTATAAAAAAACAAAAACAAAAAACATAATCACTTCTCGACAGCACCTCCTACCTCCACCTCGGCCCGTTGAACCAGGATCTCTGGAAATGAATCCAAGGAGTCTGTATTTGCAGAAAACTGTCCAGTGTTGGGAAACATTGTCATAGAGCCTGGATTTTGAGCCAGGGGTGGGAGTAGGGAAGACTGTTGTGTGCGTTCTGCATGAGCCCTGGATCGTGATTCGCAATCCTTCTGAGTTCTGGCAGAAGCTTAAGTGTCCGTTTTAGATTTTAGCATTGTTGAGAGTTTTTACTTTTTTTAGAGACTGTATAGCTGTTTCCATGGGGAGTTTCTTGAGGCTGTGTCATTAGCTACTAATCAGCTGGCCACTTAAACCAGAAGCAGAGCAGTAGTACTTTTATAGACGGACCGTGTCTTTGCCTTATCCTCATGTGAATGGTGACTTGCCTCCAGCTTTCCCCAGCGAGGCTTCCGAGTTCTACTTTAGTTGATCCGATTTTCACATTGATGTGGCGTCAACATAAATCACGTTTCCCCCAAGATTGGCTAGTGAGTGGAAGACAGCCAAGGCACGCCACAGTGAAGACATCAGTTAGGAAAATTACATTCAAAACCTGAAAGCAGCTGTCACTGAAGTTTTTGTTTATGAAAATTGGAAAAGTTCTCCCCTCTCAGCCCACTGACATCCCTGATTTATTGTTTCTCTGCTGAAAATTATCCAAAGATGTTTTCAGGCATCAGTTGGTGAAAGCCAAATTTATTGAAGGTGGATGAGAATGTAAAGAGCCATTATATTTGCGAATTTCTCAGTACGACATGGCCGCCTTTTCATAGCTAGAGTTGACCAGATTCTTTCTGTGTTTGTAAAAAAATCAGTTGAGGAGCTAGTATGTGCCATCGTGCTAGAAGGGTCAGATGGTTTGTTATGCTGTGCTACAGAAAACTCTAGGCAATAATCAGGACACTTGAGTGTTTCCCCTCGCTCTGCTAACTGAAAATGTGTCGTTGGTCAAATTGTGTAACTGCTCAGAGTCTTATTTTCCTTCTCCATAAAAGTTGGAGGTAGACATTAGAGTAAATGAGCATTTTCAAACATTCATGAGTTGTAGAATTTAGACATGATCTAAATTTAAGTCATGTCTAAATTCTACATCTAGATCACCTCCCTTTTGGAACTTAAAAGAAAAATAATATTGTCATTTGTTTCATGGCATGTGATAAAGAAGCAAATTAAAAATTCATATTTTGCATATTATTATAGACTCTGAGGTTAATTTAAATGTAATATCTGGAAATATTAATTAAATACTTGTCACCATTCCCCTTATAAAAATTATGCATAGTATTTAATTAAGCCAATTATGTAAAAGAAAGCAGAATTTATTGAGTAATCCAATTATAATATTTTATTGAATTGTTTAGAGATAAAATGTAAGAAGCTCCAGTTATTAAAATACAGATCCAAAGAGCCAAATCTATTTATAAGACTTATTCTTTGATATTTTTAATTTTGAACAGTAAAGACTAATTTGTATATATAATTTTCAAGTTGTGTTTCTACACTTGATCTTAGCCAAAAGGCCGAGAAGCGATCAAGTTGTGTTTCTAAATAAAATAAGAAAAGGTATTTTATGCTAGAAAGTGCAACTATTTATCAAAAAATAAGTGTAATCCTAAATCCTAATGAATACAAAGTCAAATTGAATACAAATATATTTCCTCTTTTTATTTTTTTTAAATGTTTATTTTTTTTTATTTTTGAGAGAGAGAGAAAGAGACAAATAGAGTGAGCGGACAGGGGACTGAGAGAGAGGGAGACAGAATTCCCAGTAAGCTCCATGGCGTCAGCACAGAGTCCAGTGCGGGTCTCAAACTCACGAACTGTGAGATCATGACCTGAGCCAAAATCAAGAGTCAGATGCTTAACTGAGTGAGTCACCACCCAAATGCCCCTCCTCTTTTTAAATATAAGTTTTTATGGAGTCTGATCAATGAATGTAATTACCAGTTTGTTTAAGGTCATCTTTGAACATATTTGCAAAATTATAATCATTTTTATGGTCTTCATTTCTTTTATTTTCATTAACATTCAACATTATTTTCCATTTTTGGATTTTCTAGCTATCTTTTGCTATTGATATCTAGTTTGATTTTACTGTGATCAGAGAATATATAATAAAATTATTTCTAGTCCTTTGAAATTTGTTGAGACCTGTCATCTGTCTCAGCATGTGGTCAATTTTGGTAAATATTCTAATGCCTTTCAAAAAGTGTTTTTTCTGCAGTTACTGTCTGCAGTGTTCTGTAGACACCAGTCAGATCAAGTTTGTTCGTCACAATGGGTAAATCTATATCTCTACTAACTGTTTGGTTGTTATCCTAATTGTTATATCAGTAATTAGGAGGCATGTAACTGTCCAGTTATGATTGTAGATTTGCTACTTCTCTTTTTATTCCTGTATATTTTTTTTCTCTACTTATATTGAAGCATAAATTACTAGGTGTATTTAAATTTAGGAATGTTGCATCTTCTTGGTAGATTGACTCTTTGAACATTATAATAGATCCCCTTGTATCTCTAATAATGCTTCTTCCCTTAAAGTCTACTTTGTCCAGTATTATTAGTATAGCCACATCAGCTTTCTTTTTGACCAGTATTTGCATGGTACATATTTTTTCATTTTAATTTCAAGTTTTTAAGATTGTTGTATTTAAGGTATTTTATCAGGACTTGTAGGGTGTTTGTTAGTCTTTGTTCTAACAAATTCTGCTTTTTAATGGGGGGGGGTATTTAGTTAATTGGAACTTAAATTAATTACTGATATGTTGGGATATATATATATATCATTATACTTCTTCTTTTATATTTTTTCCCTGTCTTTGGTTTTGGGTTTTTTGTTTGGGTTTTTTTTGGATTTTTTTTTCCATTTTTCTTCCCTCTTAAAAATTAATTGTTTTAATTTTAACTTTTTAATGTTTAACTTTTTAATCTATTAGTTTGTTTTTTAGACTGTATAACAAACATATCTTTTATTGGCTAGTATATCTTTTAGTGGTTGCCCTAAACACTGCAATAAGTTAAGCATCCTTAACTTATTAGAGTGTAGTATAACTTAACAAGTTCCATAAAAATTCTAGAACCTTATTATTATTGCCATTGTGCATTTTAACTTCACAAATATTCTAAATCCAAAGGAACACTACGATGATGATGATGATGATGATATTTATATGTATCTACATATTTACCCTTTTGTTTCTTTCCACATTCTTTTTAATATTTCTTTTGGTGTAGGTCTGCTGATAACAAATTACTGACCTTTTGTTTGTTTTAAACTGTCTTTTTATTTTTTGCCTTCATTCCGGAAGGACATTTTCACTGAGTATTGAATTCTAAGTTTCAGTTACTTTTGTTTAGCATGTCAGTGTTTCAGTTCTATTGTTTTCTGATTTTCATCATTTTTCTTGGTGAAGTCAGGTGTCAGTCTTATTGCTGGTCCTTTGAAGGTTTGTCTTTGGTTTTGGCAGTTTTCCTCTACTGTGCCTTGTTGTGGGTTTTTCCTCCATGGAATTTAAAATTCCTTTTGAATCTGTGACTTGATATCATTCATTAGTTTTTAAAAAATTGCAGCTATTATATCTTTCCTTTTCATTTCCTTCATTCTCTAGCTCTTCCTTTTTGGGACATGAACCCTAAATATTTGGCTCTTTTCACTATATCCCATATGTTTTATCTTTTTGTTCAGTCTAGGTTATTTGCCTCAGTCTAGATATTTTGTACTTACCAGTGTTCCAATTTACTAATGCTCTCTTCAGCAGTGAGCCCACCCACTGTATTCCTTTTTTTTTTTTTTTTTAGGTTATTTTTGAGAGGTGGTGGTGGGGCGTGCATGACCAGGAAGGGGGCAGAGAGAGAAACAGAGAGGGAGAGAATCCCAAGCAGGCTCCTCATTAGGGCACAGGGCCCAACACGGGGCTCAAACTTACAAACCAAGAGACTGTAACCTGAGCCAAAACCAAGAGTTGGACACTTAATCAACTGGGCCACCCAGATGCCCCTATGTTCTTAAGTTTAGCTATTGTATTTTACATTGCTGGAATTTGCTGGGTTTTTCCTTTTTTTTCATTTTTCAGTTGTGTGGTGAAATTCTTCATTGTGTCCTCTGTTTTATTATACACATGAGTCACAGTTATTTTAAAGTTTATTTCTGATTTTGTTCAACTGTTGGACTGTTTTCTGTTGTCTCTTTTTTTACTCCTATTCTAATCAAGTTTGTATTTTTATTGAATCCCAGCCATTGTGCATGAAAATTTTAGCGGCCCTAGGTAATGTTCTCCCCCAGAGATTCATCTTGTCTTTTAGGCGGTATTTAGAGGGAGGAAGGACACCAGTCCCATCCTTTGAGGAATTGTGCAGACTTGTGCATGAGCTGCAGTTTGTATAAGTTTCCGTGTATGCTTTGTTTGTATCCACTGTTACCAGTATTCCTCAGTGTGTCCCAAGTAGGGGCCCAGGGTTTGTTAGTAAGCCCCCATGCTGGGAGTTGAACTCTTAATTTTTGTTTTCTCAGCACCAAGAGTCTATAGGAAACTCTGCTCTACTTCTTAGGCCCCTGCCTGTTCTGGTTTAGCATCAGCACGTGCCAGTAAGCTTGCATTTCTGTCCCTTCTTTCTCTATGCAACCTTGATTATTTAAATTCTTTGTCCCTTGGTAACACCAAACCCCGATATTTTCTCTCCAGCCCCGTGAGTTTGCCAGAAGTTCTCCTGGCTTTCTTGCCTCTCTCCTAACACCAAGAATCCAGTATGCAGAATTTTGGGTTTATCCCAAAGAACTTCTCTTTTCTCCAAGATCTTGTCTTCTCCAATCCTGGATGTCTCAGCAGCTCTTTGATGCCTTCAGGCAGCTTTTTTTTTTTTTTTTTTTTTTTTTTTTTTTAATTTTGTTTCTGGCTTTTCTAATTGTTCTTGGCAGAAGTGTTGGTCTGCTTCAAGTTACTCATCCTACCCAAAACCTGTTTGTTGATTTAAAATAGAAATTCTCACTGAGGCCATCACCACCTTTAACACTTTGAAGCCTCATAGGCTCCCAACCATGTCTGGATGAATGATCTCTAAAGATATGTTTAATTTTTAATTTCCAAGGATTCTTTCAGGTTAATATCATGGGCTTTTATACTCATATTGGTGCATGGGAAATGGTCATTTGTTTTTGCTTAATTCTAACATCTGTTTTATCTCAGGACATTTCACTAGAAACAGGGTTATGAGCACGAGGAATGTGAAAAGGAGAAAAGAGTAGTGAGTTACCATAGTTGAAACATATCTGAATTAATTTGTGAAGTAGTCAGAGGTGATACAGGCAAAGGAGAGAATCCCCAAAAAGATTATGAGGATGAAACAGGGAAAGAAAAGTACAGAAAGGAATGACAGAATATATTATTTGAATCTATCTCATAAATAAAATGCTTTGTTATAGTGCCATTTATTTAAAGTACAAAAAGGAAGGGGCGCCTGGGTGGCGCAGTCGGTTAAGCGTCCGACTTCAGCCAGGTCACGATCTCGCGGTCCGGGAGTTCGAGCCCCGCGTCGGGCTCTGGGCTGATGGCTCGGAGCCTGGAGCCTGTTTCCGATTCTGTGTCTCCCTCTCTCTCTGCCCCTCCCCCGTTCATGCTCTGTCTCTCTCTGTCCCAAAAATAAATAAACGTTGAAAAAAAAAATTTAAAGTACAAAAAGGAAAAAATGGCAAAATAGAACCAGAATGATAGGAAGAAATTAATAAAGGCCAGAGGTGGTAATGACTAAGACCCTACACAGATTAAGTACTAGTACATGCTTGCTGTAAGACAGATGAAAGATGTATTTTTAGGAAGCATTACTTGATTCCATTAAGCAAGTTATTGTTGATGATAATGTTAGTCAGTCATCTGTTTCTAAATGACTCAATAGCTTTAGGAAAATTATCTGTACTTATTTTGCTAGTTCACCAATGTAGATCCAAAAGGGAGGAGCAAATTTAGCAGAAGTTCCTCTGTCGTCATAATTTACCACATACAAAAAGCAATTCTTTAACATTTGGACCCTTGATACAATTTTTGTGTGGACCAAGGTCCAAATTTCCTAAGCCACCTGATCCCTTACCGGACGTATTTTGATTCTAATCATAAAGATTGGTCAGATTATCCCTGAGGGGAATCTAAAATGTAACTATGTAACTCCAGAAAGTTTGGCAGAGGAATAATTACCTAAAGGAACAGATCTTAACACCGGTAAATTGGTTTGTGACCGTAGGATTCTACACTTCTGAGAATATCCAGTCTCTGTTCTAGTTCCAGTTCAACCCTGATTCAGGTATAAAAGAGGGAAAGAGAAAGAAAGTGATGGTAAAGATGTGGTGATTGAAATGAAAATCCTTTTCATGTCACAGAGCAACCATTAGTATGATTGTTCTACAAACGGAATATGGCTCTGGTTCTGCCTTTAATCTTAGTAGGGTTCTGAATCTAGGTCAATTTGATATATCCTGAGGCTTACTTAGGAACAAACCCAGAGCCCTGAGTTCCTCCCTTACCATCCCACAACTTTAATCCCACATAGCTAAGCTGGTACCCCAGAGCCCTATGAACATTAAAATACAAACTGCCTGGGTATTCACCTTATGGCAATTGATTTACAAAGTCACAGTACATTTCTTTTGTATCTCACCTTTAACCCTCTGTGTTCTCGGGATCTCACACAGGATCCTGAATCAAATATCCACCAGAAACTAGATGGTTTCGTAATTATCTTTTTTATCTTACAAATAATCTTGTAAGATAATTCCACTTATAGTAATGAAGAAACAGGTACTCAGGGTGCTCTTGAGCAATATCTTACTGCCGTGCAGTAGCAATTGTACATTTGGGCTCCCGTGTTCTGACTTCAAGTTCATTGCTCTCTTTGGACCCCAGAGGATGTCAATGAATACTTGGTTGCTTGTTGACTGAGAAGGAACAATCCCCCTAAAATGAAAAACAGACTTCAAATGACTTCTTTGCCTCGGTTTAACACTCACCACCTCCTTTGGAATGCCAGACAAGGGAAATGATCAGTTCAATTGTTGCCGTTTATAAGTGGGGAAGTTGAGACCAAAGACGCTTTATTCAAGGCCTCAACTTCCAACTGCCATTCAACATTTCTCACTAAGGAAGTTGAGATGCATATATGTTGTCATCTTGTTTGAAGGTCAGGTGGAATGTTTCTATGATGACTCTATTCATCATGGAGTCTGATGTGATAACTGGTCTCTCACAATCCCTGTGATGACTAGGGATTTCTGGATGAATGCAGGGTAAGGGAGGAGGGCGATATCTTCCCTGCCCCCTGTAACATGACATGTTTTGCACAGAAAGTAATTTTTTCTTTCAATCTGAGGCAAGTGTAACATAACACTTACTGAACATTTAGGATGAGCTGGGTATTGTGTGGAAAGTGTATAATATGAACAAACCAAAGCTCCTGCCTCCAAGAGATGATAATTTAATGGGGGAAAAAAAGATGTTCTAACATGTTCATATAGTTCTGAGTTAATTAAGTTTGGGGAAATGATTTGCCACTTACAAATACCTACTTTCTAATTACTACCAACATCCATGTTTAAGTAGCTTTTAAGCTGTGTTGCATGGCCGCCAGTGATTCCATTGAGCTCCCGTGGGTGTGATTCTATGCTGTGGTGGTAGAAGCTGGTCGAATGGGGGAGGCAGAAGGGCTGAGCTGATAGGTCCCTGAGTGATTTATCCCAAATCTGCCTGAACAGCTTTGATATTCTATGTTTTATAAATTCGATTTCTTCATAAGATTATGTGGGGGGAGAAAGCAGCCTCTGCAACTAAGAAATTTAAGTCACTGGATGATGCAACAATAATGAAACATTCAGTCTTTATGGTGGGCACTCGACTAAATGCTCTGTGGTCCTGCAGTAACCAGAAATTACCTCCCTCATTTGAAAATCAATATTGCAATGGACCGCGGTCACATTTTGAGAGGGAAATGGTTGTTACGCCACCCGGTTGTTTGCCAAGACAAGGAACCTCTCTCTGTACAGGGAATGAGTGAACGTTATAGAAATTGTCATTTCATTTTATCATTCCAAGAGTCTCAACAAGGCAGGTCAGGCTGTAAGAAAGTAGACGCAGCCCAAGCCAGGTGGTGATCCAAGTTTTAGGGAAGAGTTCTCTTAAGCAACTTGAGGCAAAGTCCCATGCAACTCATAATTGTATCAAGGGGAATAAATTGCCAAGAATGAAATACGTTAGTGAGACTTCTTTTTGGTCCCTTCAAGTTGCTTGCAACATGAACAATACAATGAGCAGTTGAGTCATGTACATAGTTTGGAAAGAATAAAAGAATTAAACAAACAAAAAACAGCTAAGCTCTGTGATGGAAAATGAGATGTTCATACAGGATGAGTGACAAGTTATGCAGAAAGCCTTCCTGAGCAAAAACTTTGGGGCCACTTGTTTGGGTTTGGTTTTTAAGTGGGAAAATGGGTCAGTTGCTCCTACAGAACATTCCCACAAAACTTGTCATTCTGGCATGTGATACAACATGGGCAACAGGGGATTAAAAAAAAAATCACATCTGAATTGACTCCTCTCTTTGATATTACCTGGGCTCTTCCACCCTAATTGATAAGAGAAGGAACCCTTTGCAGAAAGCATTTACCCCTCAGAGAACTTCTTTTCTGTTCCCGCTCACTGAGAAAGCAGAAGATCAGCATTTTCCCTGTTGCCTTCAATGCAGCCTCAAGCTTCACCTATTATGATCACTTCAGAATGGAACACAAGACTGCTCTTGAACTAGTTCTTCTTCTGACAGTGATGCAGTCATTAAGTAAGTATCTAGAAACTCCTGTAAGGCTCCACCCCAGAAGTGCAAGGCCTTCCCCCAGGAGCCAGAGTCGGCTCACTGAGATCGCCGTTGGCACTAATCCTCTCAAAACTCCAGAAGTCAGGAGCCAGGGCTCTCCTTCCCTTTCCTATCCTCTCCCATCCCCATCCCCCATGCCCCATTTTCTTCACAGCTACTAAGTGCTCTCTCTGGAATGTTTGAAGGTGAGGATTTAGGTCTGGGCAACCTGTTAAAAATATGAATTGTTACCATGAACTCTGAGTGGCCTTTCAGCTTTGCTGACAGAAATTTACTCCATGTAGACCTCCCCCCCCCCCAAAAAAAATTAAGCAGGTAAGGTCATTTGGAGTTGAAACAAGCATGCAGTCGGTGTGTTTGAAAATGAAATTATAATTAACCTGCTGATGGCTGTGAGGTGTTACCTTGAACTCTGTGTGGCCTCTTGGCACAGCGGCTGAACTTGCTTTATTGAATACCCAGAGACCTGAACAGGTGAAATCAGGATGTGTCCGGGGCCAAGTGTACTTGTAGAAAGAAGATTATGTCTCTTTTAGTGCCGATTCTAAGAGAGTTGAGGATTAATTGAGCAGCACTAATCAGAAAATAAAAATGAGTTTTGACCATCCATGTCTACGTGAAGCATAAAATTTGTTAAAACTGCTGAGGAAAGTGACTTGCCCACTTTGTGAATCGATTCCTGAAGTGCTGAGAGGTCACCAGGCCTAATAGTGACCCAGGAAGATTATTGTAATTTGGAAATCATATATCATCTACATATTTAGGAAAACATTGTAATTACCAGCTGAGAGCTATGGAGTGTTGCTTGAACTCCAAGTGGTCTGTTGACACATGGGCTGGACAACTTTCTGGAACTATTCAGAATGAGGTAGGTAAAATCATACAGCAGTAACTTAGCATTGTTAATGACAAGGAGGGGTGATGGGGTCATTTATGGTGTAGAGTGAATGGGTCTGAGATAAAATTTAACTCTTTGTTGTCCGGGAAATGTTATCTTAAAGTTAGTGTGTGGCTTACTGCCTTAGATCATCAACTGAATCAAATAATGGTGCTGCAGTTATTAAGTGTGTGCTATGTTAAGGGAATACCATAAACAATTGATTTATTGCCAGAATCAGTCATGAGCTACACCTCGTCACACTTGGTGCTTTAAATTGGCAAGAAATCCATTTCATCTCTTGTCACACTGAATAAAAAGAAGTGCATCGTTCTGTTGCCGCCATCTTTTTGTCCCCTCCCTGTAATTATGTAATATCATTCCATGGTAAAGTCACATTTTATTTTGGGATCCTCCTTATTTGGCAGAGAGCATCTATCGTTAGACTAAACAAACCATTTAGTTCACTTTGTGCCTTTGACAGGCTGGCTAGAATGAGTGCTCTTGTTGGTTTAATAAACAAAGAATAATAATCCAAAATGGGTTTATTACTGGGTGGAAATATTCCATTCATGGGATTGGAATGATCTAATTGTTCACATCTCTGTTTACTGTAAGTGTTAAATGTGTAAGTAACACTGAGGTCTTCCTATTTCAAAAGAGGTTTCAGCTAAGACCCAAATACACTCTTGGCCTCCTCAACTCCTCTTGTAGTGGCAGCCTGCATTATACACTCTTGCAATTCTTGTACCACACTTAAATGAAGAGGGAACTTCACAAGGCATGTTTATCTTAATTTAATGTCATTTCACTTGGCTGGTGATTTAAGTCCAACATCGCTAATAGACTAGAGGAATCCATGTCTTTTGAAAGAGAATGCCTTGTATTTGTCCAATGTGCTCATCTCAGTCAAATGCACAAACTTAGAAATTAACTAAACCCTACTACATGCATGATCATGGCGGCTCATTGTACACAGAAATTACCTCCTGTCACTTTGGGACACCATTTAGATATCGGTGGACTTTTATGTAACTTGGTCTATCTGCCTTAATGTGTAGGGCCTCAGATAATTTTATGTCTTTTGTTTCCCCGTCAGTCTGGTAGGTGTTGTCCATTTCTTGGATACATCATGTTTCTAGCCTGCGGCCAGAAGCATCACACTTCATTTGTGCTGTATCTGCAATCTGGGATGCTCCCTCTATCTTAGCCTTGGTTTCTTAGTTCCTTCCTGCTTTCTCCATGATGCCTCCCTCACCATCACATCCCAGTCTCTGAACTCTTACGGATTTTCTACAGCACTCATAATGGTGGTGGCAGCTATATGACAAAACTTATACAAGTACCCACATTAATCTCAGCACTTATCATAAACTTTGTCATAGTTATTGTGCACATTGTCTCAATATCTCTTCTGTTTCCGCATGGTAAGCCCCTTTCCCCCTGCAATTGCTGCCAAACTTTTTAAACTAAAAATCTGATCATTCTTCTGCAAAAACAAAACAAAACAAAAACAAAAAAAAAACCACAACTCTTCAGGATCTGTCCATCACCTCCAGAGAAGGAAGAAAAAAAAAAAAACAAAAGCCCTTGTGTATAAAGTGCCTTCTCAGGCTAGCCCATACCTGCCTTGCCAGCTGCCTCTTCTACCATCCCCTAGGTATACCCATACAAACTTTGTTGCTATTCAACAAACATGGCATAGCAAAGTTTCCTCCTTTTAGCTAGGCACTTACTCCCCTGGCAAACATTTACTCAACTTTTAAGACTCAGGTCAGACGTTTCCTCATCTGGGAAACTTTCTCTGACTTTCTCAGGCAGGAACTGGCCAGCCCTGTGTCCTTAACACCTTACACAAAACTCTATTATAGTATATCATACCGTACTATATTTATTTTCCTATATGTCTCCTCTACTAGCTGTGAACTGTTTAAGATAGAGACTGTTGTCTCACTTATTTTTATATCCTTATCTCAGTTCCTGGCACACAGCCCCTGTTCAAAAATGTTTGTTGAATGAATGAGTGAACAAATAAACTTTTTTAAAAATGGAATTAAAAGAAAGCCAAAGGATTTCCACTGAGAAGTTAGTTCATGTCTATAGATGTCCTGCTTTCATGTTGATAAATGAGCTACTTGGCTAAGGGGGCTTGAGTGCATACCTTCTTTTTATGTCAGCAGAGAATCCAGTCCCTTGAAGTATGTCTTGACCACAGGTACCTTGATTTGGGAATGTCTTCTAGTTTGAGTGGAAGTGATTTTGCTATTGTTGTTGATCACACCTGGATTCCAAAGTAGGTCAGATGGGTGTAAGTACAATTTGTAACTAGAAAAGTAGAGTCTTTGGTCTCATCTCTTACCTTCGTTTTAAAGCAATATCCGTTTCAGAAAATGAACACCTTTTCTTGGCATTTTGCAGTATTTTCAGCCAGGATTTTAATCAGAGGGAATTAGTATTCCCACCTGCTTTGTAATTACTCTTTAGTAGGACCCACGCAATGGCCAGTTCTATCCAAAATTAGCATAAAAGAACAGTGCCACTAACATTCTATTAAGGACCAGCCATAGGGCCCCCCTGTCAGCCTCAAAGTCCTGGAGCACAAACTCTTGAAATTTGATCCTGTGTTTCTTTTTCTGTCACTGAGACTTAGTTGTTCTACTCTCTGGGGCTCTCTAAACAGGTCATAGAAGTAGCTTAGACATAAATAGTGAGGACCACCATTTTATTGGAGAGTAAAACAAGGCACACCAAGGTTACGTGGTTTGTGAAATGACATGGGGTAGGTTCAGGTACAGGTCAATGCAGTGGTGAGGAAAGCACCCAGGGATCCTTGACAGTCCCCTGGCTAAACACCCAACTCCTCCACCCTGGGCAGTTTAACTTGTACCAGTGATCCCGAGAATTTTCTGAATGAATTACCATAATTGGACTTAATTCAGGAAAGGGATGTTTCCTGTACACGCCAAACAAGCTGCATACTGGATTCTTTTGCCTAGATGACAGGGAGGAAGAAACCAAACAGGAAATACATCTTTGCAAATTAGAAAAGTTGATGAGCTAAGTTCTGCAAACATTGGGCACCGATCCAAAGTGAACTCCTAGTGACCCCCTGGCACCTTGGCTCACCTCCCTGCACTTCACAGCCAGAAGCATACCAGGTGGATTCACTTTCTTACCTCCCTGATAAGGCAGCAGGACCTTGCCACACCCAGACTCACATCCAATCTCCTTTCCTGCTTCCCCTGACCCCAGGTCTGATAAAAATCCAGGGTGATAATGCTATTGAGGTACAGGCTATAAACCGTATCAGTATGTACGTAAGTAGAGGGAGGGGAAAGGGGGAGGAAAAGACCAAAAAAAAAGGCCGAATGGAGAGTTCAGCCTCACCTCTAGGTGACCTTGGCAGCATGTGGAGTGGAAGGGAAATTGCCAGGAACTTGCAGCCTTTTTTTGAGCATTGTTTTGACTTGGCTTTGCTACAGAGCAACTTTGGGGGACTGGGGCAAAAAATAGGTCATTGTGAACTGCAGGTGCAGTTTTGATCTTGAACTATAATCAGTTGTGGTATATGTGCAAACCCAGAAGTATTTATCAAGATGAAAATTGAAACTTTTCCTCATAGGTACACACCCCTTTACATCATATTAGCACCAACATCACAAGGGTTTTTTCTCCCCCCCAAAAATGGAAGGATAGAGTGGAGTTCTTAACCACTCTCCCCAGCAATCCCCTTCCTCCTTCTATTCTTCCCTCCCTTCCTTTCTTCCCACCTCCCTTCCTCCCTTAATCCCTCCTCTCCCGTTCTCCCATCTCCCTCTCTCTCTCCTCCCACACCTCCCACACACTCTCTCCTTCCTTCACCCCCTCCTTCAGTCTCTGTTGTGAAAAACCTCATTTGACTAACCCTGACTCTCCAGGCACCCCCTCAAGAGATACCGATTAAGGAAGGCAGACTCACTTGAGGATTCAATGACAGACAAGATATCCAAGAGGCTGGGATTTTAACTCTTACTCCCAAGCAGATGGAGCATTCACCATGATCTTCACCTACCTAATTTAAACTTGGAGAGAATGCAGACCAGAATGCAGAAAGAATATCTCACACCAAATGAAGTGGGAGGGCTTTTAAACCCTTATTCTTGGCCTCAATCATGTCACTTAATGCCTCCCACCATCTGTTTCCTCATTTTCTGAACGTAATAAGAAACACATCAAAGCACCTGGCTGCTAAAATGATAGGCACTGTCTCTGGACCGAGAGGAAAATCAGGAGCAGTTTTGTACTTGGGGCCTGCTAGAGAACCTTGTTCAAGTTGCTGATTCCTTCCTTCCAAACTATTCCATGCACATAGAGAAGATTAAGACAGCAGAGGTTTAAATTTCAGCAAGAAACATTTAAATGAGGCTAGAACTGCCCTGCCGCCTGTTTTTCTAGGGAAGGAACCATTTAGGTGAGGCTTAATACAAAGGCAAGTTAGTTTTATTCATTTTCTGATTATTGTGATTTTTGAAGATTAATAACTATAGGAAAATAGGTATCTGCGACTGATACTTTTTTGGCTGAAGTTGGCTTAGTTGACTGAAACTGTTGTTGGGAAACATAAATAGTTAAGAAAACCATTTGTATGTTTTCAGCAGCAACTTAGGATGTGTTCAGGATAGTGTGGGAAAGAAGGTGGGGAAGGGAGGGTGGGAGGGCAGGAGGCCTCCACTTGAGGGTTCTTTAGAATTTGTGATTTAATATGTCTGAGGAGTTCTTTTTTTTTTTTTTAGTCTTTTATTTTGTACCTTACTGTTTTTTGGAACAAAGATACATATAGCATTGTCTCTCTTTTGGAGAGAAGTGAGACTTGGGGCAGACAGATATCTTAGGACAACCTGTTGGCCTTCATTTGGGATTCCTGGAGCCTCTTATTCAGGGTGGGATCCCTGAGACCACTTGCAGGCTGCTTAGACAAAGCAGCAGCCCTCCATGGCTTCTGGTGCCCCAGAATTTTGTCTAACCAGGGGTTTCAGCTGCCACCAGCAGGAAGCCTCACATCTCTGTGATCTCTGTATCCCAGGTTTCCAGAGTTGCTACCAGCCACACCTCTGCAATTCTAGGAGCCTAAAATACCCAGGCCTCTGTTGGTTCTGCTAAGCTAGAACAGCCATTCTCAGTGATGATGGAGGTGGTTTGGGGTACATCTAGAAGGCTTCTTGTTCCCCGTCATCACCTCACATCCTGTACTTGTTCACCTCTTCATGTCCACCCCATCTCCTATAATGAGGAGAACGTCCCATCCTCATCACATATATAGAATTAACAAAAGAATGGTTAACTTTTAAAAGCCCTCAATAAATGCTTCCTCATCCCTTTCATTTTCTTTGCCCATCTGAGTATCTCCTATGTGCTAGGCAAAAACTAAGCAGCATACTCCTACATTATCTCAAGTAATTTTCCAAAGACTATGGGAGATAAGAATTATTTCTGTTTTATAGATGAGGAAACTGGTATTCAAAGAGGGTAAGCACTTAGCCAAAGTCTCACTAAGAGGCTAAATCAGGAATTGAACTCAGGTCTGTCTGATGCCAAAGCCAGTCAACGGTGATGCTCTTCCCCCTCCTCTCTCCGTTGACCTCGTCTAGAACCAGCATAGTGGAGCAGCAGACGTTCACGCAGATAGCCATGAATTCCCCACCTTAAGTTTTAGAGGAAACACTAAACAATGCTAAGTCTTTACTTATTTTAGAATTCCGAATTTCCAATAGATATATCTTTCCATACCTCTAAGTAAATATAGTCAAGAAATTGGCCCCTTTGAGACCTAATGTTTTTCGAGAAATTTAAACATAACAAACATTATATTTCTGCTATCCAGACTTGAAAGTTCAACATTTTTGTCTGTTTCATCTTTTATTTTAAAATCTATAAATTGGCAAGAAGAAATATGAGAAGAAAGGAAAAAGAATTAAATGGGAATAAAAAATGCAAAACATTTGAGTATATTTTATCCCCAGGCCTAGGCAGTCCCATTCTTTTCCTTAAAAAGAAAAAAAAAAAAAAAACTTTTATTGTTTTTTATTTTAATTCCAGGACAGTTAACATACAGTGTTATGTTAGTTTCAGGTGTACAATATAATGATTCGGCACTTCCATACCTCACCCGGTGCTTGATCCCCTTCACCTGTTTAACCCACCCCCCTTCCACCTCCCCTCTGATATCTATCAGTTTGTTCTCAATAGTTATGAGTCTGTTTCTTGGTTTGCCTCTCTTCGTCTCTTTTTTTCCTTTGCTCATTGTTCCTTAAATTCCACATTTGAGTAAAATCATATGGTATTTGTCTTTCTCTGGTTTATTTCACTTAGCATTATACTGTCTAGCTTCATCCATGTTGCTGCAAGTGGCAAGATGTCATTCTTTTCTATGGCTGAATAATATTTCATTTTATATATATAAATACACACTGCTTCTTCTTTATCCATTCGTCTATCAATGGGCACTTGGGCAGCTTTCCATAATTTGTCTATTGTAAATAGTGCTTCAATAAACATAGGGCTGCATCTATCCCTTTGAATTAGTGTTTTTGTATTTTGGGGGTAAATATCCAGTAGTGTGATTATTGGATTTAGGGTAGTTTTCTTTTTGACTTTTTGAGTAATCTCCATACTGTTTTCCACAGTGGCTCTAGGCAGGCCTATTCTTTTTTTTTTTTTTTTTTTTTTTTTAATTTACATCCAAGTTAGTTAGCATATAGTGCAACAATGATTTCAGGAGTAGATTCAGGAGTAGATTCCTCATTGTTGCATATAATGCAACAATGATTTCAGGAGTAGATTCCTCAATTAGATTCCTAATTACCCATGTAGCCCATCCCCCCTCCCACAACCCCTCCAGCAACCCTCTGTTTGTTCTCCATATTTAAGAGTCTCTTATGTTTTTGTCCCCCTCTAGGCAGGCCTATTCTTGACATGAATTTGGTTACGTATCCTTTCAAGTTTATTTTTTTTTTTATGCTTTTAAGCCATATATGAGTACCTGTGAACAATATGGAATGTTACCTTGTGTGTCTTCTAACTTTATGTATGTAGATCATGCTATTCATTGTTCATTTTTCTCATCCAATAGTATTTTTAAGAATTCTCTGTGCCAATAACGAGGTCTAATCTGTTCCCTTTATCTGTTGTATAGTATTCTATTAATATGTCACATTTTATAATCCTTTATCCTACTGAAGAACATTTAAATTGTTTCCATTTTTGTTGGTATTGTTACAAGTAGCATTTCATGGAACATTCTTATGCTTCTTTCATTGTGCATGTATATGACTGTTTCTTGAGACTTTTTACCTAAAAGTATACTTAAATGTAAAATGACTGGCTCATTGAGTCTTGTCTTGATGCACATGAGATTTAAAAAAAAAAATTTTTTTTTAATTTATTTAGGTGTGAGAGAGAGAGAGAAACAGAGTGCAGGTGGGAGAGGGACAGAGAGAGAGGGAGACAGAATCCGAAGCAGGCTCCAGGCTCTGAGCTGTCAGCACAGAACCCCACGCAGGGCTCAAACTCACGGACCATGAGATCATGACCTGAGCCGAAGTCGGATGCCTAACTGACTGAGCCACCCAGGCGCCCCTCATGAGATTTTTATTTGTTGAGCTGATCCCAAGTGAACCCATAGGTGTATGTTTACAGTGAGAGAAGGAAAGTGTCAATATAGAATATAGAAATGAGAGACTCTGGGTCCCCTGACTGTCTGTCTATAACATTGTTCCCATTCAACAGACAGAATGGCAGTCTTCAGCTCTATACTTGGGAGAGATTAACATGGTTTAGTTGATTATATACAGCATCTCCTCTTTAGTGGTACCTTATCCTTTTTTATTTTTATACTGAGAGATAGGCCCATTAATTCAGTAAAAGGAAATAAAAGATCTTATGCCCAGAATTCAAACATCAGCCAGCTCTGTGGTGTTCTAAGCAAACTGCTTTCATGATCTTCCTAACATTCTGACTGTCTGTCAGAATGCTTTCTTATGATTCCTGCAGCAGAGCCCAAAAGGGAGAAATTTTGCTTTGCAGGAGTGGCTGAGAACAGCGAGACTATGCATTGTTTGGGCATTCTGCTGTATGTATAAAGTATTTATTTACTTTATTTAGTGGCTATGGCTGTGACTTTATCTTCTTCTAGCTCATTTTCCAGCGTAACAGGATAAGACCACTCCTGCCATTATGATTTACCATGCAGTAAACAATGAGGGCTTTTGGATTGCATTTTATAGAACTGCTTTATTCAGCCTTTCCTTCCAACTCCTTTGGGAAGGAATTGACAATTGATATTTCTCTTTTGGATTTCTCAGTGAATTCAGCATTCCTAGATTTGGTTTCTGTTTGTTATTTGGCTTGTAAAATCCATTGCTTTGGGGATAAGAATGGCTTGTGTCCAGCATAATAGTTTTTTGCTTACTAGCGTACCCAGTGACAGGAGGGGAAGGACAACGTGGCTGACCAGGGCCTTATCTCAGTTCTTTTTATATTCCACTCTGAACATAGCAGTGCTCCCCCACTCCCAAACAAACGATTGAGTATCATTTCTGACCATGGAGCCGTCTCTTCCCAGCAGCCCATATTCAGTCATGGAAAGTTCAGATATATCAGAATCAAAGTACTGCACAGAGATGTGCAGGCCAAGTGTGGCGCCGGCGGCCATCCTGCTGTTAACCTGTTCTGGCGGTTACCCAGACCTGCTCGTGCGAGGGGCCAGTTAATTTCATAGGGCAAGTTTTATTCCATCAGCAGAAGGAGAGTTTCTGGGTCTTTTATATGGGACTTTCATTCTGGAATTTCTGTGAGGATTTCACGGAATTTTCAATCTGATGTCAAAAGTAAATTAGTCCCAATTCTAAATTTTCCCCCAACTTTGGAATTTACTTTCAGAGGGAAAGCTTCAGTCTAGGTATGTTTATATTGTGTGCATCCATTTTCTCTCATATCGGCATCTCTTGTCTGCATGCTTGTCTTTTTAACGTTAGTTGCTGAGCAACTTTAAGGCGAGCCTTGTTCTTTTTGTGTGCGAATTTCACTTTTCAGTGCCTTTTTGTCTTGTTGATTTGCAGTAAGTATATATTGAATTAATTCCATATGTATTTTGAGGGCTGAATTCAGAACTTGAGGGAGGTGGGAAAGCTACAAAGAAAGCATGTAAGCCAAATCACCAGCCACTATGCACCAGGATGCTATTTTACCCAATGCTCTGAAACAATTTTAACCACTGCTCCAGAGGTAATATACATCACTTCATTTTACACCTTTGCTACATGTATTGTGATTTCAAAATTCTGATTAAGGGGGGTGCCTCCGTGGCTCAGTCAGTTGAGAGTCCAACTTTTGATTTCAGCTCAGATCATGAGCTCGTGGTTTGTGAGACCGAGCCCCATGTCAGGCTCTGCACTGACAGTGCTGAGTCTGCTTGGGATTCTTTCTCTTCCTCTCTCTCCTCCCCTTCCCCTGTTCTCTCTCTCTCTCTGTCTCAAAGTAAGTGAATAAACAATTTTTAAAAGTTTTTTTTTTTTTTTAAAAGGCGAGGATAGCTTCTATGTCCCTACCTTCCCCACCCCACTGCCACCAGCCTGGCCAATATTTAATACTCTTGACTTTCTTTTTGATTTATTTGTAATCTGCATTTAATATCAGGGGAGACTTATTGCCTAAACAAGTAAGTGTTGGGATTTGAGTTGGAAAGGGAACCTGTCTGGACCTCTTAAACAGAGACCAGAGGTTACCCGTATGCTTTGCTCCTCTGATACTAGATACATTTACCCAAAAGGCTGCCTAAGAGTACATCTCATTTTTCTTTGCGGACAGTAGTGGAGATCCCAGTAAGGGAATTAACCTGGCCAAGGAGAAGGAAGTTCTTAATCCTAAGACTCACTGGTTTCCATTCATTCCCTTTATTAGCACAAAAACTCTGTTATCTACGTTGAAGGAGCATATTTTTCCTATCCAACAGGTTATTTTCAGTGTGATACAGGGAAAGAACACTGACCTGAGAATCAGGAGATTTATTTTCTACTTCTGTCTCTACTACTACCTGCTTGAGTAAATGTGAGCAAATAATCTAACCTTTCCTATCAACTGTAATTGGAGGCGGTGTGCAATAAAGATAAGCCCATACCTGAAGCATAGCATTTGATCTAGAGCACAGTTTAAGCAAGACACTGATAAAGTGCATTTAGAAGACAAAGTTAAGCAGGTTATCAAGAGATCACCGTTTAAAGAACTGTGAATATTTCAGCCTGGAAAAGAGAAGACTTAGGAGATTCACAATATCCAGCTTCACATTTATGAAGACTTAACTTATAGAGAACCATGAATAGATTTACTTCTCTTTTGCTAACTAGGACCCATTATTACAAGTTAAAGGGAAGCAGATTGCCTCAGTATAAGAGAAAAACTTGTCAACAACTGGAGTTCCCCCAAGTTGGAGCTGACTACATTTCCTATAACTAGGGGAATGCAAGCAGAAAACAGATTCCCATTTATACGGGATGTTTCTTATTGGGTAGCAAATTATACTAAATGATTCCCAAGGTCCCTTCCAAAGCTACAGGTCTATGATTTTGTACATAGACAAACCCAAACGCCTCCCAGCCTTCAGTTCTATGACCCTACAAGATCTTTAAGTTTTAATAAGCTTTTCTTAAAATCACAAGTATGAGAATAGATAAGGCATGTTGTTTTATTGCTTTCCAATCTGGCAGAGCTTCTCGGGCTCTGATATGATCACCAGTTCCCTGGAGGGGGTGCTCCAAGCATGTTCTTCCTCTGCTTGTTTTCCCTCCCTCCAAGCACATCTGCCACTTTTTTTCTCCTTCTTCTTAGTGATTTTTGTATTTCTTTGAATCTTTACAGGTGGTAGCAATTTTGGTTCATCTGACTTGATGGTATGAAATTCTAAATAGTTGGGGGTCATTTGGAGTGATTACTTTTTTCTTTGTGTTCTGGGAGCCTGGGGGAGTGTGTTTGGAGCTGCTTAGTTCATAGTCCTTGTCAACATAAACTCTTTATTCATCTTCCCATCGCTCTGAAGAACAGACAGAGGAGGTTCGGGATATCACAGATGTCACGCAGACACATACAGACTCAAGCAGAATTATAGGAGTCTCTAAACTGGATAAATTTAGTAACTTTTATATTTCCAAGTCTGGTTTAGGGAAAAGAAATTCCGTAGATTATCACCAGATAGAAAATAAGACCAATTTTGGTGGACAGTGTCTCTAATTGGAAATCTGTTGAAATATGCTCTTGCATGTGGGAATATCTTCACCTTACCATCCCCCCAAGGATTAAGTTACCAAGAATTGCAGCTATTACGAGGAAATTGCCAAGATCTTCTCTGTTCTCTTATCAAATTATCTAGATGGCTGGGGGTTTTTGGTTTTGTTTTTGGGTCTTCTGTTTTTTGTTTTTTTACTTCCCCCGCTCCCCTTTCTGAAATCTGCTGGAGCCCATATTTTGTATGAGATTATTTTCTATTACACTTTCAAGGTATTTGAAATCCTGTCTAGATCACTGGCCATGGGGCAGGGAAAGGGAATCTTTGAAATTGATCTGTGTGGTGACATATTTTAAAACCATGTCTTCCAACTTCACAGAAGTTGTGCTAGTGACCTCCTGTTCATAATTGTTGCCTCGCATAATCAAAACTGGTTATGACTTCTGTTATCCTATAAGCTAGTTCCTAAGCTTGAATTTTCAGAAGTAAATTGCCATTCTTTCTTAATGTTCCAATCAGCCTCATCTCAATCAGGCTCACCTTACCCGATGATATTGGTGAAAGCCCAACAGTCTCCATGGGCCACAGCATTCCCCTTAGATATGCACACAGAGTTCAGTTTCCCTCCATATATCTATATTTCTATACTGTGTAATCTAAAATACTATTTTATCATTATATATAAACTTCATTATACATAAACTTGAAGAGAGAGTTCAGCTACTGATACTCTTTCAAGGCAAAGGAACCCAGAACGACATGCTAGGGGGTGACACTAGCCGGAACTAAATTACTCAGTCAAAAATGGGCTTCTTAGAGCAACCAGAACTCTCATACATTGTTGATGGGAGTGTAAAATGGTACAGCCACTTTGGAAAATGGCTTGGTGGTTTCTTTTTTTTTTTAATTTTTTAAAATGTTTTTAATTTATTTTTGAGACAGAGAGAAACAGAGCATGAGCAGGGGAGGGGCAGAGAGAGAGGGAGACACAGAATCCGAAGCAGGCTCCCGGTTCTGAGCTGCCAGCACAGAGCCTGACGCAGGGCTCGAACTCATGAGCTGTGAGATCATGACCTGAGCTGAAGTCAGGCGCTTAACAGACTGAGCCACCCAGGCACACCATGGTGGTTTCTTGTGAAAGTAAACAAGTTACTTACCTTGTAACCCAGCACTTTCACTCCTAGGTATTTATCCCAGATGAAAATATGTCCACAAAAAGACTTTTAAAAGGATGTTCATGGCAACTGTGTTCATAATTGTAAAAAAACTGAAATTTCCAAGTGCCCATCAGTGAGAGAATGGATAAACTGTTGTATACCTATAGAATGGAATATTATTCTTTAATGCAAAGGAAACCTGCTAACACATAGAACAGCATGGACGCATCTCCAAGACATCATACTGACTGAAAGAAATCTTATGCAAAAGAGACCAGATTTTATGCTGTTGTTTATGTAAAATTTAAGAATAGGTGACTATCTACTGTACAAGATTCATGGACCAAGCAAAACTAATATAAGGTAGAAAAAAATCAAAACAGTGGTTGCCTCCGAGGGTTAGGGACTGAATGATGGAAGTAATTTCTCTAATTGGGTTTAGGTTACATGAGTTTATACATTTGTCAAAACTCATCTAAAATGTATACTTCAGATTTGTGCATTTCATTATATGTAGATATTACCTCAAAAGAAAAAGTTGATCTGTAAACATATCAAATGCTAATTAATGACACACATGATGAAATGGTTTACTACTTACTTTGAAATGCATCAAAGAAAGAGTAATTGATGAATATATGTGTGATAAACAACTATAGTAAAATGTAAATTGTGAAATAAAATTTAAGAGGTGGTTATATGGGTGTTTACTGTTAAATTTTTTTAGCTTTCCTGTGTGTCTGAAATTTTTCATAAAATGTTGATGGGGAGTAGTTGGGAGGCAGTAACAGCTGCAGTGACAAGAAAGCCAAGCTTAAAATTTTCAGTGGGATGATTATTGCCTCAGTCTATATATATTAGGGCCTTCTAGCACTATTTCTTCTTCTTCTTCTTCTTCTTCTTATTATTATTATTATTATTATTAAACTCATTCATTTATTCAACAAGCATTTCTAGAGTACCTATTCTGCATCAAGCCCTAGTCTAATTGCTGGGTTGCCAGGATGAAAGAAACAAACCCTGCCCTGGGGGAGCTCACAGTCTAATGGGGTAGATAAGAGATGCTTCCATGCTGTTCACACTTGACATTCCATAAAGAAAGACAGCACTGTTTCCTTGTTGTCTGTGTCTTACTAGTCTGAGAATTTGAAAAGAAACAATTAAGAGAATGCTAGGCCATTTCGGTTTAAAGAACATTAAGAATCTAACCACATGGGCTTTTCGCTTTAAACTACTTGAAGACTCCAAATGTGAAATTTAGTGAGTGAGCCAACCACCTCCTGAAAATCTCAGGAAGGAAGCTCCCAGAGGGTGTCCCTTTTACAGGACCTAACACAGAACCGTGGGAAGAGACTCAGCTGTGTGATTGAGATATTTCTGTGCCCATTTAACTTCAACTCTTCAAAGAGTCTTCAGAGGAACTGGAGTTGTAGGAATCAGAATACTGTCTGGGACCATGTGATCCCTCCCTATCAGCCTCATATCCTCCTGTGACTGCATAGGTCGTGGTGACTAGCCCAGCCCTGAGAAATGGGGTGGTTTGGAGGGAACAGCAGAAATAACTCCTGCTTTGATCTTCCTCAAGATAAAGAGGCATCAGTGTTTCACTGATCTTTGTAGGTCTTCCTAATTCAGCAGAATTCACAAATCCCGTCTTCATAAGGATCTTCTGGCAACTGACAGACATGTAATTCAGGCTCCGTGTGTTAACAGGCCTTGTTAACACTCTGTATTCTACTAATGGTAAACATCAGAATAATACATTTCCTTCAGTATTGACTTCATGACCAAAGATCGATCGTGATTTTTCATTCTGCTAACATTTGGTGTACTCAGGATCAACTAATTTTAATGATCAAATGTAGACTATAATACAAACGTGATTTTTCCAACCCTGATGCTACAATTAGAGATTAAATTCAGGAGGAAAGAAAAAAAACAAAACAAAACTAGAGAGCCAAGAAGATAACCCCAGTTGGCTTTAAAAACAAACAAACAAAAACCACATTTAGTCAAACTGGGCCCTGTCTAAGAAGGAAGATATGTTTTATTTTATTTCTTTAAAGCTCTGTGACTTCTGAAAGATGGAAAAGATTTTGTGAATATTATTCTCAGATGTGATGGATCCATGTTGGCAAGACTGGCTCATATGCAGACACTTTGAACAATACCTGTTTAAGTTGGCCTGTGTCGTGTCACATATGTGCTTTCCCTTTGTGGGGAAAAAACACTTACACAGTCATTTCTGTTCCCAGAACATGATGAGATGGGACAGGAGGGAGTCAGCCTAGGGACAGTGACTGGTTATACAGAACAAAGAATATTAAGGGTGACTTTAGGCCCAGATTCCATGCCCCTGGAACCTGGAATAAATAGGTTCCAGATACTTGATTTTACATTCAGCCTCTCCATGTTCACAAATACACACAGTCAAGGCTATAACAAATACTTAAGTGCTGAAACTATGGGAATAGGCCTCTAATACAATATAAATTTTGGCACTAGAAGGGATTTATTTAAGAATCATCTAACCCTTTGATTCCCAAACTTGGTTGATCCTAAATTAGCTGGGAACTCAGTGATTCTAAGTTAGCATATGGGACTGGGGTGGTGTGGTGAGGGCTGGAAATCTATAGTTTTAAGTAAGCTTTTCATGTGATTCAACTGGTCAGCTAGTTTTGCACTATCCTCACCAGTACTTATCATCCCCACTCTCAGTCTTACAAGTGAGGCAACTCAATGCCCAGAGAAGTTGTGACTTGCCCCGAGTCACACAGCTAAAGCCAGAGCTAGAACTCCAGTCTCCCAATTTGCATTCCAGTGCCTTTTCATTTTACCTTGAAACAACGGTTGCAAAGACCATCTGTTTCATACTTTTCCTCTGAACAGAAATCACATAAATTCTTTAAACTTTAGTTACCTTAACTGCAGAAGGGTTTGGGAATATCTCAGTCACTGTATTTATTATTTTCCTATGGCTGCCGTAACAAATTGCCACTAACTTGGTGGCTTAAAACAACAATTATTTCCTAACATTTTTGGAGCCCAGAATTCCAAAATCAAAATGTCAGAAGGGTTGTGCTCCCTCCAAAGCCTAAAGGAGAGAATCCTTCCTTGCATCTTCTAGCTTCTGGAAGCTCCAGAGATTCCTTAGTTTGTGGCTGCATAGCTCCAATCTTTGCCTGTATATTAACATGGACTTCTCCTCTCTTCATGCTTTTGGATTTAAGGCTCACCTGTTTTATCTCAGAATGGTCTCATCGTAAGATCCTTAACTAAGTTACCGCTGCAAAGATTGTTTTGTTTTGTTTTGTTTTGTTTTATTTTGTTTTAAATACAGTTACATTAACAGATACTAGAGGTTAAGACCTGGACATATCTTTTTGGTGATCATCATTCAACCCACTATATTTCACCTTTTGGCCCTCAAAAATTCACATCTTTTACCTGTGCAAAACACACAGACCTTGTCCCAACATTTTCAGATATTCAGTCCATTACATCATTTACTCTAAGTTGAAAGACTTCTCTAAGTACCATGAGCCCATAAGTCCCAAATTTAATCATCTAAATCATTTATATCAAATATGGGTAAGACTCTGGGTATGATGCATCTTAGGATAGAATTGCTCTCTTATCTGTGAATCTATGAACCAAGAAAACAAGTTATCTGTTTCTAAAATACTATGGTGAGACAGGCATGGGATAGACAGTCCAAAAAGGATAAATTGAGGGAATAAAGATGTTACCAATCCTAAGCAACTCTGAAATCCAGCAAGACAAATTCCATTAGGTTTCAAGGCCTCGGCCCAATCTATGGCTCTCCAGGCCCATGGCTCTGCTCTCCAGGGCTGTGGCATCTCTAACAGCCTCTGCTTTCTGCACCAGAGTCTATGTCTTAGAAGTCATTCTTTCTTCCCCTTCAATGGTAGCACATTTGCAACTGGGTAGCTCTGTCTGCACATTTCCTGCTTGTAGAATTATGGTCCAACAGACTTCCTTCACTCCATCCTGTCTCCATCCCCTTCAGTTTGGCTGGCAGTGTCTCTCCTGATACAACATTCCTAAAAGAGTACACAGCAGCCCCTGTGTATATCACAGGGATCCATACCATTAAATAGGAGAGCCCTCCATAGAGCTTCCCTGGATAACCTCTGTTTCTGGCTTCTGCTGAGATGGTTCAGTAGATCAGTGAGTCTCACACTGAATCTCTTTCGCCAAAGGTTGTCCAGGCACACCCTTGGCTTTCTCTCCAAAGCACATTTTCCGAACAGTAAATTTCCTAATTTTGGTATCCTTTGCAATCTGATTTGGACAAGAACCTTCCAAATCATCAGGTACTGGTTCCTTTATAGTTAACAGTTCTTTCTTCCTTTTAATTTTTAATAATTTTTCTTTCTTTATTTATTGTATTTATTTATTTTTCATCATGATGGTAAGTGGACTCTTTAATCCCCATCACCTATTTCCCCCATTCCCACCTCCCTCTGGTAACCATCTACAGTTAAGAATCTGTTTCTTGGTTTATCTGTACATTTTAATAACTTTTCTTTATCTCTTTTCTCTTACCTTTTACCATAAACAGCAAGGAGAAATCAGGCTACACCTTCAACACTTTGTAAATCTCCTCAGCCAGATACCCAAATTAATGGCTTGTAAATGAGTTCTACTTTCCACCCAACTGTAGAAGACAATTCAAACAAGTTTTCTCCCACTGTATATAACAAGGATCATCTTTGCTCCAGTTTACAAAATTGTGTTCCTTATTTTCTTCTGAAACCTCACCAAAAGCACCTGTAATGTTTGTCTTTCTACCACACACTCTTTTCATGACAATATATACATCCTATACCACAGTAGCTTTCTATGCCATGTTCCTCCCTTCTTTCTGAGCCCTCTCCAGAATCATCTTTAATATTAATATTTCTACCACTAGTTTATTCAAGGCAATCTTAGCTTTTTCTGTTGTTTCCCTCAAAATCTTTCCAGCCCCTACCCATTACCTGGTTCCAGAGTCACTTCTACATTTTTAGATATTTTTTACAATGACACTTCTCTTCTAGGTACAAAAATCTGTACGAGTTTCCTAGGACTATTGTAACAAAATAACCATCAATTTGGTGGCTTAAATTCTCTCACTACTCTGGAGTCCAGAAATCTGAGAACAAGGTGTTAGCATTGCTGTGCTCCCACTGAAGGTTCTATGGAAGAATTCTTCTTTGCCTCTTCCAACTTCTAGCAGATCCAGACATTCTTGGCTTGTGGCTTGTATAACTCTAGTCTCTGCTTCTGTCTTTTCCTCTTCCATCTTATAGGGGTATTTATCATAGGTTTTAGGGTTTAGCCAGTTAATTTTGGATGACCTCATCTTGAGTTCCTTAACTTAATAACATCTACAAAGACTCTTTTTCCAAATAAGGTCATATTCATAGGTATTGGAGGATAGGACCCTCTTTTTAAGGGTCACCATTCAACCCACTACAGTTACCAAATGTTAGGGGAACATATTGTTTCTAAAGCTCCCTTCTAGAACTATGATCTGTGATTTTTAAGTATTTTCATAAATGAGACTATTAATAGTATTTTTAATTGTGTCAGTATGCTTTATGTGTATTATTTAATTCTCACAATAACTTATAAAGCAAGTAATATTATTGCCATTGTACAGTTAGGAAACGTAGGCTCAGAGGTGTGAACTGATGGGGCACCTGGGTAGCTCAGTTGGTTAAGCGTCACACTCCTGGTTTTTGACTCAGGTCATGATCTCATGGTTTGTGGGTTCAAGCCCCACATCAGGCTCTGTGCTGACACTGCAGAGCCTACTTGGGATTCTCTCTCCATCTCTCTGCCCCTCCCCCACTCATGCACGTGCATGTGCTCTCAAAATGAATAAATACACTTAAAAAATGTGATTTTGCTTACAAAAACTTAAAAAAAAAAGAAGTGTGAGCTGACTTGGGCAGGGTTCCAAAGTATATCACAGAACCTAGATTTGAATCTAAATCTGTCAGATGACAAAGCTGAAGTTTTTACTCTTTATATTGCCTCCCAGTATTTTTTTCAGAATATAGCTAAGGAGCAGTATATCACTCATATGATGATTGAAGGCAGTATATATATATATATATATATATATATATATATTTATATATATTTATATATATTTATTTATATAATTAATATATATATATATTTGAAGGCAGTATATATATATATATATATTTATTCATATATAAATATTCCATCAGCCCTCCAACCAGCCAACACACATACACACACACACAAAGCAAGAAGAAAGAATGTCTACATACAGGAATAATGGCAGGTTTTTGCCCTTATTTATATAAATTGGATTAAAACTGTATACTTTCCAAAAATACCTATAACCCTTTCTGTAGCTCCAATGCCCTTCTTCCTTTTCCTATTCCCTAATATCTGTCAGAAGTTATCAGATTGGGAAATAATACAACATGTTTATGGGGTAATGGGATCAATAAAGAGAGAAAAGTTGATTCTAGAGAAAAGAGGGTTAATTACAGGAACAGAGCCCTAGAGTAGACAAAAAGGAGTAGGATTAGAGTCTAAGTGAAGGATAGTTCATTCACTGTAACAGAAGAAGTAGAAGTTATGGGTACAGATGCAAGGGTGCAGATAGATTTCATGGTGATAAAGTAGTGTAAACAAGAATAGTTATCTAATGTTGGTGTTGATCAGGTATGAAGTTATTTAAACTTTACATTTGCTAAATGTTAAATGAAAAGTCTCTTAAATTTTATTTCAGCTATGTCTATGCTATACATGATTATGCTTAGTGGATTAAGTTACAAAAGAGTAGAACTGAGGAAATGCTAAATCAAATGTTGTTACACCCCGTGACCAATGTATTTGTGCATTTCTCTGTAGGAAGTATCACAATATGAGTAAATGCATATTTGCATGAGACATAGTTGTCTCAAGTACTGTTGAAGTTAGGGTTCAAACCTCATCCATGTCATTTTTTCTACTTAAAAAAATGAAAATTAAAATGTTATCCTCAAACTTACACATGTATTTCATTAACTAATTTCCTTTTAACCATCTTGCGAATGCATACCTTTAGTTTCCTTTTTTTTAAAATATAATTTATTGTCAAATTGGCTAACATACAATGTGTAAAGTGTGCTGTTGGTTTGGGGGTAGATTCCTGTGATTCATCACTTACATACAACACCCAGTGCTCATCCCAACAAGTGCCCTCCTCATTGCCCAGCACCCGTTTTCCCCCTCTCACCCACTCCCTTATCAACTCTCAGTTTGTCCTCTGTATTTAAGAGTCTCTTATGATTTGGCTCCCTCCTTCTCTGTTCATAACTATTTTTTCCCCTTCCCTTCCCCCATGGCCTTCTGTTAAGTTTCTCAAGTTCCACATATGAGTGAAAACGTATGATATCTATCTTTCTCTGACTGACTTATTTCACTCAGCATAATACCCTCCAGTTCCATCCATGTTGCTGCAAATGGCATAATTTCATTCTTTCCCATTGCCAAGTAGTATTCCATTGTTATGTATAAACCACATCTTCTTTATCCATTCGTCAGTTGATGGACATTTAGGCTCTTTCCATAATTTGGCTATTGTTGAAAGCTCTACTATAAACATTGGGGTACATGTGCCCCTATGAATCAGCACCTCTGTATCCTTTGGATAAATTCCTAGTAGTGCTATTGCTGGGTTGTAAGGTAGTTCTGTTTTTAATTTTTTGAGGAACCTCCATGCTGTTTTCCAGAGCGGCTGCACCAATTTGCATTCCACCAACAGTGCAAGAGGGTTCCCATTTCTCCACATCCTCGCCAGCATCTATAGTCTCCTGATTTATTCATTGTAGCTACTCTGACGGGCATGAGGTGGTATCTCAGTGTGGTTTTGATTTGTATTTCCCTGATGATGAGTGACATTGAGCATCTTTTGATGTGTCTGTTGGCCATCTGGATGTCTTCTCTGGAAAAGTGTCTATTCATGTCTTCTGCCCATTTCTTCACTGGATTATTTGTTTTTTGGGTGTTGAGTTTGGTAAGTTCTTTATAGATTTTGGATACTAACCCTTTATTTGATATTTGCAAATATCTTCTCCCATTCCATTGGTTGCCTTTTAGTTTTGTTGAGTATTTCCTTTGCAGTGCAAAAGCTCTTTATCTTGATGAGGTCCCAACAGTTCATTTTTGCTTTTAATTTCCTTGCCTTTGGAGACGTGTCAAACAAGAAATTGCTGCAGCTGAGGTCAAAGTGGTCGCTGCTGGTTTTCTCCTCTAAGGTTTTGATGGTTTCCTGTCTCACATTTAGGTCTTTCATCCATTTTGAGTTTATTTTTGTGTATGGTGTAAAAAAGTGGTCTAGTTTCATTCTTCTACATGTTGCTGTCCAGTTCTCCCAGCACCATTTGCTAAAGAGACTGTTGTCCCCGCCCCCCTCCCCACTGGATACTCTTTCTTGTTTTGTCAAAGATGAGTTGGCCATACATTTGTGGATCCAATTCTGGGTTCTCTATTCTATTTCATTGGTCTATGTGTCTGGTTTTGTGCCAATACCATACTGTCTTGATGATTACAGCTTTGTAGTAGAGGCTAAAGTCTGCAATTGTGATGCCTCCCGCTTTGGTTTTCTTTTTCAACATTACTTTGGCTATTTGGGGTCTTTTGTGGTTCTATACAAATTTTAGGATTGTATGTTCTAGCTTTGAGAAGAATGGCAGTACAATTTTGATTGGGATTGCATTTGAATATGTAGATTGCTTTGGGTAGTATTGACATTTTTAACAATATTTATTCTTCCAATCCATAGGCATGGAATGTTTTTCCATTTCTTTGTGCCTTCTTAAATTTCCTTTATAAGTTTTCTATAGTTTTCAGCCTACAGATCTTTTACATTTTTGCATACTTTTAGTTTCAAATGAATAACAATAGGACTGGATTTGGTTCATATCTATTCCTATTCCTACATGGGAGAAATAATCCAGTTGACAATCCAGGTGTGTTGTTATTATACCCATTTTCTCCATATAAGCCATTTAAATTAATTCTTTAGATTAGTAGACTCTGATAAAAAAATGAATTGTTACATAAATGTAAATTCCTGTGTACAATTTGAGCCATTTTATGTGCCTAGAGAACCTATTCTAAGAGATTAGTTTCTAATCTTGGAATCCAAATAGGAAAAGTTCACCAAAGAATAAGATCAGGAACAAGCATGCTAAGGAATAAAGTAGATGGCAGGGGAAAAGCAACTATGGAGACACTGCCAATATCAAATAGAAAGTAAGCAAATGAAGTAATGAAGACCCATGCCTCTTTCATTAGCCTACAAAAATCTGACTTTTGCCGAGTATGCTAGTGTCGACACAGTGTTATCAGGATCAGAAAGATACTGATCAGTTTGGTTCAACAGAATAGAGACCATATAGGAAGAACACATTGTGACTTTGGTTGCCATGCTTATATAAGAATTTGAATATTGTTTTTATCCCCAACATTATATAAAATGATTGACACCTGATCATGGATCTGCCTGCTATGTCACTCAGGCTTCATGTTACTTTCTGGATGAAGGAGTTTCTTGAAATAGCTCAAGAAGTAAAACATCCATTAATTCAACAAAGCATTATTGAACACCCATGTGCCAGACATTAAAGATTCAACAGTAAATAAGCAAGGCCAAATCACTATTTTCAGGAAGTTTACATTTTAATGGACAGTTCTAAACAATATCAATCAAAATTGATCTTACCTACCCTTAATATTAAACCTAAATAACTTGATAAACCTATCATATTAGGTTGAACCATATAAAACTACCAATACTCAATAAAAACAGCAATTTCATGCCATTCAACCAGCTGTTAATTGGATGAATGCCTACCATACCAAAGAAGAGATACATTTTTTCTATGTCATTGACATAGCTTTATTTATTTAAACTTATTTAACTTTATTAATTTTTTAAAAATAGTTTTATTTCTATAAATCAGAAATAGTTATTAGAAACAAGCCTGTTGAAATTGTACAGGCTAGGTCCCCAGTCTAGTTACAAGCTGATGGAGACAGACAATAAACAAATGACCACACAAATAAATAATAATGATAAGTTTTAAGGTGAAAATAAACCATATACATTTGACTATGTGGCTGTTCGTGTAAGAAATATTCATTTGGAAGAAATTTTATAAATCTTTTATAAAATTAAAAATAAAAGCCCTCTCAGAACACCTGGGTGGCTCAGTCAGTTAAGTGTCTGACTTCAGCTCAGGTCATGATCTCACAGTTCATGGGTTCCAGCCCCACATTGGGCTCTGTGCTGACAGCTTCAGAGCCTGGAGCCTGCTTCAGATTCTGTGTCTCCCTCTTTCTCTGGTCCTCCTCCATTTACTCTCTCTCTCTCTCTCTCTCTCTCTCTCTCTCTCAAAAATAAATAAACATTAAAAAAATTATAAAATAAAATAAAAGCCCTCTATATATTTTTGTTCACCATCCATTGTATAAGGATTCATGCAAAAAAAAAAAAAAATCTCTCCTAGAATTCAGTGCCAAGAAAATGTTTGCCTTTTCAAATGAACTCTATTGAAACTAGAAATTTAGTGTGTTTCTCTTTTCGTTTGGTGGCCAGGAAGCCAAGAACTGTTTAGTGCTCTATTACAGTGATAAATTTGTCCAGATTCCGAGTTCATCTTTCTTTCTTTCTCTCCTATTTGGTGGGGGGAGGAGGGGGTGTTAATCTAATATTTTTCTATTTACCTTATATCTATTTTAAATTTTACTATGTTTTTCTATTTATATATTTTCTATATGTTTCTATTATTCTATTCTAATACATTTATTACATTAATATATATTTATAATATCTTTATCATTTCTATTTTTCTTACATATTGTTTGTTTTCTTCTATTTTTTCTAATCTTCTATTTTTTCACCTAACTTTCTTTCTAATTACCTTATTTTGTCTATGTTTTAATATTACAGGCAATTTTATGTCCTTTTTGGTAGTAGATAGGGTATAAGTAATAATTAAGTTAATAATTTAATAACACTGTTTCATTTGTTCTGCAAATATTTGTTGAAGATTTACTATGCTGGGCATAGAGAGATAGCAGTGAACGAGATAGACAGGGTCCATAGAAGGAAATTACACGTGAAAATGGACTTTTGATGTACCCAAAGAAATGAACAGTTAGAGCTGGATGTTTTCATGGAAGGCTATGGACATTTGGGAAACTGAGTCACCATTAACTTTGAATGAACCTACACTGCATATAGCACATGGTGAAATGGTGAAAATTGAGCCAAATTTAAGCTAAAATGCCTCTCCGTACAAAGAGTTTAGAGCTGAACAAATCTAGATTATAATTATTCTTTCTTAAGTGTCTCTAAGTGCTATTTATGATAATATGATGATTTATCAAACCTAGTTCCTGCCTCCAAAGACTATCAGTCTGGTTGCTAAAGAAGAATAGAAATCTGGGGTGCCTGGATGGCTCAATGGTTAAGAGTCCAGCTCTTGATTTTGGCTCAAGTAAATGATCTCAGAGTCATGAGATGGAGCCCTGCACTGGGCTCCACACTGAGCATGGAGCCTGCTTAAAATTATCTCTCTTCCTTCCTCTCTGCCCCTCCCCCCTTTTAAAAAAACACTTAAGAGCAAAAGAACAGAAATCCAAGATTAAAGGAAAGAAAATATAGTACCCATACCTGGCATGGGACATGGAATTATAATAATGAAAGACTTCTAACCCATTTTTAGTTGTTATCATTGTTTTTGTGTTATCTGAGTAGTTCAGATTCTGGGAGAGGGAGTTCGGTAATGTGGAGAATTGCTTCCAAGAGGACTCGAGAATAGTCGAATAGTCCAGGACCGCTGGCAAGCATAGTCATCAACAGAATCAGATGATTAGAGAATCTTTGGTGAGAGGCTTTTCAGGGGCAGCTAGTTTATCTCCCATTCTCCAGACATCTCCAGACATCTTCTACCTACACCATAAAAAGATAGATGACAGCCTTTCTCACTCCCCAAGATTCTCAAGGAAGAAATCCAGGTTCAGATTCAGAGCATCTTAATGTGCCTCCCAAACTTACTCATAAGATGAATCAAAACAAATCATTAAATAACCAAAAGTATCAACTTTGAAAAAAACTACCAACTGTCCTTCCTCTCTCCCCCCAAAAAGAATCTCATCTATGAGCCAATCATCATGTTCTGATAAATTTGCAAATTTCCCATGTTTGCCTTCCAAGGCAGCTGTGGAGAAGTTGCTGGGAGTTTACATGAGTAGTTACAGTCACAAACTTCAGCCTGCCAAAAAGTGTCTTAATTCCATAGCAGATCTAAGAGGGAGGACTTCTGACATCTGGTTGGAGCTGGAAAGTCCAGAGGTACACCATCAGGTCAGCATAGTAGATTATCCTTGGGAAACCCTGGAAGATGAGCTAGAGGAAGATTAGAAGCTTTTAAAAGGCACTAAAGCAAACAACAGCATCTGTGTGATAATGACAGCATCCCCAAGTGTCCTTTTTCTCTCAGGCAGTAGAGTCTGCTGGATTTTTTCCCCTACCATTTTCGGCATCCTATTGCTGTACCTTCAAAGACTTCTGGCTTCTCATAGGAGGGGTCGTAATTCCTGGTCTTGTACACCAAGCAGCATCAGCAGTCTAATTCTTGATTCTGTCTGTGTCTTGCCTTTCCATGTCTTCTTTTCTGAGGCAGGCATAAGATTTGACCAAATAACCACCCCACACAACAGAACCTGCATGTCATTAAATAAAAAAAACATTTATCAGAACAATTCTCTTCACCTTCTTGATGATATCTTCTTGTTGTTTGCCTTACAGCAGAGTCCTACCTTCTGCATTTCTAAGTAGCAGATTTTATTACCCTCTTCGAGAAATGTGTGTGTGGTGCCACATGGGCCACTTTCCTCTGTAGGCAAATAACTGTTGTTAAATTTGGATCACACCACAGGGGACTTTACTGTGGAAACTCAAAAACCTCAACAAAACAGGTTCTTAGAAAGGTCATCTCTTTCAGCGTCCTGCCTTTATAGATTTACAACAGAAAATGATCTCAGAGAAACGTCATCAAACCTCTTAATCAGTATTCTGGATCTGTTTAGCTTTGTTTCCAGGAATAGGGTAATAACTGCTTCCTAAGTTAACCTATTCCAGAATGTCAATCATTCAGCCAGTCAGTCAACTAATTCTGAGTGCCTTCCATATGACAGGCACTGCAGATACAACAATGAAAGCTATAGGCGCTCCCTTCCCAGAGCTTACATTCTAGAAAACAAAGCAGGCAGTATGTGATAAAGATGACACACACTGTGAAAAGCTAGTATAAAATATGGAAGCCTGATTTAGAGGGACTGAGCCAAATCTGGAGGAGTTAGGGATGGCCTTTGTGAAAAAGTGACATCTAAACTGAGACTTGATGATGAAGGGTGGCAAAGACTGGTGCATTTGAGACATGAAAGAGTGCAGTATCTTTAGAGCTTAGTGAGGTGGATAGATGATGGGGTTGTAGACAGGCTAGGCCATAGCTCTGTAGACCATATTACATTTTTAATATTGAAAATATTTTATTCAAAAAATAAGCCATTCATCAGTTTTAGGCAAGGCGTTAATATAACCAGGTTTTGGGTTTGTTTGTTTTTTTAATCACTCTGACTACAGATTGGGGAAGTCGAGAATCAATGGAAGAGACCAATCTGGAGATTTTTGCAATAGTTGAGGTGTTTAAAAAAAAAAAAAAAGGAGGAAGGAGGATACCTTGAACTGCTTATCATAGCAAAAGAGGAAGAAAAGTGGGTGGATTAGAAAGAAGTAGAATTGCCAATACTTGACCAAAGATTGAGATGCAAGGAAGAAAGAATCAATGATATATAGTGTGTAAACCATGAGTTCTGAGAAGGCTCTGTTTTGTTAAGATGTGTTTAGTTTTTGTTGTATCCTTAGTATATAGCATATATGAGCTATTAAAATAAGTTTTTAATGAATCAATGAATACGTGATCATACATCCACATTTCTAGCTTGAGCAATTGGATTAAGAGTGGTGCTGTTTACTTAGATATGGAACAGAAAAGGAGGAAAATATTTAAGAGGAATTGGAGTTCGGTTCCTTGATTATTCATGTCTAATTATTAAAAGAGCTATGGTAGATCTAAAGCATACATACTTCACCTTTTAAAAAATTAAGATTATTTTTTAAGAGAAGTTTTAGGTTTATAGAAAAATCCATCAGAAAATGTCGAGAGTTCCCACATACCTCCTTCTCTCCCCTCCCTGCCATCACTTCCCCTATTACTTACATCTTGTGTTAGTATGGTACATTTGTGAAATTAAACAAATAATGATACATCATTATTAATTAAGGTTCATAGTTTAGAGCAGTGTTCTCTCTGTATTGTACATTTTATGGGTTTTGACAATATATAATGACATGTATGCATCATTATGTATCATACAGAATAGTTTCACTTCCTTAAAAATCCCACATGCTCTGCCTATTTTTCCTTTCCTTCTTCCACCCAAACCCCTGGCAATCACTGATCTATTAACTGTCTCCATAGTTTCGCTTTTTCTAGAATGTCAACTAGTTGGATTCATACAGCATGTGGACTTTTCAGATTGGCTTTCTTCACTAAGCAATATGCTTTCAAGGGTGCTTCATGCCTTTTTGCAGGTTGATGGTTCACTTATGTTTATCACTGAATAATATTCCACTGTATTGATATACCACCTTCTGTTTTCCATTCACCTACTGAAGGACCTCTAGGTTGCATCCAAGTTTTGGCAATTATGAATAAAGCTGTTACATATATTCATGTGCAGGTTTTTGTGTGACTATAAGTTTTCATGTTATTTGAGTAAAGCCTAAGTAGCATATTTTTGGAATCATATGTTGAGAACATGTTTAGTTTTATAAGAAAGTGACAGTCTTCTTTTGTTTCTTAAATTTTTATTTAAATCCTAGTTAGTTAACATACAGTGCAATATTGGTTTCAGGAGTAGAATTCAGTGATTCGTCACTTACATACAATACCCAGTGCTCATCATAACAAGTGCCCTCCTTAGTACCCATCACCCATCTAGCCCATCCCCCACCCACTTCCCTCCATCAACCCTGTTTGTTCTTTATCATTTATAGTTTCTTATAGTTTGTTTCCCTCTCTCTTTTCACCCCCCTTCCCCATGTGTTCATCTGTTTTGTTTTTTAAATTCCACATATGAATGAAGTCATATGGTATTTGTCTTTCTCTGACTGACTTATTCTCTTAGCATAATACACTCTAGCTCCATCTACGTCATTGCAAATGGCAAAATCTTATTCTTTTTGATGGCCGAGTAAGATTCCATTGTATATATGTACCACATCTTCTTTATCCATTCACCAGTTGATAGACATTTGGGCTCTTTCCATAGTTTGGCTATTGTTGATAATGCTTCTGTAAACATTGAGGTGCATGTGCCCTTTGAATCTGTATTTGTATCCTTTGGGTGAATACCTAGTAGTGTGATTGCTGGATCATAGGGTAGTTCTATATTTAACTTTTAGAGAAACCTCCATACTATTTTCCAGAGTTGCTGCACCAATCTGCATGTCTTCTTTGGAAAAGTGTCTATTCATGTCTTCTGCCCATTCCTCACTGGGTTATTTGTTTTTTGAATGTTGAATTTGATAAGAAGATATTTGCAAATATCTTCTCTCATTCTACAGGCTGCCTTTTAGTTTTGTTGATTATTTCCTTTGCTGTGCAGAAGCTTTTTATCTTGATGAAGTCTCAGTAGTTCATTTTTGCCTTTGTTTCCCTTGCCTCCAGTGACATGTCTAGTAAGAAGTTGCTACAGCTGAGGTCAAAGAGGTTGCTGCCTGTGTTCTCCTCAAGGATTTTGATGGTTTCCTGTCTCACATTTAGGTCTTTCATCCATTTTGAGTTTATTTTTGTGGATGATGTAAGAAAGTGGTGCAGCTTTATTCTTCTGCATGTTGCTATCGAGTTTTCCCAACACCATTTGTTCAAAAGACTGTCTTTTTTCCATTGGATATTCTTTCTTGCTTTGTCAAAGATTAGTTGACCATGTAATTGTGGGTCCATTTCTGGGCTTTTCTATTCTTCTCCATTGATCTATGTGTCTTTTTGTTCCAGTACAATACTGTCTTGATAACTACAGCTTTGTAATATACCTTGAAGTCCTAAATTGTGATGCCTCCACTTTGTTTTCTTTTTCAAGATTGCTTTGGCTATTCAGGGTCTTTTGTGCTTCCATACAAATTTTAGGATTGTTTGGTCTAGCTCTGTGAAAAATGCTGGTGGCATTTTGATAGGGATTACATTAAATGTGTAGATTGCTTTGGGTAGTATAGACATTTTAACAATGTTCTTCCAGTCCATGAGCGTGGAATGTTTTTCCATTTCTTTGTGTCCTCTTCACTTTTTTTCATAAGTGTTCTATAGTTTTCAGAGTACAGTTTTTTTAGATTTTTGGTTAGGTTTATTCCTAGGTATCTAATGGGTTTTGGTGTAATTGTAAATGGGATCGATTCCTTGATTTCTTTTCCTGCTGCTTCATTATTGATGTATAGAGATGCACCAGATTTTTGCATGTTGATTTTTTATCCTACAACTTTACTGAACTCATCTATTAATTCTAGCAATTTTTTGTTGGAGTCTTTTGGGTTTTCTACATAGAGTGTCATCTGCAAATAGTGAAAGTTTGACTTCTCCTTGCTGATTTGGATGCCTTTTATTTCTTTTTGTTGCCGGATCATTGAGGCTAAGACTTCCAGTACTGTTAAATAGTAATGGTGAGAGTGGACATCCTTGTCTTATTCCTGACCGTAGAGGAAACGCTCTGTTTCTCCCCCCAACTGATGATGGTATTAGCTGTGGGTCTTTCTTATGTGACCTTTATGATGTTGCGGTATATTCCATCTAAACCTACTTTGTTGAGCATTTTTTTTTTTTTTGTCAAGAATGGATGCTGTATTTGAAACTGACAGTCTTCTAAAGTGTCTGTATGATTACATTCCCACTAACCAGGAATGAGAGTTTTTGTTGCTGCATATCCTTGCCAGCATTTGATGTTGTCAGAGTTTTGGATTTAGTAATTGCAATAGGTATATATTGATATCTTCTAGTTTTAATTTGCAATTCTTTGATAATAGCACCTTTGTAAGCAAATGTGATACACAGAATTTTTTTATATGTTAATTTGCTATTTATCTTCTTTGGTCAGGTGTCTGTTCATATCTTTTGCCCATTTTTAAATTAGGTTGGTTATTTTCTTATTAATGAGTTTTAATTCTTCATATATTTTCAATACAAGTCTTTTATCAGATAAGTGTTTTGTAAATATTTTCTCACAGTCTGTGGTTTATCTTTTCATTCTCTTCACAGTGTCTTTTGTGGAGCTGAAACTTTTAATTTTAATGAGGTGCAACTTACCAATCATGTTTTTGGTATTGTATCTAAAAACCCATTACAAAATCCAAGGTCACTTAGATTGTCTCCTATGTTATCTTCTAGGAGTTTTATAATTTTTTGTTTTCCACTTAGGTCTATGATCTATTCAAATTAATTTTTATACAGGGTATATAATTTTATAGAGGGTCTGGATTAATTTCTTTGCATGTGGATGTTCACTTGTTCTGGAAACATTTGTTAAAAAGGCTATCCTTTCAGAGCGCCCAGATGGCTCAGTCAGGTAAGTATCTGACTCTTGATTTCACCTCAGGTTATGATCTCACAGTTTGTGACTTTAAGCCTCACGATGGGTTCCAGGCTGACAGTGCTGAGCCTGCTTGGGATTCTCTCTCTCTCTCTCTCTCTCTCTCTCTCTCTCTCTCTCTTTCTCTCTTCCCCTCCTCTGCTCTTGCTGTCTCTCTCAAAATAAATAAAGAAACTTAAAAAAAAAAAGATCTACTCTTTAAGTATAAAATACAATATTAGGCACTGAGCCATACAGTAGATCCCAGAAGACATTCACATTATAACTGGAAACTTGTATCCATGACCAATTCTTCCCATTTCCCTCACTCCCCAGCATCTGGAAACCAAAATTTATTCTGTTTCTATGTGTTAGGCTTTTTAAGATTCTACATATGAGTAAGATCATACATTACTTGTCTTTCTTTGTCTTTCTCATTTCACTTAGCATAATGCCCTCAGAGTTCACCCATATTGTCACAAATGGTAAGATTTTCTTCTTTTTTATGGCTGAGTAATAATCTATTATATGTCCGATAGATTAAAAATATTTTTCTTTTTGGGGCACCTGGGGCATTGGCTGAGCGTCCAACTTTGGCTCAGGTCATGATCTCACAGTTCGTGAATTCGAGTCCCACATCAGGCTCTGTGCTTACGGTTCAGAGCCTGGAGTCTGCTTCGGATTCTGTGTCTCCCTCTCTCTCTGCCCCTCCCCTGCTCATGCTCTGTCTCTCCCTCTCTCTCAAAAATAAATAAAAATTAAAAAATTAAAAAAATATATTTTTCTTCTTTGTCCTTTCATCCACCAACAGACACTTGTTATTTCTGTGTCTTGGCTATAGCAAATAATGTTGCAGTGAACAGTGGAGTGCACATATCTCTTCAAGACAGTGATTTCATTTCCTTCAGATATATACCCAAAATGAAATTACTAGATTGTATGGTAGTTATATTTTTAATTTTCTAAGAAACCTCCGTACTGTTTTCCCTAAAGGCTGTACCAATTTCCATGTCTATTAGCAGTATCCACCCATTTCTCCACATCTTTGCCAGCACTTGTTATCTCTTTTTGATAATAGCCATTGTAACAGGTGTGAGATGATACCTTATTGTGGTCTTGATTTACATTTCTTTGATGATTAATGATGTTGATCATCTTTTTATATACCTGTTGGCCATTTGTACGTCTTCTTCTTTTTTTAAAATATGAAATTTACTGTCAAATTGGTTTCCATACAACACCCAGTGCTCATCACAAAAGGTGCCCTCCTCAATACCCATCACCCACCTTCCCCTCCCTCTCACCCCCATCAACCCTCAGTTTGTTCTCAGTTTTTAAGAGTCTCTTATGCTTTGGCTCCCTCCTGCTCTAACCTCTTTTTTTTTTTTTTTCTATCCCTCCCCCATGGACTTCTGTTAAGTTTCTCAGGATCCACAGAAGAGTGAAAACATATGGTATCTGTCTTTCTCTGTATGGCTTATTTCACTTAGCATCACACTCTCCACTTCCATCCACGTTGCTACAAAAGGCCATATTTCATTCTTTCTCATTGCCACGTAGTATTCCATTGTGTAGAAAGAAGATCTATTCAGGTCTCTTGCCCATTTTTTAATGATATTGTTTGTTTTTTAGCTATTGAGTTGTATAAGTGTGTTGTATACTTTGAATATTAACCCCCGTCAGATAGATGGTATGCAGATATTTTCTCCTGTTCCATAGATTGCCTTTTCATTTTATTGATTGTTTCTTGTGCTACAGTTAGATGTTGTCTCACTTGTTTATTTAGCTTTTATTGCTTGTTGGGTTTGGTCATATCCAAAACATCATTGCCAAGATCCATTTCAAGGAGCTTTTTCCCTAGGTCCTTACTAGGAGTTTTAATGTTTCAGGTCTTACATTTAGTTCTAATCAATCACAAGTTATTTTTTGTACGAAATATAAAATAGGAGTCCAATTTCATTCTTCTGCATGTGAGTATCTAGTTTACTTAGTACCATTTATTGAAGAGATTTTCCTTCCCTAATTGAGTATTCTTGGCTCACTTTGTCAAATATTAATTGACCATATGAGTATGGGATTATTTCTAAGCTCTTAATTTTGTTCCATTAGGCTATGTATCTGTTTTAATGTCAATACCTTCCTGTTTTGATTACCATAACTTTGCAGTATAGTCTGAAATCAGGAAGTAAGAAATGCCTCCAGCTTTATTCTTCTTTCTCAAGATTGCTTTGGCCATTCAGGCCTTTTATGGTTTCCAACAAATTTTAGGATTTTTCCTTTTTCTGTGAATTGGAATTGGAATTTTGATAGGAATTTCATTGAATCTATAGATGGCTTTGGGTAGTATGGATGTTTTTGCAGTTCTTTCAATCCAGAAATACAGGGTATCTTTCCATTTATTTATATCTTCTTCAGTTTCTGTCATCAATGCTTCATAGTTTTTAGTGTATAGGTCTTTCACTTCATTGGTTATATTTATATCTAACTATGTTATTCTTTTGGATGCTATTGTAAATAGGGTTGTTTTCTTTCTTTCTTTTTCGGATACTTTGTTGGTGGTGTATGGAAACACTATTGATTTTTTATGTTGATTTTGTATCCTGCAATTTTACTGAAGTTATTTAATTGTTCTCACAATTTTTTGGTGGACTGTAGGATTTTCTTTTTTTTTTTAACAATTTTTCTTAATGTTTATTTATCTTTGAGAGAGAGAGAAAGAGAAAGAGAAAGAGAAAAAGACAAAGAGAATGAACAGGGGAGGGGCAGAGAGACAGGGAGACACAGAATCTGAAGCAGGCTCCAGGCTCTGAGCTGTCAGCAGAGAGCCCAACGCGGGGCTCAAACTCATGAACCTCGAGATCAACTGACTGAGCCACCCAGGCACCCCATGGACTGTAGGATTTTCTATATTTAATATCACATCAACTGGAAACTGATAATTTTACTTCTTCCTTTCCAATTTGGATTGCTTTCATTTCTTTTTCCTTCCTAACTGGTCTGGCCAAGACTTCCAGTTTTATGTTGAGTAGGAGTGATGTGAGTGGGCACCTTTGACTTGTTCCTGATCTAAGCAGGAAAATTTCATCCTTTCACTGTTGGTACAATGTGAGCCATAGGTTTGTCACATATGGCCTTTATTCTGTTGAGCTATTTTCTTTCTAGGCCAAATTTATTGAGAGTTTTTATCATGAAAAGGTGTTAAATTTTGTCATGTTTTTCTGAATCTAATGAGATGATCATAAGATTTTTATCTTTCAGTCTATTAATGTGGTTTCTCACTCATATTGATTTACCTATGTTGAACTATCCTTGCAATCCAGGGATAAATCCCACTTGATCTTGATGTATGATGCTTTTACTATATTGCTGAATTCAATTTGCTAGTATTTTGTTTAGATTTTTTTATATTTATAATCATCAAAGATGTTGGCCTGGAGTTTTCTTTCTTTTTTTTTTTTCTTTTTTTTTTCTTTCTTTTTTTTCTTTTTTTTTTTCTTTTTTTTTTTGTAGTGTCCTTATTTGGTTTTGGTACCAGGGTAATGCTGGCCTCATCAAATGAATTTAGGAGTATACCCTCTTCTTTAATTTTTTTGCAAGCATATGAGAAATATTAGCATTAATTCTTCTTTAAATGTTTGGTAGAATTCACCAGTGAAACCATCTGATCTTAGGCTTTCCCTTTCTAGGAGCTTTTTTTTGTTTGTTTGTTTTTTAATGTTTATGTTCTTTTTTAACAGAGAGAGAGACAGGATGAGAGAAGAGGAGGGGCAGAGAGAGAAAGAGGGAGACACAGAATCCAAAGCTGGCTCCAGGCTCTGAGCTGTTAGCACAGAGCCCGAAATGGGACTCGAACTCATGAACTGTGAGGTCATGACCTGAGCCGAAGTCAGATGCTTAACCGACTGAGCTACCCAGGTGCCCCTCTAGGAGCTTTTGATTACTGATTCAGTCTTTTTGGTTGTCACTGGTCTGTTCAGATTTTTATTTCTTCATGATTCAGTCTTTTTAAAGTTTGTTTATTTATATATTTTGAAAGAGAGAGAGCAAGCAAGCACACATGTGCTAGCAGGGGAGGGTCAGAGAGAGAGGTAGAGAGAATCCCAAGCAGGCTCCTCTCAGCATGGGAACCCAGCACAGGGCTCAATCTCACGACCACGAGATCATGACCTGAGCCAGTGTTAAGAGTCGGATCCTTAACTGACTAGAGCACCCCTGTGTATGTGACAAGTCACTCTTCTCTTGCTACTTTCAGAACTCTTTGTCCTGTAGCATATGTTATGCTTCGAGTGTAGCATAACATATGAAGTTGTTGAATCACTGTCAGGTATGCTTGAAATTAACGTAACATTGTGTGTTAACTGTATTTCAACTAAAAAAACCAAACTCTTTGTTTTGAGTTTTGACAGTTTAATTATGTCTTATTGAAACCTTTTTCTTGTTTAACCTATTTGAGGACCTTTGGGCCTCATACATCTAGGTGTCCATTTCTTTCCCTAAGTTTGGGGGAGTTATAGCCATTGTTTCTTTAAATAGACTCTCTCTCTCTTTTTTTCTCCCCATGCTCCACTCCTGGGATTCCCATAATGCATATATTGTTTCTGTCAATGGTATTGTACAAGTCTGGTATAGCTTCGTCACTCTTTCTTATTCTTTTTTTTTTTTCCCCTGACTATACAATTTCAAGTGATCTGGCTTCAAATTCACTGATTCTTTCTTTTGCTTGTTCTAGTAGTCTAATGATTGAATTCTTCAGTTATTGTATTCTTCAGTTCTAAGATTTCCATTTTGTTTCTTTTTATGGTTTTGATTTCTTTGTTGAACTTCTTATTTTGTCCTTGCGTTATTTTTCTAATTTTGTTTGTCTATCTGAATGTTCCTACGGTTAACTGAATTTCTTTAAGATTATTCTGGATTTTTTACTAGACAGGTCATAAATTTATTTAGGGTCTATTATTGGAGCTTTATTTAGTTTTTCTTTGATGGTGTCACATGTACCTTATTCTTGGTGGTCCTTGTATCCTTGTGTTGATATCTGCACATTTGAGAAAGCAGTCTCCTCTTCTAGACTTTACTGGTTTGCTTTTGCATGGAAAGACATTTTAACCAGTCAACTCAGCATAGTATTCTGGACAGATCAATGTATAGCACCCACAAGCAGACTAGTTGTTGGGGTCTCTAACTGGGTGAGGCTGCTGCCCAGACTCTCTGGTTTCAGGGAAGGGGAGCCACTGGCTGGGCTCTATGATTCAGTGGACCTGCTAGCTGTGTTCCATGTTCAGTTAGAGCCCCTATTTATGCTTGCTGTCATGTGAAGCTGTGCTCTCTGGTCAGATAGGACCAGTAACCAGAGTCTGCAGTTACCTGTGTTTGGACAGTGAAGCATGCTGTGCTTCCAGGCAGGGCTGCAGGCTGTGCTCTTCAGTCACTCCTGGTCGGGGGTCTCAGGCTGTGCCCCATATCCAAATAGTGCCACTGGCTAGATTCTATTCAGGCAGGGCCACAGGCCGGGTTTCACATTAAAGTGCTTCAGGCTATGCTCCATGTTCAGATGGGGCTGCAGGCTGGATTCCACCATTGGATAGGCCATTGGCTGTGCTCTACTGCTGGATGAGGTTGCAGGCCTCTGTCAGGTAGGACCTCCAGCTGTACTATGGCAGCTGGGGGTGGGGGGCAGATGGACAATGTTCTCTACAATTAGGTGGTGTCACTGTCCAGACTCTATGGTCAGGTAGGACCTATTGCAGGTTATTCACAGTTGGGTAGGGTCACTGGCTAGTCTCCCTGCCTGGGTATGGCTGCAGGCTGTGGTCATCAATTAGGTGTGTCTGTAAACTAGTCTCTAAGACTTCCCAGGGTCAGTGTTCTGGCTACCTGGTCAAGCAGGGCTGGAAGGTTTACTCAGCAGTTGGGCAGAGCTGCTGGCTTGGCTCTTTCCTCAAGAGGGGCTATAGGATTTGCTCTGTGACTTCCTGGGGTCTCTGGCCACGCTTCCTGGTCATGCAAGGCTAAGACTATGCTCAGAAGTTGATCACGCTATTGACTTGCTTCCCCGTCTGGGTAGTGCTGTCAAAAGTGCTCCACAGCTGGTATGATCTATTTACTGGGGAACCAAACCAGGCAGAACTGTTGATAGAGATCCCTGGCCAGACAGGCCCACCAGAACAGCTAGGCAAATGTGCAGTGCTACTAGGTAGAATCTGTTGAGTGCTGCCACTGCCAGCAGGAACAGTTTTCCAAGATCCATCCACTAGTTGCTTAAACTCTGCCCCTTGCTTTGTCTCTAATCCCCCATGGTCCACACCCCACTTATCCTCCAAGTGATTCCTATGAGGCAAGACCCAGGTGGGCCTCCTGGGAATCATCCATCAATGTTTGGGAAAGTAGATGCCCAACTTGGACTCTCTTTTTTCCACTGAAGAAGTTGAAACCAAATGCCCAGGTGGGCCTTCTCAGTGTGGCACTGTGCCGGCCTGGGGGAGGGGCAGTACAGTCAAAGTGAAACGGCTCCTCTTTCTCTTCTAACACAATCCTTCCTGGTCTCTATGTCCAAGGAGGTGCTTCAGCCTTACCTCAGATTCCATAATTTCCACAAAGGTATCTTGTCTATGGACGGTTGCCACTTGGTCTTTATGTGATGGTGGGTGAAGTCAGGAACCACCTATTCTGCCATTTTCCTGATCTTTTATTATTCTTTTAATTTCAATGGTATCAATGATGATAGTCCTGCTTTCCTTTCTAATGTCTCCAGTCTTGTCTCGTAGCTTGGCTAGAGGTTTATCAATTTTACTGATCTTCGTAAAGAACCAAATTTTCATTGATTTCCTCTGTTGACTTCCTGTCTTCAATATTATTGGGTTTTTTTCTAATTTTTATTGTATATTTTTCTGCTTGTTTAGATTTAATCCGCTTATATTTTTCAAGATTTCTTTGCTGGAAGTTTTGGTTATTGATCTTGGGTCTTTTTTTCCCCCTAATATATTCATTCAGTGCTATAAATTTCCCTCTGAGAACTGCTTTTACTGTATCCCATAAATTTTTAGAAGTTATATTTTACTTTAGTTCAAAATACTTTTTCTCTCTTGAGACTTACTTGACTTGTGTGTTATTTACAAGTGTTTTGTTTAATCTTCAGGTATTTGAGGAGTTTTTAAGCCATCTTTCTGTTTTTAGTATCTAGTTTTTCATATTTAATGTGGTCTTAGAGCACTCCTTGTATGATTTCTATTCTTTTAAATTTGTTAAGATATGTTTTATGGCTCAGAATATGGTCAGTATTAGGGAATATTCTGTATATACGATCTCAAGAATATGTGTATTCTGCTCTTCTTGGATGAATTTTTCTATAAATGTCAATTAGATCCACTTAATGGTGCTATCCAGTTCAACTGTTTCCTTAGTGATTTTCTGGCTACTGGATCTGTCAATTACTGATAGTGTTGTGTTGAAGTCTCTGACTATAATAGTGAGTTTGTCTATTTCTCCTTGTGGTTTTAACAGTTTTTGCCAAACGTATTTTTATGCTATGTTGTTAGATGCAAGGTGTTAAAGAATTGTTATGTCTTTTTGAGAATTGACCCTTTTGTCATTGCATAATTACCTTCTTTATTCCTGTTAATTTTCCTTGCTCTGAAATCTGCTTTGTCTGAAATTAATGTATTTACTCTAGCTTTCTTTTGGCTAGTGTTGGCATATTATATCTTTCTCCATCCCTTTACTTTTAATTTATCTTTCTTTATATTTGAAGTGACTTTCTTGTAGACAACATATAATTGAGTCTTTTTAATTGATCCACATTGATAGTCTCTGTTCTTTTTATTGGTATTTAAACCATTTATGTTTGAAGTAATTATTGATATAGTTGGATTAATATCTAGCATATTTATTGGTGTTTTCTGGTCATTATTTGTTTTGTAGAGTTTTCTTTTTGTCTTCCACTCTCTTCTGTTTATAGTTTTAATTGAACTTTTTAAAGATTCTATTTTTAGCATATCAATTATATCAATTATAGTACTTTTTCTTAGTAGTTGCCCTAGAGTTTGGAATGTAAGCTTACAAGAAATCTAAGTCCATTTTCAAATAACACTGTACTATTTCATGGGTAGTGCAAGTACATCATAACATCTCAATTCTTTCCTCCTGTCCTTTATACATTGTTGTCATTCAATTCACTTACCCATAAGCTATATATACTTACCAAATACATTGTTGCTTTGAACAAACTGATCTATTAGTTCAATTAAGAATAAGAAAATACAGGGGTGCCTGGGTGGCTCAGTCAGTTGAGCGTCCGACTTTGGCTCAGGTCATGACCTCACAGCTCGTGAGTTCGAGGCCTGTGTCGGGCTCTGTGCTAACAGCTCAGAGCCTGGAGCCTGCTTTGGATTCTGTGTCTCCCTCTGTCTGTGCCCCTAACCCACTCACATTCTGTCTCTGTCTCTCTCAAAAATAAATAAACATTAAAAAAAATTAAAAAAAATTTATTACTTTTCTAACACTTATTCTTTATTTAGAACTGATTTTTTAATGTATACATTTTCTTCCTTTCTGAAGAACGTCTTTTAAAATTTCTTGCAAAGCAGGTTTATTGGCAACAAACATCCTCACTTTTTATCTTTCTGGAAAAGTATTTTGTCTTCACTTTGGGAGGTTAATTGAACTGGATGTAAGATTCTATGTTGGTGGAGTTTTTTTTCTTTCAACACTAAATATTTCATTCCACTCTCTTCTTGCTTGCATGATTTTTAAAGAGAAGTCTGAAATAGTTCTTCTCCATATTTATAGGTAAGTTGTTTTTTCTCCTCTGTCTTCTTTCAAGATTTTCTCTTATCTTTGATTTCATAAAATTTGAATATGATATGTGTAGGTGTAACTTTTTTGGTAATTACCCTGCTGGTGTTGTCTGTGCTTCCTGAATCCATGGTTTGATGTCTGCATTTAATTTTGGAAAATTCTCAGCCACTATTACTTCAAATATTTTCCTTTATTTCTCCTCCTTCTGATATTCCCAGTTACAGATATATTATACCTTTTGTAATTGTCCCACAGTTCTTGGATATTCAGTTCTGCCTTTTTCAATTTTTTCTCATTGAATTTCAGTTTTGGAAGTTTCTATTGACATTTCTTCAAGCTTACTGATTCTTTCTTTAGCCATCTCCAGTCTAATGATGAGCCCATCCAAGGCATTTATGATTTCTGGTACAGTGTGTTTTTTATTTCTACCATTTCCTTTTGATTCTTTCTTAGAGTTTTTGTATCTCTGCTTACTTTACCCATTTAGTCTTACATGTTGTCCACTTTTTCCATTAGAGCCCTTAAGGATACTAACCATAGTAGTTTTATTACTATTCTAATCATTCCAACATCCCTGTCATATATGAGTCTGGTTCTGATGCTTGTTTTGTCACTTAAAACTTTGTGTTTTCCCTGTCAGTATGCCTTGTAATTTTTTCTTGAAAGCCAGATGTAATGTATTGGGTAAAAGATACTGAGATAAATATATCTTTACTGTGAGGTTTTATGATTATCTTGATAGGAGTTAGGTTGTGTTTACCATTTGCCTTAGGTGTGTCAGAGGCTAAAATTTCCTCTGGTATCTTTGGTTTTGTGTCCCTTATTATCTTTGGATTTCCCTAAACAGTTAAGAAAAAAAAGGCCTGAGATATGCTGTTCTTTCAGTTGTATTCCCCTTGTATCATGCAGGGGCTCTGTTGATATGTCATAAGGTATGGAGAGAGGGCAAGTGTTGTATAGTTTTATTCTTTTGTCCTTTAGTGAGCTTTTGTCCCTGGGATATTACCTTCACAAGTACATCTCAGTCCCCACCCACTTTGTTGAGATAGGAAGGCTGGAGAGGGCTGGAGTCCAGTATTTTCCTTCCCCCAAATGGAAGTCTGGAGCTGAGTATTTCCCTTTCCCTAGTTTGTTAGGTTCTGTTAAAACCCCAGGTAGGCTCCTGTAAAACAGTTTTTGTTGAGAGCAAGTCTTGCTAAGAATAGAATGTTTTGGGGGGGGCCTGGGTGACTCAGTCGGTTGGGCGTCTGACTTCGGTTCAGGTCATGATCACTCAGTTTGTGGGTTTGAGCCCCGCGTTGGGCTCTGTGCTGACAGCTCAGAGCCTGGAGCCTGCTTCGGATTCTGTGTCTCCCTCTCTTTCTGCCCCTCCCCTGCTCTGTCTCTGTCTCTCTCTCCCAAAAATAAATAAACGTTTAAAAAATTAAAAAAATAAAAGAACAGAACAGAATGCTCTGGGAGTATTTCAAGATGACTGCCAAAAATAGGTACAGGATTTCTTTATAAAGTGATGAAAATGTTGTGAAAGTGATTATGGTGCTGGTTGCACAATTCTGTGAACATCCTAAAGACCATTAAGTTGTACACTTTACATGGGTGAATTACATGGTATGTGAATTGTATCTTAGCTAAAACGTTAAGAGAAAAAAATACCAAGTTCTTCCCCAAGTCCAAAAGTGAGAGAAAGTTTTGTTTCCTTCCTTCTTTGGCCTTGGCTCTTCCCTGCCTCCTCTCCACCCACACTTCAAGTCAGTAGCCTCCAAGGAGCACTCAGTTTACAGCCCCTGCTGCCACAATGTCAAATTCTGTAGAAATATGTTATACAGAGCAGAAATCAAAAAGTCATAGTATGTGAAGTTCCACACAAACTGGCAATTACACAGAGATTGAGAGGTCAGGCAGAGGGCGAGGGTAAGAAGAAGGACAAAGTTGACTCTGGAACATGTTTAAATTCTCTTTGCCATGTAGCTTGCTTTATATTGTCAGCTAGAAGCTTTACTTCATTTATAGTCAGTTTTCCAGTTTTCTGTGTGTTTTGTTCATAATCTTTGTGCTGAGTTTTTTTCATGTTTTTATTAGGCACATCTCTTGATTCTTTGTTCTCTAGTAGTTCTTGCCCTTTTTTTCTACAAAAATGTATCTGATTTGAAATTTGCATGTGCACACTTTCAACTTCCTGATTATATTCTAAGAGAGAATAGCCTTTTTGGCCAGTGGTAAAAATCATTGATCAGAAGTAAAGGAGATATTATCCCGATTACTAGGTAACCTGTCATACAGCACACATAACTTTCCTAGCTTAATCACATACCCACTTAGTGATGTATTAAACTTGAAGAGTTTAACTGTTTACATTCCTACTGCCTAACACACTGTCTGACCCCTCATCTGTGCTCCATAAGTATTTATGAATGAATGAATCAACAAATGGACTACCTCAATAACTTCTGCCTAGCACTGGCAGGTGCTCTTCAATTCTCTGCGGACCACTATGCCTTTTTCTTTTCCAAGTCTACCTTCCTGTCTTGAAATCTCAGGAAATATTTACTCTGAGTTTACAGCCATGTCATCTTTCTCTCCAGCAAGTAGAAGAAAAGAAAAGCATTACTACTACCCTTCTTTGTTTAAATACAGGACTAGTAATGTGTTGATAGTGACCAGAGGCAGCATTAACGTTGCCAAAGAGCAGTGGAATCCCTGGAAATTGTGTAGGAGAAATTGATACTGCCCATAGTCCCCCTGAATTCTGAAGTTCCTCTTTGTTGGCATTTCCACTAATTATCTGTTTGCACTAGATCTAGCTAAATGACAATTAAGTCAAAAGTTGCCAAGAAAATAACCACATCTTTCAAGACTCTTCTGCTGAGTCACAGAAATCCCAGCCACTTTGCCTGTGGAATAGCATTGCTAATTGATTGAGTCATTATGGGCCAAACATGTCAAAACAATTCAGATACCAGGACAATGCTGGCATGAAGTTTCCAGGGAATTCTGCAGAACTTATGAATATTTTAATTTATTGGTACCTATCTTGCAGGAAGACATGTTGGAAGTTATGTTATATTTGATAACCAAATATTGAGTGATTTTGAAAGTCTGAATTCAAGGCAGTACTAACAAGTCAGTGCCAAGATGTGATTAACTTCCTTTTGCCCTTAGAATAGTGTACCCGGAAGGTTATTTTCCGAGCTCAAAGTAAACCAAGATTCTAAATATTTCAAACCATTTAATCTCTTGTGTATGCAGTGGCCTAATATTACAGCCCTATTCTCCAACTGCCATGGGCCTATAAGCACAAATCAATGCCAACTATGCTGGTAAGCCAGCCGTGTTACTGAGGGGATTATGTACTTTGATTTGCCAAGAAGCTGTCTGGTCTGGTCAGGAGAAGAACATTCTCAGTCCATTTTGGTTCAACTCAAGAATCTAAGGGAAGTACATTAACTCTTCTAGATGTCAGTTTCCATAAGATGGGGGTAGGAATCCTTTTTTCTCAGGGATGGTCAGAATGATTAACACAGCATTTATTAGATGCTTTAAGCTCTTTTATCAACTGACATCCCTTAAACACTTTTGTACAGCTGGGTTAGCCTTGAAGAGGAGGCAAAATATACCTACAAAAACATAAGCCACAATACAAGATGTTGTATGATAAATGCCAAATAAATGGTACCGTAGTGGGAAGAAAAGGTGATGGCAGACGTATGGAAAGGCAGCTGAAGAGACCAAGAGCCTTCACCATGCAGCAAGGAGGAGGGCAGGACTGTACCCCAGAAGGAGCACAGCATATCCAAAGAGGATGCTGGGAAAGAAGGCTAAAGTAAAGGCAGTTATAAACTGAAAGCCCTGTACACCTGCTAAGTGGGATTATTCTTGTATTTCACTCAATTTCTAGCCAGCACCATTTAGAAGCTATATTTATCAATTCTGCCTGAATGTCCTCATTCATGTTGCTTTAATAAAGAAAATATGGGGTTCCACAGTCGTGTGATCTTTTGAAATTCTTTGTCCTGTTGTCACTTTTTAAAAGATATCATATGTAGTAGAGTTTCTTTCCCTGATTATAAAAGTAACATATGTACATTAGAGAAAACTTTAAAAATATAGAAAATTATAAATTTTAAATAATATTGATATTTACATAGATTTGTGTCTTACAGTTTTCACTTAATAGTATCTTATAAGCATCTTCTCATGTTGTTATAAACTTCACGAACATCATTTTTCATATTCCACCATAGAGAATAGAATTTTTAACTTTTTTCCCTGTGGCTAGACATTTAGATTGTTTATGGTTTTAGCCTAGTATAGATAACACTATGATGAACATCCTGTACATATATCTTTGTTTTTTTTTTATTTAGTTCCTTAGGATCAATTCCCAGAAGTAGAATTATGAGCTTAAACGCTGTGAATGTTATGGCTTCTGATTTATATTAACAAACTGCCTTCAGGAGTAGTTTTACCAGTTTACTCCCATGTATATTACATAAGGGAGCCATTTTTAATCTCACTATGACCTGTCAGTTTTTAAAAACCTTTGCTTATTTGATAAGCAAAAGGTGTCTCATTGTTTTCATATGTATTTCTTTGATTGCTCTTAAGGCTAAATATTCTTTACTGTTTAATACCCATTTATGGTTCTTTAGAACATTATATGTTTTGTAAGAGCATTACATTCTTATCAATTATAGGTCTTCATAGTAGAGTTATTACTTCTTTATCATGTTTACTGAACATATTTTTCCTGGTTTATTTGCCTTTTATTATTGTCATGTTTATTAGCTACTGAAGCTTTAAATTTGTATGTAGTCAAATCTGTAACTTTCCTTTGTAATTTCTCTGTTATTATTCTTTAGAAGTCCTTCCACAATCAGAAAGAAGGTTAATACCTTCATTTCTTCTTTATTATTTCATTTTTAAAATTAGATTAAAATGCATCTAGGATTTATTTTGGATAAAGATCTGAAATGAGGATTTAGTTTATTTTTGTTTCATGCAGATCATTTTCCCAGCAGTGTTGTCCATTCATTTCCCCAGATTTGGCAACCAGATCTTACAAATTTACAGTGCCTTTAGTATTTAAAGAATGTGTGTGTGTGTGTGTGAGCGCCCACGCGCGTGGTGTGTGTGGTATGTTTTCATGGGAAATAGGAAGTTGGGAAAATCCTCCACCATGTTAAACCTGAACTAGATTCTATTTTCAGTGGGAACTTTTAAATCAAACATTCTCAGTGAGTTTGATTTTATCAAATCAATGTTAGCTACTTTGTCTTTATCTCCAGCTATACTCAAGGATGGGAAAAGCACTTTAACCATTTCTTTATTGACTCTTTTTTTTTTTAACTGCTATTTTCTGACACATGCCTCTAAGGCCTGTTTCTTCACTCTTAGGAATATGTCACTTTTATTCTTGCTTTCATCTACACTGTGGACGAAATAAATGCCCTTTTTCTAGCCATCTTTCAGCAGTACTTCAAGACCCAGATCAAATCCTAATTCTTCCAGCCAGCCTTATTTAGTCCTCTACATTCCAGTAGGACTGATAATCTATACATAACAATTGAACACTTAAATTCATTTTATCCCATGTGTAAATCCTATTTCACCAGATACTGTAAGCTTCTTGCAGAGACTGGTTCTTCTCTTCCTTGGTACCTAGCACTAAGAATTTTCAAAATCTCATGTAAGTATGCAGGTCAGGTCATTAGCTAAAATGTTAGAATGCTAAGATCCAGTGTTAGGTATTTACCACTCTCTGTGCCAGCATCTCAAGCAACTAGTATCAGGGTCTCTGTAAGACAAAGGTGAAATAAATTATTTCCATTTGACACAAGAAGGAATTGTAATACAAAAAGATAAAATGATGTGCCTTCAGTTAGTGAAAGACATCAATCAGAAGTTGGATCTCCCAAACTCAGTCTTTTTGTCTTTCTACTAGTTCTTCCCTTTTTAATTTATTTATTAATTTATATTTCTCAAAGTGTGTTTGTTCAACAGAACCGTAGTGCCATACCGTATTAATAAGTGTCTTGCAGTGAAAAGAGTTCCGTAGTTAAAAAAAAAAATGGGGACATGCTGAGTTAAATGAATTCCAATGGGTTTCTTTACAGTAGAACTTCTCAGAACCCTGACTACAGTACTTACGTTGGTGAATCAAACTTACTGCCTGGAGAACTCCTTTCCCCCCACGGATAATCTGTATATATGCTTTATTTCTTAATGTTTATTTATTTATGAGAGAGAGCACAAGTGGGAAAGGGGCAGAGAGAGAGGAAGGGAGACAGAGAATCCAAAGCAGGCTCTGTCAGCGCAAAGCCCGGACGTGGGGTTCAAACCCACGAACTGTGAGATCATGACTTGAGCCGAAGTCGGATGCTCAACCAACTGAGCCACCCAGGAGCCCCCTGTGCATATACTGTAGGAAATAGTCCTGTTCTATTCCTTTCCTTCTGCACTCATCCCTTTCTTTCCTGCTTTTATATTCTGTTTTTGGTTTTCTGTCTAGGGTACATTGTACAGGAAGGGGATCCTGCCTTTGTAAGATGCTCTGTCCTCCTCTCCTACCTGCTTTTCTTTCTTTTCCATTCCTATTCCCCATTAATAGCATCGCTACCCAATCAGGCACTGCAACTAAGAAATCTTCGACTTATTCTTGATTCCTCTCACTCGCTCATTCTCCTGGATTTCAGGTAAATTATCAAGTGATGTCAGCTCTGTGCCCTTCCCAAATCTCAAACCACTTTGTCACTCTGTATCTCCATTGCTTCCACCCTAGTTGAAGCTCCTCCAGTTGATCACTTTGTGCACTGTTTCTTCAGGGCAGCATGTCCTCCGCATTTATCAATTTTGCGCTTAGACACCTTTGATCATTTCCCTTTGCCTAAATGATAAATTCCAAATGTTCTTCTCATGTTCTTCTCCTGAATGAAATGTAGATTTGCTGACTCCAGTCTACCAAAACAGCCTTTATTTTCTTTTATTAAGCTTTTCATTTTAACTCCAGTATAGTCAATATACACTGTTACATTAGTTTCACGTGTGCAATGTAGTGATTCAGCAGTTCCATACATCACCTGGTGCCCATCACAGGCGCCCCCCTTAGTACTCATCACCTATTTCACCCATCGCCCCCACCCACCTCCCCTCTGGTAACCATCAGTTTGTTCTCTGTAGTTAAAGAGTCTTTTCTTGATTTGTCTCTCTCCCTCACTTTTTTCCTTTGCCCTTTTGTTTTGTTTCTTAAATTCCACATGTGAGTGAAATCATATGGTATTTGTCTTTCTCTGACTGATTTATTTCACTTAGCATAATACTGTCTAGCTCCATCCATGTTGTTGCAAGTGGCAAGATTCCATTCTTTTTTATGGCTGAATAATATTCCTCTGTGTGTGTGTGTGTGTGTGTGTGTGTGTGTGTGCGTGCGCGCGCATGCACATGTGTGTGTATCACATCTTTATCCATTCATCTATCTGGGTGCTTCCATAATTTGGCTGTTGTAAATAGTGCTACAATAAACATAGGGGTACATGCATCCCTTTGAAGTAGATTTTATATTTTGAGGTGTAAACACTCAGTAATACAATTACTGGATCTTAGGGTAGTTCTATTTTTAACTTTTTGAGGAACCTCCATACCATTTTCTACATGGCTGCACCACTTTGCATTTCTGCCAACAGTGCACAAGCGTTCCTTTTTCTCCACATTCTCTCCAACACTTGTTGTTTCTTGTGTTTGTTTTAGCCATTCTGACAGGTGTGAAGTGATATTGTGGTTTTGATTTGCATTTCCCTGGTGATGAGTGATTTGAGCATCTTTTCATTTGTCTATTGACCATCTGTATGTCTTCGTCAGATAAATATTTGTTCATCTCTTTTGCCCATTTTGATTGGATTATTTGTTTGGGGGTAGTAAGTTGTATCAGTTCTTCATATATTTTGGAAAGTAACCCTTATTGGATATGTCATTGCAAATATCTTCTCTACTTCAGTAGCTTGTCTTTTAGTTTTGTTGATTGTTTCCTTTGCTGTGCAGAACCTTTTTATTTTGATGTAGTCCCAATATTTTGCTTTTGCTTTTGTTTCCCTTGCCTCAGGAGACATATATAGAAAAATGTTGCTACAGCCGATGTCAGAAAAATTAACTGCCTGTGCTCTCTTCTAGGGTTTTTATGGTTTCAGGCCTCACATATAGGTTTTTAATCCATTTTGAGTTTACTTTTGTGTATGGTATAAGAAAATGGTCCAGTTTCATTCTTTTGTATGTAACTGTCCAGTTTTCCCAACAGTTTATTGAAGAAACTGTCATTTTCCCATTGGATATTCTTTCCTCCTTTGTTGAAGATTAATTGACCATACATTTGTGGGTTTCTTTCTGGTATTTCTATTCTGTTCCATTGATCTATATGTCTATTTTGATGCCAGTACCATACTGTTTTGATTACTACAGCTTTGTAATATGATTTGAAGTCTGGAATTGTGATACCCCAGTTCTGTTTTCTTTTTCAAGATTGCTTTGGCTATTCAAGGTCTTTTGTGGTTCCATATAAATTTTAAGATTGTTTGTGCTAGTTCTGTGAAAAACACCATTGGTATTTTGATAGGGATCACATTAAATGTGTAGATTGCTTTGGGTAGTATAGACATTTTAACAATATCTGTTCTCCCAATCCATTAGCATGAAATGTCTTAACATTTGTTGTGTTGTCTTCAATTTCTTTCATCAGTGTTTTATAGTTTTCAGAATATAGGTCTTTCACTTCATTAGTTGAGTTTATTCCTAGATATTTTATTATTCTTGGTGCAGTTGTAAATGGGATTATTTTCTTAATTTCACTTTCTGCCGCTTCATTATTAGCATATAGGAATGCAACAGATTTCTGTACATTGATTTTGTATCCTGTGACTTTACTGAATTAATTTATCAGTTCAGGGAGTTTTTTGGAGGAATCTTTAGGATTTTCTATATATAGTACCATGTTATCTGTGAATAGTGAGAGTTTGACTTCTTCCTTACCTGTTTAGATGCCTTTTATTTATTTTTGTTGTATAATCATTGTGGCAGGACTTCCAGGACTATGTTGAGTAAAAGTGGTGAGAGTGGACGTCCTTGTCTTGTTCCTGACCTTAGGGGGAAAGATCTCAATTTTCCCCCGTTGACAATGTCTTTTCTGCATTTCCTTTTCGTCCAACACTTCAATTGTACTTTCCTCCTGAAGGTCTTACTCTTTTCACACCTTTTTACCCTTACAAATGCTATTCCTCTACCAGCAATCCTCCTCTTGTCCTGATGAATAATAGGAGTGAGCAACAGTAGTTATGTAAGGCTGAAATGAAGGTATCTCCTCCTTAGCTTTTTGCCCCACCAGGTTGCTTTTTCTAAGTTGAGTAAAATTATAAGCTTCCTGGTGAAAGACTGTCTAGTTAGAAGAAGAAGAAGAAGAAGAAGAAGAAGAAGAAGAAGAAGAAGAAGAAGACACACAGATTAACTTATTTATAACTTTATTGCATTGATTCAAAGAATATGGTATTTTTCAGGTTTGCTATATAGCATATTTTTTATCAGTTTTGTGTATTTTCTAGTAAATGAATGCAATATGACATATCCAGTGAATCAAACTTAATATTGGTGCTATTTTTTAATTTATTTATTTTTGTTTGTTTTTTTAATATTGGTGCTATTTAAATCTTCTGCATTTCCTAAGGTTTTATTTTTTATTTTTTATTTTTTTATGAAATTTATTGACAAATTGGTTTCCATACAACACCCAGTGCTCATCCCAAAAGGTGCCCTCCTCAATACCCATCACCCACCCTCTCCTCCCTCCCACCCCCCCATCAACCCTCAGTTTGTTCTCAGTTTTTAACAGTCTCTTATGCTTTGGCTCTCTCCCATTCTAACCTCTTTTTTTTTTTTTTCCTTCCCCTCCCCCATGGGTTCCTGTTAAGTTTCTCAGGATCCACATAAGAGTGAAACCATATGGTATCTGTCTTTCTCTGTATGGCTTATTTCACTTAGCATCACACTCTCCAGTTCCATCCACGTTGCTACAAAGGGCCATATTTCATTTTTTCTCATTGCCACGTAATATTCCATTGTGTATATAAACCACAATTTCTTTATCCATTCATCAGTTGATGGACATTTAGGCTCTTTCCATAATTTGGCTATTGTTGAGAGTGCTGCTATGAACATTGGGGTACAAGTGGCCCTATGCATCAGTACTCCTGTATCCCTTGGATAAATTCCTAGCAGTGCTATTGCTGGGTCATAGGGTAGGTCTATTTTTAATTTTCTGAGGAACCTCCACACTGCTTTCCAGAGCGGCTGCACCAATTTGCATTCCCACCAACAGTGCAAGAGGGTTCCCGTTTCTCCACATCCTCTCCAGCATCTATAGTCTCCTGATTTGTTCATTTTGGCCACTCTGACTGGCGTGAGGTGATACCTGAGTGTGGTTTTGATTTGTATTTCCCTGATAAGGAGCGACGCTGAACATCTTTTCATGTGCCTGTTGGCCATCCGGATGTCTTCTTTAGAGAAGTGTCTATTCATGTTTTCTGCCCATTTCTTCACTGGGTTATTTGTTTTTCGGGTGTGGAGTTTGGTGAGCTCTTTATAGATTTTGGATACTAGCCCTTTGTCCGATATGTCATTTGCGAATATCTTTTCCCATTCCGTTGGTTGCCTTTTAGTTTTGTTGGTTGTTTCCTTTGCTGTGCAGAAGCTTTTTATCTTCATAAGGTCCCAGTAATTCACTTTTGCTTTTAATTCCCTTGCCTTTGGGGATGTGTCGAGTAAGAGATTGCTACGGCTGAGGTCAGAGAGGTCTTTTCCTGCTTTCTCCTCTAAGGTTTTGATGGTTTCCTGTCTCACATTTAGGTCCTTTATCCATTTTGAGTTTATTTTTGTGAATGGTGTGAGAAAGTGGTCTAGTTTCAACCTTCTGCATGTTGCTGTCCAGTTCTCCCAGCACCATTTGTTAAAGAGGCTGTCTTTTTTCCATTGGATGTTCTTTCCTGCTTTGTCAAAGATGAGTTGGCCATACGTTTGTGGGTCTAGTTCTGGGGTTTCTATTCTATTCCATTGGTCTATGTGTCTGTTTTTGTGCCACTAAGGTTTTATTTTAATCTGCTTTATTAATCACTGAAAGAAGAGTGATAAAATCTCCCTCTACTTTTGTGGTGTATTAATTTATCCTTATAACAGTGTCAGTTTTTGCTTTGTATAGTTTTGTGTCTTGAGACTATGCTATTGGGTATATAGCATTTCTATATATAGAAATTTTATGGCTTGGTGAATTATCCTTTTACCAGTATATAGTGCCCTTCTATTCCTAATGTTGTTTTGTCTTGGAGTCTATACGGCATCTACTTTCTTTATCCTTGTGTGTGTGTGTGTGTGTGTGTGTGTGTGTGTTTGCTCAGTTTGTCTTTTTCCATTGCTTCACTTTAAATTTTCTGTGTTCTCAAAGTTATATTTTCAATTTATCACTCATATCTCTCTTACAGTTGGATTTGCTTATTAATAAAATTCCAGAACCTTAGTCTTTTAACTAATTAGTTTAGACCATTGCTATCATATTTTTATTTCTAACATCTTATTTGTGCTATTTACCTGCCTTTCTTCTTTTTGTTTCTAACTTTCCCCACCTTTTATTTTTTTATTTTGGCTTTAAAATATTAGTGTTACAGATATGAAAGTAAAGAATGCAGATATTTTCTAAAAGTATCTAATACGTTAAATTACTTTTTAAAACTTTTTTTAACATTTATTTATCATTGAGAGACAGAGCATGAGCAAAGGAGGGACAGAGAGAGGGGGAAACACAGAATCCAAAGCAGGCTCCAGGCTCTGAGTTGTCAGCACAGAACCCGACACAGGGTTCGAACTCACAAACCGTGAGATCATGACCTGAGCCGAAGCCAGACGCCCAACCAACTAAGCCACCCAGGTGCCCCAACCTTAAATTACTTTTAGTCTTTGACACACATACCAAGGATTATATCTTTTTTTTGGTTTTGGTTTTGGTTTTATAGTGGTTGTCAATTCCCCTCCTTCCTATTTACCTGACCAATATATAGACAATTTGCTGTTAAAGGGGCGTGTGGGAGAGGAAAATTGGGAACAGTGTATTTCATTTGTTATGACAAATCGATTGCCTTATTCCTGCTATACCGGAAGATAGATTTGTTTTTGGTTTGTCCTTTCACTGAAGTTCAGCCCACAAAGACTCTTGCCTTTATGCAGCAACTTCCAATTCTAACCCTGCTCCATAGACAGGTCCAAGTCATTGTCTCCAGTCCCCACGTGGGCTTGAAAATCCAAGCTTCAAACACCTCCTTGCCCTTTGGGACAACTAAGGAATGTTTCCTTTACTACCCGGTTCTGATAATGATTTTGTACCTGCCACTCTATCACCTAGGGATATGAAAATTAAAGAAAGAATAATGCAAGAACTTACCTCAATGGCTGACACATAAAGTACTCAATAAATATTAACTATTGTTGTTAGGTTGCTTTTCCTAATTTTCTGCTTGTTAGACTTGCTATTGAAATTTATCAGACTTTCTTTACTTATACCTCTTTTTAATGAACATAAACACAGCATATCCTGTTTAATATTTAAAATTATAAGATAAAGCAACTTTGTGTCTAAAAGAAAATGAAAACAATGGTAATTCTCAGTATGCTTTTATTTTAGTTTTTTAAATAAATGTTTATTTGCTTTTGAGAGAGAGAACGTGAGCAGGGAAGGACAGAGAGAAAGGGGGACGGAGGACCCAAAGCAGGCTCTGCACTGACAGCAGTGATCCCGATGTGGGGCTCCAACTCACGAACTGTGAGATCATGAAGTCAGATGCTCAACCAACTGAGCCACCCAGACGCCCCCTTGGTATGCTTTTAAAACTACACATACATTCGTTTCTTTCCTCTTTTCCCCTGGGGAGATTCTGCAATACCTCCCTCCCCTACAAAACAGTGTTTGCATCCTAGTTGAGAGCCATTCATTTAGCTGGTTTATAATTTTATGTATGTTGTCTTTCCCCCTACCCCCCTGAAAACTCTGTAATATACATCTTCATATATATAACATTTTTAGTTTAGTAAATTATTCCCTTCAGGTCAATTTCTAGGAGTGGAATCTTTGTGCCAGAGGGTAGGAATAGTTTTGTGATTCTCAAAACATAAGGTAATACATCTTTCTAAACAACTCGCTGTGTTATAGTGCTATTTGCAGCTCATGATTATACTGATTTTACCAAAACCTGGGAAACATCAGGAGTTCTTACTTTTAATATATGTGCTACTTCTTAGGTATAAAATGGCAACTTCTTATTGCTTTCATGTCCCTGTCCTTGATCACTAGTGAATGTAAACTAGATGTTTATGCAGCATACATTTCAGGAGCTTTTATTATTTTAATGCATATCGCCAGGTATTAATCTCAAAAATCCTTATTTAAGCTTTTGCACTCTGAAAAGGTTTTGGAGCTTCAGCAAACTGAAAAAGGAGAGAAATTAAGCCAGAAAGTGGCTGTGTTTATAAACAAGCAGTCTTGAAACATAAGACCATTGTGGTAATTGGAATGGTCTGTATCCCAGAATGTCCTGCTTAATAGATGCCAAGCTCACCAACTAGCTGGGAAAAGGCAGAGCAGTGTGTTTACCCCCAAGGTGATCAGAGGAGGCAAATCTGAATTCCTAAGCTCCACAGTCACTCTCTGCTCCAAATCCTATCATGACCCACACCATCTGAGCGCTTATGCTAAGGATTGTATTTTCCTGAAGTGTTGTAAGATTGTTTAAAAAAAAACAACAGGCATCTACTAGGTTTGAGAACATTTTCTCTCTTTATAAATGTATTTAATAATAAAACAAAAACACATGTTCTTTTTCCAAATACCATGTTAATTCAAAAAAAGCCTTTTCATTAGATGATATATACACAAGGGGCTAAAGATTACAAAGGCAAAAAATTAAATTGTAAAGTATACAAGGATGCTTAGGACAAAACCTTAACGGGGGTCGTAATCAGAAATGCTTCCCTTCTGCTTGCCCTGTTTGCAACCTAACATTCATGGGGAACACTGCCTAGGGAGAGCCCGAAGTGGTTTCATAACCTGTAACCACAAAGGGATGACTCAGATCTTTATCTTTTGTAAACTGCGCTCATAACTTGGTGCCTTATTCACTTTCCCAAAGTCGAAATGTGTTTGGTCCAATGATTTAAAACACGTTGAAGGAGTGTGTGTGTGTGTGTGTGTGTTTCCCCACTCCATTTTCTGAATAGTGGTCTATCAGTGGCTATTAGCTAATGAAATCAGTTAACCCTTATAACTTTATCTGCATTTGGGGATCCTTCTACCTTCTTGCCAAATAGAGGGGGCTTGGTGACCAAGGAAAAGACAGCAATATTCTTTGGGTGGGATTGAGGGTAGGTTCAGGGCAGAGCAGATGGACCTCAGACATACTATACACAGGTGCTGTCACTGCCACACGTTTTCAGTGCTGGTGACTCACATACAAAGTTTTAGTCTCTGAAGAGAAAATGAATGAATGCACTGTAAGTCCTCACATGAAAGCAAGTGTCTCCTCTCTTTCTCTTGGTGTCTTTGCTATCAGCCTCCCCTGACTGGTTCAGTTACTGAGGAATGTTAAATACATGAGGGGACCCCTAGTGTGAACATTTCCTCTGCCCAGTTAGAGTTCAGCATAGTCTGTGATGAGTTACTTGGAGGGTTGGGGATATGTTAAGTGAGAAACATAGCTCATTGTGTAATAATATTTTCCGGGAGAATTACTCATGTAGGCCAGCCAGCCGCGTTACCTGTCTTCAGTAGAAGCCAGGATGAATATTAGATATTTCTTGAGAAAGATACCAGTGTCCACATAAGGACCCAACTCTGAAACACTGTCTCATGAGGAGAAAGACTATGTGTTCTCCCCGCTGATAAACAGCTTAGTCTCTAGTCCGGGGCTGTTTGTTTGTTTGTTTGTTTGTTTTCAAGATTCCATAACTAGGCTCAGTGACATTCAAATATACAGTAAAATTTTCTTATAAAAAATGATTCTGGAAATAATAAAAGTTAAAGTGAATTGGGGCGCCTGGGTGGCTCAGTTAGTAAAGAGTCTGACTCTTGATTTCAGCTCAAGTCCTGATCTCACGGTTCGTGAGATTGAGCCCTATGTCGGGCTCTGCACTGACAACATGGAGCCTGCTGGGGATTCTCTCTCTCCCTCTCTCTCTGCCCCTCCTGTGCACACATGCACACACACTCTCTCTCAAAGTAAATAAACCTAAAAAAAATAATAAGTTAAACTGAATTATGGTAAAACAAAATTATGTTTCTTGTTGTGAAAAAATGATTAAGAAGCTTCTTGAATGAATCGTCCAATGCCTTCAGCTCTACCTATAAAAATATAACTATTACATACTTGTTCTTATGACTACATAAAAATATTTCCTTTCATGGTTTAAGGTCTACTTTTCCTATAGAAAGTTTTCTGTGATAAATTCTGGACACATAGGTGGCCTTGTGAACCTTCCTCATACACAACATTTCCCTGCTACAGTGAGTCAGTGTTCATCATGTGGTGTGTCACCGGCTTCTTTTTTTTAGATCTGATTTGGTTTTTCAGTGGCAATCATAGTATTTGCTATATTTTACAGGGTTCATTATTCCAGGGCCTAGAATAGGCCAAGTAGTGGGGTCTAGCCAACAGAAGGATGGAGGTTGTAAATGTTTTTAAAAGTCCCCGTCTTCTCTGGCTGTTCAATTAGTGAATCTCCCAGGTTCTGTGAAGCTCTTAATGACTGATCACTATGAGTATTCTGGATCTCTGCTCAGTCTTTCTTTCGTATCCCTTGATTTTACCCAGCTTCACCTCCCTTGCTTGACCCTCTTACCTGGCTGGTTAATCATTAGGGTTTCCCCAAACCAAGGAGAAAACAGATAAAAGAAGGCAGCGACAAAGTATTGATGGTTTTCAGGTACATCCAGTCAACTGGAATGTGTTTTTAAATATCTTCTGGGCCCAGGCCCTCAGTTGTGTATAATAACTGTTCAAAAAAAAGTTCACCTCTTACCTTCAGTTATTTAAAAGTAAATTATTCTTAGAGGGTCATTCATTCATTTAATAAATATTTGCCGAGCCTCTGCTATGTACCAAGCACTTGACACACATTATTTAGGGTGGAGGAGTGAGAAAATAGATAAATAATAAGAATAATCAATAAGCTATACGGTTGTAGGTAGGTACCAAGTACTGTGAAAGAATAAGGGAGTAAAACAAGGAAAGAGGGATGAGAGTGTGGGCACGGGCGGGGGGACAGGTTACAGTATTAAATGAGTCAGGGAAGACCTCACTAAGGTGAGATTGGAACAATGCCTTGAGGGAAATGACATAGTTATTCAAGCAGACATTTGAGAGAAGAGCAGCCTTCAGGTGATGGAGGGCCACGATTTATCATTTAAAATTTGTGGGGTAGATTGTTGTATCCTTCCTTTTGAAATGAAGAAACTGGATATACCAGCTGGATATCTGTTCTGGCTTAAAGAGACTTTCAGTTGAGGCAGCTTTTAGGCAGAGGCCATTGTCTTTGTTTTAACAGATTGGGACAAGTAAGACCCAGAGAGGGAAGGGGAGCTAACTTCAGTAGAGCCATGAAACTAAGCAACGTGGGGCAGGCAGGCCACAGTTTTTCAGCCGAGCTCTGTGATAGCACATCATCACACAGCCCATCTTCCTTGGGCCTTGGAGGTTTCTTGTCTTGTAAATTGACTTCAGATATTTTCTTTGATATGATGTGAAGTTGTCACTAGTTTGCCCATGCAACATAACAAAGTTGTTATAATGCACGTTAAACGGGTTTCAGTGAAGAGAGGGAGACCATAGCATGAAGACCCTAGATATGTCCGTGTCATTTCTTAGTGGCCATGGCTACACTATACATGCTTTGAATGCCCTGGAAATTGTTTGGGATGTTTTCCCGGAGGTCAGAGTGCCCATCTGGAAGGACTGTAAGGAGTCTGCTTGTGATTATCTCGCCTGCCCCAGGGGGCATGGGGAGGGAGCCCTCCTCCAATGTTTTCTCATTGCTTTGGCCAGATAGAGAGCAACCATCTGCTTGGGTTCAAGTAGAGGAGGGCAGGCAGAGACAGGACTTGCAAGTAGCAGGGCCAGCACCTAGAAGCAGTTTAGAAAGAGCTGGGCGCATTCTCTAAACCAGCTTAATCTAGTTTATATACTTTGCAGACCCTGGAAAATAGAATAAATTCACCTCATTTCCACCCATGGGTACCTAATGCAGCCTTCACATTAAAAGCTTATTAAAACATTTATGTAACATTTGGAATCTCCAAATCCCTTGACAATTGTTTAATTGGCTAATTAATCTCTGCAGTTTCCCTGGGAAGCAAGTTGGTACTTTCATCCCCATATTAGAGATTAGACACAAATGGGGTAAGTGCCTCACCTGAGGCTGTGACATGAGTCAGGTCCCGAGTACCTTAACAGTACGTGAACCAGTATTCAACCGTGGCTCCACCTGTAGAAATCCCTTAACTTTGCTGAGCCTTAGTTTTTTTGTATATGTGTGAAACACTAGTGATCTTTGTCCTACCGATCCCAAAGAATGATTGTGACAATAAAATGAGACAAACTGGATGTGCAATAATACTAGTTGTAACTAGGCAGTAGATCGAGGCAGAAGGAATCAGCAACCTATTGAATATTTAGGGAGTGCTACTTGTCTTGGGGCCTGAGCGGAAAACGTGAGGAGAAACACCTTTGGCTGACCCTCTAGCAAAAACTAAGTCCTCTCCCTCGTTTGACTCAACTTAGAGTAGGGAAGAGAAGGAACACAAAAGTAGTAAACTAACAATTAAAAGACTGAGTAATGCTAGGAGGAGAAAAATGAAAGAGGTAAAATTGTATATAACAATTGTATATAACTGCTGATCATGGCATGAGAATCATTGTCTGAACTCCAGCAATATGGTGGCAGGCACAGAGAAACTGAAGATGCGAGGGCAGAGGATGCTTCCATAGCTGGATTCTGCCGTCCAAACCATTGGTGTGTGTTTCACCTCTGGTAATGACCTTTGAAGATCATGTCCTATACTCTTCCCTCCACGCCACCACCCACTCCCTCCTGCCACTGCTACACCATGCTTTGGAAAATGAGACCAGTGAATTGGTTGTCAGGATGATGGTCACCATTATCACTGGTGAATGCCAGTGTCTCTTGTTGCCTACAGAAAGCAAGCCCCCCCACATACAAGCAACTGTAGGTGCAATTAAAATTGCTGTTAAAACATTGGTTCCTTTATTTTCATTCTCTTCAGTGTTTTTCTTCATTCTTTTTTTTTTAATTGGATATGTAAGAGTAGAATGGAAATCTAAAAACTGGAGTAAGGAGTGAGGGATAAATGCAAAAGACGAGGTCCTGAGAACAAATAAAAACTCAGGAAGGTGAGGAACAGTGTTGGAAGACAGTGGACAAATAAATCATTACTAATCAGGTTAATTTGGTTAATTAACCTGATTAGTAATTATTCTAGGTATGAACACATATGAGCACATACACGTAGATACACACATGGGCACACACTTGTACACACATACCGTGTTCTAAGACCTTTGCTGGGTGGCCTCCTTATTCTTGGTTGAGTCCCTAGAAATTAAGGCAGGATGAAAGAATTCATGCATATACATAAATGCTAAACTGTAAAATGCCTTTATGCTTAGGATTAAAGCTCTGTAGCTATTAGAGCAGGAAGCAACCTGAAAAATTCACATTGCTGATGTGCTGAACAGTAGGTAGCCATCACAGGCCTTGCTGTACACGTTTATGAGGTATTCTCTTGGTTGACAGAAGGCAAGTGATATTTGTCCTCTGACACATTGACTTGTAAACTGGCAAAATTTCCTTTTTTTCATTGTTCCTAATACCAAACATTTTCTTTTCCCAAAGAGCCCATCAGTGATTTAGAACAAGTTGCTTAACCTCTCTAGCCTCATTCTCTTCATCTGTAAAGTGGGCTTATTATATAGTAAACCCTGCCTCATAGGGTTATTTTGAGGTAATTAAAATGATATAAAAAAGTGCTTAGCACCACATCTGGCACACAATACCCATATTAGCACTTACTGAATGCCTATTGTGTGCTAAGTCCTATTGAAGCCAGTTGAGGCACAGAGAAAATAAAGCATAATCAAGAAGTCTTCAAGGTACTCATCTCTTCAATTCCTGGAAATGTCCAACTAAAAATGCCAGATATCAGTCCCTTAAAGCAGACCCATATGTGCCTAGGCATTCAGGCAGCCATATTCTCACTGTCATTGTTTTATATCTTTTTTCCTGACCTGCACTCTTCTGCGTGACCCCTTGAAGGCAAGGTCCCTCTCTCCTACTTTGAACAAGGACTGCCCCCATAGTAAAAGACTGTGTCTTGCCCACTAGACCTGAAGCTTCCCCGTTGGGAGACTTTTACTTCCTCTGCTGGCAGGTATTTGGTGCATAATGAGTTTTATGCACAGTGAGTACTCTGAATGCACCAGCTCCTTTTTGTAGCTAAGGGACCATATGTAGCAGAGGTGGTCAGTGCCCTCATTCTGTACCACTGAGTCTAAGTCCAACTTGAGTGTCCATGCTGTGTCAACTTAGGAAATCCTACTGCTTGACCCTCCTCTGTGTTTGCTGTGTGTTCTTTCCTTACCTTAATTTGAGTAAAAGGGAAAGAAGTTAAGAGGGAAGGATAGCAAGGTTCAAGTGCCAGAAATGCATAATGGTTTTTAATCCTCAGCTTCTTCTGACCTGCAAATATTGTTATTATCCAGGGCGGGTCTCGAATGGGAAAATAAGGCATAATAGTGGGAGTCCATGGCAAGCACACAGTGTAAACCTTTAATCCACAAAACTGGCCTCTGCTGAGAGACACCTTAGCTCAGGCCACCTGTTTATCTTACCTTGATTACTACAGCTTTTCGTAATTGGTCTCCCTGCTGCCAGTCTCATTGTCTGCTGGATTATTCTCCATGTTGCTGTGAGATGGAAGTCATCTCTCCCCTCTCGAAGAATCCATAACCATTGCTGTCCTTTATGGCAGGTACTGCTTTCTACCTTATATCTGGAATCACGCAAGCATGTTCTCTCTTGCCAGATTGGAAGAATACAAGGTTTCTGTCCTGCAGTATCTTCACCCTTCTGATTAGTAGACTTCATTCTTTTAGTCCAGTCAGTACTAGTCTATTAAATCAGTTGCCTATATTCAAATCCTGGCTCTGCTGCTTGCTGACTGACTCTTATGGTTGTATTGTGCTCGTACGAGGGCATCGGACTGGCAATTTACTCTCAAAGGGCTTAAGAAAAAAATGTTTAAGTTCTTTGTACCGCACTTTCAACTGTTCTGTAAGTTTGTGATTATTTCAAAATCGAAAATTTGTAATTAAATCAAGAAGGGAAACAGTAAAGCAGAACCAGTAATCTCATGAAAACAAATAAATTAACCTAATTATATATTAAATTGATGACATCACCGTGAAGAACAAATAATAATATCAAGTTATTTTTGAAAACAGTTATGTTTTCTTTCCACAAAATAATTGCAAAAAATTTTTAAATTTTACTTGTAGGTTTATTATAGGTTGGTAATATTGATGCTACACTTTGAATCAATCTTATGTATATTATAGGTAAGCAACTGTATATACTAATATCATTAGGAATAAAGATTTTTACTAAAAGAGAGAAACTAAAATAAAAGAGGATTGAGGGCTGAACAGTGCTCTGGGGAGTGTTTTTTTCCCCCACATATTTAGTGAATAATTCTATTTAATTTGTTTCTGTACTCCTATTCACATTCTATCAGAACTTAAGGAAAGATAGAACATTTTCCTAGTTCACTTTATAAAGTTAGCCTAATTCTGAAAGTTGCATTTCCAAAAACACAAAAAAGCAAACGAGACATCATTTTGAATTAGGACATAGAGTTTTAAATCTCAAACAAAATATTAGTTGAATGAATTCAACAGCATATTAAAAAAACAATCTCTTTTGACCAAACAGGACTCATCTGAGAAACGCCAGGCTATCTTACATTATCAGCAGATGAAAATAGAAAAAAATCACTAAAGTAAGAAAATTAAATAAGAATACCACTGTCATCAGTATTATGATCCTATATATTCTGGTTAATGAATAAGACAAGCAGAAATAAGAAGTAAGGAAAAGAAGAAAAGTTGTTACTGATTACAAATAATTGTCTGCTAAGAAAACATATAAGAATAAACTGAACACTTACTGATATTTGATGAGAATTTATTAAACACAGGTAATTTATTAAGCACAGTTGAAATAGAAGTGACAGACTGGAAGAAAATATGTTCAATATCTATAACTGACAGAAGATTAATATCTGGAATATATATAACCTCACACTAATCAATAATCAATAGGAAAAAGCCCATAGAAAAGTGAATGACAGATGTGAACAGGAAATTCACAAAATACACACAAAAAGACAATAAATATATGGATTCCTTCATAGCTGAGAAAATGAAAATAATATTTCTATCAAATTAACAAATTTTTTTAAAGACAAATAATATGCAGTACCGGGACAAGTACAGAGATTGGCTTTCACATACCCTGCTACTTGGAACTTTTGTTGTTGATGTTGGTTTGTTGTTGCTAGTGGTTTATTATTGAGATATAATTTAAGTATTCACATACATCAAAATTTACTCTTTCTATTGTACAGTTCTAACAAGTACATGCAGTCATATAGCTATCATCATCACCAAGATATAGAACAGTTCCATCATGCTGAGGAATTCCTTCATCCCTTTGTAGTCAAACCTTCCTTCACCCCCAGCCTCTGAAAGTCACTGTTCCCATAGTGCACCGTTTCCAGAATGTTATTTATATAAATGGAATCATACAATATGGAGCTTTTTCAGTTTGGCTTCTTCCACTTTGCATTTGAGATTCATCCATGTTGTAAGCATGATTTTGCTTTTGATTACTGTGTAGTATTCCCCTGTATGGATGACGCACTCTTTGTTTACTCAGCAGTTAAAAGACATCTGGGTTGTTTACAGTTTTTTGCAATTATGAATAAAGCCATTGTAAGCATTTATGTGTATAGGTTTTGCTGTGGACATGAGTTTTCATTTAGTGTTTATAAATACCTAAGAGTGGAGTTGCTGAGTTCTATGTTAAGCCTTAATGAGAAACAGCCAAACTGTTTTCCGAAATGGATGTGCAATTCTGTTTTTAAATTTGAGCAATTCTTTGACCGTTCAGAGCCTGGAGCCTACTTCGGATTCTGTGTCTCCCTCTCTCTCTGCCCCTCCCCACTCATGCTCTGTCTCTCTCTGTCTCAGAAATGAATAAATATTAAAAAAATTTAAATTTGAGCAATTTTGATAGGTGTGTAGTGATCATAAGATCCCTGGCTTTGATTTGTATTTCCCAAATGACTGATGATCCTGAGCTGCTTTTTATGTGCCTGTTTATCATCTATGTATCTTCTTAGGTGAAGTGTCTATCTAAATCTCTTTGCCATTTTTTTTAAATTTTTTTTTTTAACGTTTATTTATTTTTGAGACAGAGAGAGACAGAGCATGAACGGGGGAGGGGCAGAGAGACAGGGAGACACAGAATCGGAAGTAGGCTCCAGGCTCTGGGCCATCAGCCCAGAGCCCGACGCGGGGCTGGAACTCATGGACCGTGAGATCGTGACCTGAGCTGAAGTCGGCCGCTTAACCGACTGAGTCACCCAGGCGCCCCTCTTTGCCATTTTTAAAGTGCGGTTCTTTTTCATATTCCTGAGTTATAAAAGCTCTTTTTATATTCTGGGTTCAAGTTCGTTATCATATAGGTGGTTTGAAAATACTTCCTCACAGTCAGTGGCGGTTTTTCATTCTCTTTTAAAAAGCAGAAGTTCTTAATTTCAATGAGGTCTAATTTTATCAATTTTTTAATTTTATGTATTGTGCACTTTGTGATATAGCTAAAAAATCTTTGCCTAAGCCAAGATCACAAAAATTTTCTTCCATGCTTTCCTCTAGAAATTTTATAGTTTCAGGTTTCACATTTAGGTATATGATCTACTTTGAGTTAGTTTTTATATATGGTGTAATGTGTAGTTTGGAATTCTTTTTTTTTTTTTTTTTGTATGTGGCTGTAGTGGGCCGAGTGGTGCCCCTCCACAAAGATATGTCCATGCCCTAATCTGCAGAACCTATACATATTACTTTATGAGGCAAAAAATGTGATTAAGAGTCTTGAGATGAAGCATGTATCCTGTATTATTCAGGTGGGCCCTAAATGCAATCCCATGTTTCCTTATAAGAAAGAGGTGGAGGGATTTTTTAAACACACAGAAGAAGAGACAGTGTGACCACAGCAGCAGAGACTGGAGTGATGTGCCCACAAGCCAGTGAATACCTGGTGCCATGAGAAGCTTGAAGAGGCAAGGAATAGTTTCTCCCCTAGAGCCTTCAGAGGGAATACAGCCCTGCCATCACCTTTATTTTTATCTTCTGGTCTATAGAACCGAGAGGGAATATATTTCCATTGTTTTAAGCCAGCCAGTTTATTTATTATTATTCATTATTTATTATTATTTTTATATTTTTATAATATTTTATAATATTTTTATAATTATTATTATTTATTATTTATTATTATTTATACCGTTACTTTGTTACGGTAGTCACAAGACACTAATATAATGGCTATCCAATTATTCTAGCACCCATTTGTTGAGAAAGCTGTCTTTTCTCTATTGAATTTCTCTCTCACCTTTGTCAAAAAACCATGATCATACATGTGTGTTATGTCTATTTCTGGACTCTCTTTCTGATTCATTGATCTATGTGACTGTAATTTCACTAACACTACTTTGTCATGATTATTGTAGCTTTTGACATAAGTTTTGAAAATAAGTAGTGTGAATTCTTCAACTTTGCTCCTCTTTTAAAATGTTTTAGTTTTTCTGGTTTCCTCGATTTTTCCATATAAACTTTAGAATCAGATCTTCAATTTATACTGAAAATATTCTGCTAGTGCTTTAATTGGGATTGTGTTTAATCTATAAATCAGTTTGGGAAACTTTGACATCTTATCAACTTAGAGTTCTCCAATCCATGAACATAGTATATCTTTCCATTTGTTCAGGTTGTTTTTGATTTCTTTCATCATTTTGTAGTTTTCATCATACAAATCTGGCACCTATGTATTTCACGAGTTTTGGTGGTGCTGTAGATGGTGTATTTTTTTTTATCTACTTCAATTTCCAATTGTTTATTGCTAGTATATTGCATTAGGATAGATTGTTTTTCATATACTGGCCCTGTATCCTATAATCTTTCTAAAATCACTTATTAGTACTAGTGGCTTTTTTGGACATTTGAGGTAGACCTTCTATATAGACAATTTTACCATATGTGAATAGTGCTGTTTCTCTCTTTCCAATCTGTGAGCCTTTTTTTTTTTTCTGGCCTTATTGCACTGCCTGAAATCTTCACTACAATATTGAAGAGCATAAGAGTAATAATCTTCCTTGTTTTAGGTATTCATTTGGTGCTTCATGTCAGAGTGTCCCTCCTCCAGAAGTTTACTGTTGACACTGGTTATTTGTTGTTTGCTAGCTTGGTGATGAGAAGTGGAGATATTCACATTTTCTACTCTCAGTGATGATCCTGTCCCTCCTTCAGCAGTAAGGGATCTTTAATGATATGGACCCAATCATTTTTCTGTTTCTCCCTCATAGATACACTGTTGGGTTTTTTTTTTTTTTTCTGTACCCTTTCCCCAGCTTCACTAGATTTTCCCATGTGCCCTGAGTGCTGCGCTTTTTCTGTGTGTGTAATGGAGAAAGGGTAGAAACATCTGGGGCAGGGCTTTGTTCGTTTTCTAAAGTAGCAACTATACATCTCCTCAGTCCTCCACCACGAAGGAAGCCTTTTCTCATCTCTTGTTCTTCTCCCAGTCTCTCTTGAACAGTGAGGTCTGTGAGAAAGAGTCTCCTAATGGGTACAAATTCTTCTTTTGTGTATTGCTCCCAAAAGTTCAATATTCTCATGCTGGTCCACACTCAGCGTTTAGCAATTTGTTAACATTTTAACTGACTGCTTGCCTGGTACCCAGCATCTGCCCCAGGTAAGCAAGCACTCATGTCTCATGTCTGCTTGAAAATATTTGTCTGTCTTTGAGTTTTAGGCTAGTTGGTTTTGCAACCTCAGCTGTCTGATAAGTTCATGAGCTGTTCCTTCCTGCAAAGCTTTTAGGCTGCTTTGATTTCCTTGGTCTGTGTGTGTGTGTGTGTGTGTGTGTGTGTGTGTAGGATAATGGTTTCTTTCCTGGAAGTTAAGTTTAGGTAATAAGCATTGTGTTAGGTAGGAGAGTGAGACATGTTGGAGAGGTCATGTGAGGCAGATGCTTCTGCTTTGGCCTTCCTTCTTGGTTACCAGGTGACAGTAGGGTGGTAAATCAAAGAGACATGCTGGAACTTGTGCCTAGCCCAGGGCAGTCCTGGAATGAAGTCAGATTTTTTTTCTCCCTAACATCTTACCTCCGAGGACACACGTAAAACAATAAGACTTATTAATTTAAATGTCCATCCCTTTTTTCTGTGGCTAGCCTGCTCAGAGAGGTGTTCTTTAGTAGCAAGTAGGCAGAAGATGAGATTACTTGGCCCTCTCTCACTATTCAGCAAGAAGAGCCATATGATGGCCTTATGAGTAGCTCTTGCTCCCCATGGGCAGTGGAAGCCAGAGTCTTATGATTAATGAGATGGGGCATTCACTAGTGCTTTTGAAAGATGGATCATCGTGAAAAGGCCCAACCCTGTTTGCTGCATTTCCTCCCTAAAAGCAGTCTTGACAGAAGCTATGCGAGTCACCCTGTCTCCCATTAACAATGACCTCAACTGTTTGCTTTAAAGAGTTCACAACCCCAAAGCAAAAGTTTCACATACAAAAGCATAGCATCAACTAAACCTTTTGAGGGAGCTTCTCCTGAGCCCTCAGCCTGTACTTCTGTTTGTTAAATCAAACTACCTACCTTTATGGCATCCCATCAATGGCATTGGTATGGTCTTAAAGGAAGAAGCCTACAACTGGCCACCTCTCCACAAACCTGATGCGTTCTAACTGCAGATCACCAAAGAGGGGAAAGTACGACTAGCAGGAAGGAAATAGAAGACATGATTCCATGGAAGTGGGGTTGAATGTCTAGGGAACCATAGCCAGAATCAGACGCTGAAAAGGGGCTTGAGTTACCACAGCAGTGTGTGGTAACAGTCAGCAGGGAGGATACTTTTCAGCACATCCTGTGCCCCAGACACCAGTGATAATTCTTAGCAATACCAAATGATGATTTGAACAGAAATGACTTTCGTTGTCCACAGAAGTAAGGGACTCTAGGGAGGTAGTGGGCAAAAGAGCATCACTGAAGCCCCTTCTTGAGCGCAAAATGAAGACTGTCTTGTTACCAGCCTACAGAGAAACACCAGTTTCCTCTTGAAGGCTTCCTATTGCCAAGTCCCATCCAGAAGTGCTAACAAGACTCACTATAGAGACTCTAAGAGAATTCATTCCTCCTCTTTCCCCGTGTTCAGTGGATTGTTAAAACCAGAAAGGTGGGTTTAAGGCCTCAAACTGTCTTTGCCTGAGTTCTCAAAACAAGTGACTGTCTAACCTGTTCCCAGAATGGAGATTTCCACCTGTTTTGATGATCTTTTGCTATATTAACAAGCTACCCCCAAGTTCAGTGCCTTTCATCAAGACCCATTTTATTTGTTCACAATTCTGTAGGTCAGGAATTTGACCAGGGCTCAGCTGGGCACTTCTTCTGCTGGCATCTTTCATGAGGTTGAGATTGGACAGCGGCTGGGGGGGTGGGGGCGGAGTACCAGCATGGCTTCACTCACACATGTGGTACCTTGGCAGGGTTGGCTAAGAGGCTTGGACCTGTCTGCTTCTCCATTTGGCTTCTTTACATGGCAGCTGGATTCCAGGAATGAGTATTCCAAGTGGTGAAGCAGAAGCTGTGATCTCTTAAGGCCCAGCCTCGGAAGGTACACACCACCACTTGTCATACTGTTTTGATGAAAACAAGTCCTGGAGCTAACGCAGATTTGAAGGGAGGGGGAAGAGACCCCACCTCTTGATGGGACAGTAGAAAGGTTCTTCACAAATGAGCACAAAGGATGGGAGATACTGTTGCAGCCATCTTTTGAAACACAATCTCCTCCACCACCTAGGGCTCCCCTTCCAGTGCCTCACATCCTGCTCCGCTATGAGCTGTGTTATATTTAGCCCAAGCATTATGCACTGCAGTTAGCACTCGTGCTTTTTTTTGTTGTTCATTTTATTGTGGAGATGGAGAATATGGGAGTTCTGACCCCCAATACATCCCTGAAAGGCTGATTGTCCAATAGGCTTGAACTTTGCTTCTCTTAAGTAAGACAGAATTTGTGAGGAAAAACCTGGAAGGAGACAAGATGCAAATTCTTGGTTCATCTCCCCCATTATTATCTAAGTCAGATGTGTTTTTATTATTATTAAGTTGAAGATGCTTTATTATCCTCACGGGGATTTTCATTTCCACTAATATGCTTGATACTTGACATTTAATTTTTTTTTATTACTCTGCTTTTTTATCCCGTCTCAGTTTCAGCAACTCCAAGTCTTCTTTTATAGGGCTATTATTTTCTAGGGCTGTTCTATTCCTGTGTGTGTTGGAAACTTGGGTTTATCTCTATGATAGGTTAGTAATTAAAGCAAATCTCTACAGCAAGCCATAAAACAGCTTGCCCTGCCCCAAGAAACTGGGACTGTCTAGAGGACTGAGAGCTGAACCAGGCAGATGCAAAAAGCTGTGTTGGTGGCTGAAAGCCACTATTACACCCTTGGAAGCACTGTTTTTGCTCCCCACCTCTAGATATGCTTCAGGTCCCCTGAGGACAAAGATGTCACCCTTCTACAAAGAGAGGCACCATCCTAAGCCAGACAGCCACCTTTGGGGCAGCACTCCTTTTGACACAGCATTCTTGAGCCAAAGGGAGAAGTGCCCTCAGCATATTCCATATTCCAAAGCAGTGGAGCCTCTTTTTTTTTTTTTTTTCCACCTCAACACACCTAAGGGATTCCACACACTCCTATCAGTGTAGAGGCTCATTAGGGCAGTGAAGGCTCTGTGGTTTGGGAAAAGTCCACCACTGAGAATCACTCGGATAAAACTTTAAACAGCTTAAGGTGACACAGGGTAGCAGAGAAAGCCAAATCAAAGGAACAAGTAAACCAGACCGATATATAACCTCCTGAATCCCTTACACAGCCTCTGGGGTTAACAAAACAAAACATACTTTTATCCAAAATCACACTGGCTTCATAATAAGCCCAGACAATGCTACCTGACCACGTACTAAATTTACAGTGAGCAGTAGGGAGTTGTGTGATTAAAAATCATTCTTAAGTCTGCCCATCACCTTCTAGTAACCTCACCATTCATGGTGCCTCATTAAAGTCTCCAATAAGCCTAGCCTGTGGTGGGTGTGGTGTAATGTCCCATCTTAAGCAGGGACAAAGCTTTTGTTTCTGTTATGGCTTTGGACTCTTTGGGGCACGTGGTAGGCATTCATTGTAGGCTTTCATTAATGAGCAGGTGAGAATGCATGTGGGAAAATAACTGTGCCAGCCTCAGTCCTACCCTTGCACCAGACTTCTCTGAAAGCTGGCCTTTCCTTGATAGTACAGCTCCAGCAGAAAAGGAGGGCTCCTTTGTCCACCCCAGCTTCTCACGGGAGAACAAGGCCCATTTAAAAATTAAATTTTGAGCTAGAAAAGAGCCCTGAGAAATTAATTAGCCCCCAAACTTCATTTTATAGATGGGGAAATTGAGTCCAGAAGTATGACTTTTTCCAGCCTCACCTGTCAGTGCATCTGTAACTGAATCTCTGCCAGTGGGGCAAGTAAACTGGTCCACTGAGGCATGAGTCTTAGAGGTTGCAGGTGCCCAGGTATTGGGAGGACTAAAGGCATTGCAGGTGGAGGGAGGAGCATAAAACTGCTAACCCTTTCCTGCATGGCCCTAGCAGGAGAAAGCTTTGCCGCCCTGAGAGGGTGAGAGGTGGCGGGGGCGGCGGGCGGGGGGGGGGGGGGGTTGCCTTCTACCATTTGGCTCAGCTTATGGTTCTCTGTCCTAATCGGCACCCTTCAAATCAGTGCTAAGTGGACGCTTTGAGGAGACGCATTTGTAAATAAGTGTTGCTCTCTTGGATCCCGCCTGTAATATTTCAAGGCAAATGCCCTTTCCCAGCCACAGGGGATGTGTGCACGTTATGTTGAGGAAACAGACCTCACTGCTGCAGACCTGTAGCAGCACCTTGCTGCTCCCCACCACCCACCAAAACCCCCCCAGTCTCATTAGAAGTATAAACCAAGCTCCCATGGGCACTGTCTCCAGGGAAGGAGCACACACCGATTTGTTAGATGAGGCATGACCCCCTCTGGGATGGCTGCCAGAAAACTGCACAACTTTATGGAAATTGTAACGACTCAGGGGCCCTTTGGGGAAGGTACACGTCCTGGAAAACACCTAGTCCCTTAGCTTTAAAATAGATGGCAGGTCAGGAGAGGAGAGAATTCATTCTATAAATATTTATTGGGTGTCGTGTCCATGTCAGGCACTATTCTAGGAAATGGGTCTACAGTGTGAACAAAATATTATCCAATGCTCACTCTTGTAAACCTCCTGTAGCAATCCATACCTTACTGCATATCGATATGCTCATTTTATTTAGCATTGATGGAAAGATAATATGTCATCAGTAAAAATGACAGCAGATTTATTGACTTAAATACATTAGCCTGGATCCCCAACTAAATTGTAGACTCCTTGAAGGTAGAGGTAGTATCTGTTCCTTTCTTTGTAGTCCTGATAGTGTTTCACATGATGGCAAATGCAGAGAAAATACTCAATAAAGGGTGTTTAATTAGATGCCTAAAAAATAAAATCTGGAGACAAAGTAGAGAGAATTAAGGAAGAGACAGATAGCAAGCAAAGATTTAGGACCTAAAACAACAGCACACCCTAGAGATGGCAGCTACAGATACTCATCAAAAGAAAGCCTTACAATTTACAGTAGGTTTTTTTTTTCAATTTATGCCTGCGTAATCTGTGCACAGCAGCATCGTTAGTTGTATCGTAACTGAATACAAAGAGCAACAATATAAAAATGTCATCACTGAAGACCAAAATTAAACTCCATGTATTTTAAGGAAGAGGGACTGCCTTGATTATAGGCATTGGTAATTAGGTAAGAGCATTATTCTAATGCCCACAATTGTATTTTCAGTGCGTCCTTCTTTAAACTTTTTTTTTTTTTCAACGTTTATTTATTTTGGGGACAGAAAGAGACAAAGCATGAATGGGCGAGGGGCAGAGAGAGAGGGAGACACAGATTCGGAAACAGGCTCCAGGCTCTGAGCCATCTGCCCAGAGCCCGACGCGGGGCTCGAACTCACGGACCGCGAGATCGTGACCTGGCTGAAGTCAGACGCTTAACCGACTGCGCCACCCAGGCGCCCCTCAGTGCGTCCTTCTTGATTTTAACATTCAAGGCAAAGGTTATAGAGACACTCTCTAATGGAGACGTAGCCCTTACTTCAGCAAATGCTGCAATGATCAGAAATGGAACTAGAGCCTAGTTTTTTAAACAAGCCATTAGTTCTTTTCTGCCACGAACATGTGTCTGCATAGGGTCTTTGGCTAAAACACATTTAATTTCCAGTAGAGTGCAATAGTCACACTTTCTATTAGGAGGGGAGGGTGCTAAAATGGAGAATTTGGGGAAGGTTCTGAACACACCAGGCCCAGCTTTGATTTCTTTAAGAAAGGTTTTTTAGGGGATTGGGGAACAGCAGGAGAGAAACAGCCAAGGAACTTGTACTTGTAAATTTCTAGTCGGTGCTCACCATTGATGAAGTGAGAAACAAGGAGTCAACTAAAATAGTTCAAGCTACTTCAGGTAACAAGATTGTATCTTTAACTCCTTGCCTATGGTTCATTTGACACAAAAGTTACCAGAAAGTAAAGAGAAATAGCTGTGGTTGCAAGGTTAAAATCCAGAGACAAGAAGCTTGTAAATGAATGCTTGGATAGTGACAATGGAAGAGAAGAGAAGAGTATGAACTTTCCATCTGGGGGTGGTGAAGTGAAGGGTGCAGGCTCCCTGGACTTATTTCATTCTGAGGTGCAGGGTCTTAGGATCTAGAAAGGGGTTAAGGTGGGAACTGGCATCCCTTTGGTTATTTTGTAACCGAATCATTAGTCAATTGTTCCAGTTGGAAAATACAAGATTTCATAGCCAGTAAGTTAGGTGGTATTTGTACCACAAAATGAGAATTTATTTGAAAACATTTTGTAAATTGTAAAGCGCCATCTAAATACAAGTTATCACTCTCCTTCCAAAGGGTTCCAGGTATTTTCAACATGTTCCCCTGATTTTCATTACATTTATAGGATTTAAGAAGAGAGCAAGAAGCATGGGATTTTATGGTGGAAAGGGATCATCGAGATCATAAGCGTAAAGATTTTTGCTCAGTGAGATAGCCCCACTAGTATTTCTAGAAAATGTTCATCTCTGCTCTGTTCAGGTATTTCCATTCAAAAACAGTCTGATACCTGCTAATGGGAGAATAAATTGATATTCATTTCTGGAGAGCAGTTTACCAAAGAATGGTGAAAGCTGTGACCTGGAATTCTGCCTCCAGGAGTTTCCCTTCAGCCATCATCAGCATCATCATGGCTAACATTTGTCGTGCATTTACTGTGTGAAAGGCACTGTTCTAAGGGCTTTGAATGAATTAACTCATTCAATCCACACAGCAACCCTACGTACTATTATTATCCCCATTATATAGATAATGAAACAAAATAATAGAGAAGTTAGAAAACTTCCCGTAGGTCACACAGTTAGTAAGTGGAAGAGCTAGGAATGTAACTTCATCTGTCTAGATCCAGAGTCAACACTTTGAGCCACTGTACTACATTGTATTGTTTCCCAAGGAAACAAGTGAAGAAATGCCCAAAGAGCATTTCGTCAAGGCATCTGGTAATATTGGGAAGTATTGGGAGTGACAGGAACCAAAATATCTACCCGTAAGGGATTCGTTCATCTTGGTATGATGGCATATAGCCACTAAAAGTAGACACTGTTGAGTCTTTTAAAATGATTGGGTTTATCTATAGGTGTTTACATGTAAAAGATGTCTGGGCTGTATTAGTGGAGAAGAACCAGTTTTTGCAAAGATGTCCAATATGCTCTATTTTTGGTGGAAAAAAAATAAAGTCTCGAAGGCTAGATACCAAACCATTGACAATTATTATCTCTAGGAGATGAGATTATAGATGATAGTTTGCCCATTATACTTTTTTGAGTTAAGGAAGTTTTTCCTGATTTTTTTTCCAAAAACATATATAGTTTTTATGAAGAAATTACACAATAATGCTGCATCATTTTGAAAAAACAGTATACACAAAAGAAGTAGAGGTCATTCTGTTCTCACATACATATTCCTTACACCCTTTACTCCAGCACATTCCTCAGCTCTCTTCTTTAGAAAATGTTTCCTCGTTTTGTACACTGAGAGCTTGTGTCGGCTTCTGGGGGCTTAGTCGCAAGGGTGTTGCAATCCTACTGTGTGTGCCTCTCAATGGATTAAGCATTGTGAATTTCATACCTCAAAGAATTGAACTTTCCATTCGGGGATATATAAACATAAAACACTTAGGTTGCTCTCTATGTCAACATCTGGCTTACTGACATAGTCAGCTATTCAGTTGTGAGGGACAAACAGTTGCAAGAATAGAAAAACATGTGCTACAGGGCTTCCTGTGCACCATAAACAGTGAGTACAAATGGAATTCGGAGAAAGGGTAAATCTCAGAAGCCCATGGTGGTATTCAGGGTCTCCTAGAGAGGATGAAGGCTAATGCAAGACCTTGAAGGATGGTAGGAAAAGGAGGAGGATGTTCCATTCAATCTGACCCACATGAGCTTTTATAGATTTCCTTAATTCTGTGGTTCTAATATTCTACTCTCATATTTGAAGATCACTGAATCAGGTAGGCCTAGATTCAAATTCTGACTTCCTGCTTATTAGAAGTGTGCTTCTGAACAGTTGGCTTGGCTGCCCTGTGCCTCAGTTTCCTTACCTGTAAAGTGGGCACAATAGTATGTTCCTCTTAGAAGAACATTAAATGAGACGATGCCAATAAAGCATTTAATATTGTGTCTGGCTGACTTTCAGCTCTCAACAGATGTAACTTATTATGCTCCTCCCCACCACCTCTGCCCTAAATTTCCACCCCATAGTCTAATCTCCTATTTTCTAGCTTTTGGCACAGATTTGCCTTTCTTCCTCTTGTGTATGCCTTCCTGGTTCCTATCTGCCCTGTTGAGTCTGTCTCACTGCTCGTGGCTGCTACCTATGTGTTAGGTGGTTATTTGCCTGCCTTCGGACTGTCAGCTTCAGTACGGCCCCTGTTTGCTCTCAGCTTTCCCCCTGAATGTCACATCCCAGCCCCATATGTTCAGCCTCCTGGACTCACTACCAAACACAGAATGTGCTCTGGGAGGCAGGAGCCCATTCTCTCTCTTCTCTAAGTCCTGATCAGAGTTTTGAACGCAGGTTCAAAACTGGGACCAGAGGCGGACTTCAGAACTCCCTTGTCAGACTTAAATACGCCCAATACTGTCCTGGCTCCCTGGCCTTTTCACTTCCCGGCTCAGTTCTGTGTGTCAGAGGCAATGCCTGAGTAGTCCCAAAGGCCGTTTTCTGATTCCTGGCTGATTCTTACAAGCAGCGAGAGATCTTGCCGAGAGCAGAAGCGGAGCTAAGCCATCAGCTGCTTTCCTCGTTTGATGGACCCTGCCTGCACTTGGCTGCTTTTATGGACAAGGCCTTGCCAACTGTAGAAACAATGAGCCTCTTTAGGACCCCTGTCACTGCCATAGGGTAACCAGAGACAGAACGAGTCCTTTCCAAAGGTGACTTTGCTGGCCAGGGCCTATCACCTCAGTCTGGGCTTCCTGACCACTTTTTACAAATCTTTTGGATCAAACAGAGCACTCCGTGGCCTTTTCTGGTCATAGAGGTCTCATTGTTTAAGGGTCAGCACAGGGCTTTTGCAGGCGTATCTTGGCTTTGGGATCCTAGAGGGTTTAGCAAACATTACTTCAGCGGAACATCCATTTTTTCTCATACTTTTGGCATAAAACAGTGAATCATAGAAAGAAATATTCTTAGGTCATCTGGTCAGTCTCCTGGGTACAGCTACAGGGTGTTTCCTTAGAATATGGGCTAGTCTCTGTCCAGTCTCCATTTCAATATCCCAGATGTTAGGGTGTCCTCATCTCTCAGAGCAGCTCAGAGAACAAAACGAACTATGTTTTCCTGCAACCTTCCCCTGCCTGCCGCCCTATCAGCCTGCTGCACACCGTGGAGCCACCCCAGGGGAGGGCACCTCTCTCGCACAGGCAGAAGTATCACTTCAAGGATACCCTTCAAGACAAGCCAGGAACGAGGGCAGAACAGGTTCGTGCTTCGCCTGCAAACTTCGAAATTGCCTGGAGATGGGCCTGGGAGCATCTCAGCCGCTCTGTTGAGTTTGGGGCTTTCGAGGTCTTCTGGAGCCTTAATTTCTCTCCCATGGCCAAATTTCTTTGCCCTTCTTTCTGGGACACCTATGCAATGTTTTCTCTTTTGTTCAGAGCTGTGAAAAGGAACTGTTTGTTTGACTACGAGTTTCCCCTTTTTGAGCTCCCCCCACCCTAAACTCATTGCTCTCTTCCTCTCCCAAAGAAGAAAGAGGAAAGCAAGCCACAATAATACTTCTGTAAATTTATGGCCACTCTGTAATGTTTAATCACAGCTACGTGACTGGGGGCTTCAGAGCAGGCGTACAAGTTCAACGCAAGGTGAATCTTGTCTGAGATAATCTGAAAGTTCATTCAGAGGTGAGGGCAGCAGCCTCTTGCAGACGAGTGAGGTTAACAGGAGGTCACCTGCTTTTTTTTTTTTTTCCCCTTCTGGTCTTCTCCCCTTTAATGTGTAAACAAAGGGAAAATGTAACTTCCAATGAACTTGGCATATGTTGTGCTCACGCTAATCTTGGCCTGGCCAACTGTAAACAGTCCAATATCCTGTGGCTGAGCCTTTCCACCCATTCTCTGCCTTTTGGAGAGCATGAAGAAACACCAACAGAAAGCAGAGACCAGTACCTTGTGGAGGCAGCCCTGGCACCCAGGGAGCTGCAGGCAACCCAGGGGAGGCCCGAAGGAAGACCTCAGGCAAAGGCGCTTGCTCCGATGCACTCGGGGCCCCAGGACACGGCCTCCTGTGACACTTTCTCACGAGTGTCAGTCAGCACACATTTACTGATGAACTTCTGTTGTGCTCCACTCACAGTGCTAAACACTAAGGGAGGAAACATGGACGAGCCCTTAAGGTGCTCACGGGCTGAAAGGTGGGAATACCTTTGATCTGGCCATGGAGGTAAGAGGACGAAGGAGAGGGACTCTGTTGGCATCCAGAGAAAGCTGAAGACCGCTTTGGGACGGAACTCTGTCACACGTTCCCCTCAGTTGTAGGGCTGTGCTTTGGTGCACACCCCATTTACAGAGATGCTTCCAGGCCACAGAATCCCAGAAAGTTACAGAGGCAGCATGTATGGGCAGTACCGGGAACCATAGCCTGAAGATCAACAGGTTATAGATGAGCAGTGGCCACCTGATGATTTTGACCAACTCTGACTTGCCGTAAACCCACTTCCTTGGCAGTCTATAGCCTCTGGGCCAGTACAGATTCTGTCTCTAGTTCCTCTGGGAACATAACCTGTGCTGTACCTCAGCATCCCTCTTGGGAATGTGGGATATACTTAGCATTCCAGTATCCAGAGCAAGAATGATTGCTTAGTGAATTTTCTGTGGCAAGTGTTGAATCTCAAACCAGCTGCTAGCACCCCTTACTCATTTGAGGAGTATTTAGAGAATGTGGGCTTTACCCCCGTCAACCCAACACAGGGCCATTTTAATAGTGTGGGGTGGTAAAGAAAGTCCGGGGGTATTTGCAGCCAGGAAGACACAGCCTTCAGCTGTGAAATTGCCTTTATGCTGTGCTTGGTACCACTCTGGGACCAGGAAATGGAAGCCTCTGTGACTGTACTCAATACTAAGCATCTCATAGTTAACATTGGACCAGACCTGTGCTAGGTAGAAGCAGAGAAAACGATAGATCCTGCCCTGAAGGAGCTTACAGCCTCCCTGAGGAGGCAAGACCAAAGGAACGATTAGGGGCTTAAGATAAGCTATGATGCCACCAAATGAGAGACTGTGCCTGGCATGATCGGAGAAGGCTTCTTCTTAAGGGTCTCTTTAGAAAGGGAAGGGTCTGGATGGGACAAAGAGAAAAGGGGAGGTATTCCAAATCAGAGAACAGCACGAGTGGAGTTGTGAAGGCAGAAATAAGTGAGTTGGTTTGTCACTTCCTCTTCCTCCTCCTCTTCCTCCTCCTCCTCCTCCTCCTCCTCCTCTTCCTCATCGCTGTCATCATCATCATCATCGTCGTCATCACCACCACTAATGGTTCCTGAGCATTTACTTCATGCCAGGCACTATGCTGAGCACTTTCCCAGGGTAGGTATTATTATTTCCACTTTGAAGAGAGGTTGGTATGCTGCCCAGTGGCACAGAAGTAAGACAATAGAAATCCTGAACTCACTACAGCTCCCGGGCAGAACAGCTTGGAGCTGCCTCAATACCACTTATTTCTGTAACTGAAGATTTCCTAACTCACCTTCTACCCCAAGCCCAGTGTTGTTCAATGTTTGCTTTTGAGATCCACAGAGGGGACAGGGGAATGCATTGGGAATATTTAGCTGCCAAAGATAAAGCCTTCAAGTCAGGGATGGGGCTGGTCACCAGATGGAGAGGACTAGTCAAAGGGTGAGAAGACGATGGTGATTTGCCAGTACACCATGATATCTACTTTGGGGTGATTTTCTTGTAGACATGGGAGAGACCTCAGGTAAAAGAATAAATTGTTTTTCCCACAGCTCAGCCATGGTATTTAAACTGTGGGTGGTCCCCCGCAAAAAAAAACCACAGCTGATAATCTGGCCCTTGTTAAGGTCCTTGGAGGAACTCTGCTCCGGGGAACAAGCCACATGGACAAATGCTAAGCTGGAGAATGTCCATGTGTCCCGGCTCACAGAGAATATGGACACGATAGCTCTGGGGTCAGGACACGGGAGCTGTAGCTTGGAGGAGAGCCAGAGGCTCCAGTCGACAACATTGAAGCAAAAGGCAGACAAGTTTTATTGCTTTAAAGTTCATGAAGGGTAATGTTTAGTTGCTTTTTAAAAATCTCTTTGAATAATAATGATACCCTGTGGTAATAGTGTTATTAACTATAATAACAATGTGAAATTTTCAAGTGCTTTCACTTACTATATCTTTTTTCGTACCCTTATATAATAAATTGGAGCAGAGTTTTAGCAAATTCACCTAACTGAGAAACTGAGTCAGAAAACTACACCGATTTGAGATCTCATGACAAGCCTTACTCTAACCCAGAGATAATAAAAACAAGGGCCTAGTGTGGGTTAAAGGCTCCCATGCCACCGCAGACAAAAGACCTTATTGCTGTGGCCAGACGAGAAATCAGAAGACTCAGCTTGTCTGTGCAGAATAAGAAAAAAAATCTTTCCATCCCAGGACCCCTGAGAAATGATACCAAGCTCCCAAAAGGAGGCTCCTTTCTTCTCATTTCTCCTTCCCACCCAACTCAAACACTAGCTAACGGGCACTTAGATGCTTCTTGTAAAATTTCAGAGGCCGTCTCTTCAAGTTCAAGGAAATAGGGGACATAGCTATGGAAGCGGAGCTGGCACTTCTCTGCCACCCCAGGTCAGCCCCAAATACCCTGGGAAATCCTGCAGAGACTCCCTGACCCATTCCCAAAGGCTCGGAAATGGGGATAGAACTTTCTGACCTTCCGATTCAGACAAGAAATATTTTGTGTTTATCTTAATTCTGGTCAGAGTGGGCTTAATGACCTCAGCTTTACTGTGCTTCTTTCTTTATTCCTGTACGTGTTCTTTCCCAAGAAGGGATAGATTTCCTTTGCTTATCTTGTTGAGAATCTTGGCCTGGACTGGTCATCTGAGTTCTCTCTGTACCGCTTGCTGTGGTATCAAATTCAGGGGTAATTTAAGTGGGCCCAGGAAGTGGCCTGACATTTTTACATCATTTCAGATACGTATGGTGGTCAAGATTGAGTGATACCCTTTCCCACTGTGCTTGCCCAGTGCGCTGCAAGCAAACCGCTCCAAAGACTCCCTTGTCTTTGGACAAGGACATACAACCGTACAAATTCCCATCAGCGACTGAGTTGACAAAATACATGGTAGTATAGCTAAGAATGCTGTTTGGCAGTTAAAGCCAACGAACTAGGCTTCCATGGATCAACACCGACAGATCTTGAAAACGTAATACTGAACGAGAAAAAGCAACTTGCAAACATTGTGTACAATATTGTATATGTAAACTAAAAGACAAAACCTTTCCATATGTTGTTTCTCTACCAACAGCATAGGGGAACCTGGGTGGCTCAGTCAGTTGAGCATCTGTCTCTTGATTTCAGCTCAGGTCATGATCTCACGGTTCGTGGGTTCAAGCCCCACATTGGGCTCTGCACTGACTGTGCAGAGCCTGCTTGGGATTCTCTCTTTTCCTCTCTCTCTGCCCCTCCCTTGCTGGTACATGCTCTTGATCTCTCTCTCTCTCTCTCTCTGTCTCTCAAAATAAATACATAAACATTAAAAAAAAAACCACATAGGGGATACATAACAAAATCAGGCAGGCAAAAGGAAGGGAGGAAGGGAAGGGGGCTTTCACCTCATTTTATTCCTTTAAAACAAAAGGAAGATTGAAAGTAAATTAGACAAATCAGTAACGTCTGTTCACCAGAGGTAAAATAACTTTTATATGCTTTTTTACCTTTTTTTTTAATAGAAAAAAAGAATCTCTTTTTCCTTCTCCTTCATCTCTTTTTGCATCTGACCTGTATTCTGGTCTCAGGAACTTTGGTTCGCCCCCCGCTAATTAAATCGCTGCCTGTAGTAGAAAGAGAAGTGAACCACAAGTCACATGCTTCTGTTCTAACCCCAGCCCCATTCATGGTAGCCTCACACATTACCATGAAACTTTCTGGACCTCAATTTCCTCCTCTGTAAGACGAAGGAATGGTGGTGCTATTTACTTCCTAATAAAGAATTCTCTAGGTTGAGAATCTTAGAACTGGAAGGGATGTTAATGTCACAGGCCGTCGGCAAAAGTTATTCTGAGAGGAGCCCTACTCAGTAAGACTGGCTGCTGGTGACAGACCCAGGGCTACAATGCTGTCTTCCGTCTTCTGTTCTGGAAATCTGAAAACCCCTCAGAAGCCAAAGGAGTACATTTAAAGCTAGCAAAGGAAAGCAGAATGAAGAAAGGTATGTTTACCAACCCAAAGACACATATATGAATATATGGGGTCCAGAGTGTTTTTAAAGATGCCAGGCAGAATTCAAGCAAAACTGTTCCTCCCTCAAACAAGAATTCTGAGAAGTAATATGGTGACAGTTTCTGACATGAGGACAATTTTAGAAGGAGATTCTGATAAAGGCAGGGTATTTGTGGTGATGGAGGTGAGGGGAATGGAGATGGAGGAGAGAGGCCCCAAGGAGTTAGATAATGTTAAGGTTTCACTCTTTCTGTGAGCCTTAACTGACTTTGGTCACATTGAACCTACCCCTGGCCCCTGGCCAGCCTTCCTCTCTGTCTACAAAATTCACAGTGAGCAAAGACAAAGGAAAAAGCAGGACACATCTCTTCACCTCCTCCAGAGCTTAAGCAAAAGGCGGTGAGAACCCAGAGACATACTGATCCATGCTTTTCTGGGGAATGAGAACAGTCATGGGGAGCACCTGCCCAATTCATTCATTTGTATTGCTTGCCTGGTCCCTGGAGGAAACGGATTTTGAAAACTCTGCCCTGCAATCATTGCTCAGTCTTCCCTGTCCCTCTGCAACACTCAGTCAGCCTCCTGTCCTTCAGTTGGACCTTAGTCCAGGTCCTCATTACCTCAGATCTTCCTACCTGAAAATTTTCTCCTCAAGTCTGTTGATCTAATAAATTGTGACCGAAATGTTACCACTCTCCGTGGTATGTAAGTTTTTTTTTTAAATCCTTAGACTGGCAGTCAGTACTCTCCGTAGTCCAGTTCCATTACTACCTCTTCAGTCTTCCCACTGCTACTCCTTTATACGGCACCTCTGCTCGTCCACGTTGTATACCAATGGGCCATTGAGAGGGGCCCAGAAGGGAGTAAAGGGAAGAGCCCAGTCTTAGGAATCACACTAAGATTCCTGGGTCCAAGTCCTGACTCTATCACGTTCTGAATACATTCCTTTCCATCCGTTCTTTTAACCTTTGGCGGGGGTGGGGGGGAGGAGCCTTCATTTCTTCATCTGTGAAATGAGATACTACCTCATAGGCTGTTGATTTGCCTGAGGATTCAATGAAATAGGTGAGTAAGATGCCTAGCCCAGTGTATGTCACATAGTAAGTGTTCAAGAAATAATCCAGTTTCTTCTTCCTTTAAACATGTCTTAGCTACTCCTATTTGTGCACCTTGGCGTCCACTGGTGTCTTTGTTCGAAATTCCCTTTTCTCTTTTCTCTGTTTAAATCGTGCCCATCTTTCCTTGCTGTGAACATGTAACGTTTACTTAATACAGTCTTCTGGAGGCAGAAGAACCCTTTTGAAATTTGGAGTTTCTAGAGAGGAAACAAACAGAAAGGATCCCTTGGTGGCTGAGAGTCACTTATCTAATACTTCTTTAATTGATCTATTGATTAGTTGTGTAATTTGGCAATGGAATCTGAGTAGTAATTTTATTCAGTCTCCTGTCCCTCAAACCCAGAGCAAAATAGATTTTAAAGGCATATATGACTGAGCTAAGGTCTTCAGCAGTTAGCTCTCTAGGCTGAGCCTTATGTCCAAACCCAAGCACCTTTCCCAGGCCATTGAGATTCTTGCTTATTCTAAATTTATCCAGGGTCTAAAGACATTCCCTGTTAGATGTATTTTTTATGCCCACCATAAAGTTCCTAAGTGGTCATTTGTAATGACTATAAGGCAAGAAGTAATTTTTTACAACTAGTGTTTCTTAATTTATCCATTTATAAACGAGAACCCAGACCATTTTCATTATGAATTTTGGATAGTCGATAATCTTTCCTGCAGGTGATCTAACCAGCATTTGCAAACTTTTTTGATTGGCCACCACTGTTGTCACTCCTTATATTTTTTGTATATAACAGTTTATTAACAAATTGTGATTGGATGCTGAATAGCTACGAAAGGATAGTCCCGCACATATTGGCCCCCCCCCCCCGCAACCGCACTACAGTTTAAGAGATAGCACATTATCATTACCTTTAAAAGTTGGCTTGTGTCTTTGCCCATGTGAGTCTACACACACATTGCTGTCATTAATATTTCAAGGCACAATATGTGCTTAGGCTGAGTAAAGTTCATTGTTCACAATAGTGGATACAAATCATATTCTAGATAGCCTTTTTAATAATTTCAAATTTGGACAGCTGCTTTATGAAACCTGACTAGCTCATCATTGTGTTTACTTTATCACATGGATGAGAAAGGGCTTGCACATGATACAGAGACTTGTGAGCTTTGTCATTTCCTGGATGTTTGCTTATACTTACATTGTTAATACTATCTTCAATCCATAGTATCCTTGCAAGGGGCTGGGGTTTAAACCACTTACTCATTTTGGCCAGAGGGGAAGCATATTTACTTAAAAACCCAATAGTACGGTCCCTAATCCACTTACCTAAGAACCTTGAACGAATCACGGTGTGCTGAAGGAGAATGAACACTGGCCCATGGCTCCTACCTCCTTCTCTCACATCTGCCTAACCTCCATCCAAAACCCACACCTGCCTGCCTTCCCCATCCCAGCAAGGGGTCACCCTTGGGTGACACCCACGGATGTCAGCCCACGGAAGAGGCTTTCCATCCTCCCCTTGAACATGTACGTACAGTATGGCTATTCTCACCCAGCATGAAAATAGGTTTTCCCTCTGCCCCTGCAGCAGGATAGATGCTGTCATCAATGAGAAATAGCCTCACAGTCTCTGACAAAGGAATACTTGGCTGTTGGCATTTTTGTTTGGGAGTCTCCCTGCCCCAGGCACCAGCTGATGACAATGGGAAAGCCTGAAGCCTCCCTGTCTTTTTCTCTTTACCAAGGTAGTCTCAGAGGTGAAAAGTTTAGATAGCAAACCTATAAACCCACATTTATGAGGCAAATAAATATTTCTCAGAGTGACGTTCCGTTTCAGGGGAAGCTGCTGACGTGCAGTTGGTCTCTGATAAAGAGCTTAATGAAGCCTCCATCCGCCTGGCGGCTGGGCCGGAGGCAGGGCAGGGAGCTGCGCGGCCACCACTTGCCCCTTCTCCTGCCCGCACTCAACCAGGGAAAAAAGAGCAGGAGGTCAGCCCTTCCTTTCTGGAAAACCCAGGAGCCAGCCTATTGAGTGGCCGTTGCTGCAAAAGTCAAGTATAAGCCAGGTTCCTGTAACCTCTAGAGATCCAGAGAAACTTGCCACCTCTGTCCACCCCAGTTCCACAGCCTGTGGAAAATCCCATGGCCTTCCTCAGATTTCTGTGAATCCCTAGATAGATACCTCCAGTCTTCTTTCCCAGGCTCCCATTTCCACAGTGCCGATGTACAGCTTTCTAGGTGCGAAATTCAGCCTCTTTGAGTTCACCAAAAAATAAATAACTAATTCACCCAAGCAATTGAGAGCAGAGTAGATTTGTCTAAAGATTAGAATTGAGCCGCATGGATTGTTAGGGGAGATTTATACCCCGCAGTACACAGCAAACAGCTTTAGAATAGTCACTTATCAGACATCCCAGCTCATCAGAGACCTTTGGGGCCATTATACCAATAGGGATTTCCTCCTTAACCCTTGACACACATACTAGTTAAGTCTCCTCTCTTTAGATTAGCTCACTGCCTCTCAAGAAACAAAGTAACAAATTTCTTCCCTCTTCTCTACCACATGTCTTGGCACCTTGGAGATCTTACAAAGCAAGATACAGACATGTTTCTCTGCCCTAAAAGAATTCTGATGCCAGATGTTAAGATAATGAAGTTTTTACCACCTTTTTACAATCAGAAGGATCTCCATGATCCTTCTGTCTTTAATTTAGTAGATATTAGACATCTCACATCTGAGAGAATTTCAGAGCACACTGCCCTCCCTGGCCTGGATGGATCTAAAGGCCACTTTTTCTGTAAAAGACCGGATAGAGAATATTTTAGGTTTTTCAGGCCATGTGGTCTGTCACAACTATTTAACTCAGCTATTAAAGCACTAAGCAGTCATAGATAATGTTAGCTAGTGAACAAGGCTGTGTTCCAATAAAACTTTATTTACATAAACAAATGGTGACTGTAGTTTTCCATCCCTTGATCTAGAAGAAAGCATATAGCAGCTTTGATGAAAACGAGGAGAGAAACCTCTAGGCTAAACTTCAATCTCCTTAGTTTAGCATATGAGGTCATTTATCACTTGCTCATTTGTCCTACTTGTCCTAAGGTGATCCCCACCTACCTGGCTCAGGCATAGATGCTCTTCTTCTGAACTTTCTTTGCACTCTGTTAGAGTAGCTGTGAGCATGCTCACATCATTCTGTATCTGTTACTTACCAGCGTGAGTTCCTTGAGACTCGAGATAACTTCTTCACCCTTTCAGAAGAATGCCTAAGACATTGTTGATACTCAATTTATGTTTGTTAAAATAATTCCTGCTTTCTACTGCATTTGCTCAGATTTTAGTGTCATGAAGTGCTCCTGAGGATACATGGAAGGCAGGCAGACACTCTCTGAATGAGTGTGGCCCAGCCCCAGGAATAGGGAGTTGTGGGAGATCTTGGGCAGTGAACACAAATGGGTCAGTAGTCAATTCCAAGCTCTTTAGTGGACATTTCACAGTCGTTCTCTTGATCTGCCCTCGGCTGTTGACAGCAGGTGTTATGATTCCGTATTGGAAGGAGAAAACAGATTTATTGGTTTAACTGGGGTCACATCGTCAGTCAGGGAACCCTTCCCCACCCCGCCTGAGGCTCTTTTGTGCTGTGCTAACCTTCCTCCTAAAAGGCACCTGTGCATCAGTGATTATGAAAAATACTTTATAATGATGCAACTGGTTTCATCCTGTCCAAGGCAGGGAGTAGACAAAAGAAACTTGGCCTGGTTTAGTGTCCTGTATGTTACAATTCTCTTGACTAAATGTACTGTACTTTATGTAGCAGCCATGTTCTGAAGAGGTAGCATATTTAGAATGTTGTCAGTTAGATTATATGTTAAATTTCCCAGAGGAGCATGTTATTTGGAGTCATTTGGTAGTCTCTCCTCTCATGAAGAATTCTTCCGGAATATATGTAAAGTGCAAATTCAGGGTTTTGTACATCGAGTTTACTTCAAGGACACACCTGCTTTGGGAGCACAACTCTCTAGAAGACTCAGTGCGCCTGTTTGAGAGAAAACATGTAGAGTAAAGCACCCCCAGGGGAAAGAGGTGTGGCTCTTATCAGTGTGTTTTTGTATCTGTGTCCGTGTGTACCTTAGCTCCTATGATCCTTTACTCCCATGGAATCTTTGCAGATATTCTAGGAAGAGGAGGCTCTCTCTAATGTGAGGTAGAGCCCATGCTGCCCACTAGGAGGGACCTAGATGTCACCTTGGAGCCAAACATCTGCTGAGTTCCCATTCAGTACTCACAGGTATCTTCCTCTGGAACCTTAGAACCACATACCCACAGCTGGGTTCCCACTCACCTGTCATAGGCATCATCTCTCCTGTTTGATATTTCCTTCTTCCTCACTCAACCGCCCTTCCAAGTGCTGGTCAAGAGAACCTTAGGGTTGGTCCATTTGGAATGTTGGTTGTGAAAAACACACATCATAAGTCTGTTCCACCATCTAGCCAATATCGTTCCCATAAAATGTTAATTCACCTATTTTAATTCCATGTAACATGTCTTTGCTGACCATCTGCTGTTGATCTAACCATATGCTCGTCCACACTGTGGAGTACTGACAAGGAGAAAACATGATCGCCATCGTTAGCAAGCTCCCCATCTACATGGGAGATGAGGCTCAGATCACAGAATTAGCAACAAAGGCAAAAGTATATAAAACACTTCTCTTCAAGAGGAGGCATGATATGAATTGGTTTGGTTGACAAGCACCAGTCCAGTAGTGAGAACAAGCAGGGCATTCTTCACCAGCCTCTTCTTTCTTTACGTTCTGAGTTCTTTGGGTAATCCTTTCTGCCTATGAGAACACAAAGGCACCATCAGAATTGTTTGCTTAAATATTAATCTATAATTCTTACTTGAAGATTTCCTTCTACCCCTTTACCACGTACAACTTATCCATTCGAATTACTTGTACATCTTCTGCTGGAGAAGCATGTATGCTCGTATGCGCTAACCAAGAAAGTGCTACTTTCTCTTAATCTCATTCCAAAAGTCTTTTGTGGAAGTTAGCATTTGTTCTGCTATTATAATGCTATCTGTTCTCTGTTGAGTTAACTTACTCTGTGGCCTTAGACTAGTTTTCACTTTGAATCATTTGGATTGTTCTAGACTTTCTCAGCTACCACTGCAAAAAAAAAAGTGTTCAGAAGTTTGACGTAGCCTCGGGCAAATACCCAACCCAGAGCCTGGATCAAAGAGGATTTTAAAAAATAAATAGCTGTGGCATCTTGGGGAGTATAAGCCATCAAGGCATCTCTACCACTTGTCTACTTCATGATTTTCAGCAACTTGCCTCTCCTTTCTGGGTCTTGGTCCTCCCTGAGTCCTATTAAACATGAGAGTGTTGTGAAATAACTAAGAAATACAGTAGAGACAGCTTTAGAACTGCTAAAGCCTTAGTTAAAAGTCACATTGAGGGACACCTGGATGGCTCAGTCGGTTAAGCGTCCGATTTTGGCTCAGGTCATGATCTCACAGTTCGTGGGTTCGAGCCCCACATCGGGCTCTGTGCTGACAGCTCAGAGCCTGGAGCCTGCTTCGGATCCTGTGTTTCCCTCTCTCTCTGCCCCTCCCCGGCTCGCACTCTCTCTCTCTCTCAAAAATAAATAAACATTAAAAAAAATTTGTTTTTAAGTCACATTGAAAAAAAATAATAAAAGCCATACAGGAAGCAAAAAAAAAAAAAAAGAGTATACCATGATTCAAATATCTTTCCTTGTCCTGTCCTTTCCCACTTATGTATAATTTTTGTATAATAACCAGTAATGATACAATTTACAATTTTTGTTCATCTGTGTAGCTTATAAAATGTCACATCAACTACTACACTACTTTAGTTGTTCTCTTCTGATAAATACCATGAACAAATAACTGTGTTTGCAGTCAAAGCATCATTAACGATTGGTCGAGTTTGCTTTTGATCTAAGTAGCCCTAACATTTATTGGTATGTCCTACTCTGTAAATATCACACGCTCTCCTGTGCCAGCAATTTAATGATAAAGTAGCCCCAAAACATAATGTCTGGCCTTTCCCTTGAAAAATGACTTACCCGGTTTACAAAAACAACATTTGTGTGACTAAATCAAGAATATGATCATTAATGAGGAATTATCATCTAGGGAAGGAGTTCTAGGACATAACAGTAAGTGAAGAAAGGAGGGCACAAAAGAGTATCCATGGTATGTTACCCTTCAAGTGAGAAAGAAAAGGCTATAGGAAAATGCTTATGTATATTCTCATTTGTACAAAAGTAATACAAGAAGGATAAACCAGAAACGAAATTGGTTGCATGCAATGCGTAGATAGGAAGATGCAGAAAGAAGTGGAGAGACTAGGGGTGCCTGGGTGGCGCAGTCAGTTAAGCGTCCGACTTCAGCCAGGTCACGATCTCGCGGTCCGTGAGTTCGAGCCCCGCGTCGGGCTCTGGGCTGATGGCTCAGAGCCTGGAGCCTGTTTCCAATTCTGTGTCTCCCTCTCTCTCTGCCTCTCCCCCGTTCATGCTCTGTCTCGCTCTGTCCCAGAAATAAATAAAAAACGTTGAAAAAAAATTTAAAAAAAAAAAAAAAAGTGGAGAGACTAGAACAGGTTAGTTGGGATGAGGAGGGAGCGATACTTCTGAGTATAATTTTTATATAGCTCTGACTCATTCCCCCAAATAAATAAATAATAAAAATCAGCCAGAATGTGGGAGGAATACAAAGTGGAACACAGTGGTGAAAAATAAGTCTAACTGAGTTATGAAAGAGTAATATAACCACACTGAATTGTGAAAGAGCAATATAACCACACTGAAGTTGGGGGTGGGGAGAAAAGAACTAAGCCAAGTAATTTAAAAGCCAGTATTGTGAATGGAAATTATAAGCCTGAAGACAAAAAGAACTATATACAAATACTACACTCTAGTTAGTAAATTTGTTTCTCACAGCAATTCTGAAATACTTTATAATAGAATTGAACAAATAAATAAAATGTAGATAACTAGAACCAGGCTTCTCACTCTCAGAGAAAGAAGTGATAAGGAAAAAGGGAAGGCTAGCACAAACCCCATGGTGTTGAACTGCAACCAGAGACATCAGATGGGAACTCGTGATTTTAGTATATATACATAAATAGATAAAGAAATATAGATATGTTTGTATGTGCAAGTTAGTAAACACATATATTTCTTAGCTCTGTCCATTGTGGATGACCAAGAAGCCATAACACCCCATAGAAATGAGCAGGCTAATTGCCCAGATTGTGGCTTCTAAACACCATTCTCCAGTAAAAGGAACCGTAGCTTCTTGGAAAAGTGACATTTCAGAGCAGGGGCAGGGAAGGTACAAGATGAGCTTGGAACAAACATCTTAGTGCCAGAAAGTAAGCAAGTGTTCAAAAAAGAGTAGGGCTGGTTGAAAATACACTGGAGAGCCATTCTGAAGGAGTTCCTAATGACCAAAGCTGGAATAATTTGAACAACAAAGTAAATAATGATCATATTTGATTATAACCCGTGAAATAAAATAAATATTCATGAAGTAGTACTAATATAAATAATTGGACAAATAAATAAATGGAGGAGAAGGGACAGTACTTTTCCTCACAGAAGAATTCCAATTAATAATTTACATAAGGAGTGAGAGAAATAGCCAACCACCACAGTAAATATTGTTGCAGGCAAGATCCATCAATGGATATTAAAGTTGGTGGACAAAAGTTTGAGGGAAAACAGGATATTGCATAGTCTTTGTATTAATTACAAAGGTAAAAATAGTAACTTTACGGTGGAGAAGTCATCAGCCATCGCCTTAACTAAGTGATTGAGCAAGGTTAATATCGGAAATAATGAGATGTGGCCATCATGTACACCTGATATCGATGCACTGAAAAGGGTACATTATCACTTCTGTTGTATTTATGCAAAACAAAAAAATGCATAATCTTGACCCAGAGTTTCTTAACCTCAACACTAATGACATTTTGCGTTGTGTAATTCTTTATTGTGGGGGCTGTCCTGAGCATAGTAGGTTTTTTAACAGCATCCCTGACTTCTGTCCTCTAGAAGCAGCATCACCACCACCCCCACCCCACCACCACCACCCCCAGATTACACCCCCTTATTACAACCAAAAATGTCTCCAAACATTACCAGATGTCCCCTGGGAGGTAAGATTCCCCTCTGGCTGAGAACTATTGCCTTAGTCTCACCATAAGAAAATATTGGGCAGACCCAAATTGAGGGATGTTCTGTAAAACAAATGACCAAAGAAACTATTCGTAAGTATCAAGATCTTTAAAGATAAGAATGAGGAACTGTAACAGATTGGAAGAGAGAAAGGAGACATGGAAAGTAAATTCAGTGTGGGATTCTGGAGTGGATCATAAAGAGGACATTAGTGGAAAATCTGCTGAAAGTAGAATAAAGTCATAGTTTAGTTAATAGTATTGTACGAATGCTAATTTCTTGGTTCTGATCATTATATTATGGCAATGTAATTAATATGTGAACATTGGAGAAGCTGGGTGAATGGTACAAAGGAACTGTCTATACTGTTTTTGCAACGTTTACATAAGCCTAAGATTATTTAAAAATAATTTTTTTAATATGCCACTGATGTTAGTAAAATGCAGACAGATTTCCATATTGAACTCTATGACATGGATATAAGCGTAACTGGTATTTAGTATTGCTGAGATGATTCCCAACACCTCTAAGGTATTGTGTGTGTGTATGTGTGTGTGTGTGTGTGCGTGGTTTGCACCACAATTTATATTTGCTATTTAAATTTTGTTATAAGTGAAAATTTTGTAAAATGTTCAGTTGTTAGTTCAAAAAGGAGGAATAGTCAGTATGTCATTTTATAGCATTTCACTCATTTGGCTTGGATTACAGTTATTCATGCTTTTCTTTTATTCTCCTACATGAGGGTAAACCATTTATTTTAATGACACTTGAAAGGCCCAGCCCTGTTCTTTGCACATAGAGGATGCTTTAAAAACATTTGCTGAATCCAAGGGGTTTACCTCTTCATTAAGAAAATCTGAGATAAGCTCATATGTTCTATTATTATTGTTTCAAATCTTATGAGTAACTATTAGAACAGGTTACTTCATTTGAACTTTTTAAACTTTAGAAGGTTAGTAAGTTTTATACAACACTTAAGAAACATAGAGGCTCCTGGCTAGCTCGGTCGGTAGAGCATGCAACTCTTGATCCCGGGTTTGTACATTTAAGCCCAATGCTGGATGTAGAGGTTACTTAAAAATAAAATCTTTAAAACATAAGGGTGCCTGGGTGGCTCAGTTGGTTAAGCATCCAACTTTGGCTCAGGTCATGATCTCACAATTCATGAGTTCAAACCCTGCGTCAGGCCCTATGCTGACAGCTCAGAGCCTGAGCCTTCTTCGGATTCTGTGTCTCCCTCTCTCTCTGCCCCTCCCCCTCCCCCACTCACATTCTCTCTCTCTTTCTCTCAAAAGTAAATAAAACTTTAAAAAATTCCTTCTAAAAAATCTTTAAAAAATAGAAATTAAGAAAAAAGAAAAAAAAAACAAGTCTTAAGAAACATAAATAGAATGAACACAGTGCAGGCCCAAATTGTGGTTCTATAAATTCTATCAGAAGTCATCCCATACAGAATCAGGAATTTTAACAATGTTCTGATGCAGAAGAACTCATCAAAAGCCAACTACAGGAAAACCCACTAACTAAGGAAGATACCTGGTTATGAGAAAAATGAACTATCCTTGTGGTTGTGTTAGCAAGTTTTCCAGCCCATCCAGGTTTGCTAGGCCTCCCCAGCCAAAGCAGACCCTTGTCTATGGACCCTCTTGACCAGCCCCAGACACAGAAGCCATGCATAAAAAAAACACTGGTCTTGGGGTGCCTGAGTGACTCAGTCGGTTGAGCACCAACTTTAGCTCAAGTCATGATCTCACTGTTTGTGAGTTCGAGCCCTGCGTCGGGCTCTGTGCTGACAGCTCGGAGCCTAGAGCCTGCTTTGGATTCTGTGTCTCCCTCTCTCTCTGCTCCTTCCCCCCTCGTGCTCTGTCTCTCTCTGTCTCTCAAAAATAAACAAACATTTTAAAAAAAATTTTTTTTAAAGAAAACACTGATCTTCCTTCATAATAAGACTGATACTTGACTGAAACTTTTGTTATAGGTGCTTCCTTGTACACACAGACCACTTCATTCTGTTCCAGGCACACAGGCATCACTGAACTCTTCGCTGAAGTCACAAACTAAACCCTAGTATGGATAGAATGCTGGAGGTACAGAAGACATCACAGTACTCAAGATACAGGTTTAGGTAGTACCCAGATGCACCATTAAAGACTAAATCATGTTGTAAGGAAACACTAAATCATGTCCCCTTTTAGTTTTTGTGATGACAAACAGAACATCTCATTGTGACACTAATATTTGAGTCATCTTCTATTTATGGCAAGAATGGTTTCCCATTTATGATAGTGATGTAAAATGTTCTTTTACATTTTTCTTATGATAAAACAGGAATCAATACAAAGAAAAAATGTTAAGTAAATAATAACATATGTAGCATGAGGCTATGATAAAAATTGCAAGGTAATGTTCAAACTATAAAGACTGTGGAACACTGATCTTCCGTTCAGTCTTCCACCTCTGACCCTCCTCTTTCTTCTTCTCCATCCACCATCTACTTACAAATATCAAGAAATAAGAGTTCTTAGAATGCATTTTTAATATGCTACTTCCTGTGAAAGAGAGAAAGAAAAATTAGAAAGCGTCCATGCCTCTGCCTATCTTTACAAATAGAGGCGTAGGGAGGACAGGCCCAAAAACAATGGAGTTGGTTACCAGTGAGGCATGGGAAAAATTGGGGTAAAAGAAATACAGCAAGGGAAGGAACAATACTTCTCCGAGTTAGCTTTTTTGTAGTTTTGACTTTTGGAAGCATGTTAATGTCCTACATATTTAAAAACTAAATTATCAAGGATGGGAGAAAGGAGCCTAGAACTAAAAGCAAGTGGAAACAAAAGAACCTGGTTGCATTTAGATGAATACCATAACTAGACCCAAGGGAAAATTGAGAACTAACCCAAGTGACTTAGGAACACAGTGTTTGTTTGATTGTACACCCAGTCTTGAGTTGGGATGGCAAATTGCAAATTTTTTTGGTAGTGGTATGTACAAATAATTCTGAACCTATTTTAGATATACGATAGGATGGAGCAAGTTCACAAAAGAGATGATGTTCTTGAGAGCCAAGATTCTTTTTTTTTTTTTTTCAACGTTTATTTATTTTTGGGACAGAGAGAGACAGAGCATGAATGGGGGAGGGGCAGAGAGGGAGGGAGACACAGAATCGGAAACAGGCTCCAGGCTCTGAGCCATCAGCCCAAAGCCCGACGCGGGGCTCGAACTCACGGACCGCGAGATCGTGACCTGGCTGAAGTCGGACGCTTAACCGACTGCGCCACCCAGGCGCCCCGAGAGCCAAGATTCTTATTGTGGAAGAAAGCGCTCACGAGTACGGAATAGAGGAAGGCGAGAAAGAACTCTGCGAGAATGATTAGAACTGGAGGTATTAGTGTAAACTCGTGATTTCTACAGTATATATGTGTACATGCTTATAGAAGCACACATATGTATGTATATGTATATTTACGTGCAAGTATTTCCCGTAATAATATGTATATTACGTGCAAGTTAAACCCTCTGCTGAAAGGGTTTAACTGCCCACAGATTGCCCCCCAGCAGCAATGAACAAAGCTGCTACAGTAGCAGTAGGTATGCTTAGCACCCAAATCTTGGTCTCTATAACATTCCCACTAAAAGAAACCAGGGCCTCTCAGAGAAATGGCTGATGGCTGGGGCACGGTAGATATAAGACAAGCCTGTAACAAACACCTTATTATGCCAGAAGGTAAGGAAGTATCACAGGGACACAGGCTCTAGCTCAAAGCGCTCCCACTTGCCAAATCTGGGACAGTTTGAGCACTGAAATAATGAATTAGGTATAGTGATGAGTATAAGCCATTGAAAAAATGGGAACTCATGAATCCATGCCATAAATAAATGCGTAAGTTAGTGAGGGAGAAATGCTGAGTGACAACTGATAAATGTGGAGGGAAGCATGGAGTTGGAATGCCATCATTTTGCAACCATCATAGTAAAGCTGAATCAGACAAGAATCTTCAATGGATGCTAAACCTGAGGGGAAATTTTAATCAGGAGCTGTATATCTGCATGATCTTAGATTGTCTCCTCCATTGCTGACTAGTTGGCAAAGGAAAACATAATACCTAGGCAGGGAGAAATCAGACAGCGTCTTGATAGGGTGATCAAAATTGATATCACCAATGAGAGACAGATGAACAGTGTATACCTCAAGGTGTGATCCCCTGAGGAGTAGTACACAGCATCGCTTCGGTTGTATTCTGGCCAAAAATTCATGTCTTAAATCTTATTATAAGAAAGCACCAGAAAAAATCAAGTAGGGATTTGTTTTTGAGAGAGAGACAGAGAGACAGAGAGAGAGACAGAGAGAGCGCACATGCACGTGCCAGTAGGGGAGGGGTAGACACAGAATCCGAAGCAGGCTCCAGGCTCTGAGGTGTCAGCACAGAGCCCAACACTGAGCTCAAACCCATGAACCGCAAGATCGTGACCTGAGCCAAAGTCAGACGCTTAACCAACTGAGCCACCCAGGTGCCCCTCTTGATCTCTTATTCTAACACTTCCATGGGATCCAGCCAAACTGTGCCCCATGCAGCTAACTTGGTTAAGTACTCCCCAGACTCCCCAGTCTCCAGCTCTCCCAGAGGAGGCCATAAGACTGGGCACCAGCCCCCTGAAGGACTGTGGAAAGCAACACAGACCCAGAGTGTGATCAACAGCTCATACTGGTTGAGCTTAATAGAGTTGTGTAGCTTTCATGCCCAGAGTGGGATAAATTAAGTAGCTTGTCATCCCAGAGCTTTTAGGCTCAGTACTGGCATTGAGAGACTTTGGCAGGAGGATACAAATAGAAAACTGTAGAGCTAAATCATGAACCACCCTCCCCACCCCATTGGTGATTTGCCCAGGCATCATCAGCCAGAAAGACATGGCATTCTGTGCCATAAATCAGAAAATACTGATAGCGTTAATTCCATCACAGAAATTAGGAATTCATTAATAGAGAAGGTAGTTTTGTTAAATGCACATATGTCTACACATCTGAAAATACCAAAAATACTTTTAAGAAATCAGGTTTTCAAATGTTTCCAGTTCAACTTGTTATTCATTCACTTTTTTTATTAGTTTATTGTATTAGTTCCCTAGGGTGCAAACAATAACAGGCTCCCCAAGGTCTTTACATTTTTCCGAGAACAAATTTTAATTAAGAGAATGCTGTCTTTTTTCATAACTTTTTTTCCTGGTATTTAGGGGGAAAACACAATTATATTTGTAAAACACAGTACTGGGAGGACTAGAACGAGTGTCTATTGCACTCCTAGGAGCAGGTAAAGAGGAACTATCTTGCATGGTGTTTGGGTACTATAGGACAGAAATACCACAGTTAGAGTAGGAAGTCAGGGAAAATTCTCTTCTAAAGCAGAGCTCTGTGAGGCCTTGGGGCAGTGAAAGGAAGTGGTAGAAGCCCTTTTACTTGCCAACTAAAATAGGCCTGACCTGAAAGAGGCCTGAGAGGGCCCTTTGGGGCCAGGCCAGCCTAGACTGACTGACTTGTCTGCTCATCTCTGTCCCCGTCTCCTCTCCTCTTTAGTATCCCTTTCTTGGCTAAGGGTGTAGGGGCTTTCCTCAGTTTTAGGCTTGGGACTTCAGCCAATTCCTGTTCTGCCTAAGGAAGTTTATAACAACTATTCTAAAAGAATGGATGGGAGAGGAGGCCTGGCCAAGCAGGGCAAGGCCCACAAGCGCCTGTTTGCCCAGTTGCACGGTGAAGACAGACAGGGGAGGAAGGTGTGCCTAGAGCCCAGGCCCTGGCATTGGATTTGACTCTAGGCCTCTCTTGGCTTTGTTCTGCACAGAGAGACAGCCATCCACTTGTCTCCATCATCAGTTACCTCTCAGAAAGGAAGACCCAGGAACATGTCTTGAGTTCAAAGGCCTTTACATGAATCCCATTGCTAGAGACTGCTTAGAAGGCCCTCCTGCTGTGCAGCAGCATGAGAACAGGACTTTGCCCCCTCTAGAAGCTTAGAGAGGGGAGGCAACAGTTTCCCTTTCGTCACTCCTACCTTTGAAATGCAATGATTTCTTTTTTGGCTTTACCTAGTTACAGCTTTTAAATATTTGTTAGGGTGATAACCTGAGGCTAAATCTGGCTGGGAAGGAAAGCCTTTGACAAAATTCATTTAAGTTTCTCTAAGTCAGAATCTCTCCCAGACTCAGAACTCCATTTACCCTCAGAGTGCTTTCATTATCTTCTTCTAGGCATCCAGTTCTTGGCACTCATGACTCTTGGTGCTCCGCTTGAACCCTCCTGACCCCAGTGCCAGATTCTGTGCCCTCAATCTTGGACTAAGCCCACTTTTCAGTCCTGACCTATCATGGCTCTGGGTTCCATCCGTCCGGCCAGTATCCACGTAGGTGCGACATGGATTGCTCCCATAATGCTACAGGATCCATTTATACCTTGGTCCAGTGTTTCCGTGTTGTCTCTGTGCCCTGTTTACACACTATAGGTATGTGTATATGTCTGTGTCTGTAAAGGAAAAACTCAGTGTTTTGCTCTCTATGTAGGGAAAAAGTCAGTTTTTTCCTACTGTGTTTCTCCTCTGAGTCTCCTTTACCACTTACACAAAACGCTTCATTTCTGACACTTCTGGTCACCAAATGCTTGGACGTTTTTCTCCACATCAAGCAATTCCCTGCAACACCAGCTACAATTTTAGTCAATTCTGACACTGTCTACCCACAGACAGCATCAGATCCCACAAGTTAAAGGCTCAGTTCCCCCAAGACCCTCCCCGCAATTCAAACAGCAACCACCTGGTTGTCAACCTGGGCTTCTGACTGACTGTTGTAGACGGCAGCTTCCCTTGACCCCCTCCTTAGGTTGAATTTGCTGGAGTGGCTCCCAGAACTTACTAGATCACAGGTATCTTAGAAAAGGCTATAACTTAGGAACATTCAGGTGGAAGAGGTGTGCTATGCTATGGTGTAGGTATAGGGAAAAGGGTGTGAAGGAACTTCAATGGTCTCTCCAGGTGTACCACTCTCCCCAAATCTCCACATGTTCACCACCTGGAAGCTCTCCAAACCCTGTACTTTTGGGATTTTATGGAAACCTCATCACATAGACATGATAGCTCATTAACTCTGTTTTCAGCCTTTCTCCCTTCTCAAGAGAATGAGTGGTGGGGCTGAAAATTCCAAGCTTCTAATCATTGTTTGATCTTTCCAGTAGTGACCAGCCCTTATCCAGGAAGCCCCCCAGGGTCGCCTCATTAGAACAAAAGACACTCCTATCACCTAGGAAATTACATGGGTTTCAAGAGATCTGTGTTAAGAACAGAGGTCAAAGGCCAATATCAGGACAAGAGATGCCGGTAGTGTTCTTATCATTTAGGAAATTACACGGGTTTTAGGAGCTCTATACCAGTAACCAGGGCCAGAGACCAATATGTATTTCCTGTTATCTCACAGTATCAGCTGAGTAACTTGGGCAAAGTCAGTTCAGGAAGTCATGCAACTGGTTCTTGAACTCATACCTTTTTAACCTCAAGGCTTATACAGTTACATATGTGGCCCTCTAAGCAGTCTCTCTAGCGATAAGATTCATGTGGAATGCCACTTGACACATGGAAAGCATTCGTTAAGTATTTATTAAATTAATGAATCATTATTATGATAGTCTTGTGGTGTTTTTTGTTTTGTTTTGTTTTTTTGCTAAGTTTATTTATTTTGAAAGAGAGAGAGGAGAGGGAGTACACGAGTGGGTGAGGGGCACAGAGAGAGGGAGAGAGAGAATCCCAAGCAGATTCCACACTGTCAGCAGAAATCCTGTTGCAGGGCTCAGTTTCACAAACCATGAGATCATGACCTGAGCTGAAATCGAGAGCCAGATGCTTAACCGACTGAGCCACCCAGGCGCCCCTACAGTCTTGTGTTTTGATTCAGTCTCAGCCTGCCTCTGAGAGCTAAGTGCAGGCAATGTAGTCTTAGCAACATTACAGCACTTATAGTAGAGGTGACTCTGCTTTCCAATGATTACTCATTTATTTTCCTAGTTGCATTACAGTCTTTAGCCATGCTTTCTCTTATTACATTTTTATTTTTATTTTCCAGATCTACTGTTAGCTGGTAGTGAAGGATGGTAGGGGTTTCTGAGATCCTGGTTGGTCTTGTCTGATTAATCCCTGGGGTGGGGTTTGAATATTTTACAGCTTTTGGATCTCTTCATCCAGTGGGACTGGTCAACCTACCTTGCTGACTATGGTCAGCCCAACTGCAAGTACCTCCGGGTAAACCCAGTGACAGCACTGACCCTGCTTGAGAAGTGAGTACCTAGTCCAGCGGTCTCTGCTGGGAAGTGGGGGTTGGTATCGGGGATAATTTTCTCTTCGCCAGTACCTTCAAAAGACAGCAGAGAGGTCCTGTTCTCGAAGTTGCCATAAGTGCTACCAGCAGTCTCCATCATTGGATTTGGCAGGCTGGCCTTCTTGTAGCCTCTTAATTCCTGAACCCCCAATAAGCTAGGCCAAGTATGGGTCACGTGGACTCTGGCAGTACTTTGGAGCTTAAAGGGGCAACATCTCTTTAACTAGAGATGGAAAGAGAAGAAAGAACCATGCCTTAAGCTTGCTCAGAGGCCACCTGGTGAATAGAATGAGACTGGCCCCAGTCGTCTCGGGATGATGGGCAGAACAGCCCCATCGAAGAAACCTCATCCGGTTTCTAGCAGAGAAGTTCTTGGAATTACTGAAACCTTCACCAGCAACCCCTCCCACTCCCTGCCAGAGTCGAGCCTTACTGTGCTGACTGTCCCAAGAAAGCTGTGTTGGAGCAGGTGTCTCCTTCTTGCTCTGGGCAGTCACTGGCCAACAGAGGCGCCACCACTGGGATTGGGTCAGCCATCTCCAGAACATCCCATGGCTAACCAGTGTATCAACCAGATGCCGGGATCTGCTGTGCAGCCTAGTTCTGGCTTTTGCTAACCTAGTTGAGAGCTGGCAAGCCAGAGACCAAGATCCAAGGAAAGGGGAAGCTTTTTCCTGTCATCACAGTTGTTAACTCCCAGCTTCCTCGAAGCTTCTTAGAAGAGTACCCTGCATCTAAGTAGTACAGCAAGTACCTATGTGGCCGTATGTGAACTTGGATACACGGACCAGCATCTAGGAGGTCAGAATGGAGCCTTAAGCAAAAGAAAAGGTTAAGGTGTATTCTCCCTACTACGCGGTGTGGTGGGAGAGAAGGGGGGGAGTTGGAAAATAAGCAAGAGCAGGATGTAGAGGGATGTGTTTGCAGCCAAGAAACTAAGAGCCCAGAGTGCAGCTTTCTCCAGGCCAAGACAGACTGATGTTTCCATTTTAACTTTGTTTCCCATGATTCTCTCTCCCAATGACCTTCCTCCCTAGGATATCTAGAGAGTAAGTATATTATTCACTTGGGCCTTTTCCATCACTTTGAGGCAAGTCCTTCTGGTTTCCTCATTGACACTAATGACTACACTAAAATCCCTACCCTGTGAGTTGTCCCCACCCTGACACACTAATCTACTAAACTAGCCCGGTGCCAATTGGCTGGCTGCCTCCTCGATCCTTGGTCCTCAGAGTGACCCTTGGCATACCAATTCCTATGGGGCTGGAGGTCACAGCAGGGATTTTCCCCCACTGGCGCCAGGTAACGGGCTGTTCCCTCTCAGCTTCCTGGCCCACTCAATACTCTTGCTAGTGCAGGGCTTGAAACTCAGCCCTGACAGAAGCGAGCTCCTCGGCAGTCTTCCCCGCCTCCTGGTGGTTGAAGCCCATGGCGTTAAGATCTGGAGCCTATGCCTCCTGCGGAAAATTTTTTATTAGAGGCAAGGCCTAATCCCAGCTGAACTGGGGACATGTTGGCTTTTCAGTTGGTGTTTAGATGTCGTATTCACTATGTGTCCAAATGGGCTGTGGGATTCCCTTTCAGTTCCTTCTCTCAGTAGTCCTTTACTTGTCTGCTCCTGAGAATTCCTAGATCTAAGAGGTATTGCCCCATCCACTTTCTGTGGATCAATTATAGGCTAAAATCATCAGCCTGTCTGTAGCATTCTGGAGGCCTAACAGGAACAAAGCCTCGTGCTTAGCCCTAGGAGTCAGCAGGGTTTAAAAGCTTCCTTCCAAACCCAGTAGGGCCATAGGCCACGCTGATCACTAAAATCCCTATTTCCCAGCCTCATAGGAACCAGTCCCTTTCCCTGACCCTTTCCTGCTTTCTGCACAGCCAGATGTACCACCAGAGCTTGACAGTCTCCGCTTTTTAACCTGGCGCTTCTTGGCAGGGTGAGATATGAAAAGAACCAAAGACCTGCTTTGGACATTCAGGAAAGAGAAGAGGCTCCTGTGTCATTGAGAGGTGGCCGTAGCCAGAGTAGATCAGGATCCCGAGGAGGGTTCCCCTTTGGCTTTGGAGCATTCCAGGGCATAAACCAGCATGCCACCGTCAGCCTTCAGGACACCTGAGTTTATCTTTTGAGTAATCCCAACTCCAGGCCTTAACGGCCAAGAACTCCAAGACTCTGAGGCCCAGGGTTCTTCTTCCTCCCTTCCTCCTACCTTATTGCAAGAGCTTCCTATGGGAGCTGAAAGCCAACTCTGGTTCCCCATCTCTGGGCGGCTTGGAGGAGTCCTGAAATTAATGATCACATAGGATGTTAAATTAAATATCCCATACATATAGGGAGCGTTTTTTTCTTCCTCCTTTTTTTCTTTTTTGTTTTGTGTTGTTTTTACTTAGATTTATAGCATATTCCCTGGGATATATAATCTAAAGCCAGGTCAGTTCCATAAATGTAATGGTATAATTAATGTGTAAGGGACCAAATACAGTAATCATCATAGCCTTGAGACCCGCGTGCTTTCTTTTCAACCAACCTCCATCACCTCTGCTTCTTCCTCACCTCCAAGCACAGACCTGCCCATGTGGGTGGGTGTATCTTATACTCAGTGTTCTGAGTTCGCTTGAGTAGTTCCAGCCTTAAGGCCCTTAAGCTTAGATCTGTGAGAGAAGTCTCCATTCATTTGTGGCCGTCAGTGTCAGCCAGAACCACACAGCTTTGGTGCTCGTCACAACCTCCTGACCTCACTTATATGCCCTTGTGGGATCTCTGGCCTTTTAACTCACTGGCCCCAAAGCTGCCCCTCTGCACAAGAGCCACCCCACAGGAAAAGATGGGCCAGGATTGGCGATGGGCCAAAGGCCCTTGGATGTATACCTGGGGGTTGATTACTAGGGTTGCCAGGTTCCTTCCCCCCCACTTCTTCTGACCTGTGTCCCTGCAGCCCAGGGAGCTGTGAAGTCAGAGAGCTGGTGTAGCTCCTGGGGGGTGGTCATGAAGACCCAGGAGAAATTGGTCTGGGCAGTGTTCTTAATTCTCTAACACCAGAACTAGGGGTGGGCTGAAGACCCAGTGTGCAGAGACTGAGGCCAGAGTTAACAGTCAGATGTCAGAGGTTGTGGACTCTCTGCAGGGAATAGCAGATTCCCACATTCTATCACAATGGCTTATTCAGACCTGGGCATTTCTGTGAAACCACAGCTTGGCCTTGACTTTATCCATGCTTCCCTGTTAGGTCTCTCCGTCTGACCACAACTGTTGCCCAGAGCTGCCCATGGTTTGTACTCTAAGACTATGCCACCTCTGGAGCTTTAACAGGACCCAGGAATAGAAAGCCCTGCAAAGACCAAAGGTCTGAGGATATAGACAGACATCGAGTCCTCAGGGGCTTCTCTTGCCTAAAGTTCCGGTTCATCAAGTGAAAGGATGGCCCACCTGCTCTCCTCAGCACCACACACTCAGCCACCTCACTGCCTCTGGGTCCTTAGTCTGAGACAAAAGAAAAAAGATCATTCAAGCCCTTAGTGTTGTTAAGGATGGGATAGAGTAAACAGCCTGTGAAGTTTAGAAATACATGGTGGCTTTTCGTTATTCATATCCTCTTGGAATTACTAGTTGAGAGTATGTTTTTTCCCTATCTTTCAAATACCAGCTTTAAGGTCCCAGCAAGATTTCATAAGCTCATGAGATGGTAAGTGGATCCTAGATATCCTGTAAGAGTCTGTTGAGCACCAGGACTTTAGCATGCCCCAGAGACCTGTAACAGGTGCGCAGCTGGAGATAGAAGGGAAGGAAATAGGTAGGGCGGGTATGGATGATCAGGGGGTTGGCTCTCCCATAGCTGGCTTTTGACTTTTGATTCCAAAGGTGACCGAAGTTGGGAGGGCTATGGACAGCTTCCTGAATAAGTAGGTAAGTATGGGCCTGACAGTGGAAACATTCTGCACTCTCTCAACTCTGGGTGGAGGGTAAGATACGCTGTGCGATCCTGCCTCCTGCCAGTTCTTTCTACCATTGTCTCCTCAAACACTTTGCTCTCTTTCTTTCCTTCTGTGTTTAGGATGAAGGACACTAGCCGCAAGAACAACATGTTTGCACAGTTTCGGAAAAATGAGCGAGACAAGCAGAAATTGATTGACACTGTGGCCAAGCAGCTCCGGGGACTCATCAGCAGCCACCATTCGTGAAGGCTGGCCTCAGGCCCACAGAGGCTGCTCACTATAGCCCCATAGCCTGGGACCCAGCCCTGGCTGGCCCTGCATTTGTGCATTCTTCTTCAAAGAGAGCAAATGTATTTTTTTAATAACCTATGTACAGTATTCGCATAACCTTTCCCTATAGTAAAAGAGGCACAAGATAAAGCAAGTACGTGAGATGTTGCTAGGCTGGGGCTCAGGAGAAGTTACACTATACTGTCTGTATCATCCTAGAGATGGTGATATCACCAATCCCAGTATGATGAACCACCTTTCATCCATGGCTCTCGAGCCTAGGTCTGGGGCTCAGGAATGACACTAACAAAATGGGTACATGGCACTGGGAGGTAAGGTGAGTAGGCGAAAAGGTAATAAAGTATATCCTGTTTACTCCCGGGTGCCCCATTCACCACATAGGTGAGGTTGATTCTTCATGATGCAAGGAGAGGACCAGGAAAACGTTACTGTTTAGCGTATGGAAACCAGCACACTGTTCTGGAGGTTCGTATCTCCTCCATCCACCAACTTTCACTGGCTGGGAAACAAGCATGGCATGTGGCCAGATGACAGCTTCACTCCAGTTCCCCAAGGATGGCAGTGTCTTTAGCCCATATCTGACCCAGTCTTTTATTGCTGATTTCTCTAGGGCAAGACAGAGTTGAGTATACAGTGGTACTAATTGGACCCCATGACTAACTGCAGGTTGCTCCACACCAAAAGGAGTTTTATTGGCTCTTGAAAACCAGTGTGAATAGAATCAGAGCCTCGGTCCTTTCCCCATTCTTCTCATTTTCTTCTTTCAGGGTCAGGGAACTTGGTTCAGAACATAGATCAACAGTTATTTCCATAGATCTTCACAGAGACTTGGCCTCCTTCAGTAGTGTCATTGAGACAAGTCGGATTCCAGAAGCCTGAAAATGGCCCTTACTCTACCCTTAGGTAAAACCTGAAGATGACCTGGGAGTGTTCCTTGTGTTGTAAAACCAGCTCCCTGGCCACCAACTTTCAAAGAAATATTATCAGCTCTGCACACTGGGGGCAGCCGCAGCTGGACAGGATGCCTCTAGGGATGGAGACGTCACCATGAAGTAGACAGGGCCAAGTATGGCTAGTAGTTTGTTACCTCTGGCCCAGCTGTCCCTTACTAAGTCATATCCTAGATCTGAAGCTCTTCTTACTCAAGCCTAAGCCTTCCATCCTCTCCTGAGATCCCCCGAACCATCTTTTGGCCTCATCTGAGAAAGATTGTCTGTAATCCTAGCCCACAAATTCTGGAGTTTGCAAAGCGAGCCTGGACTAGCTAGCTCGGAAGCTGTGTCCGCTGTCCCAGACGGGCTTCTGACACAAGGGCTTTGCTGTGAGGTCTGTCAGAGGAACCTGGACTTGAAGACTCTTCAGGAAGATGCTACTGTGGCTACTGGCAAGAGTATAATTATGCATCACCAAACAATGACAAATAAGCCACACAGGCCTTTCCAGCTTGGATTAGTGGGTGGAGAGACGCATCAAGCAAAATTCTTCACTACCTTTGTCAGCTACTGAGTTGCTTCTGGGGAGGGCAGTGCTTCCTTTTTCATTCCCCACCCCAGCCCCCCAACCCCCCGTATCCCATCACAACTTGAAAACCAAGGGGAAGAGATTATGCCCACAGACATGCAGGCTTCCTCAAAGCTGGAGAGACGAGTCTGCGTGTAAGCTCTGGAGAATCTTTCTGAAGCTCACCTTGAGACCTAGGTTGTTAGCCTAGGGTCTTAGGATGAGGGTCCGGGTGAATGCTGCCACCCAGAACTTCAAAAGGCAAGGGATGGCAGGGGGCCATGGGAATGAGACCCAAGATGCCATCTCCCAAGCCCTGGGCTTGACTGAAAAGGAGCAAGAAATGATTACACGAATCTAAAATCCTATTGCTTAAGAAGGGCCCCAAATATACGCCTTTTATTAGTCCCCAGTTTGCAGCAAGATTCCTTCAGCTTTGTGTACTGAGACTTGGATGTAGAATGGACAGAACCTTAAGCACGTCATACTTTTTGTCTTTTTTGAGTCATCATTGCTGGTCCGGTCTCAAACATGTACCCTGGAAAGACTGCTATAGAGGAAAGGCGAACAAGGTGGAGGAATGGGGGTTCCTCTGCACCTTGTACACAGAAGTCCCTTTAAAGAAAACACTTACTCAAGCTCAAGACTTATTAGGGAGGACCCTTTGGTAGATCTCCTCTTCCCTCTCAGTCTGCCTTTAGTCTTCTCTAACGAAACCAACATGCCGCTACTGAGTTGTCTGTAGAGACACTCTCTTGGGGGGGCAAGAGAAGGTCAAAAAACAGGGACCCGCAGCGTCCAAGTTGTTTGAATTGGTGAAGTAGGAATTTTCAGTTTTGCCTTTTCAGTCTAGCTGGACCAGCCTTTGAGAGGACTCATGCACATGTGCCCATGCCCATCAGATTCCTAAGATCTGGCCTCAAGTGCCCAGAGATAGATAGGTAGGTGCCCCAGTGGGCCTCAGTAAGGGGGGCAAGAACACAGGTGGCTAGAAGCCTCCCGGCCTTCTAGTTAATATGACTCTTGACCAAGTTCTTGGAAAAACCTGGTCCATGCTTCTAGAGGGATGTTCTTGTTTGGGACCCTAGTGGGTTTCAGAAGTAGTAGAGGTGGCTTGTATAGTTTCAACATTCATAGGAAATCTCTTTGCGTGAACTGTAAATGAAGCTGTTGGCAGGGGGAGGGGGAGAACAGGACCCAGAGATTGGAACCAGCAGAGTCCCTGTTGACAGAAGAAATGTCCAACGGCCAGGAAGTGCTCCCCAGTGTTTCCATTGCATACCAGGCCTAACAGCCTCTCAGGCCTCAAAGCCAGCCTAGCTTCACTGCACACTTGTCAAGCGCTTGCTCAGCAAGCCCCAGACCCAGAGCCCTTTATCCCCAAGATTGGCAGTGGCCATGACCTTCCTCATAAAGCCTCTCGACACTCCCTGGGGCCTGCTAACAGAAATCCCCCCCTACCTTGGCCTCCTTTCTCCCAGGACTCTCCTCCTGGCTGCTTCGACTGCCTCTTTTTTTCTCTTCGCCTGCATCCGCAATTACTTTTCACCAACGTGTTGGAAATGGCCTTTTTATTTTGCACAAATAGTTGTACATTTATGGAGGAAATTTAGGAGAGTCCATTTTTAACTCTAAAGGGAATTTTTTTCTTTAAAACTCACTAGTAAAGCTACTGATGCAGATGGGCCTCGTGGTTAGTGGGAACCTCCCGTGTGGAAAGAGCATGTTTATTCCTCCTGTACATTTTCCTCTCTTAACTGCTATTAAACAAGAGAGCCTATGTACCTGTTTCAAAAGCCACGGTGTTGTCTCATGGTTTTTTTTTGTTCTTCCGCCCCTTTCGCACAGTGCAGCTATGGTTGGTGATCTGGATGACAGCCAATGCACCCCCTCAACTGGACTGAGGACCAGAGCAGGCAATAGCCTGCTGGGGGGAGAAAGCCTGCCTGCCAGACAAGGGCGAGGAGCCTTTGAAACGTCCCAAACTACTGAGTTAGATCTTCCTGTCTGTGTAGTTAACGTTGGCATCATCGCCATCAAGACGAGTAACTTTTGAAATGCCTGATTTACATGGAGCACCAGGCTAGGCAACTTGAGGCCTGATGTGTCGAACACCAGCCCGGCAACAGAAAGGCTCCCAGTCAGAACGGGAAGATGGCGGATTATCCAGAACAAAGCCAGGCTGGGAGAAGGGGCGAAATGAGGCGATTTTAGAGCTCAGTGTGGGAGAGGGGCCGGCACCACGGCCTGCTATAGGAATGGGTCTGGTCAGGGAAGAGAGCAGAGAGAAAGCAGGACGTTAAGTAGCTGGGCCTTGAAGGACTCAAATTCAAATTGTATTAAGCTGTAGGAGTATCTTAGGCACAGACCACATTAGAGTAAAAAGTTGGCCTGAGCCTGGCATATGCTGGGAGGTTCCCCACGGAAGCATGGGGAATAAGGCCAGAAATGGTGTAACAGCACCAGTCTGCCTGCCCCCTCAGAAGCCATGAGAATAGGATGGGAAAAATTCCTTCAGTAAAAAGTCTGACTACTGTAGCCAGGTTTCAGTCCCTGCTGTGCCACTTACTAGCCAGCTGGCCTTGACCAGTTACCTCCCTCAGTCTCATAATCCTCATCAGTGAAACAGAAAAGCAGTCCTAATTTACAGTGTGGTTGTCAAGTGTGAAGGAGTCCTGGATGGTCAGGATGCTTCGCCAGTTCCTAGCCATAGCACGTGCACTGTTTAAGGCCTTCCCCTCCTTCCTCTCCAATTCCACAACATTCCTCATGGCTGAGCACTGGACAGAAGTGTCCAGAGCCTCTCTGCCTCCTGGCTTCTCCTCTCCAAGCCCAGCGCAGGGTGGATGGTAATGAGGCCTCCGGAGCTCCTGTACACAAAATGGGTGCAAGCCCTTCGAATCAGCCAACTGTGACTCAGGGTACAGCCAGTTCTTCAGCCAGAATCTGCCCCCTCACCACCACTTAGAACATTCTCCGCTCTCTCTTTGGTGCCAAAGTTTACACTGGTACTAGAATTCAGGAGTTCTTAACCAGGGGTTCATGAACCCGTGGAATATGTGTATGTGTGTGAGTATACACGTATGTGCACGTGTGTGGGTACCAGCTTGCATTCACCCATTTTTTTCTGGATAGAAAGCGCGTGGTTCTCATCACTGTCAAAGAAAGATTCGGGACTAAAATACTGAATGATAACCAAATCTCCTGAGGGAAAGCCAGACGACCTGATGAGCCTCCTCTCCCTGCCTCATAGAATTCTGGAAGATTTTTCAAGACCTTCAGTTCTGCCTCCTACCTTTTCCAGGAGCCCCCATGTGAACCTCAGGTCATGGTACAGCCACTCCTGGCTTTTTCTACTCAGCCAGGTTATGGTAACTGAGGTCAGCATGAGGACCTTGCACTTCTGAGAATACGGAGCCTCCCAGCTGGTTGGGGAGAGTCCAGTATAGATACATGGACCCTCAAAGCCAAACTGAACCTGACTCACCTCAGAACATTTCCTATAGCTTCCGAGCACTGACTGATGCATGGTTCCACCGCCCCAGACCTTATCCAGAGAGGGAGCAGCCCTGGTGGGGTGTCCAGGGTGGGGTGCGAGGTGGGGACCCTGGGACAGATGTGAAGCAGGCACCAGCATGCCCCTTTTCTCACAGCTAGGCTTATCTGCGGACCAGGCAGGTGAGGGTGGGGAACAGCTAGCGGGAGATAAGGGGAGGGAGAGAAAGTGCCAGACCCTTTCCCCGGAGGCCTCAGTTTTGAATTTAATGGGCAGTGTGTGCCGGGAATGAGAGAGCCTCACAGCCCAGGGGACCAGAAGACAAAAGCTCTTGAGGAAGTGCAAGGAGGAGGAGGAGAGGAGTGGGGGCCTGGGCATTGTGCGGGAGAGCCACCCCTCTATCTGTTTCAATCACTGCTGGGGTTAGGGTTACCCTGCACTTGGGGCCCCAGCTGCTTTGTGGGGTCTGTGACATCAGCCGTTGTGATGGTAATGGAGGGGCCTCTCTCACGGGGGGCTCCCCTTCACCAGCCAGCCCACATCAACTCCCAGAGAGGATTGAAGCTCCTGTTCCCTCAGGGTGGGGGCAGGATGTGGGCCCAGAACTAGACCCAAGAGAACAGGCCCCCTCCCAGTCTGAACCCACTGCTTAGTGTTATCTTCCAGGCCCAAGCTATGACCTTCCTCTCTCCAAAGCTCCAGAAAAGGAATGGAATCTGAACATTGAGATGCTTTTCTGGCCCTAAACAATCCTTCCATTCTCTAGGCTCAATGATGGGTCTATTTCCTCCTGTAAATGGGTCTCGTAATCTTCAACTTTTACCTTTGCTTCTAAGGGTAATTAATTAGATCTCCCTCTTGTTCTCCCTACACACTCCCCTCTCTGTTACAAGGCTCAGGTTAAGCCGGGTGGATGGCTTTTCTTTCTTTCTATTCCATGGAGTGCTCATTTTTAAAGCTGATGGAGTAAGTCCTTGCCCTCTCCAGTGAACCTCTTCTCCAGAGAAGCCTGCTAGGGAAACACCACTTCCTCGGGCCCAGGAAAGCGGCCTCTGCCCAGCTCAAGGCTTTTCAGGTAGCCAGTTCTGAGCAACCATTTCACTCTTTCTTCCCAGATATGTCTCCAAGGTTTTAGGGAAGGGGCTTTCGGGCTGTCAATCTCAGGAGCAAAGTGAAGGATTAAGTGATGATCTGGACCTTGGAGGTGAAGGGAGGCAAAGATGGGCACGGGAGAAGGAAGATCAAAAACTCAGATTCCTTTTTTTCCGAAGTCTGAGGAGAAACAGGCGTCAGGTGCAGGGCAGCATGAAGGCATCAGGTGGGGAGGAGTGAGGATAGACCCCCATTTGAGCAGCAGGAGGAGAGGCTGCTATGGGGAGGCAGGTCATGGGAGCAGGAAGTTGAGCCCTAGGGACACCGATGATTTCTAGGAACCGTGAGCTTGTCTGATGCTCCGACTCGACAATGAGCTCTTCGGAGGCAGAAATGACTTGGCATGCCTGTCTGAATCCTCTGCAGCACCTTGCCCAGCAAATGGCACCTGGGCACTCCTGACCAAATGAGTCACACCCGCAGTGGGGACAGTTACTACCGAGGGGGGTGCGGCTGGGAAAGCAGCACTCCCTGCTGGGAGGAATATCTTGTGGCCCACACTGGTTTGGAAGGGGATTGAGAATAAAAAGCAAACTAGCTTTTGGTCGGTTTTGTTATGGTTTTAAAATTCTCTACAGCCATGTACTACCCCACTCTTGGTATGCTGTGGAGTAAGGAACAGGTTGAAAACAGACCTTGTCAGGTGAGAAACCAAAACGGCAGTTTAATTCCTGACAGGCAGGGTGTGCTCCTGGTGGTGGTGGTGGTGGTGGTGAAGGAGTGTGTCCGTGCATGTGTGGATGTGGATGTGGGTGTCTAAATACTGAGCCCTAATCCCATTTCCCACATAGAATCACTGTTAACAGTATGGTGATGTTCTCTCAGATCATCTGAATATGTAGATACTTTTTTCACCAAAAAAATTGAATCCTGGTATTTTATATTGCGGGTTTCTTTCCCACTTAATGTATCTTAAACATCTTTCATGGCAATATAATGGGATTTCTTCCTTTGTGAAGCCCATGAATACTTCCATTGCATGGATGTACCTGGGGTTTATTTAATTCTGAGTTGGTGAATATCTGGGATGTTTCCAGTGTTTCACTATTGTGAGTAATATCGCAAGACTCTTGTATACATCCTTGCCTTCTTGCGTAGTATAAAATTTCAGGAGTGGAATTGATTGGTTAAAGGTCGTTAGTATTACAAATCTTAATAGAAATTGTGTATTACTCTTGAAAATCCCCAATTTACACTCCCTCCAATAGGAGAATGTGGCAGTGACCCAGCTTTCCTCCCCCCCCAACCCCCCCCCCCACCAAATGGCTGACTGGCTGACCACTTGTCCCACAGAATCACTGATTAATTTGTCAATATCATCTTTATCATATATTAAATTCCCATTTATTCTTGGGCCTATTTCTGGACTTTATTTACTGTTCCATGATCATTTCTATTTCTGAGCCATTACCATATTGTTTTAGTTACCATATCTTTTTAGTCTGTTTTAATACCTACTAATCCCTTCCTACGTCATGCTTTTCTCTTTCAGATTGTTCCTGAATATTTGGATAATTATTCTTCCAGGGTAATTTTATAATTCTCTTTTTCAAGTTTTAAAAGTTCTATTGTGATTTTGATTGGAATTGCACTGAATTTATAGAATACTTTGCAGATAAATAGCATCTGTATAACATTGTCGATGCATTTGTGAAAAATATCTGTCCGTTTATTCATCACATCTAGATTCCTCTAACAGTTTTAACATTTTCTGCATTTGGAATCTTCACATTTCTTATTTAGTACAACCACGGATGTTTAGTGTTTTCATTACTGTCGTAAGTGAGATCTCTCCTTCCATATTCTACATTTTCTGGTTTGTTTTACTTAAAGAAGTAAGGTGTAAACATCTATCAGATTGGCAAAGTCCTGCAGTCTGATATTAACCAATGTTGATGAGGAGAGGGAGAAACGGTGGTGGAAAGATATATTCTTAATACAACTCCTTTCTAAAGCAGTTTTGTGCTGCAGATTCAAATCCCTTATCTGCAATTCAGAAATCAAAAAACAAAAAACAAAAAACCCCTGAAAACTGGAAGCTCTTTCTTAACATATTTGGTGGCAAAACCTAACTTGATGGGAGGCTATTTATGGTCTTTATCACACTTAATGTGGATATTTTTACTTTTCAGCACAGAAAAAGTAATACATTTGCTTATGGAATACTTCTCCCAAGCCCTGCTAGGGTCTGATACACGGCACATGTACCATACTGCCCTTCTAAGATCCAAACAGTTCTTATTATGAACCACATTTGGCTCCAACAGTTTTGAACAAGGTATTGTGGGTGTGTGTGTGGTAAAGTTAAAGATGTGCATATCCTAAGACTCAGAAACTCTGCTTCTGAGAACATTCCCTAGAGAAACCTAGCCACCAGAAGACATGTTTAAGACTGTACCGTCTAGTATTGTTTATAATGATGAAAGATTAGAAATAACCCAAATGTGGGGCGCCTGGGTGGCTCAGTTGATTGAGCATCTGACTTCAGCTCAGGTCATGATCTCGCGGTTTGTGAGTTTGAGCCCTATTTCCGGTTCTGCTGTCAGCACAGAGCCTGCTTAGGATCCTTTGTCCCCCTTCTCTCTGCCCCTCTCCGCTTGCTTCCTGTCTCTCAAAATACATAAACATAAAAAAAGAAATAAGTAAGTAAAAGAAATAACCTAGATGTCCACCAATGGGAGAATACATTCATTGTGATATATTCATCTAATAGAGACCGTATAGCAGTTAAAATGAACTACAACTACATTCGCCAAGACAAACTTTTTAAATTTTCTTTTTTTTTTAATTTTTTTTAATGTTTATTTATTTTTGAGACAAAGAGAGACAGAGCATGAACAGGGGAGGGGCAGAGAGAGAGGGAGACACAGAATCAGAAACAGGCTGCAGGTTTTGAGCGGTCAGCACAGAGCCCGACGCGGGGCTCAAACTCATGGACCCATGAGATCATGACCTGAGTCGAAGTGGGACGCTTAACCGACCAAGCCACCCAGGCGCCCCTAATTTTCTTGAATAAAAATGCAAGTGGCGAATGGTAACAGCATGATAGAACTTCAAGTTTGAAAACATGCATGAGAATGACAGACACCAAATTCAGCGTGGTAGCCATCTCTGCAGAGTGAGCGGGGGCGGGGGGGGGGGGGATGAGGCTCCCCCAGGATACACAGTAGCCTTTTGATTCATCTATAAAGTCTAATCTCTCTTTTTTTAAATGTTTATTTATCTGTGAGAGAACACAAGCGGGGGAGGGGCAGTGAGAGGGGGACAGAAGATCCTAAGCGGGCTCTGCTCTGACAGCAGCAAACCGGATGTGGGTCTCCAACTCACTAACCGCGAGATCATGACCTGAGCTAAAGTCAGACACTCAACCGAGCCACCCAGGTGCGCCAAAGTCTAATCTCTTTTTCTCAATCTGAAATGAATGTCTCAAAACGTTGAGATGTTTTTACAAATACATAGATTTGTACTCTACATAATATTCCCAATCCTAAGAATTCTGGATGGTGAAGCATAAGCGTACAGGACTAGAGCAGCCGAACAGCAGAGACCCAGGCATTTTTTGTCTTTCTATTCTGTCGTGCTTAGCATGCTGAGCATTTCACAGGCACAGGACAGCTGCGTCACCTGCAGGCATTACATCCACCTTCAGGCGGGAGGAAAGGAACAGGAGGAAGAAGGAAAGGCAAAGAGATAAAGGCCTGTGTGGGCCAAATCTGTTCTGTTCCTTCCTTAGGAGACCCTGATTTCTTTCCACCTTTCTGTAGATTTAGAGTTGCTTCTCTAAAATTATGTAAAATGTTCTCAAAATTATTTGAACTTGAATTACTATTTTAAATGATCTCCTTACATTACAACCTCTTACATCTTATTGGGCAGAACTGAACCACATGACCACCCCCCAAAACAATCACAGCCAAAGGGAGGAAAATGATCACATTTGGTTTAGATCAGCTATGGTTTTTTCCCTGTAAGCTCCATGAAAACAGTGTTTTGTTCGCAGTTTTATCCTGAGTGCCTAAAAGAGTTTCTCTTGCATAAAATATGCTTATTAAATTGTATGGAAAGAACCAATGGTACGTATGAATGAGAAGATAAATGGAGCTGGGTTAGGGGCAGGAGACAAGGGATCTGAGCCAATCCGAGTCCTGTCAGCTGTGAATCAGAGGGAAATGAATGTTGTCAGGGTAGTGGGTCTGTCACAATATCCCTGACCCACTGAGCCACGCGATGCAAATTATGTATTTGTTTGTTACAGATGAACAAATATTTTCTCCTAGTCTTTCACTTAATTTTTTAAATAAGCTTTTTATTTTGAAATAATGTTAGGTTTATGGAGAAGTTGCAAATTGATCCAGAGTTCTACAGCCCTCACCCAGTTTCCTCTGCTGTTAATATCTTATATCACCACATACATTTGTGAAAATGTTAAAAACCAACATCGGTACATTAGTATGAACTAAACTCAGATTTCAGTGGGATATCACCAACTTTTCTGTTCTGGGATTCAATCTAGGATACCATGGTGCACTTAGTTGCTATAGCTCCTTAGTTTCCTTTGGTCTTTGACAGTTTTTCTGTCTTTCTTTACTTTTCATGACCTTAACAGTTTTGAGGAGTCTTGGTTAGGCATTTTACGGAATGTCCTCCAATTTGCATTTATCTGATATTTTTCTCTTGAATAGACAGGGATTCTAGGTTTTTTGAAAGAATGCCACAGAGGTGAAACATCCTCATTATATATCAGAAGTTACATGACATCACTAGTGACGTGAACTTTGAATACTTGGGTGTAACAGCATCTGCCAGGTTTCTCCACTGTAAAGTGACTCTTTATCCCTTTCCCTACTCTAGCTAGTAGAAGCAAGTCACTGGGGCGCCTGGGTGGCTCTGTCAGTTAAGCGTCAGACTCTGGATTAGGTCATGATCTCATGGTTCGAGTTCGAGCCCCGCGTCAGGCTCTGTGCTGACAGCTGAGAGCCTGGAGCCTGCTTCGGATTCTGTGTCTCCCTCTCTCTCTGCCCTTCCACTGCTCGCGCTCTGTCTGCCTCTCAAAAATGAATAAAACCATTTAAAAAAAAAGAAGAAGCAAGTCACTAATTGCAGCCCACTGAGATGTGACAGGGAGGGGCGGGAGTTAAGATTTACTTCCTAGAAAATGTATCTACATAAATTATTTGGAATTCTTGTATAGGAAAGCTTTGGCTCCTCAATTTACTTAAATCATTTATTTATCTCGGTATCGACTCATGCACATGTTTTTGCACCTATTTTAGGCTATTTTCTTATTTTTTAAATGCTTTTCTTTCTTTCTTTCTTTCTTTCTTTCTTCTATCTCTCTTTCTTTCTTTCTTTTTGAGAGAGAGAGCATGCAAGCAGAGGAGGTAGACAGAAAGGGAGACAGAGGATCTGGAGTAGGCTCTGTGCTGGCTCAGCACAGACAGAACTCAGGAACATGAAGTCATGACCTGAGCCGAAGTCTGACGCTTAACCGACTGAGCCACCCAGGCGCCTCTGAACTCTTAGTTTTTTATCCCACTCTCAAATCTATATGTCTATCCTTGGGACTTTTGTATTTATTTTATACTTTGGGTTATAATTCAACACCATGTTATCTATTTCTTTGCTCAGTTTTGGCCATTGTAATGCTCTTTCAGGTTGGTTCCTGGCTACCTTTGAAAAACCTCCATCGTCTCATTTATTTGAACATTTCCTTGATTTATGGAACTACAAGATCCTCCAGGCTTATCTTGTACTTTTCCTGTTCCAGTTCTAGAATTAACTAATTCTTCATGGAGCTCTAGCTCCTTTTATGGTAAAATGATATTTAGAAACCAAGATCTGGGTGCTTAGTGTGCTCATTGCTACTAGGGTGTTGTTTATGGGCTCTCAGCAGACAGAGCTAGATACTTTATTATATAATAACCCGTGTGCACACACATATCTATATTTGTTTCTGTATCTATACATCTCTCTCTGTGTGTATGGTGTGTGTGTGTGTGTGTATAATATATGATGTATGTACATTTTTATATATATATATATATATATGTGAGTTTATACAGATGTTTCAAACTCTAATCCAGTACCACAGGGACAATTCTAACCTTTCCTTCTCTCCAATGATAAGAACCTGGCTCCCACCATCTACCAGCCATTTACGTATTCATTCAGGCCCACTATACAGTTTCAGAATTGCTAACCCATAACTTCCCATTCACCTATTGTTAATTGGTTGTACTAGCTTTGATCATACAGAATTTTGAAATGTAATGCAGTTGAATTGTCAGTCCTTTCCTTTAAGCATCTGAGTTTTGTTTCTTGGTTAGAAAGGCTTTCCCAGCCATCATCAACCCCCAGATTATAAAAATATTTTAGTTTTGTTTTACATTTAGGTATTTAATCTATCTGGACTTTATTTGGGGATTATATGAGATGCAGCTTTAAACTTTTTTTCTCTCAAATGGCCATCTGAAAGTCCTAAACACCTATTATTAGTAGTCAGTCCTTTCCTCACTGATTTGCAATGCATGAGTCTCTTTCTAGACTCCATATCCTACTTGTGTATTTGTCTGTTTCTGTGCTAATAGGAGACTATTTTAATTTTTGATATCTTAAAATATGTTCTGATATCTAGTATGGAAAGTCTCCCATCATTGATCATTTTCAGAAATGTCTTGGCTATTCTTGTATGTTTATTATCACAGATGAGCTTTAGAATTAATTTGTGAAATTTCATTTATAAAATCCCATGGGATTTTGATTGTGATTACATTGAATTTATCCAATTTTGGAGAAACTGACATCCCAACATGGTAAGTCTCTATTTAGGTCTTCTTTTATGTCTTTCATAAAGTTTTATGCTTTCTTCCCAGAAATCTTACATTATTCATGAATTCACAGTATTCGCATTATTCATGTAAATTCACATGAATATTCACATTATTCATTATATATTTTAAATTATATTTTCAAATTTATTAATGCTAACATATAAGAAAGCTGTTGATTATATGTTTGTCATGTATCTGAGCAAGTTATTACATGCTTTTTATAGATCTAATAGGTTTTTAGTTGATTCCCTGAGATACTGTATTGTAGGCAGTCCTAATAGCTGTAATAATGACAATGTCTTATTCCTTTCTAAATCAAAAAGCTATTTATTGGCGGGGGGATGAAATAGGTAAATCACTAAGCAAACCTAATCAAGGAAAAAGAATGTAAGAAATTATAAATACTTTCCTGATTCCTGGACAAAATTAAGAATCAGAAAATGGAAATAACCACAGACTTGAGGAAATTTTAAGAGCAGTTTTAAAAAATAACTGAAATATAAGTAAATTTTATGGAAATAAATCCATAAACCTAAGGATGGCTGATGGTTCCAGAAAAGTATATATTGCTAAAGTTGACCCAGAAAGGAAGAGAAAGCCCCCAAACTTTAATAATTGTGAAAGAAATCAAGGAAGTTGTTCAAGAGCTATCTCATATTTATATTTATATTTATATTTATATTTATACTATTACTGGTTTATTTTTTGATTCAAGTAACACACAGTGTTACATTAGTTTCAGGTGTACAATATAGTCATTTAACACTATATTGTCTCCAATATACATGTCTCCATGTATACATGTCTCCATGCTCTTCACAAAAAGGTACTCTTAATCTCCTTTATCTATTTTACCCATCCTTCCCATATCCCTTCTGTCAGCCACCAGTTCGTTCTCTGTATTTGCTTTTTGCCTCTTTTTTCTTTGTTTGTTCATTTGTTTTGTTGAGATCCATACTTTTGATTTTTCCCTTGCATTTCTGACTTTTTAAAAAAATTTAATTAGCTAAGACAGTCACACAGTGTGGAATAACAGAGGTCATGGTTAGGATTGGTCCCTTTCCTTGCTTGAATTGAAGTGCTTCTAATGTTTAGTTGTGAACCATGAGGTTAAAGTTTCTTCTATTCTTAGCTTATTGCAAGCTTTTATAAGAAATTAGTGTTGAATTTTATTAAATGCTTTTGTTCCAGCATAGACTAAAGTGATCAGTCTTTCCTTTATCTATTAATATAGCAAGTTCTAATGTTGAAATATCTTTTGATTCATTGAGTCCAACCCCACCTGGTTATGATGTCTTATTATTTTGATGAACTTCTGAATTTTATTTAGTAGCATTTGATCAGGATTTTTGTATAAATATAAGTAAGACTTGTCTGTGCCAACACTGCTTTTGTACTGCCTTCAAAAGGTTCTGTGTCGGTACACAGAAAGAATTTTTTTGAGAAATCTTATCTTTATTCTCGGCTCTGGTGTATCAAGGGTTATCTGTTCTTTGACATATCTTCATCTGGGGCAGGGGTAGGTACCTAGAGTGCTCGTCATTGATAGTTTGTGGTTCCTATAAGTGAGTGTAGGTGAGAGAGAAACAGTAAGGGTGGGAAGTAACTTGAGAAAATAAGTTATAACCACAGATCATCTCTAAACAAACTCTTCCCATCCTGAAGATCCCCCTACTCTGAGGAAGATGGCAGCGGGGATGGAGATGAGGGGTGGATTCAAGAATCAACACAGAAGGTAAATCAATTGACTTTTGGTTAACTAACATCCAGGGACATGGGAGATGTCAAGCGAATGACATCTAGTTTACTAGCAAAACTGACAGAGTTGCCAGAAATAAAGTTGCTAGTTTCCAGGGGAGGGTAGGTTTGAAAGAAGGTGAAGAATTCTGTTTTAGACACTTGAAGAAGGTATCTTTTAGAAGCTTGATGAAGGAAAGAGATTAGGCACAGTGTGCCACCAAATGGTAAATGTAACCTCACAACTGGCCCATCTCCAATCTACAGATCAGTGACTAGAGGCCCAGAAAGTCTGAGTTCTTCAGTCTTTTGATTCTAACAGTCATGTTTATTTATTTATGTATTTATGTATTTAGAGCATGGGAGGGGCAGAGGAAGAGGAAGAGAGAATCCCAAGCAAGCTTCATGCCCAGTGTGGAGTCCGACCGTGGGCTTGACATGGGGCTTGATCTTACAACTGTGAGATCATGACCTGAGCTGTAATCAAAAGTCAGGCACTTAACTGACTGAGCCACCCAGGCGCCCCAGTCACGCTCTTTAATTTCATCCTTTATGAGGTGTCAGCCTAGAGTTCAGTGGCATTAAGGGAAAGCCTTTTCAAGCTAAGAGAGATATTGGTTTGGTTCTGGGCGGAAGGGAAGAAACATTTAGAAATGGCCAGAATAAAGTTGCTTGCGATGGAAGGGACTGAGGTCTTGGAATACATGAGGGGATTCATTCAGAAAAACACTTACTGCGAATGTAGACACGGGGGCTATGAAGAGGAAGAATGCCCAGTTTCTGTACCTGATGTCATTTTAATCCATCAATAAAATTCCTGACGTCCCAGTTCACACCAATACAACCCACCTCACTCTTTGTCTCTCCTCCTACCTCCTCCTCCCCCACAGTTCCAAGAGGTAGGGACCATATCTGCCTTAATAAGAAAGAGAGGAAGGATTACAAGGATACAATCAGTGCTCAGATGGGATGTACAGAATGTTCTGGAGCACCAGGGAAGGGGTGACAAACTAGAAAACTCCACAAAGAATATGATATTTGAATTGGGTTTTAAAAGATAAGTGGGAGTTTACCAGCCAATGAAAGGAAAATATGTGAAGCAGAAGCACATTGAAGGGAATATAGAAAAGGAAGGATATTCAAAGTAGTGGTAACTGGCATATGTAAAGACTTAGATCACTTCGCATCTATTAGACTGGCAGAATTAGGAAGTGGAGTAAGGCCAGGGCTGTTGACGATGAGGGCAACCAGGCGTCTTTGCGAACTGCCAACGAGCGTGGACTAGTGCAGTCTCTCTCGGACCTCGCAAGCTCATTCTTGGTCAAACACCCAGACAAAATGGCATCCAGTGAACAACGTTTGTGGTAATAAAGCGTTGGGGGAAGTCTAGGTGTCTGTTACTAGAGTAAAATGCAGTAAATATGGTAAATACGTATTTTACACATGCATTGCCACAGTCAGAAGTCACAAGATAGAAATAACGCAACATAAATCGACCTCAAAATTTGCATTCACTTTTTTAAAAATCCCAAACCAGACTTATAGTGCAAGATCGTTTATGTAAGTTAAAATTACATACTTACACAAGATAGCATTATTTTCAAAGATAACGGATAGTTCGCCAAGGGTGTATACCAACACGGGAGTGTGAGTCTGGGGGTGAAATGGGGGATCCAAAGTAGGGCTGGGGAGAGGAAATAGGAGTGAAGCCTGTACTGACGGAAAAACCCAAGAACTGAAGCGTATGACTTGTTTCCCGCCCGTGAGGTCCAAATAAAGGACCTGGAAGCATGAATGCCTATGGAATGGCAGGGGCTGGCTGAGTGGAGGGAGCCCAGGGCTGAGGCTGGGAGGGAGGCTGGAGTCAGAGAGGCAGCCTGGGCCCCATCATGAGGGCAACAGGGAGCTGCTGACAGCAAGGAGAAACATTCTGTTTCAAAGGTTCCCTTCTGGTGACCTAGAAGGTAAGGAAGGACTGGAGATGGTGTAGTGTTCAGGAGACTACTTCAAAATGACAGGAGAAAGACCCAGATCACAGGTTACGTGTGTAGGTGGTGGTCTGGAGTAAGGGCTGTACCTAGGGCTGGTGGAGGATGCCACAATAGACCACCTCTTGTTTTCACGGGGGCAGTCATGGGCTTTGCTCATTTCAGTACCTCTCTGGAAGTGTGTGAAGGTTGCCAGCTGCATAGACGCCGGTGATGGGTCTCTCCTCTCCCAGTCGTGTTCCCGCATCCATCCCTGCCTCCCTGGGCACAGAGAATAGGAGACTCAGGTGCCAATTCCAGCTCTTCCCTCAGGTTCCAGAAGTGACCTTGGACAGGTCACACTTCCTCTCTGGGCCTCACTTCCTCTCTCTTCCCTTTCCAGCTTACACTTTCTTTGGCTTCATCTCATTCCTCTAGCAATAGCCCTCAACAGGGAAATCTTGCCCCCGCCCAAAATGCCCCCCCCCCCCCCGCCATGTCTCTAAAGTCCTGACATCCTCCTTAATCTTCCAGCTCCACTGCCCCACCCTGGTGGGGAGGAGCAACAAATTGGTATCGTAATGGCCCTGCTGATTGCATTATGGGTGTCTAATGCAATATGCCCTCATGAGGACCATCCATCAGAGCGGGGCCCCTCCCCAAGTCCCTGCCACCCCAGTCACATTAGTCAGGCAGCCCATTCATCACTACCACACACCTCCATGGACACTGGCCTAGACGGATGAGGGGCCAAATCAGATTTATGGGGAGGAATCGTGGAAAAAATCAGTCCCATCCATCTCCCAGACACTGAGGAGGGAGCCCTGTGTCCCCATTCCCTCCAAGGCTCCTTAGGGAAACGGGTGCTAATGGAGAAGCCAGCCAAGTTGCTTTTGTTTTCCTGAAGGTCCATTCCTGAGCCCCTGTGTTGCCTAGCACAGCCCTACAACTAGCTTCTCTAGGGGTTCATAATTTTTGGAGCAAAGCCCCTGCCAGACTGGGACACAGTGCCCAGAGTCGGCTACAACTTCTGAGAGCACAGGGAATTCATTTGACCAGATCCCTGGGTCGGGCCCGCTGCTGTGAGTGGAGCATGGGAAGGAGAAGGCACCAAGCCCAGTTCAGCAGTGGGACCTAGGGAAGCCTGCTTGGGAAAGCTGATTTCACCCCGGCCTTCCATCTGGATGACACTTTGCCCAGGGCTCATTTTAGCTCTGTTGGCCAGACGGGGCAAGTCTCCTCCTGTGCATGGAATATACTTGGAGAGGATTGAGAATGAGATGGAATGAGAAGGGGAAAAGCTACCTTTCAGGTCCTTTCAGGATGTATGAGAACTGAAGCCTGTATGATCTGGGGGACCCTGTTTAAGAAAATAATGCAAAAGTATGAATTGCTGGGGCCACTCTCAGGTTTTCAGAAGGAGACCCCAAAGCTCCAGCTTCCCCAGCCTTACCTTGAATCTTCCCCTGCTATGAGCCCACCACTGTGTCAAATATTTACATGGATTACCTTTTTTTATAAGCCTCACACTGCCAACTTCCCAGGAAGGCAAGAACTTATTCTCCCCATTTGTATAAAAAACATTGAGGCTCAGTGAAGCGACTTGGCCAAGACTCTACAGCTATGGATGGTAGAACCGACCCCCTGGCTTGCTCTCGGCCCACCGCCTCTTGGCCTGAGTTGCGTCGGCTGGTCGTGTGGTGGGCAGAGAGGGGCCCCTGACTCAAACGTCTGCTTTCCAGACAACTATCTGTGGATGCAGTGTCCTTTCCTCCAGCTGTTGCTCTGTACCCAAGTGCTGCAGCTGCTTTAGGGGCTCTGGGAGGGACCGGTCAGCCACAGGACGAGGAGGGTGGAAGTTCTTGCAGCATGGAGCTCTGGATCAGTGATGGGTCCCCTGTCTTACAGTAGTTAATCTTGCTTCCCCCAAACTGACCATGGCCCCATCTGAGCTGGGTCCTGGGGGGAGGGAGCTCAGCAGCTGAGCAGAGCTGGGAGCCCATATCTGCTTAGGCAGAGGGCTATGCAAGATCCTTTTTTGTTTTTTCCTCAACTGTTTATTTTTGAGAGAAGGGGAGAGAGCAAGTAGGGGAGGGGCAGAGAGAGAGTGGGACAGAGGATCTGAAGCAGGCTCTGTGCTGACAGCAGAGAGCCTGATGCCGGGCTTGAACTCACGGACCGTGAGATCGTGACCTGAGCCAAAGCCAGACGCTCTACTGGCTGAGCCCCCCAGGCGCCCCCACGCAGGATCCGTTTAATGTGACTGCAGCCGCCTGTGAGAAGCCTGCCCACCCCTACTCCCACCCTCATCCCCAGCAGGCCTTCTTCACTCTGCCCAGGCTCTTGTGAGGTGTCTCTCACACTGCAGGCCAAGCCAGTCACTGCTCATCTGGGCACAAAGCTGCTGAGAATAGCGGGCGGTTGTCCTCCTGCCAGGCCTGAGGCTGCGAGGCCATACAGTTCAGCCCCCCTCCCGGCGTGCGGAGAATGGGAAGCAGGTGGGGCACGTGTGGTGTGAAGGAAAGACACACGAATGTCCTTGAGCGTGTGTGAGTGCAATAAGAGCATCTTATTGAGAATCAGAATGTGAGCATCCCACCCGGTAGAGGAAGCATTAGACACCCTTCCCTGTTCACTTGCTTCTCCATGGGATGGTTGGCTCTGGTCTCTTCCCCACCGTTGCCTCTTGCCCCTGATGGCAGTGCCCCCTCCCCTCGGACGGCATGCCCCCTCCCCCACCCCTTCCCTCACCTGTCTTCCACCCTTCTCTTCTGCCTTCCTCCAGGCCCTGGCCCCTCCGGGCCAAGTCGCCACCCCTGCTTGCTCCTCTGGCGCCTGAGCTCTCCTGCAGTGGAGAAGAGAGTGTGCAGAGTGATCGCACCCCTGTCTGTTATTGGTCTGCTGCTCTTCCCATGCTTTCCCCACCCCCCACTCCCACGCGGGGTTTGTGTAGAAGCACTACCTATTGGGTGTGGCCCTTCTTCTGAGCTCACTGGGTGCTGTCATCCCCACTCCTCCAGAGGTCCCCTTCCTGTCTCAACCCCGAACACACGGCAGATGGCTAGGAAGTCTGGTTGTGTTCTCCGGGAAGCCACGGCCTGGGGAGAGCATAGTGCAACGGGGGGTCTCTACCTGATGAAAGACAGGCAGCTTGCATGGAGTCTCAGCCTGGGGACAGACAAGACCATACTCACTTAGGAGGTGCCCCTAAAATGGTTATGTCACTATGTAATGTGGCAAAATACCTCAGTGAAATAGATGGTTCTATATACAATTATAAGTTACAAAAATTAACTCCTAAAAAGGCAGCTGGATAAAAAGTCCTACTAATGGGTGTCCCTAGGTCCGGAAGCTCTGTGTGCATGTGCATGCATGTGTGCAGGTGTGCGCGGGTGTGGATGTGTGTCCCTAGGTTGAGTAGGGCTGAAATTGCTAAGGGGAGTTTCTCGATAACCCTGAGATTTCAGGTGCTGAAGGGAAACAAGGTTATCCGTCTCAAGTGAAGTTAACGAGGACGTGTGTCATGAGCACAGAAAACAGGTCCCTCGTTCCCAGATTCCTTTTCCTCCACTTGTACCTGGTGTTCCCTGGGACTCTCTCCTAGGCCTGCTCCTCGCTCTTTGTAGCCTTCTCTATCCCTACGCCTTCCATTAGCATCTGAATACAGATGATGTTCAAATCTCTCTCCAGTCCAGATCTCTCCTCTGTGCCCCAGAATTCCATATCCAACAGCCCACCAGACAGCTCCATTTGAATAATGCTTCATCACCTGGAAACTTCCAGGGCCAAACCAAACTCATCTTGTGCCCCAAGCTTCACCCTTCTTCGGAGATCCTTAGCTTAGTAGATAAGATCACCATCACCTGAAATCCTAAGCCCCTCTCCCTCATCCCTCCACCCCGGTCACTTGCCAGATCTGTCCACTTTTTGATTGAAACTCTAAATATTTCTAAAGTCTGCCCACATTTCTCTATCCTCACTACTAGTGAGGTTTAGTCCTCAGTGTGCTGGCTAACAGCTCAGACTAATCCAAATTCCCAGGGTTTGAATTCCAGGAGTGATTAAGTCTAACTCCCCAAAATACAGCAACGTTCACTTGGGCAAGTTTTTGAACTGCTTGGTACCTCAGATTCCTCCTCTGTAAAGTGGGGGATAATAGTATCCACTTCCTGGGGTCACTGTGAGGATTCAACGAAATAAGATATCCGAAGCACTTAAAAAAGTGCCAGGCACATAGGAAATGTTTAACCAAGTGTTACCTATTACTACCTTGCTATTGTTATCACAATCGTTAGAACTATTACTATGTCCTGAGTTATCCCCAGCCTCCTGATAGGTCTCCCTGGCCCCGCTCTCATTCCCTTCTAACCCAGTCGCCCCCCTGGAGAAGCCCCGAGGCTCACACGGGGCGAGTAGAGTGCTCTGTGAATAAGCGGCAGAGCAGATTTGGTGCCTGTAGGTCTAATGGACTCCAGAACCCTTGTTCTTAGCTACCAAGCCCCCTGCCTATTCGCCAGCACAAAGAAAGAATGGATCTGGAAAGCAGGATTGCGAGGAAAGAATGAAACCAGTGGGGGGGAAACTAAGAAAGGCAGAGATTTTCCATATGGCCGGCCATCTAGTTGCAGGAGGTGGGACGCCAGGGCCTGGTGCTGAGGCTTGACTGGAAGAGGAAGCAGAGAGTTTTGGGGGGGGACGCTGATGAACAGAGTGTGTTAGAGGGCCAAAGTCCTCCCAGGAACTTCCCAGTACCTCCCGAGTGGTCAGGCCTGGGCACGGGGACAAAGTGAGAGCCTGGAGGGACCGCAGGCATGGGCTAGAACAGCCTTGGCCATCAGAACAGTTAGACCAGGGCCATCTCTTCTCTTCGGCCACCCTATCAGCGTCTGGGGAGGAAACTAAGGAAAGCTGCAGCAGCCGAGACCCCAGTGAGCACGGAGCTGGGGTGGGATGGCGCGGGTGTAAGCGTGAGGAGAGAGTGGGGGGTGCTGAGTGGGACAAACCACACAGCCTCCCCACTCTGCCTCTCCGTCTCCTTCTGGCAGAGAGTCAGCAGGAGCCATGGCTCGTGCAAGAGGACGTGCTTTGGGGTGGAGGGCTCTGCCAGCGAGGTTCTCAGATTAGCTCTCTCTGTCTCTGAGCTCTCTGGACAAGGTGGCTGGTCAGTCAGCCTCCCTGTCTGCTGTCTGACTCCTGAACAAAAGCCAGCCGGGAATGGGAAGGCAGGGTAGGGGGTGGGCTCGTTTCGGGCACTGTCTCCAAGCTCTGGATGAGGGCGTATTTTCTGTCAGGCGTGTTGTTCTGCGTCCAAGGCTGGTGCCTTGGGTTGCTGCCCTTTGCCCCCAAAGAATGGAAACAAGTGTTCCAGTGCCCCCGTGTGCCCTGCTTCGGGCCTGAGGCTGCCTCCACAGTCCATCCTCCATCGAGCCATCCTCAGTGTTCGGGTGCAGGACAGCACTTTGGCGAGGAAAAGTGCGCCTGTCCCTCTCCTAACTAGACCCCTAAAGACAAGCTGGCTGCACAGGCTGAGCCGGGGGTGGGGTGGGGTGGGGTGGGCTACAAAGGGCACTGCGCCTCTCTGAGCAGCAAAGGTTTCCCTGGCAGGGGGGCTGGGAGGAGAGTCCTGGAGGGAGGAAGCTGCGCTCCAGCTTGTCTGACTCAGCCCATGTGAAAATGAACAGTGTTCCTTTTAAAAATCAACAATCTTGCAATTTCTGGGATCCGTGGGATTTGTGCAGCTTAGGTTGAGGGTGGGGGGGAGCAGTTTTTAACACCAAACCACATGAAGGCAAATTCACTGAGAGCCACCCAACCACATCCCCTGCCTTTCATATCGGTGTTCTACCTTCCACAAAAGCTCTGGGTTCTCTGTCATGCTTTCTTTTCTCTTCCTGGATCCCAATTGTCAAGCCTTCAAGAAAATGCACTTCAGTCCTTTGTCACTGAGTGTAATTTGATAAACTGAGCAGAAACACACTGCTCTCCCCATCCTTTCAAAAACTGTTACTGCCAGAGAAAGAGGCTGAGGGAAAGAGATCTGAGGTCTTTGAATGGACGTTTAAGCACGAGCGCACGCACACACACACACACACACACACACACACAGTCTCATGCACATACCAGGACATAGAGTTGCCTGGGATGGGAGGGGAGGTTGAATCCCAGAGACTGTGCGTGGGGGCCTGGCCCTGGGGTCCTGGGGCGGATGCCCTCCCAGCTCCCCGCGACTCCCCTAGTTGCAGGCCTGGTTGCAACCGCCCAGTGGGCGGTGCCAGGGCAGGTCCCAGGCTATAAAGGGCTCTTGGCTCCCAGGGCCAGAGGGAACGCCATCGCTGCGGCAGTGTCCCTGCCAGCCACAGCCAGCTTGGGGCACTGCCGGTGTCCCATCGCCACCAGGCAGGCTACACTTTTCCAGGCAGTGCCGATTTGGACACAGCTATCAGCTGCGTTCCTCGCACCTACCCCGTTCTCTCCATCGGCAAGTCCCTTTTTGGGTTGCTTTCTTCTGGGTTGGGTGTGGGGCGGAAGGAAAAGGACTGGGTATGGGGGCTCTAATGGGGGAGGGTGGGGGTACTTCCATTTCTTTTTAAAATTCCTTCTGGGGCACGTCTCTGAAGCTGAGATTTCTGGGATGAGGCTCGTTCCTTATTCAGGGAAAGGAGAAAGCAGCAAACTTCTTTCCCAAGGGCTTCCCCTTCCCAGGGCGGCAAGAGGGTGGGTGAGGGGCGCTCTCCTAGCCGGTGGTCTCTGGGAGGTTGGGAGTAAGGAGCAAGGCTGTGCCTGCATCGGACACTGGCAGGTAGAGACCCTTGGACGGGGGTCGTTATCTATAAAACAAATCTGAAATTAAAAAATAAAATAAAAAAATCTAGACAGCCAATGACAACGGGATACCTGGGGGTGGGATGGGAGCAATCACACTAAAGGACAAAGAAGAAGAGAGAAACCCTTAAGAAATAAATAACTGGAGTCCAGAATCAGCTCGGCTCCCACAGCATCACGAATAGCAGGATGGCGCCTCCAAAGAGGTGGCTGGGCCGGGTGGGACTCCGGCAGGTGGTGGTGGTTTGGAAGGGGTCTGTTAGTGTTCTAAACAACAGCCTCAGAGCCTCTGAAACCGAGAGGAAAGGGGACGGACGAGGATTCTCTTCCCCGGGGTCTCTAGAAAGGCAGCATTCATGGCACCGAGGTGATTTTCAAGCCGAGCTGGATTGACTCTCCACCCCTAACCAGCCTGGACAGGAGGGTTCTCCGCGCCCGCCCCCCTTCAAAATAGCCGGGCCACAGTCTGGGAGCGTCCTCTAAACTGTCCTTGAGGACTGGGCACTGGAGGGGCACTGCCGGCTTTGCCGGAAGGAGGGCATAGAGTGGGAGAAGGTGGACAAACAGGCCTCGGGGATGAGTATCTGGGGCCACAAGTTGGGATCCAGGGCCAAAAGGGCACCGCTGGAGTAGCTGTTTCTGCTGCAATTCTGGAGAGGCAGTGGAGGAACATATCTGAGCTGGAGCCGGTGTCCCGGGGTGGGACCTCTCCTACGCAGGAAACAGAAGGTTGCTGCCCCGCTGGACTTGAGGTTTCTCAGGAAAGGGGCCTTGCCACAGGCAGCCATGTACTAAGAGGTCTTAGGATGAAATGAGGACCAGCCTGAGGCCCGGAGAGGGGGATGGGAGTGGAAAGCTGATTTCCCAGGACTCCTGGTTGCCAGTAAGACAGGATGGGGCAAAGAGCAGACAGAACACCCTGAGGTGAAATTCTGAGCTTTATCCCTCCGGCTAGACTACCATGGTCCGAGTGGGAGACCTAGAAGACTTTGCATAAACTCTGTAGACCCCTGAATACCAGCTCTGCTTCCTGTCCACTGCCCCCTGGTCTCTGCTCTCTGGTCACTGTTAGCTTTTGGCTCTGGTTGGAGGAAGCAGAGGTAGTTTTAGGGAAAAGAAAGTAATTAAGTGTAAGTTTCTAAAAATTCAGGCCCAAACTATGCAAAATTGAATGTAAAATTGACAACTCCCTCTTTTGTCAGCTTGAACGGTCAGAATGGACATTAAACAAAGGGGCAGCTGCCCTGAGGACAGGATCTCAAGTCTCACAGGGCTGTGTGCTTCCTTGGGGGAGGACTGAGTAGGACAACACAATGGGGATTGCGGGGGGGGGCACTCTGGGCCTCAGTTTTCTTATCAGTACGAAAAGTTATATCTATATCTATATCTATATATATATCTAATATCTAAAATCAGCTTTATCTCATGGGGCTACATGGAGGTGAAATAAAAGAGCAGAAGAGATTTGTGGACTCTTATGGACTGCACACATATAAAAGGGATTTGAAAGGTACAATGCCTCCATTCCTTTGGGCATAGAAAGTCCTGGACACTCCTGGGGAGCTCTGTGCTCTGATGAGGAGCAGGCCTTGGGGCAGACTTTCCCCTGTGAATGGGTGGTTTCTGAGCCCAGGAAGAAGGTGTAGAGGTTGCTTCTTGCCCATTGTCTGCATATTCCAAGAGTGCCTGCAGCCTGCCCTCCATATTCTCCCCGCCCGTTCTGCCAAGCATTGCAAAGTTCATCCATGCAGAACTCCATCTGAACCAGCATCGCCATGACTGATCCCCAGTCTTTTCTGACTGATTTCCAAGTGCCTGAAGGCCTACGGGGATATGAGACACAAGCTGTGAGCCAAAGCTTCAGAGCACTGCAGGCAATAGCTGGAGCCCTGGATGTGCCCTGGGGAAAGGATTGTAGATGGGGGTCAGGGAGAGAGTCTGCAGGAGTTCCTGTGAACTCCTCCAGCCAGCCTGGAGGGAGAGGGATGCTTTTGGGGAAAGGGCAGATCATATGCAGGCCAGAATGAGAAAAATATTCTGTCTGATAGCCCACTCTTGCTCCCTGAGCCTCATGGGTTGAGCTGTGACCCACCTTTGGGGCAGTCCACAAGGGGCCAGCCACATTCCTTCGGCCAAAGGAGGGGTTGGGTGATGTTTGAGAGGACAGGGGTTCAGTCTGGGGCCAGGGGCAGGGTGAATCTGTGACCAGGATTAAGGGTCAATTTGGAATTAGGCTCAGGGGCTTGTTTTAGGTCAGGATGATGGGTCAGACTGAGGTCTGGGGCCAGGGTCAGAAGTCCATCCGAGGTGGATGAAGGAATGTCCTCTGATGGAATCTGACTGGCGAAGATGGTTGCTGACCCTTCTCTGTCCTGGCCACTCCCAGCAAGCCTACTGCACAGACCTAGCATTCCTCCTTCCCCAGCATCTCTGGCACGTCTTAGAAAATCACACCACCGTGGCTTTTCTTCTCTTTTGTCCTAAGTGCTTGTTGGGATTTCAGCAAGGATGGTTCCAATTAGGAAATCCAGCAACTATTGTTGTGGGGCCGTGCTGTCCCTGTGGACATTCCCCACGACCCCACTTGGTGCCTGAGCAGAAAGGACTCGGAATGACTTCCCCAGGCCCCCTCCTGACTCCCGCTCTGCTGCTGAATGGGAGGAGAGGATGAAAATGCACAAAAGCCATCTCCAGGAGTATGGGCAGGGAAGGGGAAGACAATGGCTTCTAGGGCTGTGATCCCAGCAAAGCCAACACCTTTGTGGACTTTTGAAGTTGGTGGCTGGGAGGTGGGTGTTGTGTGAATTTGTTGACGATGATTCTCTGAGTGTGTGTGCCTTCCTACATATGTGTGTGCGCTCACCATTTGCCTGTGCATCTCTTTGTATCTCGGTAAGACTATGTGTCCACCGTTTCACAGATGTGTATGTGTGTGTGTGTGTGTGTGTGTCCATCTTTCAGAGACAGATGCCTCTGCGGGTGGGTTCCCCAAGGTCATCTTGCCCATTTTACCACCTTGAGGCCAGTGCTGTGTCTGGGGGTCAGGCTAGATTGTTAGGGGTCTCCAAAATAGTGGGGTCTCAACAATTCCCCAAGCCCCAGTATCACCGAACTTCAGCCCCACATGGGGAGCGAGGTGGGGCTGGCCTCACCACTCCTGGGTGCCCAGTCCAGTTGACTGTCCTGTGAAATCTTCCTATTGTGAGGGCATGCCCCAGCTCTGTATTTCTGGGGCTACAGTGGTCCCGACAGGAGCTTTGTGAATATCTGGGCCCCAAGCCGTCTGAGGTGGAAGCCTGAGGGCACTAGGGTGGGAGAGGAGCCCTCTGGGAGCCTACACGCAGGCTCTTCAAGGCTGATCTTCCACTAGGAAGGGAGATTGAGGGCCAGAGGAACAGGAATTGCTTCCCCCTGAATCTGTAGTACCACAACTGTCCACCAGGTGGGGTTCCAAGGCAGAGAGTGAGAATCGAGATGCCAGAGCTCTAGAAGCCGGAGATTAGCTTTCAAATCTCCGCCGCCACTTCAACCTCCGAAGCGCTCTTACAGGGAGGGACAGCACATATGCTCGCACCTTAGACGCTCACACACATTTTCTTCAAGTGAACTCTAAAATAGAACACGTATTGGGTGCAGGGGAGGTGTTAAGAGGGGAGTCTAGTTTCGTTTACACACACACCACCCTAAACTGAAGGTGGGATATCAAGACTTCTGCTCTGGGAGTGCGAGAGTGAACGGCAGAGACGAGGGGGCTGTGGGGGGAAAGGACCTACGGGAGAGGGCGAGCCAGGCACTAGCTAGATGATGCCGGGCTTGGCACGCGTAGCTCCATGTATCACAGACACGCAGGAGGAGAGGCCAGATGACAGACGGATGCACAGACACACATATAGCTCCACAGAGAACACACGAACCCGCAGACACACCACCCAGCTCCACAGATGTCGAGCCGACCCAAGGACACACAGGCGCACACACAGGTGCGGCCCCGGGCCACACGCACACCTCGCGCAGGCACGCGCGCCGGGCCCTCTGCGGCCGGCTCTGAGAAGGTGGCCGCGCTCACCCAGCTTGTTTATTTACTCATTTGTATCAATGAACGTTTGTACCCGACTCCTCCCGCCTCCGGGTGCCGGGTGCCGGGGCTGCCGCATTTGTCCTCGGCGCGGGACACTCACCCGGATCGGCACCCGGGGGGTTCCTCCGACGCTGCGGGGGGCGGAGGGCACTACAAAGTTAGGGGGTCCGAGAGGAAGGGCTGCGTCGTGAGCAGCCCAGGACGCGGTCGGGGAAAGGGGAACATTGGCGTCTTGTGGGATGAGAGACATATGCGGGTGGTGGTGCGGGCGGGGGTGGGGGGGGGGTGGGGAGAGACCTCTGCATCGGAGGTTTGGGATGCCCGGATGGGAGATGGGGGACCCCGGCTAAGGAGAATTGGGAGGAGAAATGTTGGCGGGGGCGTTGAAGGGTCCCGGGAGATAGGAGCCGGCGGGATTCCGCGGGATTGGAGCTTGGGACCCCGATCACAGGTTCAGGGGCTTTCAGCGGCCCTCCATCGAGGGGCAGTCCGGCAGAGACCTCAGCCACTGGGGCGACAGCACACACGGGACTGCCCGGGGCGGGAGGAGGGGGCCAGGGACCGGGAGGGAGGAAAAGAGGGAGGGAAGTAGCTTAGCAGCCAAGCGGGCACGAAGCGAGCGCGCACCGTGTGTGTGTGTGTGTGTGTGTGTGTGTGTGTGTGTCTCCTCTCGTCCGTCTGTAGGTGCCGGGCTCAGCGAGACGCCGGCGAGAAGGAAGAGGAGGCGAGAGGTGAACTGAGTTTGATCCTGCGGCGGCTACAAGTGGGTCCCGGGCGGGCGGCGGGCGGCGGGCGGCCGGGGCGGGGCGGGAGGCCGGCGGGCGCTCACACGCTCCGGCCGCCGGCCTTTCACCACGCCTCCGGCTTTGTGAGCGCAGGGGGGGGGGAGTGTGGGGGGTGGAGTGGGGTGGGGGTAGGGTGGGGGTGGGGTGGGGGGGCGGGCTGGCGGAGCGCCCACGGCGCAGCCTCCCGCCTCTATATAAACACACGCATCGCCTCGCTTTGGACTCAAATTCACATTGAGAGAAGCTTTTAAAACCACCAGCCCTGAAATCCTGCCTCCTGCTTTTCCCCCTCTTTCATTCCTTTTGCCTTCCTTTCTTTTTTCCCCCTTTCTTCCCCCAGCAGCAACTCCAGAGCCGAGAGACTGCGTCCCGGGACGGATTGCCTTTTCTTAATTGATACAATAGCCCAGCTCGGGTTTTCACCTCCTCCCCCAACCCCACCCCGCCTCACCCCGCCCGCCGCCGCCGCCGCCGCCGCCGCCGCCCCAGCGCCCGCCCGGGGCTCTGTCGTCGGCCGCGTCCCGTCCCGGCCGCGGCCCGCCGGCTCCGCACCCGCGCTCCGGCTGCCGCGCCCGCCGCGCCGCCTCGCCAGCCGCGCCCGCCTCGGGGGTGCGCGGCGGCGGCTCTGCGGCTCGGGCGCGCCGCCGGGGGCAGCCCGCGGACGCTGGGCTCGGGCCTCTCGACTCGCCTCAGCCGGGGAGCCTTCCCCTTCGCCCCCAAAGTTTCTGGGTTCGTTGGAATTTTTGGATTCAGAGTTTTTTCCCTTTTTTTTTCCACCTAGGAATTTGAGGGGAAAACTTTTGACAAATCGATCGCACTTTCTCTCCGCTAGCTCTTACGAGAGAGGCTCCCGCTGGACAAAGTTTTCCAAAGTTTTCCGAGTGTGATGGTTGCGGGGAGAGCTAATCCACCAGCTTGATTCACGGCTTCATCTCACCACCCTCGAGCAGTCCCCAAGCCCGCTATAAGGGAACAAACAAACAAACAAACAAACAAAGTTACACTCCGAGTCTCCTCGAGTCTCCTCTCTCTCTTCTTGTAGGCAATTTTTTTCCTCCCTCTCTCCGCTCCCCTCGCAGCTCCACTCCCCTTCCCGCGGCCCCTTCCTCCTTCTCTGTTTCGGCTGGAGGTACCAGGACCCCCGGCCGCAGCCTCCCCTCCCCCGCCGTTCGTGTCCCTTCTCATCCGGCCTTCCCCTCCCCCGCCGCGGCCGGCACAGCCAATCCCCCGAGCGGCCGCCAACATGCTCTTTGAGGGCTTGGAGCTGGTGTCGGCGCTGGCCACCCTCGCCGCGTGCCTGGTGTCGGTGACGCTGCTGCTGGCCGTGTCGCAGCAGCTGTGGCAGCTGCGCTGGGCTGCCACCCGCGACAAGAGCTGCAAGCTGCCCATCCCCAAGGGCTCCATGGGCTTCCCGCTCATCGGAGAGACCGGCCACTGGCTGCTACAGGTAAGGGCGCACTCGCTCGGATGCTCTCCGGGGTCCGCTAGCGGCGAGCGCCGGGAGGAGGGAGCCGCGGGCTGGCCAGGGGGCGCCCGGAGCTTGAAGGCACGGGTCCCCGCCCCGCCCCTTCCCTCCTCTTTGCGGGTGCCGTCCGGGCTTCTCCTGCCCGCCTGCGGCGTGGTTTGGAGCCCACTGGCGCCCGGTGCGCAAATTCTGGGAGTTGATACGAGAGGTCCCAGGACCCCAGAGGGCTCCCAAGATTGACTTTCCCCCGTCGCTGGCGACCCAGCAGGGGTCTAGTGGGCTCCCCGCGCGGTGCGGGCCAGAGGGGGCGTCAGGTCGTGAGCCGCTTTCGTCTCCCCTTCGCGTTCCAGGCCCCGGTCGCCGTCGGCTTCCGGGGCTTTGGCGGTGTCCTTGGGACCCGAACACTGAGTCGGGGAGACGAAGGAGCCAATGGCACCCAGAAGTGCCCCTTTAAGACCCCCGGCTGTGTTCCCGCCGCGTCGTCGGCTGCGCTAGGTACAACTGCCTTGGTCCAAGGTCGGAGAGAGCGTGTGTATTTTGTGGTGGGGAGGGAAGGAGGTACCCCAAAGAAGATGAAAAGCCTGAGACTCGAGGGTTCTTGGCTTTTAAGGAAAAGGGTCTATTTGCTTATTGGGTGGGGACACTGTAGCAAGGGAGAGAAACCTGGGATTGGTGTGTGAGATCCATAGAGTGTGTGCATGTTTGTTGCCAGACGCCTCACGACCGCACGCTGCTGGTGATAATGGGGGTGGGCGCGTCGGGAACCAGACTCAGGTAAGGTAATGGGGAGATTAACCTGGAATTAACCTCGTCAAGTGCTAGACAAACGCGTTTGCAAGTGGATACACACAGAATTTTTTCTTTTGGGGGTGGGGGACGCCTCTGGTCAACCGCGGGAAGTGTGTCGTGTTCGCGTGTGCACCGGTGTTTGTCCGGAGGATGCTGATGGCGGTTAAGAGAAGGATGAATGTCTTGAAGACAACCCGGGCAAGAGAGAGGTGGGGCGGGAGGCGAACGCAGAGACCTGTGGGTTTAGAAGTGCGAAAGCAAGGCTTGAAACTAACAGACGCGTGCAATCCGCGCGCGCACCACACTTACACCCTGCCGGCCCCGCCCCGCGCCAAGTGACAGCGGAGCGGGGGCGAGGAGGGTGACGCGCGTTTCCTCTGCGGTGTGGTCTTCCCAAGTCCCAGAATCGGCCCATCTCTTTTGGGGTTGTTTAGGCAGTGGGGAGGGGTTCGCTTTCACCAATAGGGCTACCCTCCGCAGAGAAATCCCCAGAGCCTCTTCCTTGCCGCCACACTTAAAGAGTTAACTGCGGCGGTGGTCTAGGCTTTTGGCCGAGAATTTAGGAAATAAAATACCTCATACGGGCATCAGCTCCTGTCTTGTTAGAGCCAATCTGCGGAATGCATGGTCTGTCCCCACCTCCTTTTCCTGACCTTTCTCTGCCATCCAATGTCCCCCTGACCTTTTCTCTGAATCCCACAAGGGCCCCTTGGGGCTCCGTGTCCAACCCGCACAGAAGATGGGAAAAGGGAAGCAGGCCTACACCTCCCCTTCCATCAGCCCGCAGGGCCCTAGACTCCGCCGTGGGAGGGACATGGGGGATGCCTGTAGGAGACCGCTGAAGGGGTTAATGGGAGCCCTCTGAATCCCAGCTTTATTTTTTTGGAGTCATTTATCAGATTTTACGGGGAGACCTCCAAGGGCTCTCCGTTTCCACCGTGCGCCATCTAAACAGAGCCTAGGGCTAAAAATACAACATTTTTGTATAAATTGGACTCGCGGCCCGAGCGGCCGCCCCTATGAAAGTCCTCTTTGTGAAGACCGTGGAAACGGCGGACAAATAACTCTTTATTAATGCCACAAAAAACGCACTTTAATTATAGTTAGGCAGATCAGAGGCGGGAGGGGGGCGGCGGGAGAGAGGCGGCGGCGACCTCGGAAAATTCACAACCCAACTTTTGTGTCGAAAGAAAAGAAAAACAGAGGAAAAGAAGGAGAGGAGAGACGGAGAGTCAGACGGAGCGAGCGAGACGGGTATAGCAGACGGAGGGAGGGAATCCCGCTCCTCAACCCCCCTTGGTCGCACCTCCATCCTCGCCTAGAATTCTCTTAAAGGGATAGACGCCGTCTAGAACCGCGGCAGGGTCGGAGAGCTCTCTCCTCCCCCACAACCTGGGAGTGGGGTTGCGTCCCCCCGCGACCCAGCCCCCCTCCTGGAGGCGCGGGCGCTCTGGGCTCTCTCCCTGTCGCGCGCCCGGGCCGGGGCCGGAGGCGCATGTGGAAAAGTGATTAGGGATCCGGGTTCTGCAGAGTCACTTTTCGGCTGTGCTGGGGTGTGTACACATCTAGTTGGAGAATACTTTTCCGTAGAAGAAAGGAAAGTGAGGAGAGAGACCAACCTAGGAAAAGGGGACCGCCGAGGTGTCCCTTCGGGGGTGCGTGACTCGGTGGGTCTGGAGTCCGCATCCGCACTTCGTTGGCGGCCGAGAGCTACGGCCGGACAGGTGGCGCCCCTCCCCTTCCCACCCGGTGCCGCCCCGGCGGGATAAGGGTTAACGTGGGGTGGGGTGGCGAGTGCCTACGTCAAAGGTGAGCGGGACGCCCCTGCCCCCGCCCCTCGGAGGTCCCCTCGGTTTCCGGTACCCGCGCGGGGGCCCGCTCAGCCAGCTCCTCTGAGAGCCCGGCCGGGGCCGGGGCTGGGGCCTAGGCGTCCTGGGCTCGCGCCGCCGCAGCCGCCGCCGGGGATCCGGTTACCTGCGACAGCCGCCCCGCCCTGCCCCGCCCCGCGGGAAGCGCCTTCCTCGGAGCTCCCGTTCCAAACTCCTGGGCGGCGACGAAAATCCTTCTCAGTTATTCCCAGGGCACATTGCATTAGGAAAATCGCGGCTCTCGGCCCGTGACCCTACCTTGCAGATCCCTCAGAGGGCCGCCGGGTCCCTTCGCGGCCCACCCCTGAGAACGGAGGAAACCCCAACCCCCTTCGTAGTGACTGCCTCCGGGCACCGACCGCTCACCGCTATAAATAATCTTTGGCCTGCGGCCACCCCGCGGGGTCTCGCCAGCCCGTGGCCGAGAGCCTGGAAATATTTATTCCGAGAGGCTCCGGAGCGTGGGGCGGGGGAGCGAGGGGGAGGGGGGCGAAGGCTCTAGCTTTGGGTCCCGCGGTCCGGGATACCTTTTTCCTCCCGCAAGTCATTACTAAACACCCTCCCGAGGGGTGCCCCGGGCCTCCCGCCTCCTTGCATTATTTATTATCCTCTAGGCCCTACTTCCCAGTTCGTGTGCATGCTATGAAAAATAAAACCTTCGTGCGTGTTTGTGTGTGTGTGGGGGGAGCAGGGGACTGGTGGCCTGAGCGGGGTCCTCCGCCCCTCCCCCGCGAGCCCTTCAGGCTGGGCCTCCCGGACATCTCATCTGGAGATATACGCTCTGAGAGAGGTTTTTTTTTTTCCGTGGCTCCCGCAGGGTTCCGGCTTCCAGTCCTCAAGGAGGGAGAAGTATGGCAACGTGTTCAAGACGCACTTGCTGGGGCGGCCGCTGATCCGTGTGACCGGCGCAGAAAACGTGCGCAAGATCCTCATGGGCGAGCACCACCTCGTGAGCACTGAGTGGCCACGCAGCACGCGCATGCTGCTGGGCCCAAACACAGTGGCCAACTCCATCGGCGACATCCACCGCAACAAGCGCAAGGTAAGCGCTCTGGGTTAAGAACCCCGCAACCCTGCTCCGACCCTCTTCTTCTCTGTACCAGCCTCGGGTGTAAGGAGTTCGCAGAGCCCGGGAGACGCCCCCACTCGAATCTGAGACCCCATCTGTACACCATGCCAGAGGACCCCGCAGTTCCGTGCCTCGAAGTCTGCGGTCTAGGTTCCAGGCTTGCAGGCCTCCTCTGGGTCTGCCCGTTTGTTGGCTAGCTGTGCCTTTCCCACTACCAGGCCCAGCGGGGGGCTGGCTGTTCGGGGTGAGGGAAGTGGTTTAGAGGGAGCTTGAACGTGCAGGTACTAGGGCGTCCAACGCCTGTCCTCGCGGTGCTCCACAAAATTGAAAAGAGAAAAGGGCAGATGGTGGTCCATGCTCCCAAGGCCTGGAAACGGATCTTTGTAAAACCAAACCTAGCCTTTCTGCCACCGGTTGCTGGATTAAGGTAGACGCGGCAAGCGCTGGGAGCCGAGCACCCTGTGCGAGACGGTCGCGGAGCCTCGCCCGGGAGGGGTGAGATGAAATCTGGGCCACTGCTGCGAGAGCCAGTCTGGATGGCGGAGGAAGGGCGAGGGGTGGGAGAGCAGCGGCGGCGCTGCAGGGGATCAAAATGCACCTACCCCCTCCCATAAAGAGGAAGAGAAAGTGGGTGTTTATCCTGTGGATTTCCCGAGCGCCTGCAAGAGGCGCGGAGGAGGCGAGCCAGCGCGCACGGAGCGAGCCTCCCCGCCCCCTCACAGGGCTGCGCCGCCGCCGCCGCGGCTCAGAGCGCGGGCGGCACGTGCTGTTTGAACTGCAGTAACCCGAAAGCTGAGCCGCCGGCGGGCGGGGCGGCGGCCCTCGGGCTTAAAGCCGCCAGTGAGGGGGCGCTGCACGACCTCCCCTCCCTCGGTGTTTTCCATTAGGTCAGAGGACTCATCCAGGTTTGAAACCTGAAGGGAAGAGAGGCAGCCTCTGATCTTCCCGGAGGAGTGGCAGAGTCTGGGAGGGGGGCGGGTAACGGTGAGCAGCCCTCTCGGCCAGAAGGCCATGTGAAGTGGTCTTTGTGAATGTAGGAATTAATCTTGTAGTATTTGGTGTCTTCTGCACTGCTTGCGACGAGTAGTTCTCCATAGCAGACAAGCAGACAAAAGGCGGCAAAATCTGATGGAAGAGACAACTCCCCCCACCCCCCCCCCCACCCCACCCCACCCCACCCCCGCCCCGCGATAAAGCACGTACTGGAAGGGGCTCCTGAAGTAGTCTTCCCCATCTGCCTCACTAGAGCAGGAAGCAGCTAACAATTCCAGGGGGCAGATGAGGAGTGGCTGGGAGGGGGCTATAGGCTCAGGAATGGTGGGCTTATAAAATGTGCTGGCCATTATTTTTTTCCTAGTCTTTAGGACTCCACCCAAAGCCTGTTCCAAAGAGTGAGGAGACAGCCTGAGATTCAGAAACCCAGCTCCGGGGAATACGTCTGCTTCCTCATTTTATTTTTATAGAGGCTTTGACAAGGAAAGTTATCATCCCCTTCTCACAGAAGGGGACACAGAGGCTTGGAGAGTTTAAGGGACTTGAACCAGGTCAGGAAGCAAAGAAAGGGCAGGACAGGGCATGCAACACAGGCATCGGTGAGATGAGTTGTTTCTGGGCCACCAAGCAGAGCCCTACTTAGTCCTGCCCACCTGGGCTTGCCAGAAACTGGTGGTTGGGGGTGGGGAGGAAGGAGAAGGCTGGATCAGGACCAGAGTGTGAGACCCTGGGGGTGCAGAGGGCTTGCTGTTGCCTTGTGGTTCCACCCACCCGGTGCCCAACTTGGCTGTGGGCCTCCAGGTGGGGAGGGCCCCCCTGGAAAGCCCCCAGGTTTGGCCCACATTGTCCATTTGGGAGGAGGGAAGGAGAAGGCATGATGAATGCTGCCAGAGGAATGCACAGGGAAGGAAGGGGGAGGGAAGGATAGGGATGGAGCAGGGGTGGGGCCTGACACTGAGAGCCACATTGATGGTCTCCCTCTTTGGGGTACCCTATTCTCTAGTTCCTTGGGGATAGGAGGTGGCCAGAAAACAGTTCATCCTGACAGAGGCTTGAGAACCCAGGGCAGGGCGCTCCCAGTGTGTGTACTAGTTGATGCTTGCTATGTGGCATTTATATGGGTCCTATGGTAAATGGGTGGGCGAAAGGGTCTTTCCCCTCCCCCCCCCCCCACAATCTCTCTAATTCAATTTTCCATAAACTTAGGTTTGCTGAGCCAAATTGAAGGCTTTAGACTAGGTAGACACAGAAGTGGGAATCTCGGTCTTTGCCTCAAGAAGTAGGATCTAGCTGGAGGGACGAGAAGAGAATGAATATTCAGGGGCATATTGTTGGTCCTGGAGAAAATGGCTAATCTCCAGGACCCCAGTGCCCAGTGGACCCAGCCTGGGCAAGGTCGGGGGTGTGCCACGCACGATGCCTTATCCAGTCCACTCTGTAGTCAGGGACCTGGCTGGTGAGCAGGCCGCTGGGCCGGGCCCAGGCCTGGTTAGGATGTCCTCACAGGAAGTACAGCCCAGGTGTGCTGGGGCCCGGCTGGCTGGCGGGGAACTAGGAGCGTCACTGTTTCCATTGGGGCTGGTGGCCCACCCCTTCTCTGGGAGGTCCGACCAGATGTGCTGGGAAGGGGCTCCTTATAGCCATCGCTGCACTCCAGGTGTTTGCCCTGCTGTCCTGGTGGTCTAGGGCCAAGATGGGCGGGGTTGTTAGGGAGAAAGTCCGGAAAGTCTTGCCCAGTCTAACAAAATCCTCTCTTGGAGAGCCAGGCCTGTGTCCCTATAGCCACTACCTCAGACTCTGTCCCTTCTCTTTTGTAACTTCCCTTCCCCCAGGGGTCTGGGGTGTCTCTGATAATGGGGGAGGGATGTCATCCTTCTTTGTGTGCAGAGGCTGGGGTAATTACCCTGGAAGGGTAGATGGAGTGTGGTAGGGGAGATTGGGGGGAGAGTTGTCAGACACACAGAGGAGGAGTTGGGGGTAATTACAGAAGCTCCAGTGCACAGCCCCACACACCAGAATCAGGCATTTCCTCTTTTCCTTTGGAGATAGGGCCGAGCCTTTCGGCACCAGAGGGCCAGCAGTTTCAGGGCACCTCAGACAGTAGTAGCCCTCCCCAAACTTGGAGAGCATCCCAGAGGATAACTTAATCCTGGATTTCTGGTGTCCTGGAGATGGCAGGCATGGCTTTCCCTTCATCTCAGACTCCTGGCTACGGGGACTTCTGTACCCAAGGCTGAGGTGGGGGAGCAGCTCCCCAGGCTTTGGAGGTAAGGATTAAGAAGCCCTGCCTCCCCGCACACCATCCCTCAACGACCTGGCCTTTGGGCCCTGTCTTGGGTAGGAGTGGAGGTCAGGCTCAGGATCACTGCACCCCTCTCAGAGACCCTGTGCACCCTGCAGTCTGTGTTGGGGTAGAGAGTCCAGGAAGTGCTTCAGCAGGAGGGCAGAGCCAGGAGGGCTTGGGGGTCTTTAGGGAAGCCAGCCCAGACCTGCTCTAGATGGCCTTTGGACCAGTGCACAACCTCTGGCTGCAAAGTCTCCCCAGGCTCAGCTCGGGGCAGAAGTTCCCACCTGTACTGGATAGGAGGGTGGGTGGCGCGGCCAGGCAGCCCCGCTACTGAGAGCTCTGCCCCAGCCCCTTGGCAGAGGCACACAGCCTTTGTTCTGCCAGCCCCAGAAGTCCTTCACTCAAAAGTTACTGTAGCAGTAGCCGGTGGGTGCAGGGGCCGCCGAGGGCTCTGGTGGCAGTTGCGGATCTCTCTGAAGGTCAACGGGGGAGGGAGCTCATGGCCAGCCAGCCGCCAGGGCGCCTGGGAGTGGGTGCCTCCCTCCAGTTGCCCTGTGCCAGGCAGTGGGCGGGTGGGCTGGCTGGGTGTAGGGTTCACCCTCTCCCGTTTCCCTCCTTTCTCTGTCCTCCCAGGGCAGGGAGGGGTCCAAGGCTATGATGCTGGGGTGTCTGCTCACTTTCCAGCCTTGGGAGACAATTCTGGCCTTGACAGGGAGGGGAGGCTTGGCTGGGGTCTGCTCTGCCCTGAGCCCCCTGTGCCAGCCATTGTCTCTGTTCAGGATGGCCCAGGCTGAAAGACTGGGGTTCAGAGCGTGCCTCTAGGGGAAGAGAAATGCTGAGAGCAGGAATATAGTAACCAGAACAGCTGGCCTTTTCCTTAGAATAAACTTGGCCATAAAGAAGCGGCCCCTTAGGGCTCTTAGATAAATTCAGAGCTCCCGGGATTGGTAAGAGGGTGGCTCGTGGGGTTTGGAGTGGTGGGAGATGGGGTTCCCTGCCGTTGGTGAGTGTGGCCAGTCATGGTCTGGACTGTGACATTGGGAGAACCCTTCCCCCCTCGGGCCTCAGCTTTCTGAGGGGGTTTTGCTATGGCTGGAAGAAGGATGAGTGTCTCGGCAAACCTAAACCTTCAGAGTCTGTGGCTTAGGTATCTGCTAAGGGCTGCTCTCCCTCCCCCACCATGTGCTTTTGTCCTGGGGACAGAATTAGAGCTAGAGTCACCTGGGGGACAGACCCTCTGTTCCCATAGGTGCTGCCCAGAAGCATGCCCAGGCTGGGGGGTCTGGGCTGGCCCCTCCCAACCAGAGGGGCTGAGACGGGATTGGCTCAGGAGGCCTCCAAGGTGAAGTCCAGGCCCAGTGGAAATGCCAGGCATCTGGGAAGATGACGTCCTCTCTCTTGTCCTCCCTCTTACTTGAGTTTAAAGTACACACCTTGGCGTCACCCCTGTGCTGTGCGGACAGCTGCCTCGGAGGCTGCCTGCCCTCTGTTATTCTTTCCACTCCGCAGGCTGTGGCTCCGGTGGCTTGGCTTGGCGGGGTGGCCTGCCCAGGCCCCCACCCTCCTGGGCAGCCGCTTCCATTCCTCCCAGTCTGAGTCACTGGCCCAAGGAGTAGGTTCGCTCTCTGACTCTTCCCGCTCCCGAGGCTGCCTGTCCAGAGGCTGTCTGTCCGTCTGTGCATTCATGGCCACCAGCTGAGAAGGGGGAAGCTATCTGGCTGAGCAGGTCAGCAAGCAGGGCTCTGGGGCTCCAGTGTGCCACTCCTCTCCCAGGGGCTCTATGTGAGAGGCAGGAGGGGGAAGCATGTATAGAAACAATTATGGAGGATTTGAACCTTGACAAGCCCCCTGGTGTCCCACCCCTACCCCCTCCCATTCAGGGGAGAGAGCGAGAACAAGGATGTAGACCCTTGAGCCAGTTGCTTTGCTGGAGAAACTGATGGGGGTGATGGAGGGTTTCCAGGCACGCCCTCCAAGGCGAGAGCCCATCCTGCGCCGCGCCGCGTCTGTGCCTGGGAGTTCTTGGGTCTCCCGTGACACTCTGGTTTCTCTGTCCCGGCACCAACCCTGGTGGGAAGTCCATACCTGCTGTTCCCTCTGCAGGGCTTTGCCTGGGCCACAGCTGGTTCCCGATGACCTTTGTCCAACATTCTTGGCTCACTTTTGGGAATTCCTAGGGAAGCCCCAGAGGGAAACAAAGCAGCTGTGGCTCCTGTTACAACTGTGGTCAGGGCAGTCGGCTCTGGGGGCTGGGAACCCTTCCTCTCTTCACACCGCGCAGCTCCGCTGGGCGCCTTCCCGTGTGCCCGAGTCCTGACCCCGCCCGCCCGACGTGGCCCAGGCCTCCCTGTGCCCTGGCCAGCACCTCCGCCTCCTCCTGGCCTTTGTGGTGGGTGGTGGTTTCTGGGCTGCCTCGGCTGTGGGAAGTGCCCTCGTTGTTAATCCTGGGCACCAACCCAGAGATGAGGCCCGGGAGTTTTCCTGGTGCCTGGGAGGCCCTGATGTCTGTGGAGCCGCTGGGCTGGAAGCAGGGGCATGGACTGGATGACTTCTGAGCAAAGTCCTCTGGGCTCAGAGCGCCTGCAATCTCCCTTTGCTTCACTTCTTGGTTGGCCATTTTCTCCGCCTCGGGGGGCTCTGAGAGGAATCATGGGTGAGATGGCTAGGTGGAAAGGGACTCAAGAACATCCAGTTAAACTTCTCATGAAACCAGTGGGGAAACTAATCCCTAGAGAGGACAGTGACCTGGGGGCTGCCACTGATGAGTCAGGGTCAAGAAAAGAACCCTGGACCTGGCTGTAATTCCCTTTTCAGAAGCCCCAGCCCAGAGGCTTGCAGGTGCAGGGTGTTAGAGGGTTTCCTGGGGATCATTCCCAGCTCCCTATAAGGACCCCTGTCTTCCTAGAGGTGACGTGTGGACCTCTTACCCTCGGAGTCCATTGCTCAGTCCCAAATCCCCCTTGGTCCTCCTGCCCTCTTTGGACCCCAAGGTTTGAGAAGGAGCAGTTCATCTGGCCATCACTAGAGGGCGCAGGGAATGTAACCTTTGGGGCAGGGCAGGGCAGGGCAGGGTTCCTCAATGGGTCACATCTGGCCAGTCCTTAGAGTGCAGTGGGGGTCCTCAGAGCGCCTCCTTTGGTAACCCTGGGATGGCCCCTCCTGGGCCACTGTAGCCTGCTTGGAGTGCGTGCATGGGGGCCTGGTAGGCCCTTACCAGGTGACTCATGCAGTGCCAGATTCTGGACTCTTTCAAGGGGACGGCATCTACTTTGGGACACATAGATACTGGCATTTATGTGCTCTGTACATTGAAAGGAACCACAGAGCTCACGTCTTTCAACCTCACCATTTTATAGATGAGGAAACTGAGGCTGGGGGGCGTGATTAGGCCATGGTCACACAGTAAGTTGGTAAGTTAAAACTCAGGTCTCTGGATGCCCAGTCTGCCTTTGCAGAGTCACCACCCCACTGCATATTAGAGCGTAGCTGGCTTTGACACTGACCAGTCTAGGTCTGCATGGCTTCTGTCCTGTTATCCACTGCCACATACCCACCTTTGGGCTCAGGTCTCCTGGTGCTGGGAGCCTGGCCAGCCCTTGCCCCCATCCTCTCCATGACAGTACTCAGTTGGCCCTGGACTGGCTGGTCCTAGGCCAGGTGTGGCCTCCCTCTCCCTGCCTGCCCCCACCTCCAGTCTCCTCACTGAGGCCTGGTAGCCACAGAGTATCTTTCTGCCTCCCTGATGAGCATTTTGCTGTTTTGTAAGGGCCCTTAGTTGGCCAGCACTGGGCTTTGGGGACTGGGCCCCATTCCCACCCCATAAGAGCCAAACTTGGAATCCTGAGGACACGGTGTGTGTGTGTGTGGGGGGGGTGGTACTGAGGCAGAGAGCACACTGCCTTTATCCATAGCCCTCTGAAGAGAGTAGCAGCTGAAGTCTCCCTTGTATATTCCTGGGACCCCCACAACTGAGCAAGGTGTGAGTGACCCATTCAGGCCCGGGCTGCCCTTGGCCACTTCCCATCATCCTTTTACATTTCAGCTGTCCCTTAATAGCAAGAGCAGCCCCGAACAGTGCTGGCTTCTCTGCCCCTCACTGGCCTCCTTCCCTCCCTCCGTCTGCCCACCGGGAATTTCGGAATGAAAGTGCTATTGTGAATGCCTGGCTGGGCCACTGAAGGGCCAGCACTGTTATTTCTGCAAACCAGCCCTCCCATTAGCCATGCAGGGCTGAGGCCAGGAAAATGTTACCTTTTCCTCCTCGAGCTGACTGCAGGGGAAATTCTCACATTTACAGTTTGTGCGGTGGTTGTGTTTGGGGGACAGGAGGGGAGGGTGAGCGCGTGTGTGTGGTTTGCGTGGGTCAGGGTAGGGGGGCTAGAGGAATATTTGTCTCCTTCTCCTGTGCTGTCCCTCTCCTCTCTGCCTTCCCCAGTGACCTTTCCCTCGCTGTTGGTGGAGGTACCCCCTTCTGCTCTGGACTCTTGGAGGGGGTAGAGGATGTTGGTTATGAGTGGGACACACAGGCGATCAGTAAATAAACTAACGTTGTCCCCTCTCCTGTAACACTGTGGTCACCAGTGTGAAAACTGTGCTGGGGCATTTGGGTAAGGAGGGGGCAGAGGGTGTTACTGAGGAAGCAGGAGGATGGAAAGCAGAGAAGGTGGGAATAGGGACTCACTGGCTACTTAAAATGGACCAGGAAGATGCAGGGCACTAAAAGAGCTTCTGTTTGGCTTTGTGATCTTTTGGGGTGGAAAATCTTGCCCCCATTCCCCTGCCTCCAGGCCTGGCCACATTGAAGACATTTTTGTGGCACAGCTATTAACAGATGGCCTGGGATCTGCACCCAGTAGGTGTTTCCCAGGGAATAAGAGCAATTTGGTCTCAGGAAGTCCTGCCTGTGGTCTAATCTCAGACTCTCTTGTCCTCCCATCAGTGGAGAAGAAGAGCCACCTAGTGCTTTCCATCTCTTCCTTGGCCAGTCCTCGCACCTGTGTTCCACTCCTCCTGGGCGCTTCTGCCCCTGTGGTGGGGGAGTTTGGGAATGGGTTCCTGTGGCGGAGGGGCCAGCTCCTCCGCAGCCCTGCCCAACACCCCGTTGCGTGCTCCCCAAAGCTGATACAGCCACATCGCCTGCAGACCTGCTGGCGGCTGGACTGCCCAGTCCGCAGGGCTTTGCCACTGTTTGGAGCGCATGCTTTTCTGGGCGTCAGGAAAGGAGAGGACAGCTCACATCTCCATGTGATGACATGGAAGGTCCTGACTTTGAATAAAAGTGCCCACGAATGGTGTTTTAAGCCTGTCCTTCCCCTGGTTCTGCCTCAAGGCACAGGCAGCAGGAGGGGCTTTGGAGGTAGGCGAGCCAGCAGGTGTTTGTGTCTAGAGCTGGAAAGCAGAGCTTGATTGGAGTGGGGACCCAGAGTCTCTGTGGCCACCGTCCTGACTGCATGCTTCAGTGGGGCCCCCTGGGAGCCGAGAAGGCCGGCACGAGCGCCTCTTGCCACTGTCCCCTGCCCTCCAGGTCTTCTCCAAGATCTTCAGCCATGAGGCCCTGCAGAACTACCTGCCTAAGATCCGGCTGGTGATCCAGGACACGCTTCGCGCCTGGAGCAGCTGCCCTGAGGCCATCAACGTGTACCAGGAGGCGCAGAAGCTCACCTTCCGCATGGCCATCCGTGTACTGCTGGGCTTCAGCATCCCCGAAGAGGACCTTGGCCACCTCTTTGAAGTCTACCAGCAGTTTGTTGAGAACGTCTTCTCCCTGCCTGTCGACTTGCCTTTTAGCGGCTACCGACGGGTGAGCACCCAGGGCCTGGGAGGAGAGGAGATGGGGCATCCATGAACCCACTTGGAGTGAGATGGTGGCCGACCACTAAGACGCTCACTGGTCACACAGACAGAGGGGAGGTGTCAGCGGAAGGGTGGGGGTGGAGCCTTCACCTGCTGGTCTCTGCAGCTTAGGTGGGAAGTTCTCAGAGGAGTCCTTTCCTTGTGGCCCTCCCGGCCGTGGGAAGGGGCCCTTCCTCTTTGGTGACCAGGTGGCCTCCTTCTCCCTTCAGGGCATTCAGGCACGGCAGATCCTGCAGAAGGGCCTAGAAAAGGCGATCCGGGAGAAGCTGCAGTGCACCCAGGGCAAGGACTACTCGGACGCACTGGACATCCTCATTGAAAGCAGCAAGGAGCATGGGAAGGAGATGACCATGCAGGAGCTGAAGGTGGGGGTGGCCTCCCCAGTGGTCAGCGCGAGCGCCCCACGCTCTGTTTTTACCCCTTCTGCTCCCAGCCCACAGGGACTGTCCCTGACCAGCTGTGGTGGCCATCACTGCTTGGGGCTGGGCACTTGACCAGAAAAGAGACCGTGTCCCTGTCGGCTTAGTGTGCACGGTCTGATGCGGATAGATGAGAAGCGTCCGCAGTGGGTGGTACCACCCCCCACCACAGCTTCTGTGCACCCACACTCTCCATCCCACCCACAATCCCATCCGCCATTTAGGAAAAGGTACTGAGAATTGTCCCCTAGAAACCCCGCGCACATTTGGTGTCGGTGGCTTCATTGACCCCCCTCGACCCCTCGACCCCTCGACCCCCTCCACCTCCCGGTATTCACCATTTCAGTGCATCATGGTCCCCAGAAGGGAAGCCACTTGCGTGAGGGCAGCCTCAGTCCTTGGGGAGGAACAGGGAGATTTGGACCTGACTCGGGTCTCCTCCCATCCTACCAGCCTTTTCAAACTGGTGGCACTCAATACCGTCCCCAGACTGTCTGGTACTCGCTAAGCCCAGTCAGGCTGCCAACACCAAGACTGTCCACACTGGCCTCCAAGAAGGGCTTCATGCCTGCCCCTTTTTAGGGTGGGTGTACCACCTGAGGAGGGAGTCATCAACTCATCCTGGTCTCAACTCTGCCACCCGCATGCCTGCCAGGTGCCCACGGAGACTTCCTGAGGACTCCGCCATCCCCACTGTCTGTGCTCACCCTTAGTCTGGCTCCTGCTTTCCCCCTGGCGAGCCATTAGGAGCTCCAGTGACCTTCCCGTTTGACAAGAAGTGTTGTGCCTCGTAGGTGGTGCCACGGCGAGTCAGAAACCCAGGTCCCTTCCCTCTCCTCTCTAGGCCTTCACGTGTAAAATACAGGGTTCGGGATGAGGCAACCTGCTGAAACCTTTCCCTGGGGTACCCAGTGCCCAGGTGTCTTGCTCCGCTGAGAACCCTGATGGGGTCTGAGGCTTCTGGGGGCCACCTCCGCTCAGCCCAGCACACGTCCCCATGGGTGTGGTCCCAGGTCACCTCCCCAACCCCGTCAGTACTCCTGACCTCCTACTAGATGTCCTGGGGATGGAGGAAGGGGCTGCGGCTGCCAGCTGGAAAGCCCCAGTGTAGACCCACCCTGCTCGCCACGCCGGGCCTGGCTCCTTGAGATTTGTCCTTTTTCTTCTGTGAGCTCACTGCGCTGATTAGGCCTGCTGGGGCTGGCTCTGGAATCCAGCAGTGAGGGAGAAGCAGCCCTGCCCCAAGGGACTTCCAGGCTCGTGCCTCTGCCCTGGACTGTAGCAGCTAATTCTCCTGCCCAGCCAGGGGACTGGCCCTGTGACCTGTGTCTGTTGTGGCCCGGATGCCGCAGCAACGTGAGGCTCAGAGGCAGGCCCAGCTAGACGAGCCTGGGGCACGGGGGATGCCGGTGGAGCGGGGCTGCCCCCGCGCTGGATCATCGACGATGCCTCTCTCCTTGCCGCTGCAGGACGGGACCCTGGAGCTGATCTTTGCAGCCTACGCCACCACTGCCAGTGCCAGCACCTCGCTCATCATGCAGCTGCTGAAGCACCCAGCCGTGCTGGAGAAGCTGCGAGAGGAGCTGCGGGCCCAGGGCATCCTGCACAGTGGCGGCTGCCCTTGTGAGGGCACACTGCGCCTCGACACCCTCAGCGGGCTACACTATCTGGACTGTGTCATCAAGGAGGTTATGCGCCTTTTCACACCCATTTCTGGTGGCTACCGTACCGTGCTGCAGACCTTCGAGCTTGATGTGAGGCTGGGCCCTGCGGGGCTGGGGCTTTGGGGATCCTTGGGAACATTTCTTTGGGGGTGGGGGCTGGCTGCTGGGAAAGAACAGCCTTTTTGTCAGGGTACTTCAGTACCCAGATGCTGGGTCAGATGAAGCTAACCCGGGTATCATAATGGAAGTTGCATGTGGACATCTGTAAACAAGAGACAGGACTAACATGCTGAGGGGGGAGCTGTGGGGGGAGGGGGTGCCACAGTGGGGGGCCTCTAGAAACATCTGGACCTGTGGGGCTGGCAGGCAGAAAGTCATCTGCCCTCTCTCAGACCTCCTCCGGCTTTCACCACCATACCTCACCCCTGCCCCTGTCTTGCCTCCAGGGTTTTCAGATTCCCAAAGGCTGGAGTGTCATGTACAGCATCCGGGATACCCACGACACGGCACCTGTGTTCAAAGACGTGAACGTATTCGATCCAGACCGCTTTGGTCAGGCACGGAGTGAAGACAAGGATGGCCGCTTCCATTACCTCCCGTTCGGCGGCGGCGTCCGCACCTGCCTGGGCAAGCATCTGGCCAAGCTGTTCCTGAAGGTGCTGGCGGTGGAGCTGGCTAGCACGAGCCGCTTTGAGCTGGCCACCCGGACCTTCCCCCGCATCACCTTGGTCCCTGTCCTGCACCCCGTGGATGGCCTCAGTGTCAAGTTTTTTGGCCTGGACTCTAACCAGAACAAGATCTTGCCAGAGACGGAGGCCATGCTGAGCGCCACAGTCTAAACGCGCCTGGCCCATACCCCCACCTCAGCCCAGCCAGGCGGGGTGGGGTGGGGTGGTGGTGGTGGGAGGCACCAGAAGGGTCGAAACCTGTGTGTGGGAGGGGGCGGGAACGTGGGGAAGGGGGAGCGGCCCCCCATACCTTACCCTCCCCTGTTTCCTCTCCCTGGCAAACCTTACCCAAAGCCACAAGGGCCCTGTCCTTCCAGGGGAAAGGCTCTTCTCCTGGCTCCTACTTCTCTCCAGTCCCTCCAGTTCCCACCAGCTTAGCTTCTGGGAAGGGGCATGGCGGGGCACTCTGCATGCCCATTACAGTGTTAAAAGTCAGTGGCTTGGCTGTCGCATTTGCTTGTCATGTTCTGAACTGGTCCCACCTCTCCCATTTCTTTTGGGCCCCTTTAGTCTGAGGACGGGTGGTTGAGGGGGAGGGAGGAAAAGAGGTGCCCCGTTTGGGGCTCTCTTCAGCACCCCCTCCCTTCCTGCTTTGACTCAGACTGGTAGAGTGCCCCTCCTGGTGTGGCTGCCCAGGAATAGCATACTGGGTAAGAGAACACGAGTCACCCTTGGTAGAGTGGGGGGCTGCAAGCAGCCTGCAGGGGCCCCACCCTGTTGCCAGTTTGGACATTTGAAATTACCTATTGCTGCTACTTTTTCTCTCTCTGACCTTGGGGCAAAGGAGCCCCAGGCCCTGTCCTCCCAGCACCCTCCCTGGTGGCCCTGGGCATGCGCACTGACATCCTCACCTTCCTGCCAGGCAGCCTTGAGCCCATCCTACTTCCCTGTTACACACATGCCCAAGGCCTTTGGCTCATGGGCTGCCCGCTGCCCCTCACCCCGGACCCTCCCCACTCCCCCCATATTTATTCACTTATACAACCGAATCTTGGCGTTCCCGGGGACTGGAACAAGCATCTCTTCTGTCCCCAGCCTCCTTCCCAGCTGTCCAGGGCAGGGCTTCTGCGAATGGGTCCTCCCACCCACGGGCTCCAGACCTTCTGTGGGTTCAACCTCAGAGCCTCACTCTCCGGGTGAAGTCCAGTGCCTCCACCTTTGCCGCCTGGCGGTGGTGGGGAAATGGCCCCCTGCCTCCCTCCCTGCTCTGTCAAAAACCCTGTTCACGTGGGGATTTGGAGGCTGCCACAAGCTCTTGCTTGGCCACTGTTCACCCCGGTGCCCCCCACTCCTCCTAGTGAGCATGGGGAAGTATACGGGTTCTTTCCTCTGACAGGGAGTGAGGGCCCCTGTTGTCCGTCCCTTGACCCTCACCCTTGGCCCTTTGCCCTTGGAAAGATGTCCTTGAAGTCCCACCCACCTCTATGCCACTGTCTACTTAGCCCAGCTCAGAGGTGTGGGGACAAGACGAAAGCAAGGGGAGGTGAGCGAAGGAGGCGGCCCGTTCGCTGCGCTGACTCAGGTCCTCTGCCGTGGTCTGGAGGCAGCTGCAGGGGGGGGTGCTGCAGAGCTGAGGAGGAGGGTACGTGCGATTTGTCAGAAGTGATTTGGCTGAAAACTGGCCAGTCAGGGGATGACTGGGGGACAGAGGGGTGGTTCCTGCCACTGGCATTTTGAGTGTTGGAAATTTGGGATGCCTCCCGGGATGGTTTTGGGGGTCTCTGGTGAGTCTCTAAGTGATTTTGTCTGTTTTCAGATTTTTCTTGGCTTTCTGTGTTTCTCTATTGGATTTTGATGTTATATAAAATCGACGAATCATCTTTACAAGAAAATCAAAAACACACAGAAGAGACAGAAGAGTGCAGGATCCCATTCCCTCCAGTTCCCTCTCTGTAGCAGTGGCTACTGTGGCCACTGAGTGGCCCCCTCATGGTGCTTGCAGATCCCCACCTGCCCCCACTCACATCCCTGTGTGGTAGCCTTTAGGGCAATGGGTTCATGCCTGGTGGACCACTTTATAACCCCTGTTCTCAAGTGTTTCATTTGGTTCCTACATTTTCACTACTAAAAAACAGTGCAGAACAGGGGCATCATTGACAAAGAGACATTTTTAAAATATTAGCAAAATCTCTCAATCCACCCCCCCCCACACACACATTCTGAAAAACAGGCAAAAATGTGTCAAGACGCATCAACGCTTGCAAAATATCTGCATGGTGCACCAGAATTTCATACCCATAAAAAAGCCCAGTGTCTGCAAGGTTCCTGGTCCATTAAGCTGACCCAGCTTGTCCTGAACCAGTCGCTTTTGACTGAACATCTAGGAAGGCAGTAAGTGCTACTTCAGACAGGAAGCCCACCAGGCCTGGCCCTGGTAAGGGGGTGGGGGGTCCGGAGGGCTCTGGGAGGCATCAGTGGCCTTCTCTTGGGGTGACCAACCTGGGAGGGGCAGAGGGGAAGTCGGAGGGGGTCCCCGTGAGGAGGAAGGAAGGATTATTTACCCCGCTGGGTCTCAAAGGCAACAAGAAGGGAACCGAAAGAAGCTCTTGACTGGCTGACAGGAGGGTCCCAGTGTCGAAATTCAGCCGTCTCTCCTCTCTGTGTCCATCCGTGTCCGTGTGTTTCTTGTATAGGCTCTATAGAGGTAGCGCTAGATGGGTGATGTTTCCTCACTTACCATTCCTAACTATTGTAACTTGACATTAAAAAGACAAAACCCCACAACCCTCTTCCTGCCACGGGCTTGCAGATTGAAGCACTTTCGATGTTGGGCGCTGGCGTTTGTGTTCTGGGTACCATCCTGACCCTGCCCGGATCACTATAATATTATTTTATACACAAAACTTTTTTTTTTCATAAATGTTATAATTTTGTGTCTGTCTTTATAAACTATTATAAGTACTATTTTTGTTATAATTCAAAATAGATATTTAGTATAAAGTTTTTGCTGTTAAATATTTGTTATTTAGTAAAATATGAATTTTTTTCTCTATTGTAAACATGGTTCAAAATATTAATATGTTTTTATCACAGTTGTTTTAATATTGAAAAAGCACTTGTGTGTTTTGTTTTGATATGAAACTGGTGCCGTGTGAGTGTTTTTGCTGTCATGTGGTTTTAATCTGTATATAATATTCCATGTTGCATATTAAAAAAAAATGAATGTTGTGCATTTTGTGATTTTGGAAATACTCAACCTGGCTCTTTTATAGGCTTCCATAATAAACCGTGGGGACTCACCCTTGTTTGCCTGTCTGGTCTCTGCATTCTCAGCATTGCTGTAAGGGTCCTCCTGGCCACCCACATGCCCTTCCCCTATGCCCACCTGCCAGGCAGGAAATTCTTCCCCACAACCAAGCTCACCATTCCTTGTGCATAGGCGCAGAGAGGTCCGTGCCAGTGCCCTGGGAGTAGTGGGATCCCCTGGGTGGGGAGACGTGTAAATGTACGGCCACTGGTCCCCATACATTGGGGGATGGGGCAGCTGGGAGTTGTCTCCGCTGGCCGACTGTGGCCATGACCAGCTCGTCTGGGAGTCTCATTGCTGGACGAGGCAACCCAGAGCCGAGGCCCCGTCCTCAGCATCCGTCTTGAACAAGGACACTGATGTTCATGGCCACACGGCAAATTGGGGAGCAGAGTTCAGTTCTCCTGACTTCCAACCTCGTGCCCTAGAGCACTTCTCAAAGCCTATTTCATGGGTGTTGTAGGAGCAAACGGGTTCCCTGATTAAATACGTTTGGGGAAAGGGTCAAAAAGGGTTGGGCAGATTCCTCCCTGCAGGACCTCCCGGGCCCTTGAACCTGAGGGCGGGCGTGCTAAGCGACTGCGTGGGTCACAGGGCTCCCCAAGCCCATTTGACGACAGAAACCGTGTCCTCTTTCACGTTCCTCACACTCAGATAAAAGGCGCTCTGCAACCTGACTCCCAGAGGGCAAAGGTGAGGCCAGCAAAGGGCGAGACGTCCAGTGCTGGGAAAAGGAACTCTGAGGGTGGTTTTCAGGACTGAGGGGCTGGGTGGGTAGAGAGGGCCTGGTACTGTCACAGGCAGGGCCTCATAGTACCCAGGCCGGTCCCATCCTCTGCCTTGCCCAGTCCCCTCCCCACAGCCTGGGGAGGGTATTCTCGCACCCCCCCCACACCCCCAAAAAGCTAGCCTGAAAAAGGCGCTTTTTTTGTGGCTGCAGCGTTCTTTGTTTGTTTGTTTTGACACCGTTAGGTCCAACCTCAGTTCAGAGTCCCCAGATCCAGAGAGGGGTGCGGGGCCTCTCCCCACCTGGCCACCTGGACCCAGAGCCTGGCCACCCAGAAGAGAGCCACCAACATCTTCTGAACAATGCCACCAGGGCAGGACACTCAGCCAGCCTTGTCCACCGCATCCTCGGCCCTGTGCCATCTTTCTGCTTCACCGGCCCCTCCCCACCGCCCTTAGGTCTGCTCTCCCTGAGCCCTAACCTCCACCTGGGGAAGGGGACAGCAAGGGGGACTCCCTCGTTTTCCATAAGATAAACCAGAGTCTTAGAGTGGCGGGGACTTTCTTATGGCTACACAGAAGCAAAGGATGGTCCTTGAACCAGAACTGGGCCACCTGCCCCACCCAGCACGTGCCCCTGTGGGACTCCCTCACCCGGAGGCCTCCAGGGTCAGTGAGAAGCAGCAGTGAACACCCCCCAACTTCCACCAGGAACCATGCCAGCAGAAGGTAGTAGTTTTTCAAAGTGTGAATTCCAGTCTCCTGGCGGAATGTCCTGTGTGGCAGCAGAGGTGAAAGCAGCATGGTCCCTGGGCTGCCCTCAGTCTGACCGCCCTGCCACGGGGTGGGAGGGCCCAGCCAGGCGGCTGCCTGGCCTGTCATCACCCAGTCTGTCTGTGCCTCTCCCCCGTGGGCCCAGCGGGTCACCAATGTCCCCCACACGGCCGCCTGCCCCGGGAATCTCCTGGCCTGGAAGGAGAACACAGGCTGTTGTGGACAGGCAAACATGGCCACTGTTTGTTCAGGGATTGGGGCGCCAGTTTGGAGGGAACTCACAGACCGCACATTCTGCCACCTCCCAGCATTTTTCCAAAACAGCCTGGTCTTGGCTGGGCCCGGCTGACCAGGGTGGCCGGGGACTGGGAGCCAGGAACAGGGCAGCGAGAGCAGAGCCTTGGGGCCAGCAGGGTGAGGTAAGCAGGTGAGGGCAGAGACCGCGCTCCGTCAGAGCCAGCCTGTGCAGCTTTGACGTGCCTTGGAGGAGAAGAGAGAGAGAGGGAGAATGATTCTGTGTGTCCGTGGTGGGGCCTAAAGGAGAAACAAAGCTGACTTGTCTGAGTCTTTGGGCCGAGCCAGCCAGGCTCTGCTCCTCGCAGACACTCCGGAGCACTGAGCATGGCATAGCGGCTCTGATGACGAAACGGCAGGCTGGAACTTGGGTTCAGCTTCTCATCTCTTACCTGACGTCCCTTTCTCCAGAAGCGATTGGTCTGCCCCCTGTTGCCCCCTAGGGACCCTGGCCTCCCTGAAGATACTTACTCTAGCCTTTTTGGCCTTTGCCCCCTCTGGGTAATGAGAATGCCTCCCCTCTACCCAGCAAGCTCTGGTGCTCTGACTCCAGCTCCCTTCAACTGAGCCTCCTTCTGCACAGCAGACGAATGATGGGTGAGCCCACAAAGACTTGCATGAGACTGTGGTGCTGCGACACCCCTGCAGGGAGCTGGGTCCATCTTGGAGATCGTCTGAGGCACAGAGAGGGTTTCTTGGCTGACAGTAGCCTCGTGGCTGGGCTCCTGGCTCACCCGAGGGGATCAGGCTCCCTGGGAGAGTATATAGGTAGTTTGGGAGACAGATGCGCCTGGGCGGTGCCCATCTGCTTGGCTATAGGCCGCTTTCTTCCTGCCTCATCTGCACCACAGAGGCCCTTCTTGCCTTGCCTGGTGTAGATTTGACATTTTGGTAAGGGCTTCTTTTCCACGGTTTCTTCTTCTGGGACTCAGGCTTCGATCCTCTCTGAGTGAAACGTTATGTCGAGCATATTGTGATCAGTGCCCACTGACGGTGTGCAGCAAGAAAACCTCACCCTGAGCCTGTAACTGCAGTGGTCATTCACATAGCAGCCCTCAGCAAGGACTCTGGCCCAATTTGTGACTTGTGCTCATTCCTTGGGAAGGAGGGTGGTCACTTCTGACGGGTTGCCCTGGGATGGGGGTGGGGAAGATGACGCCCAACCCAATCCATCGCCACCGCCAATCCCAACTACACGTCAAGACCACCAGGTCCTACCCAAAGGCACAGACATCCCAAGCAAAACTCCATGAGGCCAAATTCTAGTTCCATAATAAAAATTGGGATATCCTCTGGAGTTGGTAGCAAACAAGAAAATCATCCTCAAGTTTTAACCTGCCTACGCTGTTTCCCCCCTGTGTGGAGGTGGGAAGACCCATCAACCCCCTCTGTGAGGGGCATCACCTGGTGACACCTCCCAAGGTGTTCATACTGACAGATGCTGAACTTGCAGTGTAGACCCAAGACATGACCTATACACTTTCGCCTGTCATGAGCCAGATGCCTCTTCTTTATTAAGTTCATAATGCAAGTCTTGATTAAGTTCCACAGCTCATGAATAACTCCATATGCCAGTTAGGGTAGGGGTTAGTTTTAAAATGCACATGGGGTGCCTGGGTGGCTCAGTCGGGTAAGCGTCTGACGTCGGCTCTGGTCATGATCTCATGGTCCGTGAGTTTGAGCCCCGTGTTGGCCTCTGTGCTGACAGCTCAGAGCCTGGAGCCTGCTTCGGATTCTGTGTCTCTCTCTCTGACCCTCCCCTGTTCATGCTCTGTCTCTCTCTGTCTCAAAAAATAACAAAAAACAAAAAACATTAAAAAATTTTTTTAAATGCACTGAAAATTTCTAAGGACAAATACAGACTCCATGCTGCACTTGACTATCACCCACCTCTTCCTCTGATCTCCCCCGCACCATGTCCCTTTCATTTCCCTAACGCAACTCCCACTGCAAGCTATCTCCTCTGGGGGAGGCAGGTGTCGGGAAGCCTGCTGTGATTCTCAGAGTTGACACTGCGCACATTAGCCTGTGCATGGGGAGTGTGGGACTGAGGTCTGGTCCATTCTCTATCCTCTGCCTGTGACAGATGCAGGTCCATCAACTTCCCCTCTTTGGGCTTCTGTTCTCCCACCAGTAAATGAAGAACTGGATGTTGGGATTCCTGCCAGCTCTCATGTTAGACGAGTTCAGATTCTTTCTATTGCAAGTAGCTTCGGCACAAAGAGGGATTTATTGAGAAAACACCGGACTGGGTCATGGACTCCAAGGAAGACCTGAACCCCCAGTCATCGGAAGAGCAAAGCATGACCATCCAGGAGATGCCAGCGATGGGGAGTTGTGGAATTGCCCTCTTGTTTCAGTTTCTTAGAAGACAGAGTCTAATTGGTCCAGCTTGTATCCCCCCTCTGGGCCAACGATCTATGTTCAGGGAGCCAGGGTCACCCAGCACAGGCGAGGCAGCTGAGAAGTGGGGTGGGCCAGAGAGGCAGATAATGCCTCAAGAGTTCACTCCAGATATCATTGTATTTCTAAAACTCAATCTAAATGGTTTTGTAATGAACAGAGTGCTAAGGGAAGGTTTAACCAGAGAAGGCAAAGCAGAAAAATTGATGCAGGATGGAGTAAATCAGGGAAGGCTTCCTAGAGGAAGAGGTTCCATTTTTTCCATGCGGTAGATGGACTATCTGGAAGGGCACCAGCCCTGGTACTCAAGTACTCAAGTACCAGGTCAGGCCCTGATATCTAACCAGGAGGCCCCTCATTCTCTTGTTGCAGACATGGCCTTGGTGTCTGATGGGGCCTCAAGCCCAGTTCTCCTACTGAGCAAAGAACTGAGTGCATCTCTGCCTTAGTTTTTTAATCCACAAAGCAGCAGGATCGTATTAGTATTGCACATGGGCTTAGGTGAGACACCAAGCAGACCCTCATCGGAGAGGCGCTAACTCCAGATGGAGGTCTCAAGGAGCTGGCAGAGTGTTGGCCCTTCCCTCCTGGGGTCCACCTGGTCACTGCGCCTGGGTCTACAGTCTGCCCCTGGCCCTCGGCGAGAAAAGCGTGGGAACGCACGAGAGCTGGTAAGACAGTGAAGCAACAGGAATTCTCATACACGGTGAGGGGAGCGTAAGTTGGTGAACCGCTCTGGAAAATGGGTTGGCAGGAGCTCCTCGAGCTGACTGGCTACTTCATCCTGGGATTACTCTCGAGCTTCTCTGAACATGGGCCTTGAAGATGGATGTCAGAGTCTGACAGTTTGCATGGGTCAGGAGCCTAGGCATCACTTAGCTGAGTTCTGTACCCAGGCTCTCAGGAGGCTGCATTTTCATCTGGAGCTTGGGTTTCTCTCCCCAGCTCACTGTTGGCAGAATTCAGATCCTCAAAGCTGTAGAACTGAGGCCCTCAGCTCCCAAAAGCCACCTGCTATTCTTGCCACATGGCCCTCTGACCACGTGGCAGCTTGCTTGTTCAAGGCCAACGGGACGGCATCTCTTTGGCTTCTTCTGTCTCTGACTTCTATACCTCTGATTAGGTCAGGCCCACCCAGGATCACCTTTTGATTAATTTAAGGTCAGTGGATCTGGAGAACCTTAATTACATTTGCAAAAATCCTTTCACCTTTGCATGTAACATAGCCTAACCGCCAGGGTGAAACAGCATTGCGTTCACACAGGGAAGGGACCACGCGCAGCGGATATAGCAGGGGCAGGAAGCTTGGAGTCATTTTGGAGCTCCACCTGTACAATCACGAAGCAACACAGATCAACAAACTGCAGCGCACAAACGGGATGGACCCGTCTCCCAAAGAAAAAGTTGATCGAGCAAAGTCAGACATCAAACTGGAGGTACATCTATATCTGTATGTTTCAAAATGGGAAAATCAAGGCTATTGCTAGGGATGCATATGTACATGCAGAACTATAATGACGAGCAAGGCGGTGATTATAAGGACCAGTCGGTCCCCTCCAGGCCAGAGTATTCTCTTTCGACCTCTATGACACAGGTAGTAGTTATGCTAGTATCTGGTTTACAAAACATTTTCTGTACCACACATCGATGTATTTGTATGCACTGCTTACGTAGACCCCTTGTATTTCATGCGTGCAAAACTTAAACACAAAAGTGAACGTGAGATTTGTCTTAAGCAAGAGATGCAAGGGGGTGAGGAGCCTCGCATGGGACCACGTTCTTCTGAGGACATCTACACCGCCAGGAGGTGCCAGATGCTGTGGGGGGGGGGAGGGAGGCAGCGTGTGGGAAAACCCAGCTGTAGGGGGGCGTGTGGGGGAGCTGTGCACCCCACAGGCCTCCCCTGACTCTGCCAGGAGAGCTGTCTCCCTCTCCAGGCCCTGGCGAGGCTAGAGACTGAAGCCACATGAGAACTCCTTCTGCCTCGCACAAACTGACGGCACTGCTCCCGAATGGACAGTGACGCTTGAACCCCGAGCCCCGAGCCTGACACCAGACTGCATTTGTGGAACAGGTTTCCAACCTGAGATCCGTGGAAGGCTGTGGGGGTCTTGACACCCCCTAGTGTTGTATTTACAATGTTTGTGTGGTATGCCTTCTTGGAGGTGAGGGTTCACAGCTTCCAGAGCTTTCCAAAGGGGTCCAGGGATGTACAGAGAGATTGGGAATCGGTGCTGTGCATTTGGGTCAGCAATAGGACTAGTCTTTATGCATCTTTGTCTGGGTCCCAGGCCCCACTTACCCCTTTTTACAGATGAGGAAACTGAAGCCCAGAGTGCTAAGTAACGTATCCAGGTTCTCACAGCTAGAAGTTGGAATCCTCAAACAGATGCTGTTTCTTGGGGTTTTCTCCTGGCAAGAGGAGGGGCGGGGAGGGCCCCTGTGTGCGGCTTGCAGTAATCCTGCATCTCTCTGGGCTCAGCACACAGACAGCGGAGAGACGCCTGCCCGGTGAGCCTGGGGCACTGGTGTCCAATCTGTCAGGCGTGGCCTCCTCCATTCCCTGCTGTCAGGTGGCAGAGAAGGAGCGGAACAAAAGGACAAGCAGTCCCTTCCTGGGGCTCCGACATAGCCGGAGGAGGAACAACTCCATGCAGCCCCTTCTCTGGCTTTTGGGTGGCCCTGAGGCTGGGGGTGACCCTGGGGGGCTCTCTGGCAGTGGCAGGCTGGCATCTGCACCTGGGAGGCTGGGTGGAGGGACGTGAACCTAAGAAGAGTCAGGGCATGTGTGGGCTCAAACTAGAGAAGTGAGCATAAGGTGTGTCCTGAGGGGCCAAACCAGCAGCATTAATACAGGGTGGGGGAAGCCGACGAGGCACGCATGCTTAAGAAAACGACCTGGGGGTCAGGGCTGGCCCCACATTGGTGGTGAGCAGCACCTAGGGAACTGGTTGTGGGGTGGGGCCCATGACAGGGTGTGGAAGGGTTGAGGGCCAGGAAGTGATCTTTGCTCAGCCCTCAGCATCAACCCTCCCCTCCCCGGAGTGGCCTGTCCTTTGAAGGCCAGACTGATGTCTTCCCTGGAGTTGGGGGACCACTGGGAAGGGGGTCCCTTTCTCTGTCCATCAGCCTTCACCCATATGTTTGGCCTCTCAGGCTGAGGAGGGAGGTGAGGGGTAGGAGCAAGATGAAGCTGGACGGGGAGCACTCCACAGGGCTGGGCCTAGCGGGGCGCTTAACACAGGCTTTCTGGGGAAGCTGGGAGCATAGTCTGCCCTCGGTGCCGCCCTTTCCCGGCACTTTCACTGTCTCCTGTCTGTCAGTCCCCTGTCTGTCAGTCAGCAGGCTGAGTCAGAGATGCCCTGGGGTTGGGGGCCGCCTGCCAAAGGCCTGACTCACTAAGAATGGCTGACTGGTTTCCCCAGTCTCCGTCCCTCCCTGTCACAACACGCTGAGGTGCTGAGGGGGTGGGGGCTGGGGAAGCACACGGGCATCTCTCTCCTGAGCGGCCCCTCCCATAGCAAGGGGCACAGGGGCTTCTGTCCTGGACAGGCTGATCCCTGGGACTGGGGCCCCAAACGGCCTGGAAGGCTCTCTGATGTGGGCCTCTTTCTGCTCCCGAGCCTCACAGGAATCAGGACACACGCGGTGGCCGGATGAATGAATTCCATCCTCACTGCTGGCTGAAAATGACACTCTAGCTCTTCCCAGTCCACACAGGACCATGGAGACCCCTGGCTTCCTCAGTTCCGCGAGACTGGAAATGCCGCGCTACTTTTTGGGCCATGGTTCAAAAACATTTAGTCCCATCGTTAGTTCCGATTTCACATTTTCTTTTATTCTATATTTTGTATTTTATTTTTAAAGTTCATTTCTGTTGAGAGAGTGCATGAGCAGGGGAAGGGAAGAGAGAGGGGGAGAGAGAGAGAATCCCAAGCAGGCCCTGCTCGGTCAGCGCTGTCAGCCAGGAGCCCAATGCAGGGCTTGATCCCACCAACCATGAGATCACCGCCTGAGCTGAAGTCAAGAGTCAGATGCTTAACCGACTGAGCCACCCAGGCGCCCCATTTCACATTTTATTTGAATGAGAACTAATTCACACCCTTTCAAGCTAAGGAGTGAGCTTTTGAGTCAACGTGCTGTGGAGGTACTGTTCAGAGAAATCTGTGCTCCCAAGACGGTCTCGGGGCCCGCCGAGTCCCTGGAGCCGAGCTCGAGCGCCATCCAGCCCAGGGCGTGGGAGACACCGCAGCCTGGGTCTGTGCCTCTGCTTCTGGGCTACAGAGAGGCTGGTCTAGGGCCTCAGGCCTCAGGACGTCGGAGCCATAGGTGAGGCATGGTGGACTGCCGTGGGGGAGGCACGGAGGTCCGGTTGGCACATGGTATCATGGTAAGATGTTTGCTTACAGGCAACAGGAAGCACGACCCACTGGCTCTCGGAGCTGCCCAAATGAGGAGGGGCCCTGGCTTTAGGTCCCTTGGTTCCCGGGGTTCCCCCAGGTGCTCTCTCCAACTTTATCTCTTGGTCCCTCGTTGTCTGTGTCTGGCTCCATTCTGAGTGAGTCAGAGGCAGGTTGGCCAAGGGCCGTCCCGGTCCCTGCAATCCTAGGGGAAAGAGAACTCTCCCTCGCGGTTCATACGACAATCCCAAGGAACGCTCTGGCTGTGGGCAGGGACCTGAGTGCATGATGGCCAGTGAGGTCATATGCCTGCCCCCACGGGGTGATGGTGGGTTGTGTGACAGCTGACTCTACTGTGAGCACCTGGAGTGAGACAGGAGCTTCCCCAAATGACCAGGAAGTGGGTGAGAATGTGTACCTCCTCCAGCCCCCGCCTGGAATGCGTAGCCTGCTGTGTTTGTGGGTATTTGCAGCTCTGACCCTTTCCGGCTGTTGTAAGGCTAATGGCTCAGGGAGATAACAGGCCTTCAGATACGCCCGTACAGAAAACCCTTGCACACGGGGAGGAAACACTTGGAATCAGACGTACCAAGCCGTAGAAAACTCTGTGCTCATCATGAACGAATAGACCTCTGCACAGGGAGAGTAAAGTTATAGCACAGGTCAGCCTTTCTCTCATTCCACCCCTAGGGATGAAAGAGTTGAACAGAGACCCACATGCTCTCTGGAAGAACCTGTCTTAAATCTCAATACAGTAAAACCTTGGTTTGTGAGCATAATTCATCTTGGAAACATGCTTGTGACCCAAGGCACTTGTGTATCAAAGCAAATTTCCCATAAGAAATAATAGAAACTCAGATGATTTGTTCCACAACCCCAAAATATTCATATAAAATGATTACAAAGCTGTAATACAATACAAAATAGTAACATACAAAATATAAAGAAAAATAAACAAATTAACCTGCACTTAACCTTTGAAAACCTTCGTGGCTGGTGTGAGGGAGACGAAAGAGAGGAGGGTTATTGTGTAGGACGACTTTCACTATCACTAACGGAATCACTGATGTCTATGGGCTGAATGGAATCTTTTTCTGCCTGGGGGCCAATGTATATGCTCACACGGATGTTGACTACAGTACAGTATTAATAAATTTTGTCATATACTGTATTTAATGTAACTGGCAATAAAGCAGCCGAGGAAAGGTCTATATCTGCAGGCAGCCTGACCTAGAATGAAGCGAAGCATTCCTAAGCTTACTCTTGTATGGAAAAGCAAAGGACTGTCCCCAGGTGCTTTGAAGTGACAAAAAATACACTAGTGCCAGCTGTGGGTCCCTCCCAACGTTCTGAAAAATCACTGATTTCTGCCAAACACCACGGCCTGAGACTGAGCATCTGAGCATGGGAGACGATCACTCACAATCCCGCAGTGAGAGAGAGAGAGAGAGAGAGAGAGAGAACTACTGGCTCAGTTGTGATCATGTGACGTCTGGCGTCATGTACTACTCATATTGCAAGACATCGCTCGTTTATCAAGTTAAAATTTATTAGAAATGTTTGTTCGCCTTGTGGAACACTCACAGAACAACTTACCCACCATCCCAGGTTTTACTGTACTAGGTAAACAGAGGGAAAAGTAACATTTATTGGAATGGGCAAATAGTTCGAAAGAAAGGGACTGTACCAGTTTTCTCTTGCCGCCTAACAAGTTGCCCCAAAACTTGTAGTGGCCTAAGACAATAATAAGCACTTACAATCTCTCACAGTTTGTGTGGCTCAGGAATTTAGTAGGAGATGAATGGTAGGGCTGCTGTCATCTGAAAGCTTGACAGGTTGGGACCATCTGTTTCCAAGGTGGTTCACTCACGCAGCTGGAAAGTTGGCACTGGCTGTTGGCAGGACCCCTTATTTCTTCCCCAGGTGGACCCTTCCACACAGCTGCTTGAACATCCTTGGGACATAATGCTGGACTTCCCCCAGAGTGAGAGATCCCACAGCACAAGGAGAAAGCCATGGTGCCTTTTATAATCTAGCCTCAAAAGTCATATGCCATCACATCTGCACAGTTGTGCAGTTGTGAGGCTGCGTTGGTCTCACAGGTTGTCTCTGGCTCACTGTGGGAGAACCCAGAAGGGCAGGGGTAGCAGGAAGTGGGGTTTTTGGGGGGAAATTTTGGAGGCTAGCTACCCAAGGACAGCTACCCCAAGGAAACTGAACAGATGTTCCACTGTGGAACAGAGATACTGCGAGAAACAGCCCAATGTGGGGTTTGAACTCACGACCCTGAGATCAAGAGTCATATAATCTACCAACTGAGACAGCCAGGTGCCCTCAGAGTTACTGCAAGAAACAAGAGAAAATAAAACAAAACAAAATGAAATACTGTATTTTTCTTTGTTTAATTGCATCTACAAGAAAAGAATCATCTGTTACAAAAATTCCTTTAAATGAAAAATCACGATTACAAAATTAAAAAAGTATAAACCATGAATAGCATGAAACCAAACAGTATTAGAAAACCAGCTTGAAAATTTCTACTAGTAGATACGTACTAGGAAAACACTACAGAGAAGAGAGCAAACGTAAGGGACATAGAGAATCCAGGTGACACAACCTTTGTTTACGAGGAGGATGAAGACAACCAAACTGGAGAAAAAAAGATGCATTTATATGGGGCGCCTGGATGGCTCAGTTGGTTAAGCGTCCAACTTTGGCTCAGGTCACCATCTCTTGGTTTGTGAGTTTGAGCCCTGTGTCAGGCTCTGTGCTGACAGCTCAGAGCCTGGAGCCTCCTTCAGATTCTGTGTCTCCCCTGCTCTCTGCTCCTCCCCTGCTAATGTTCTGTCTTTCTCTGTCTCTCAATAATAAATAGACGTTAGAATTAAAAAAAAATGCATTTATTCATTCATTTGTTATTCATTCAATATATATTTATTGAGCCTATTACGAGCCAACCACTAGTGGAGATTTTGTATAATCATTTAAAGTTTCTAGTTAAGACAGAGAAATGCTGCATGATCTCACTTACAGGTAGAATCTTAAGAACAAACTCATAGAAAAAGAGGTCAGAGTTATGGTTACCAGAGGTCGGGGTGGGAGAGGGGGGATTGGATGAAGGCAGTAAAAAAGTACAAACATCCAGTTATAAATAAGTGCTGGGGACGTAACGTGCAACATGGTGATTATAGTTAGCACTGCTGTATGTTATACTGAAGAGTTGCAAAGAGAGTAGATCTTAAAAGTTCTCATCACAAGGAAAACAACCTTTTTTCTCTCTCTCTTTCTGTCTTTTCTTGTAACGATAGGAGGTGACGGGTTTTAACTAAACTTACTGTGGTAACCATTTCACACAATATCCAGATCAAGTCATTACGCTGCACACTTTAAACTTATACAGTGCTGCATGTCAATTATATTTCAATCGAACGAAACAAAAATAATTCAAAAGGAAAGTTTCTAGTTAAAGATTTTGTTAGTTATTTTCTGTAATCTACTACTTCTATAATCAAAGAAATAATAGAAGTAAAATTTCTCTGATGCTAAGAAAGATGTGAGCCTTCAGATTTAAGGGGCAAAATTAAAATAAAGGGACCCATGCATACTTTTATCTTTATAAAATCTCAAGTTCCAAGGATAAAATAAAAATACTTTCAGTATACAGGTAGGGTAGAAACACAAAGAGAAAAAAACGGACTTGTCCCAAACTTTACTCATGTTTATGTGACTCTAAATTCTAGAAGAGAGCAAAACAACTTCTGTAGAATTTTCAGCAGCAGTGTTTGCAAAGAATTCTGTACTTAGCTAAGATGTCATTCACATATGGGTCAAAAGAAAGGTATTCTTAGACATGTAAGGACTCACGTAATCTGCCTGAAAAACAATGCCCCAAAAGGTCCGGCAATCAACTGAGAAATGAGTCAAAATAAAGAACCCCAAAATGGAAGGAGTGGCATAAAAGAAACAACCATGAGTAATTAAGCCAGTAAAGAATAATGTCTACATCATTGTTTGGAACATGGTTATGTTCCATGGTTATGTTTTGGAACATGGTTAATTCTTTAAGGAGAAAAGAAATGTAAGTTCTGAAGATGTAACTATTCCTAACAAAAATTTAAGATGAGGGGAAGGCCAAGAAGGAAATAAAAGTGCCCTAAATTTCTCATGTAACTGGAGTGAAGTATATACCAATTCTGGAAATTGGTAGGTTTTTTTGCTTTAAATATTTTGGTTTATTCTATAGGTACGTAACTTTCAAATTATCACAGAAAAGGAAGTCAAGAAAAATTGATCAACTAAACAAAATTCAGAAAGAGAAAACAGCAAGGAAACACGAAACAAAGCAGAAAATATTACAAGAACAATGCCAAACATACAAGTTTCATTCAAATATGAGCGTATGAAATTCTACTGTTAATAGATGAAAACTTTTACATTGTATAAGCATAATCAAAGTATATTTTGTTTATCAGAAACATACCGTGTTAGAGAAGAGTGAAAAATAAATGAATGGGAAATTCTTTTTTTAAAATGTCTATTTTGGGAGAGAGAGCACGCACGCACGTGCACGTGTGAGTTGGGGCAGGGGGGGCGGTAGTGGTGAAGAAGAGAGTGAGGCAGAGAGAATCCCAAGCACAGAGCCTGATGCAGAGCTCAGTCTCATAAACCGTGCAATCATAACCTGAGCTGAAATCAAGAGTCAGACGCTTAACCAACTGAGCCACCCAGGGGCCCTGTGAATGGGAAATTATAATCCTCAGGAAATACAAACAGAAAGGAAGCAGAAGGAGCAGTATCAGAAGTATACGAAGTGGAATTTAAGGGAAAATGCAAGTAAGAGTGTTATTTTATATTGATCAAGATGCCGATCCACAATAAAGATACATCATAAACTTTTATGAACCAAATAACATCTCATTAAAAAACAGAAAACAACAACTCTTCTAGACAAAAGAAGAAATTCACAAATCCATGGTATTAGTGAGGATCTCAAACATATGAATCTCTCTCTTGGACAAATCAAGGATTCTTAAAAAAGTTATAGAGAAGTGGAGACTCCTGAGGTTTCACCTGAACAGGGCAGAACCACCTGCTGAGACCCTGTTCCCTTCGAAGTCTGCTGGGGAAGAAAGGAGCACGAACACTTCATCCTCAGCCCAGCCTAAGATTTTGTTTTGGGATTAAATCACACTCTCACCTCCAGGCCTTTGCACCGACTTTTTCCTTAGCCTGGAACAACCTGGCTTCTGCCCTCACCCGTGTTTACTTGACCCATCCTCACTGCATTTTCTGGAAAGCTCAAAAGTCACCTCCTCAAGGAGGCCTTCCTTGCCTCTTCCTGAGGGGATTTTCCCTGCTAGCTGGTCTCCCTCCCCCTGCCTCATCTGGGCCATCAGTATTCCCTCATCCTGCTTTATTCATTTTTTAAATTTATTTGTTTGCACATCATTCTCACTACTTGATGTTACTATATAAACATTCAGTTTGTTCATCTTTGTATCCTCACTACTAACACTGTTTGGCACACAATAGTATTGGCTCAAGAGTACTTATAATGGGGGGCGCCTGGGTGGCGCAGTCGGTTAAGCGTCCGACTTCAGCCAGGTCACGATCTCGCAGTCCGGGAGTTCGGGCTCTGGGCTGATGGCTCAGAGCCTGGAGCCTGTTTCCGATTCTGTGTCTCCCTCTCTCTCTGCCCCTCCCCCGTTCATGCTCTGTCTCTCTCTGTCCCAAAAATAAATAAACGTTGAAAAAACAAACAAAAAAAAGAGTATGTATAATGGGAGGAGCCTGCACGGCTCAGTCGGTTAAGCGTCTAACTTTGGCTCAGATCATGATCTCTTGGTCCACGGGTTCGAGCCCCACGTTGGGCTCCATGCCAACAGCACGGAGCCTGGAGCCTGCTTCAGATTCTGTGTCTCCCTCTCTCTCTCTGTCCCTCCCCTGCTCGTGCTCTGTCTCTCTCTGTCTCTTCAAAACAAACATTAATAAAAAAAGATGAAGAGAAAGTATAATGCATACATGAATGAAATTTTAAATTTAAAATTTTAAATATAAGCGTTTTTAAACTTCAGCAAGTTCTTTGCGTTGCTGTAAATCTGTGGTTCTGGATTGGGAGTGGTTTGGGCCCCGTCTGATAATGTCTAGACACAGTTTTGGTTGTCACAACCTGGTGGAGGGTCCACTGCTGGCAGCTGGCGGGTAGAAGAAGCTGGTGTGGTGTTAAATATCCTGCAGCATGCAAGACAGTCCCCACAGCAGAGACGACCTGTCCCCAAGTAATAGTGCTGAGGAAACTCTGCCGAAGAGCCATTGCTGCCTTCTTTTTTAGGAAGATGCTTTCTTCGGGTTTTAAAACAAGAAATATACAAGAAGATGTTAGAAGTCAGTTTTCAGTGGTTGTGAGGTGACCCTCGGGTAGGGAGGGAGGGGTCGGTGGAGCATAGAGGAGTGACAGAGCAGTGAAGTTACTCTGTGGGCTTGTGTAGCAGTGGGTACGTGTGGTTATATGTTTGTCAGTGCCCGTAGAGCAAACACCACCCAGAGGGAACTCTAAGGTAAACTTGAACAGATGGTGGGGAACACTCATAACGGGGGAGACTGTGCATGTGTGGGGGCAGGGGACAGAGGAGGAATCTTTGTACCTTCCGCTCAACTTTACGGTGAACCCCAAATTCTCTGCAAAATAATGTCTGCTAAAAAAACCCAAAAAGCAGAGTTTCACCAAGTCACGTAGATGTTCTAGCTCTTTGACGCTCAAAATGGTCCTTGGTTCAGATGCATCGACATTACTTATGAGTTTGTTAGAAACGTGGACTCTCAGGGCGCCTGGGCGGCTCAGTCGGTTAAGCATCCAACTCTTGATTTCAGCTCAGGTCATGATCTCGCAGCGGGAGAGATTAAGCCCTCACATCAGCACAGAGCCTGCTTGAGATTCTCTCTCTCCTTCTCTCTTTCTGCCCCTTCCCGCACTCTCTCTTTCTCTCTCAAAATAAATAAACGTCAAAAGAAAAAAAAAGAGAGAGAGAAATATAGACTCTTGACCCCATGCCAGGCCTGGTGAGTGGGAAAATGCAGCTTTATGATACCACAGGCAGTTCATAACCACATTTAAGTTTGAGAAATCCTGGGCTAAGACACGGGTTCTCAGCGTGGGTTGCTCACTGGAATCATCTCGGAAATGTTTAAAAATCCCAATGCCCATGCCACACCCCAGGCCAATGAATGAGAACCTGGGGACTGGGGCCCTCTTATTACCCTTTTAAAACACCTCAAGTGACTTCAGTGTGCGCCCAGGTTGTGAACCACTGTTTGAGGCCATGTGTGGAAGTCACAAAAGGCTTAGTAAAAAACTAGTTCTGTGACTCTTGGGCCCTTTATCCAGATCAAGGGCATAAACCACTGTGAGAGGGCCAGGCTGTGGGCGTAGAGAGGACTTGAGAGGGAGGGTCCCTTTGGAGAATGTATGCGTGAGCTTTGGTCTCCCCTTACCTCATGGCCACTGAGCAGGCCCCTGAGCAAGCTTGGTCTGCGTGGCCCGCACTGAGGTATGTGGTGGACCGGGGTCCGATGCCTGCCTGAGAAGAGGCTGTGGTTGCCAGGGGAGGTAGCAGGGCAGAGGGAGACTGGTTGCTTTTTTCTACCGAAAAAGGCCTGGCCTGGGGGCACCTGTTTCTCATGGGCCAGAGAATGAGAATTCATCAACTGGACTAGAGCTGTGAAAAAATTTTGCTCAACCTATTGGGATGAGCGCTGGTGTTGTATGGAAACCAATCTGACAATAAATTATATTTAATATAAAAAAATAAAATAAAACCCAGATACCCAGGTCTGTCAATTTTTTTTTTTTTCTCAAGAGGATCCTGCCAGAGACCGGGAAATTGGGAAGGGGCCATGGCAGAAAATGCGTCACTCCATTTACAGCAAGGACAGCCACATGTTCCCTGTGTGGCCTCTGAAGGCTCCATGAAAATGCTCCCTAAGACAGTCATCTTTAAATCACGGAGCATAAAGCCATCTTACCGCAGTACCTGTCAGCTGAGAACCCACCTTGTACTTCTTTTCTCTCTCCCTGGAGGGGCAGATGCCACAGCTATTGACTGGTGGAGGTAGAGAAGTGCCAGGCAATGACAGAAAAAGACTCATGCCGGGTGCCCCCCACCTACTCCTCCCTATGGACCCCCCCTCCTCAGGGTAGGTGGCTGCCCATGCCGAGGTAGGAGAGAAAATCAAAATCAGGTTTGAGGATTTTATTACCACACAGGCTTGAACGCTTTCTTTCTTTCTTTTTTTTATACCACTTTTTAAAATTTTTTTTTTAATTTTTTTTTCAACGTTTATTTATTTTTGGGACAGAGAGAGACAGAGCATGAACGGGGGAGAGGCAGAGAGAGAGGGAGACACAGAATCGGAAACAGGCTCCAGGCTCCGAGCCGTCAGCCAGAGCCTGACGCAGGGCTCGAACTCACGGACCGCGAGACCGTGACCTGGCTGAAGTCGGACGCTTAACCGACTGCGCCACCCAGGCGCCCCTATACCACTTTTTTTTTTTAACGTTTATTTATTTTTGAGACAGAGACAGAGCATGAGCAGGGGAGGGGCAGAGAGAGAGGGAGACACAGAATCGGAAACAGGCTCCAGGCTCCAAGCCGTCAGCCCAGGGCCCGACGTGGGGCTCGAACTCACGGACCGAGAGATCGTGACCTGAGCTGAAGTCGGACGCTTAACCGACTGAGCCACCCAGGCGCCCCTCTTTCTTTTTTTTTAAGGTTATTTATTTTGAGAGAGAGAGAGAGAGCGCGCATGGGAGGGGCAGAGAGAGAGAAAGAGAGAGAGAACCCAAGCAAGTTCTGTGCTGTCAGCAAGGAGCCTGACTCAGGGCTCGATCCCATGAACTGTGAGATCATGATCTGAAAATGAGAGAGAGAAAAAACACCGTTCCAATTTTCAGCCTAAGGGTTGGGGACTGAATAATGTCTCTCGCTGAAGAAAGTTTGAAGGGACAACAAGGGAGACAGAGGTAAAGAGCCTCTGAGGCCATCCTGTGAGCCCGCACCAGCATGCGGCTGCAGAAGGAAGGCCCAGAGCTCAGTCTGGAAAGGGACCTTCACCAAAGGGACTAGACCTTTCTGTGTAACCTAGTCCTGGAGAAGACAGAGGAGGGGCCGTGGAGGAGGGACAGAAAGAGAGAGAGGTGGGGAGGGGACTTGGAGTGCTGGGAAAGGGCAAGTGGCTGGCCCCAGAAAGGCGTGGATGAGGGGACGACTGGGGGCGCGTGGGCCACAGTTTGGAACAGGCTGGGATGTGCGGCTCTGAGACTGATGAGAGAGTTCCTCCCTACTGGCCACACACGCGCACGCTTTGATTTCCGGAACTGTGTTCCTGCACTTTGTCTTTTTCAAAGCAAACGGAGCCAACAATAACTAGGTTTTCTTCTCTCTGAGTTTGTGTCAGGACCGAATGACTCCCCCCTCCTCTCCCAGCTCTAATGCCACACCTGGGAGAGCAGGGCCAGTGAAGAGCAGAACAGCAGTTCTGGCTGGTTCAGATGCCACCGTGAGGTGCTACTTGGCCCCTTTGCCTTTTCCTGTTTAATAAGCTGGGAAACAACGCTCCTGAGGGGGTCCCCGTGCCCCCTTCCACTGTCTGCCACAGGTGTCCCAAGGGAGAACTTCCATGCCACCCTCAGGTCCTGCCTCAGGATGGACAGGAGGATGGGGTGGGGTGGTCTTTCCACTCCCTTCTGTGCCTTTGCCATCTGTGGGCCCCAACCTCAGTCTCTTTTCCTCCCTCTGGTGTTGAGAAAGCTGGATTTGACCGGCCATGGGGACAGTTTAAAGTCAGGCTGCCTTCCATCTTTCCAGCTTGCAAGGGTCACCTCAGAGAATTCTAGAGAGGATAGAAATGCGTTTCAATCACTGCTGAGAATCGTTTTAAAAATTATTCTTATGCCAGGTCACAAAGACATTATCAATAGCCTCTAAATGTACAAACTGTACAGGTCACATTCTCTGACCAGAATTCAAGAAAACTAGAAATTAAAAACCAAAGGATAAGCAAAGAATAACAACACGGAGCCACTGGGGAAATTAAAAATCACTTTTCGAAGTCATTCTTGGGTCTGAGAAGGGGTGCAAACTTCAATAACAGGCTGCACGGAACAGAATGCTAATGATAACAACACAGAAAAATAAACGAGCCAGGCATTTATTTTCAGATGCCAGAAACAAACCACCGTCATCACCACCAACATAACCCAAGGAAACAAGGAGAAGCTAATAATGAAAACCCCCAGAAATTAATGGATTAGAAAATAGGAAATGTAAATTGATAAATACAGCCAGAGTCTGGCTCTTTAAACAGACCAATGACTTCAAGAAACCATTGGCAAGCTTAATCAAAAAAAAAAAAAAAAAAAAAAAAGAAATATGAGGGTACAGAAATGAGAAATGATAGGGAGTTAACGAAAAATATAAAGAAATAGGCTTTATAACTTTATGCTAAGAAACTTGAATATCTCAATGAAGCGGGTAGTTTTCTGGGAAAATACACACTACCAAATTTGACTCAAGAAGCAGTAGAAAACCTGAATTCGATTAATAATCCCAGATGGAACTGAAAAAAAAACTGTCGAAAAAAGTATTAAGCCTAGACCATTTCAGAGGCGAATTCTTCCAGGCTGTGTAAATAGGGTCAGTGCACGGAGATAGATGGGCTGCTTCCCAAGTCATTGTACTGAGCCAGTGCTGCCCCAATGACACGGAAGCCGATGAAACGGCCACGCAGAAGAGGAACTGAAACCCAATTCACCAATACATACACAAAATATTAGAAAATTGAATGCAGCCATATGTGTGAAATAACAATAGGCGATACATAAGCAGGGCTGATGCCAGCAATGCAAATGTTGTTCAATATCAGGAAATTGCTTAGTGCGATTAATGACATTAATAGATCAAGGTGAAAAACCGCATTATCACTGTTTTAAGAGCTTAGGTTTGGAAGGCAGAAAGCTTGAGTACAAATCCTACCCTTTTCACATCTTTACTGTGGACTTTTAGGCATTTTCTCTACCTCCACATTGGGAAAATAATGTCTCAAGTCAAGGTCATGTGTGGACATACAGAACTCTTGGTACAGAGCTTGGCACATTGTCAAAACTCAATAGGTGAGAATTTTAGAAAAATTCCAAGATATTAGCATTAATTCCAGGTGATGTTTTTGTAAATAAAGCAAGAATTGAAGAACACTCCTTTAATATTACAAAGGTTATCTCTTTCAAACCAAAACAACATCATAATTAACTGTGAAAACATTAGTGACATCCCAATTAAGGTCAGGAACAAGATAAGGATGCCTCTATCTATCCACTATTACTTGCAATGTTCCAGAAGTTCTAGCAATGAAATTAAACAAAAAGATAAAATCAGGGTCATAAATATTCCCAAGGAGCAAATATCATCATCGTTTTCAGGGGATATGGTTTGGGGGTTTTTTTGTTGGTTTTGTTTTTTGTTTTTTTTGTTTTTTGTAATTTGAATATGGCAAAAAGTCAGTTGAAAAAGTCATGGAGCTAACAAATGAGTTTAGTAGGGTGGCAGTCACAAACTATAGAGATACAGATATAAAAACCAATATCTTTCCTACAATAATGAGCAGGTCATTAGAACACATCATGGAACTATATTACATTCACAACAGCAACAAAATTCATGGGAATTAACTTAACAAGAAATGGGAAAGGTTTACGTATAGAAAACCTAAAGTCTTGGGGCTCCTGGGTGACTCAGTCGGTTAAGCGTCCGACTTCGGCTCAGGTCACGATCTCGTGGTCCGCGAGTTCAAGCCCCGCATCGGGCTCTGGGCTGATGGCTCAGAGCCTGGAGCTTGCTTCCGACTCTGTGTCTCCCTCTCTCTCTATCCCTCCCCCGTTCATGCTGTGTCTCTCTCTGTCTCAAAAATAAATAAACGTTAAAAAAAATTTAAAAAAAAAAAAAAAAAAAAAGAAAACCTAAAGTCTTAAAAAAAAAAAAAAAGAAAACCTAAAGTCTTTACAGAGGAAATCAAGATGGGACAAACAAAAGGAGAGACAAACACTCTTCTAAGAAGAATCAAAATACAAGTTTTCGGTTGTTCCAAATAATCCATACATGAACAAATTCCAATCAAAATTTCAATGAGATTTGTTTTCTTTAGGAAACCTTGACAAAATTATTGCAAATTTCTCTGGAAGACGAGAAGTGTGTAAAGGAAAATTATGAAGAAAAGCAGGTGGATGAACTTGCCCTACTAGATATTAAACATAATTAAAGACTCCAACAATTAAAACAGATTCACTGGTACATAAAAACAGATGGATTCACAAGACAGACTAGGAAGGCAGGAAGGGATCCAAGTGTATGTGGGAATTTATTCTTGATTATGGAGGTATTTCATAGAGCAGTCAATAAGTAATGGCTAAGTTAGATTCCTTCCTCAAAATGCACAGAAAAGCAAATCTCAGTTTCTAATTACATACATATTTTTATTTTTGACTTTTTGTTATGAAAAGATTTCAAATTTTCAGAAAAGTTGTATGAATAATACAATAAATTTCATCATATCCTTTGTAATGATTCACCAACAACTAACATTGTACAATGGCTTATTATAGATATGTGTGTATTATCTGTCTATCTATCTATCTATCTACCTACCTGTCTATTGTATATGCATTCAAATCTGGCTTTTTCTGCTATCCTAACTGTAGAAACTATAGTTTTGTTTTGTTTTGTTTCTTCTGTAACAATTGAGAATGAGTTTCAAGCAACATGTACCCTTTATCCTTAAATACTTCAGTGAGATTTTCTAAAGAACAAGGCCATTCTCTTCTGTAACCACCATACAATGTTCCAATTAAAATATTTAATGTTGATATAATACTCTTAATCTAATGCTTAGCCCCTCTTCAAATTTTGCCAGGTTTCTCACTAAATAACCTTTATAGGCATTCCCCTTGGATTCAATCCATCTAGGATTCAATGTAGGTTCATTCACCACATTTAATTGTTATGTCTTTAGTTCCCTTTAATCTGGCATAATCCCTTAGTGTCCCTTTGTTTTTCATGTTACTGGTATTTTTTTAAATATACAGGGCAGTAGTTTCGAAGACTCTCCCTGCATTTGTGTATATCTGGTACTTCATAACTAGAATCAGGTTACGCATTTTGTAGGACACGTTGTGTCCTCAGTGCATCACTTTGGGAGGTACAGGGTGTAGGTTTTTTCCATCTTGGATGATGTCAACTTTGAACCACCACTTGGTTAAGTAGTGTTTAACAGATTTCTCCACTGTGAAGTTACTCTGTGTGTGTGTATGATTAATACAAAATTTGTAGGGGGTCGGATACTTCAAGGCTGTGTAAATATCTGTCACTTATTTTTACCTAAATTAATTATTACTAGGGTTGCTGCAAGATGGTAATTTTCTAACTCTACCATTCTTTCTGTGTTTATTATCTGGCAAGAGCTTTCTCTCCCTCTCTTCCTCCCTCCCCTCTTCTCTCTGCCTTCTTCCCTCTTTCTCCTTCTTTCCTGTCAGTGTGGACTCATGGATTTTATGTTATTCACTGGGCCATCATCCATTACTGTCATTATTCATTTTGATGCTCAGATTGTTCCCATTTGGCCAGTGGGTCCTGTGTCCTTTGACCTGTTCCTATCAGTTTTTGAGTACTTCTTTGCTTTCTGGCACAATAAGATGTCCCAGGATCATTTTGTACTTTCTCTGTTGCAGACTTGGAATCAGCCATTTCTCTAAGGAATTCTGGTTTCTTTGATTGGGAGATGTGGAGGAAGAAAGATTTGGGGATAATTAAATATAAAAAAAATTAAATCATGAAAGAACCATAGATGAATAGCTATATAATCTTTGGGTGAGAAAGAACTTTTAAATATAACATCAAAGACAAACCCCATAGATTTTAACTGTATACAAATTTAGGACCTTCTCTAGGAAATCATCATAAATAAAATGTTGAGAGGTCTCAAGGCTCATTCCTTGGATTTCTTCTCTCTATCCACAGTTCTTTTCTTTGTTATCTCATTCACTATTATGGCGTTAAGGACCATCTGTGTTCTGATGATTAGCAAAATTATGTACCCAGCCTGAACTTCTCTTCTGGATCCCAGACTAGTGTGCTCAACTGCCCGTTCAACATCTTCACTTAGATACCCACTATGAATCCCAAACGTCTCTCTCCCTCCACAGCTTAGTCAGATCACACCAGTTCTCCATCAGGATCACCCCTACCCCATCCCATTCTTTCATATATCTTGGAAAAGAAGCCCATGTCCTTATAACAGCTTCCATAGCTCAACATCATTGGTTCTTCACTCTGGCTTCACATTAGAATCATCTGGAAACTTTAAAAGAAGTAGAGATGCCTGGAACTGGGCCAATTAAATGGCAATCTCTTGGAGTGGAGGAAGGCTCCCGGGGGTTATAAGTCATGGACAGAGTGGAGAACTCCTGCCCTACATGATCCGCCCCATTACCTCTCTGTCCTCATCTACAATCTTCTCCTTCCTTCCTTGTTTACTCCATTCCAAGTGAGCTGACCTTTTCGCTATTCTCGAACACATCAGGCATGCTTTTGCCTCAGGGCCTTTGCACATGCTGCTTCCTCCTGACCAGAACCTCTTTCCTAAGACATCTGAATGGCTTGGCTCCCTCACTTCCTTCAAGTCTCGCTACGATGGCCCTTTCTCAGTGAGGTTTTTCTTGTTTAGAGTTACAATTCTTATCTAGCTACCAGCATTTTTTGTCTCTGTTTCTTGTTTTATATATATATATTTTTTTTTTCCTGTAGCACCTCAATAATCTGACATTTTATATATGTATGTATGTATGCATGCATGCATGTATGTATGTATTGTATGCGTTACTCTTCTAGAGCAGGGGTAGGCGAACTGCAGCACGTGGGTCAAATCCAGCCCACAGCCTGTGTGTGTACTAGTTAGTGCAATAAACTATAGAGGTCTGGCTGGAACACCCTCCTGCACCTCTGTTTTCTCCTCAGCTCTCAGTGTCTGCTTCCTCTGTCCCACCTCCCAGCCTCCCAGGACCCACTGGCTGTCACCTACATGCTTTTGGCAATGCTCAGCACTCAGCGGTGGAATTTCCATCTGGGAGACAGTGACTAGGCAGGTGGCCACCCCACTAACCAGCTGCTCTAGCCTAGATGGCCAGGATGTCCTAGAAGAGCAAAGTCAGTTTTCATCAGGTGTGGCTGTCACTGGGGCAGAGAGTGAAGCTGACCGTTGCCACTGCTCCCCCTCCTGCCTGCCACCACCACCCCCCCCCTTCCTGGGGATGATTGCTCCTGTTCCCAAGAATGTCTACAGTAGACAACCACCAGCACAAATTGTGCTTAGCGCTCAGAAACCGGCGTAGGGTGGAGAGGAACAAGTTTTGTCTCTTTTACGTAAGTATCTACATTGAATTGGTCTGTGGTGGAAAGTATTTAGTATCCGGTCCTTTTATAGGAAAAGCTCATGGACTCCTGCTTAGGAGTATAAGCTCCATGAAGGCATTTTTTTTTAATGCTTATTTATTTATTTTGAGAGAGAAGATGAGAGAGAGCAAGAGCAAGCAAGCAGGGGAGGGGCAGAGAGAGAGGGAGAGAGAGAATCCCAAAAAGGTTCTCTACTATCAACATAGAATCTGATGTGAGACTCCATCTCATGAATCATGAGATCATAACTTGAGCCAAAATAAAAAGTTGGACACTTAACTGACTGAGCCACCGAGGGCATGGTTTTTAAATCTTATTTTGTTCACTGATGATTCTTTTGTATCTCACAAGGTGTCTGGTACTCACATAATTATAAAGCAAACGATACACTAGGTAAATATTTGTATCACATATAGCAAAATCCTTACAATACAAAGAGCCTGCAAAGATTACTAAGAAAAACATGGACATTTTAAGAGAAAATCAGAGAAAGACAAGAAGATAAAGATTCACAAAGTAGCAATACAATGACTGATAAACATATGAAAACTTTAATACCAATCAAATAAATCCCAAATAGAAAAAGATAAGGTTCACTTATCAGACTGGCAAAGACTAACACGATAAGAATTGTTTTTGAGGAGGACTATCTGAAATGGAGCCTTGTAAACCCCTGGTTTGTGTATTAAATTCTGGAGAGTGAGATCATGGGTGATTTTTTTTTCTTTTTGTCCTGTATGAATTTTTGAATTTTCTACACTGAGAACATGTTACTTAAGTACAATTCATTTTGAAAATTATTTCTAGAAAGTGGAAAAACAGTAGGAAGGACATTCAAGGAAGAGCGAACCGCCAAAAGATTTCTTGCGCATCTTAAAGTGGGATGAGGAAACCTGAGGGTCACGGGAAATAGGGATATTGTGACCCTAGACAGAGAATATGGTGCTTTTGGTGAGGATGTGGTCTTAGAGTCATGCCTAAATTCTAGCCGTCAGCTGTCCTGGAGCACTCTTCCATATCTTCACAACACAATTCTCAAGAAAAATGCTGGCTGGCGTAAAACTTTCCCCAAAGATGAGTAATAAACAGAAAGGAATCATTAAGAACCCTGTTACAATAGAGAAAGGAGAAAAGAAATATAACAACTAAGGAGCTGATGAAGAACTCATACCAGAAAAGCAATTACTTCAGGAAACAGAGGAACATTTTGGAAAATAGTCTGTCCATGATCACAAAGAGATTAATGAGAATATGAACTCTCCAAGGGACAATGGAAGAGCTCAGAGGAGGGAGAAAAGGTTGAAGAAGAAACATTAAGACAATGTAGAGAGATAAAAAGTGAACTGATAAAGATAAAAAAATAGAAATATAGGGTAATCATACATGTGTTGGGAAGACAGAAACCTTATTGGTAATCAGAAAAATAGAGCAGGTTTTTTTAAGCACAGTAAGATGCGTAATAGAGAAGTATGAGAAAAATCTTATAAAATGTATTGGAGAGCAGATAGAAAAAATAGGTGGTGTTCAAGACAGATTAAAGCACTCCAGCATCTATGTAATTGTTGTTTCAATAGAAGAGCCAATTAGAGTCAATAGACCAAATAGATGGAGTAGAAAAAAAAATAAAAAAGAAAAGAAAACTGCCCAATAAAGGGAGACCTGAATGTAAAGTTCCAAAGGACACATTATGTTCTGGAAAGAACACATCCCAGTCAAGTAATTATGAAAGCTAAAGAAAGAATCATATGGGCATCCATGCAGAAAAAGCATCACTCACAAGGGAGAAAACAGTATCAACTGGCCTGAGGCTCATCCCTAGTAATATTCAGTAGCCAAAGTTAGTGGAGTATTGTCTACCGAGTTCTGAGAGATGTGGAACATAGCAAGCTCTCACTCAGGCAAAGTGTCACTCAAGTCTAAAGGCAATAGTCATTCCCAAAGATAAAAATATGCCAAGACTTGACACCCCTAAGTGTTTCTTGAGAAACTATCCAGTCATGGAATCCAATTGATCAAGAGATGAATCTAAATAAAGAACTGTGGAATGGAGAAACCATCATATTAAAGGGTGGGTTATGAATCTTGAATAAATTTACATATGGAACCATCATGTTTATTTTACAGATATAATATTGAAAATATGAAAATTCTTGTTGTTGCAAGCCACTGAGATTTGCATAGTCCTGCAGCCTAAACTAGCACAAGCTAGTTGATATACCAATATTGGCCTAATAAACCAAAGTGTATTTCAGTGAGAGACTCAGAGACCTTCTGGGAAGGAATGTGCTCTAAGATTAGAAAGCTTCTGGTTGGCCTTGGAGAGCCTAAGGGAGTCTAATATAGGGTGTTATCTATTACTTAAATATGCCCTTGGCCATGTCCCATGAACTCATCTCTTGTCCTTGGGAGAGAGCTGCAATACAAATAAAAGCAAAATATCTATTTTATTAAAACTGAGCAATTTTGTGGATAGAGCAATGAGCTTTGAGATCCTCTCCCAGAATGTAACACAAAGGGGAGACAGAGATTCTATCTCTGTCTGCTCTGGACTTGCTGATGGCTTTGCATCTTGGGGGTTCAGTGCCCACTGGGAGTACTGCATACAGGAGCCACGCTCAGGGTGAGATCAGAGCCCAGTGGGAAATGGCAAGTGGTTGTGCAGAGCCTTGTGTTAGACCGTGGATCTGGCCTGAGCAAGCAATGTAGCAATGATGGTTTCAGTTGCAAGTATGGAATTACGAAATATCTAGCAATGCAGTGAGCTTCAGGTAGCTTAATCTAGGGGCCCAAGGATGTCACTCAGGACTTGATTTCTCTTCATCTCTTTTTTATTTCCATGAGATTAGCTTCATCCTACAGCTGGCTCCCTTCGGGTTTGTAAGAGGGCTGCCTCCAATCCTAAACTACATCAAGCAGGTGAGCAAACAAAAACACTGAGCACAGAACACAGTTCCTCAACTTCATTCTAATTGGGCCAGTTTGGGTCATATATCCAAACCCGTAACTGTGGAAGGGGATGACATTATGTAATTGGCTTAGACCAGCCGTTCGCAACCGGGGACAGTTTTGCCTCACGGGGGACGTCTGGCAATGCCTGAAGACATTTTATCACGGTAGGTGAGTGTGTGTGACAGGCACATAGTGAATAAAGGCTAGAGATGCTGCTAAATATTCCACAATACACAGGACAGCCCCATTCCCCACTCCCAACAAAGAATTATCCAGCCCCAAAAGTCCATAGTGCTGAGGCTGAGAATCCCTGGCTTGAACCAATCAGGAGCCCCCCCTTACAATTGAGATGAGTCGGGACAATTCAAACTGTTTGACTAGTACACATGCAGGAAGGGTGAAGTGGATGCTAAGAAGGCAACATGATCCTCTCCACAAGTGCCCAGCAGACCACTAGGTGGCAACTGGACTTGTGTGTGAGCATAGGTGAGACACTCCTGGGGACTACCAGAAGTTCTTGCAGTGGAGATGTAAGATGCCAAAATCTTGCATGACACGGACCACAGAAGTCAGGGGTATTATCAAGAGGGCTCTCTCCTTTGTTCCTAGAGGTCAGTGAGGCTTTGGCCAGCCCAGGGTACACAGTTGTAGGATTTTGGAATAAGACCTGGAGGCTTGGGTATCATTACCTGCCTGAGTTGGGGAGGATGGACTAGGCTGGGGCAGGAGCTGGAGAGGGGGGCAGCTATCATCAAAACATGAGGGCTGCAGGCTGGGCCAGGGATGGCTATCTGCTCCCAAAGGTGATATGGATCCTTTGATCCAGCAGGGGACTGATAGCATCAGATTTGCATTTCATAAAAATCACTCCTGTGTGGAGGATGGGTTGGAGTGGGGCTGGGGACGGGGTGGGGGGGGAGGCAGCGGTGGGACGGCCAGTAGGAAGACCAGGTAGGAGACTACAATGGGGCCCTGGGTGAGGACTAAGAAGGGAGTGGAGAAGAGGGTGTGGGGTAGAGAGCTCCTAAGGAGGAGGCACTCAGATGATTCAGAGATGGGTCGAATGAGGAAGGTAAAGGAAAGGAAGGAGTGCGAATACTTCCCACATTTCTAACCCTAACTGTTGATTGGTGGAACCACCCGAAGAGATGAATCTCAAAGGGAGGGGGTGCTGGGGCAGTGGCTTGGAGAGGAAACAATAAGGTGGGGTTTCAATCTGAACCTTAGGAGGGTCATCATCTGATTAATGGAATTGAATCAGTGAAGGGTCTACATGGAAAGGGAAAAGAAAGTTGAAGAATGCCAACATCTGGGGACATCTGGGTGTGGCGGCAGAGGGGTGGGCAGTGGCCAAGAGGAGAATCCAAGAGACAGCAACTCAGGGGAAGTAGGGCTTTCTGTATATGGGATAGTATGAAGAAATTGAATAAGATGACGGGGCGGGGGAGGGGAGGGAAGCAGCTATTGAATTCAGCACTGGGAGGTCATGGCGACCTTGGGGAACACTTCTTGCACTGACGTCCCAGAGGTCAGATTGCCAAGCACAGGGACACAGTGGGAGATGGGGAGAGGGAAGAAGCCAGTCCAGACCCTCTGGGGAGAAGCTCGGAAGGGAAGGGAGCAAAACAAGACGGTGGCAGGCTGGAGGGAAAATTGGACAGACAGGATTCAGGCATATCTGAAAGCTACTTCTATTACATTTTAAAACCAATTTAATCAGGAGTTAGATGGTTACATTAACACAGGGCTTCCCCTGAGGGAAAAGAAAGTGAGTGTTAATGTAGACTTGTAAAAACTTAGTGCTTTTGGGGTGCCTGGGTGGCTCAGTTGGTTGAGCGTCCGACTCTTGATTTTGGCTCAGACATGACATTGATCCCACGTTGGGCTCTGAACTGGGCCTGGAGTCTGTTTGGGATTCTCTCTCTCTCTCTCTCTCTCCCCCTTCCCTGCTCTTACCTTGTCTCTCTCAAAATAAATAAACTTAAAAAAAAAAAGAAGAAAGTTATACGAAAAAATTCAGTGCTTTTAAACCAATGTTTTTAGCTTTTGTATAGTAATCTGGCATTTTTTATGTAAAAGCAGTACATGTTACTTAAAACTCAAGCCTTAATTTTGACAGCAGGACAAAATGATGATGTTTTATGTTAAATATAGTTTATAAATGTATTTTTAATTTTTTTAATGTTTATTTATTTTTGAGAGAGGAAGAGACAGAGCGTGAGTGGGGGAGGGGCAGAGAGAGAGGGAGACACAGAATCCGACGCAGGCTCCATGCTCCAGGCTATCAGTACAGAGCCCGACTCGGGGCTCGAACCCACCAACCGTGAGATCATGACCTGAGTGGAAGTCGGACGCTTAACCAACTGAGCCACCCAGGCACCCTATAATTTATAGATGTATTAAATGCACATAAATTTAGTATATATTAAATTATTTTAAAATGTATTTCACTATTTCTCTGTTGGTGAAATTATTTTATTGTGTTTATTAAGATGTTCAGAACTTTCATGCCAAGGGAAAGAGCGCCGGGGAGAAGAGGAGGGTCCAGGAGAGAATGAGATGCTCTGCTCCAAGTTCACAGTCCTCCTGGGACCGTGGAGCCCCCTCTTCAAGCCCAGGGAACCTTCTAATTTCCCGCACATTTGGAGGAAGAGGTGCCTAAGGCCAAAAGATGAGCAAGTCCTTCCAGCTGAAGCCAGTCATCTCCAAGCCCAGGGCCTCCCTCTCACCCTTCACGTGAGATCATTTTTGGGAATCTTATCACTAACTGTTTCATATTCATGTTTCAAAATGTGCAGTGGCAATACATTAAGAATTCTTGGCCTATAGTAGAATCGTTTCCTCATATGAGGCTGAGGAGTTTGGACTTGATCTTACAAAATGAGTGAGAAATTGGCTGCCGTGCTAACAGTGCAAGCAGGCCTCCTCCTGCTGTTCTTGGGCCGAATCTTCCCTTCCCTCGGGTGAATGATCCAGAACCAGTGCAGATGTTCAATTCCACCATTGCCCTTTTGAACTTGATTACTCAGACAATACCCAACAACTGCCCCAGGGTAATCAATGATGTGCTGATATCCTGTTGGGAAGTTGCCGTTGTGAACGGCAGGCCTGGAGACAACTGTGCATTGCACAATGCCGGGTCATCATGGAAGCTGGGAGAGGATCAGGAAACTGGGGCAAATGTCACTCTGAACTTCAAAACTGGAGAGAAGATGGATTATGGCAGAAGGTATCATGCCCAAGGAGGCTCCTTGATTGGATGGGTAAAAACGCAGTTTGCAAATCTGTAGAAAGAAGAGTGGTCACTCCTGGGAAGACTTGTGAGATTCCCTCATGTTCATTTTTGATGGTTTGTGAAGTAGGAGGGGTGGGAGGGGATGTGTCCATTGCACTCAAAGTCTTTCAAGTCACCCCGGTGGTGCCAGGTGGAGACCTGGGGGCTGGGATGACCTGGCCCTTCTCTGACCCTGTTTCTTTCCACTGCTTACAATTGAGACCAGGTGGATGTCTAGCTACCTGGAAGGTTGATTCAGGAGTCAATCCCAACCAGGGTTTTGGAAAATGTAAGGAGTCTGGTTGGTTTGTAATTGGATAAGGCAGCACGGTTATCTCTCCTTTTTTGGCTTACCTAAAGCCCCAGATCTAGAGATTAGGGCTTGCCTTGAACCCAGTCTAACCTAAGGTCCCTCTTGTCTCTGAGCCCTTTCAGGAACTCCATTCCATCCAAGTGTTGGGCCTGTGTCTTGTCTTTACCAGTAAGCTGCATCCCTTTTCCCAGTGAGCCCCATTCTGTGCAGTCTGGCCTGCCAGGATTGTCACAGACATCTGTGGCTTAGTCCTCTTTGGCCGCTCCCCTGGGCCTCTCCAAGGCTGGCCTGCCTAGGCAGTCTCTGGCGCCTGTCTTGCCCTCTTTACTGGCGCAACTGTACTTCCTACCTCTGATGACCATCGGTTTCTCCCTAGCAAATGGCTGCCCCAGAGTCATCTCTAGTTCCAGATCCCAGACCTCCCATAGCCTATAAGCCTCTAGCCCCTGTTGTCACAGGTTGGGGCCAGAGGGCTAGTCTGTGGAACTCTAGGTGCCTGCCATCCCCGTCCCCTCTTCTGAGGAAAGCAGCCTTGGGCAGTTCCTTGCAAGTGAATGCTGGGCATTATGGTCTGGGACCCAGCTCCTCTCTGGCCACAAACGGCTGGCCCAGGAATCACTACTTGCATCCATAGAGGCCATCTATTGGCTGGATGCAGGGGAGATGAGCTGCCCATGAACTACCCTGGTGGTAAGATTTTGCCCACAAGGGTGTTGCATATTGGATAGTGATGAGCTGGTCCAATCAGATCTTCTCTATTGGGAATTTCAAAAGTGAGGTAACTCATAAAAGTTAGGCAGTGAAAAGGAGAAACAAAGGCAGAGGAAGGGGCAGGTGGGATGCCTGGCTCCAGAGATGGGGAGACACAACTCTGCAGCCATGTTGAGTCTTCTGGGGATCAGTCTGGTTCCCCCTCCCCCATCCCCCCACCCCCACCCCAGGCTTGGCCGAGGCAGGTTTTTCTCACTTCCACATCTCCCAAGGTTACCTTGAGCCAGGCTTTGTTCCTACTCAGCCTCTCCAGGGGTGAATGGCCACACCCAAAGGGTGCTGATTTAGGAAAAATTGAGGTCAGATGGAGGGAGGTTTCAACAGAATGTCTCAGCCTGTTTAATGATTTAGTAGCTAAGGAGATGAAGACATAGATGACAGGCTTATCACACGAGGGTGTGACCAGGATTGAGAGGGATTAAAAAAAATGGGTATCAAGGTCAAAGGTCAAAGAGACCTAGTGTCAGGCTGGAGAAATGGGCCAAATCCAGTGTGATGACACTCAAAAGACAGATGGGAAATGCTCCCTCCAACCATACCGCAGCACTACTGCTTTTAAAAAATACTTGGCGTGTCTCATTGAGCACAGGAAAATAGTCTACAGGGTGAGGAAGTTGCCCCAAAGGGAAAAAGCCAAAATGTTTGAATCTTACAAGAATAAGAATATGGCCTCTAGTTCAACCTCCACCAATGGCCTGGGACAAAATGGCATGGCCCAGGAGGCTTCACGGAGCTGCTCTAGTAGTGGGTACTTATGGGACAGCTAAGGGGCCAATGGTGCCCAGGGTGTCATCCTAATTCTTCCCTCTCTCCTAATCCTTCCTTCCTTTGTAATCCATCTATCCATCCTTCCTCCCTTCCTTCTTAATCCTTCCTTCTTCCCTCCCTTCCTCCTTAACTCTCTTCCTTCTTTCCTTCCTTCCTTCCTAATCCATCCTTTCTCCCTCCCTCTTTCCCTTCCTCCTTCCTTCCTTCCTCCTTTCCTCCCTCCATTCCTTCCCTAACTCTCTTCCTTCCTTCCTTCCTTCCTTCCTTCCTTCCTTCCTTCCCTCCTTCCTCCCTCACTCCCTCCCTTCCTTCCTCCCTGACTCTTTTCCTTCTTTCCTCCCTTTCTTCCTAATCTTTCCTTTCTCCCTCCCTCTTTCCCTTCTTACCTTCTTTCCTTCCTTCTTCCTTTCCTCCCTCCATTTCTTCCCTAACTCTCTTCCTTCCTTCCTTCTTTCCTTCCTAATCCTCCCTCCCTGCCTCCCTCCCTCCCTCCCTTCCTTCCTTCCTTCCTCCCCTTATCAAACACTGATTGAGAGCACCTCCAGTCTGGCACCATGGTAGGTAAGTGGCCTCACAAGGGAACAAGGAGGCCAAAGAAGTTTCACAGAGAAGTTTGTGTCCAGAGGAATGAGTAGGAGTTTAGTTTTGTGAGGCAGATTTAGGAGAGTGGGAGGTGTGGGAAGGGCATCTTTGTTTGAGAGAAGTTTGAACCGGCTGGAAGCAAGACGAAAAGCCGTGATCACACAGTGGGAGACAGACCAAGGACTGTGGCCTTTATCCTGAGGTCAATTACTAAAACTTTTTAAGCAGGGGCAACACAACCACGTCTGAGATTAGATAGATGGCTCTGGAGGCAGGATGGCAAGTGGACTGGAGAGGAAAAAGATTAAGGGCAGGTAACCAGAATGGCAGGCTTCCTTCTTGCTGGCAGAAGCCATCCTCTGGGTAAAGGGCTGGAAATATTGGACACCTGCTTTCCCAGCCTCCTTTGCAACTAGATATGGGCATGTGACCTTAATTGGACAATGGAACTCAAGAGAATCCTCCTGGGAAAGGGGTTTCCAGGAAAATAATCCTTCCTGATAAAAAGATAAAATTGAGGTAAATATCTTATTTGCCTTTAGACTTTGCCTTGTAGAATGTGTCGTTGGGGTCCATGGCAGTTGTCTGTTACACTTCAGGGGAGAGCCGCAAGAATGGAGGCAAGGCTGACCCTGAGCCCTAACATCACTGCTTAGCTAGTACTGGGTTTGCACGTCTCCTGGCAGCCCATCATGGAGTAGTGGCGGCTAACATTTACTGAGAGCTATGCCAAGAACTTTGCGTGTATTGAGTCTTCTCATATTAACTTCGTAAGGAAATCAAAGCCCTAACACACGTGTTATTACTCTACATGCAATACATGTAGGTATTTCCTCATCTGTATGATGCACAGAGAATCAAAGTGACTTTGGCACAGAGAATGCCCAAGTCCACACACAGGTAAAGAACCAATATTCCACATCTCACTTGGTTAAGCCTCTGTTGGCTGGGCATCCTGTATCTGACAGCCGGAGGCATCCTGACTGGTGGAGGCAGCTACTGTTGTGGTCTAGGTAAGAGAGGGTCGGGCCATGAGCTGGGGCGTTGGCCCTGGAATGGGAGAGGAGAAGGGTTAGAGACACATGGGGGGCACACTTGGTGCCCTGCTGGCTGGGAGTGCTGAGGGAGAAGAAGGGGTACAGGAAGAATTCCTGAGCATGATGAAGCTGTGGGAGTGAGATGGAAGGAGGCTGTGGCTGCTGCCCACCCAGGGAGGCAGGAAGCAGATGCGTGTGCGTGCGTGTGCGTGTGCACGCGCGCGCGCGCGCGTGTGTGTGTGTGTCCCTATGTTCTGCTTCTCTTTGCATTCGGCAAGGTCAGCTTCTGGGTAAGGAGCTGGGGGAGAGTGAGGTCATGGTCAGGGAGGGGACTAAAGAATTGAAGGTTTGGAGGTGGTGCTGTTCCTCGGGGTACTCTGTCTTCTCACCTCCTCCCTAGCTAAGCACCTTCTCTCTCTCTTCTCTCTGCCCCCTCAGTGTGGACTGTGGGGGCTTGAGGGAGCCAGCCCGCCCATGGCGCTGTTGGGAGCTAGAGGCCTCTGAGAGTGCAGCTCCTGGGGATACGCAGACACTCAAAAGGAGGTTTTCTCCAGGCAGCCCTCCCAGACTGGTGGGGAGCTGGTGGGTTCCCACGGAGCTTATAGCTTACCCAGGAGCCTCGCTTCCTGGTACTTGACCCGGCTGCTACCTGTCATCACTTTTCTGATCCTTGCTCTGACCTCGGCATTTCTGGAACAGGTGCATATCTGGACGTGAAGATGGCTTCCTCCCCTAAGACTATGCCCTCCTTTCAGAGGCAAGCTCTAGGTAGGCTTGGGGGACAGCGGCTGGGGAGCCCCCCAGAGGTTTGCCAGAGCCTCAGGGCAGAGACCACGTGAGGACCACGTGAGGAGGGGACAGCAGGCAGGTGAGGAGTCCTTCCAGGGCTGTGGGGGCCCTGCGTCCCACCTTCTGCTTTCACAGCCTGAGTCTTGGCTGAGCCCCATGTGTCTGCACCTGGCCTGGCTTGGGGGATGCAAGATGAGGCCTCCCCTGAGCCCTTGCGTCTCTAGCCTCAGGCACCTCACGAGCCTCAGGCAGCCGGGGTAAGCCGCCTCCTGGGAGGGGCGTGACAGGTCACACTCCTGCCTCGCAGTCCATATCATCTCTCAAGGGGGGACACGGCCATTGGGACCACATCCCTGGTGAGCAGCAGGACCGTGGGCAGAATGAATACTCCTGATGATCGCTTGGGTTTCTGGGTTCAAATCCTAGCTCTGCGTGTGCCAGCAGAACAACTTAATGGGTGTTTTTTTAACCTCTCGGAACTTCCATTTCCATTGGTAAAATGGGGCTAATAATTGGAGCTACTGTAGGACATTGCTGTACGTAGTTAAATGAGGTGATCCATGAACCCGGTGCATTGAAGTCTCCTTAATGGTCGGTGGTATTTTATCCCTGGATGTTCCTGGCGGGGGCAGCCTCTGTCTCCCGCCTGCTCGGGGCACCCTCCATCCCAGGGTGCCGGCAGCAGACAGACAGGAGACAGCGCGATCCGAGGGCGGGATGTGCGTGTGTTCTCGGGGAGCTGATCCGTGAAGCAGACCCTGGAATTCACTACACTCATCTGCCGAATCCCAAATGGAAACAAATACAAATGCTCTTTATAAACAAAGACAGCGTCTTAAAAAGAGAACAAACCAATGAGCCGGTCTGAGCTGGAACCGGAGCTCTGGGTTTTGTGACTATTTTCTATCTAAACAGAAACTCCCCAGGCCCCGGACCTGACTTCCCTCCAGGCCTGGATGCCGGTGGCTGCCTGCACCTCCCTCTCCCGCAGCCCAGCCACGTGCCGGGGCCTCTCCAGCTGTGGGAAATTCTTCCAGCTTCCAGTGGCTTCTCTCACAGCGCCAACGGCCATAAGGGGAGATGATGTGGCCCGTGCCCCTGGGGGAACTGAGGTTAGGAGCCACGTTCCCTCCAGACCTGGGACATGTGTGCAGCTTAACAGTGAGGCTGAGGGTTCCCATGCTCCAGCCCCGCTTGACCACACCATCTCGGGGCAGAGGTCATCGTGGAAGAGTAATGTTACTATGTTCTTCAGCCTCAGCTCAGGATCCTGATCTCCCTGTCTGATCTCCGCTCCATCTCCCCACCCCCCAGCCCCCCCCTGCTGGCAGCACAGGGTCTCCTGGGCCCACCCCCAGCCCCTCCCCCCACTGGAAGGCCTCAAGGCCAGCCTCACACCTCGGAGGCCTGGACCACACCACGTCCCACCCTTCCTTCCTCACTGGCTGCCTCCTCGCGTCAGGAGGCTGCAGGAGCCTTCTCAGCAGTGATTTACTGGCCCCACAAACATTTATTGGCTGCTACTAAGGCCTAGGCACCAAGAATCGCCTGGGAAAGCCAGGGTCCCCTCTCCCGGCCTCCCCACCAGGCCGTCTCCACCCTCTGACAATGACAACCCCCTCCCGAACAGCTCTGACTGTGTGCCTGTCTCCACACTGTCCCCATTACCAAGAGGTGGAGATCAGGTTCCTTGGCAGGCCTTCAAGGCTCCTCGCAGTCTTTCTAATTTTAACTTCTCTTTCCGGCTTGCGTACATTCCGCCACCTTCCAAGTTCAGCAGGCATCCTCTTCTGACCATCGGATTTCCCTAGCACCCTCAGGGGGTAGTGGGCCTGTGCATTCACTGCTCTGGAATTGGGCCGTGGGTACTCGGGCCTCAGCTCACACTTCTCAAAGTGTGGTCTTCTCCCCCCCCCCCCCCCCCCCCCCCCGGCGTCGGACTCTCCTGGGACACTGGCTAGGAAGGCAGACTGCTGGCTCCCCAGGCCCCTTCAGCAGACCCCCTGGCAATGGGGAGTTGGTTCTTCAGCCAGCTGCCCTGGGGGTCGCTTTGGCTTTGGCTGACTTTTGAGGAGTCCTGTGGGACTTTGGGGGTGACTGAAAGGTGGTGGGGTTACTGTCTCTCTTGTCTTCATCCCTCCCGCAAAGCCCAGTGCAAATGGAGCTCTAAGAAAACCGTGATCCACGTGAGGCCTGACCTGCTACGGGATGGGGCTGCCTGCAGATGGCCACACTCACTTCGGCAGTGACCGTGTGGGGTCACACACAGGAGGGAACCTCAGAACACCAGTTTCCTTACTTAAAGGGAGGCAAGAAGATGGATGAGAGGTTTCTGGGGCAAGGCTCCATGCTGGGGGTCCCCAGACTTACGACGTCCCCGGCCAGATGGGTAGAGGATCTTTACCCAACCTTCATCCTGGGAGTGAAAATTGCGGACACACCTATGAATCTTTTTTTTTTTTTTTTTCTGAGAAGGTGACAAATGTGTGGCCTTAGCAGGGAGAGGCCAGCTGCACGGCGATTCTTGGGGTATCATGGTCACGGCCGACACATCCTTCAAGCCGACCGTTAATCTGTGTGAACAGGTAAAATTGCACACCCACATCACACGCTGCACGGAGGTGCTGAAGGGGGGCTAGGCCGACAGGTGCGAGCCCAAGCAGGCGGAAGGTGGGCTGGCATATGCCTCCCTGTCCTGCGTCCGTGCGGGCTGACACAAGAGCAACGCTGGCCTTCTGTCCTCCGGCCGGCTTCGGGCGTCCAGTAGCCACAGCTCCACGGGGCCACCCCCACTGCCCGCAGCCCCTCTTCCCCAAGGCCTGGCTTGCTCTAATCCTGTTGTCAGCACTCTGTCGGGGCCAGAAAGCCGTGGTTACCAGCAGCACTCAGAGCAGCAGAAAAAGAACAATGCGTGACTCAGTTCCACGCTTCTGTTGTGGGTTCTAATTTTAGGCCATTGTTCCATTCCTCTCTTTGCCTTTCCCAGAATTCTAACGGGTGGGGGCAGACCAGCTTGCCAAGATGGAGACCAAGAAGGGGTGGGGTGCAGGCAGGGTGAGAGGTGGGACTGAGGCGCTTGCTCGGAGGAACAGGCTGGGAGTGGTGGCTTGGTCAGGCCTGGGGCTCTAAAGAAAGAGGACCCTTCTGGCAGGGGTCTCCACCGCCCTCCAGAATGGCCCGAGGGTCGGAAACCCGTGGCTTTGACCCTCGCAACCCCTCTGATTACTCAGCTATGCCATCTGAGCTTCAGGGAGGGGGATCTGGAAACCCCAGAGCTCTGAGTCACTAGGGTTCGCAGGCGAGTAAGAAGCCCCACAGACCTCAGAGAGACACAAAGCTCACGGGCTGGTGTGTGAGCACTCGTGTGCTTGCGGTTCACGGGCCCAGTGGCTGCAGCGCAGGGTGGAGAAGGGTTCCGTGGCCCCTGGCTTATCGCACCCCATCCTGGAGGGATTTGCAACTGCCTTACTCCACAAGTGGTCCCGGCACGAGGGTGGACACCGGGGTTGGAGCATCACTGCCAGGAATCCCTCCAGGCACTGCTTCCTTCCTGGGCTCCCGGGCACGAGCGCCGCTTACGAAGGATGGGCGCAGAGCTGTGTTTGCAGTCCAGCTGCCTACGTCTTGGTGCTCCCATTCTTTAGAGCCTGCGTTGCCCCGGAGCAGAACGTGGTGTGTGACTCATAGCTCCTTGCAGTCTGATACGTGTGCGCGTGTGTACTGTGTGTGCGAACGCATGTGCATACTAGAGCAGTAAATCCCTCTCCAAATTGTGAATAAGCATGGTCCTTTCTGGAAACCAGCTTTGGGCTGGGAGGTGAACCGCCTCACCTCAACTCACCCTTTCTCCCCCTCGCTTCCTCTGAGGTGCAATCTGGTGGAAAGAGCGGTGGAAACCCGAGGGCCCAGGCATCCAGCCCCACCCTTGGACTAGATCTGTGGCCCTGGGCAGTTTCTTGTTCTCTCTGGGCCTTGGTTTTCCTGGAAGCAGGAGGCTTGTCTGTCCTTTGTTCTCTTCCTCCCTCCCTCCCTTCCTGCCTTCCTTCCTTCCTTCCCACCTTGTTTCCTTTCATCCCTCCCTCCTTCCCTCCTTTCTTCCCTCTCTTCTTCCCTCCTTCCTTCCTTGCCTCCTTCCTTCCCTCCCTCCCTCCTTCCCTCCTTCCCTGCTTCCTTCCTTCCTTCCCTGCTTCCTTCCTTCCTTCCTTCCTTCCTTCCTTCTTTCCTTCCTTCCCTCCCTCCCTCCCTCCTACATTCCTTCCTTTCTTCTTTCCTTCCCTCCCTCCCTCCCTCACTCCCTCCTTCCCTCCTTCCTTGCTTCCCTCCTCCCTCCCTTCCTTCCTTCTTCTTTCCTTCCTTCCCTCCCTCCCTCATTCCCTCCTTCCCTTCTTCCTTCCTTCCTTCCTTCCTTCCTTCCTTCCTTCCTTCCTTCCTCCCTTCCTCAGAGACCTTGGTAGGACACTAGAGCTCTGTATGTGGCTGTTGGCCCTGGGGAGATTTCTTTGGCAAATGGAGGTGGCACCTCTCCTCCCTGGCTGACTCAGGCAAAGGGGCACAGCAGGCTGGGTGCCCAGAGCCCCATGAGGGCTTGTGAGGGCTGGTGCCCCCTCCCACCTCCCTCCTGCTCTCCTTCCCAGGGGACTCTCTTCCTCCGAGCCTCCGGCCCCTTCACCCCTCATTCAGTGATGCTCTCTTGGCTCCCATGCTCTCCAGACTCCACCAACGGTGTGTGCTCATCCCTTTTCACTAGCTTTAGTGTTCATTTTCACCCAATTCAGTGCCTCTTTTCCCTTACCTCATTCTTTCTCAAGATCAGAAACACTTACTCTGTCTCCTCCCACGCAAATTCCGTGTCCCCCTAATGTCAACACAAGCCATGTCTCCATTTGCTCCAACGCATGAAGTCTTTTTGCACTTCTCCTGGCCCTAAGTGGACTGTCCCATTTATTCATTGCTGTGTACAACCTGACCCCAACTTCAGAGGTTTAAAACAGCCGCCATGTTATTACATCTCACAATTTTGTGGGCATTCTGGGTGGCAGCCCGGCTTAGCCAGCCTGCACTCAGGAGGTGGGAATTAGATTCCGCTCCCAATGGGGGCACTCACAGAGACTTTCGAGCCTTCTTTCATCTACCACACCATCTCTCAATGTCTCGAGTAGAGGCCTCTCGGATTTTGCCCTTGTCGATGTGCTGATACTTTGTAACTCTCCCAGGTCCCTGATGGTCTTGGCTTTCTAAACTAGGCTGTGCACTCTCCCCTGGGAGGGAGGGGAGGGAAGTCTTGGTCAGATGCTGCAGGCAGAGGCTATACTCAGCAGATGTTGTCCAAAAAGAGCAGGAGAGGTCCCCACTAGCTGGAACGGGGTTGCACAGAAGTCAACAATCATGCTGATGACACATATCATCCGAACACCAGGTACAAGCACGGGACCATGAAATTGCAGCTCAGAGGCCTTGTTCTAGGGAGCGGTGAAGTGGGGTCCCAAGCAGGTGAGATAACAACCACGTGTTCAGAACGGGCAGGGCACTTGCTGTCTCCAAGATGGCAGCTCTCACCCATGGACCCCTGGCTGCTGCTGGTTTAGAGTGGCACGCTGGAGTGGGACTGAAGCTTCTGATGGCATGGAGTATCAGTGCACGGGCCCTGGGGTCACCGTGCCTACATTCAGAACCCTGATCTGCCACTTGCTATTACGCAACCTGGACAAAGTTGCTGCATCGCCCTGAACTTCAGGTTCCTTCTCTTTAAGACAGAACAGGAAGTGGGCACCTATCTGAGCATGCTGTTGCAAGGATTTAATAAGATAACGAAGGTTAGCAGCTATCATTATTGCCAATATTGGCCTTAATCATTAGGTTCCGACTAGGAGGAGAGGGAAAGAAGAGGAAAAAGAAAAACTGCAGGAAAACTAATAATTGCAGAGATAAACTCCATTAATTAAGACATGAAGAGAGAATAATTTACGAGCTGTAGCATAAGTCAATTTACAATTGTCTTTGCAAATTTCAGCACCCCACTTACACGTGTGTTTTATTTTGACAAAGTTATATATGTACATGACTAAAAAAGTCTAGAAGTTCTACTCCTCCCCAGTTCTGAGTCCCGCTTCCTAGAGATAGCCACTTTTAGCTCGTTCAGTGACATTAGTCTACATATTTTAAGATTTTATGCTTATGTACCTTTTTCTGGTAGATTTAGGTATTATGTATTGGTTTCCTGCTACAAAATGTGAGATTTGGGCTACCACCCCTCCCTCAAAACACAGACATACTTGCTCTCCTTCCAGGCTTGCATTAGAATTCTATCTTATTTTCTAATATCTTTTAAAAAAGGTATTTATTCATTTTTGATAGAGAAAGTGTGAGCAGGGGCAGGGCAGAGAGGGGGACAGAGGATGTGAAGCAGACTCCGCACTGACAGCAGTGAGCCCGATGTGGGGCTTGAACTCATAAACCATGACGTCATGACCTGAGTTGATGTCAGACGCTCCACCGACGGAGCCACCCAGGCACTCCTCTGATATCTTTTTGATTGGACTAATACTGAATCTTGACATTATGGCCATAAAATCCACTCTTCATGGCTGAACCATGTAGTGTACTATGATCACATTTTCTTGTGTGACTTTTTGTTTTCCCTGAGGTTAATAACTGTCCATTTTTGGTTGCTTAGTTTTCATACCTACCAATTATTAATCCCCTAACTCTCCAAAGGAAGTGAAAAATCCTCTCGACATGTCTAGACACATTGTAATTAACACTGATAGGCAATCAACTCCATTTTATTCTTGTCAACATCCTTCATCACATGTTGACAATCCTTGGCTGTTTGCTCATATTTAGGAATGGGGCACTATAAAATCTCCTTGGAAACTGGGTGGATGAAGCTTTTTGACTGTATGTGACAGTCTAGCACAATCTGTGTGGGCTGATTTGTTGGGGGTACCACTGACTGTCAGTGTGTGTATGCTTTTCCTCCTGGGCTAATTAGTTTAATCAGTGAGGGATCCACAGTCTTCTGCCCAGGTGGGAGTGTTATGTAAATCCTGTTGCAGAAATGTGGGAGCTAAGCTGGGGGAATGGACTGCACGCCCCCCTCCCCCTAGTTCCCTATTTATAGCTATCTGTGTGCTCCCAGTGCTTCTGAATTCAGAACTTCTCTGTTTCAATCTCCTTAGAGAGGGAGAACTCTCTTCTTGGGCCAGGATGGTGAAGGGCACTGGAGGTCTAATTACCCCTCAAAAGGCTTTCAACCAAACCTCTTATTTTCAGCCTCACCTGCACCCTTTTTTTCGGGGTAACCGGTACTTCAAATTGTCAGATTTTCAGGGGCTGATGCCCATATAACCTCCCTTGTTGGTCCCCAACACTTTCTTTGGGTTTCAGCTTTCCCCAGTGTATGGCCAGTTACTGTTTTGCTATCCGCTTTCTGCCTTCCAATATTTGGTGACTGTTTATTCCTCTTCTACTCTATCTGCCTCTGTGGGTTTGTACATTAATAATTTATTTCACTTTTGTTTTCGTGGGACTTCTGAGAGAGTGGTTCAGTCTTCCATGTTTGATTGGAAGTCCGGGGGGTATCATTTAGTCACTTCATAGTGAGGAAACCTGAAGTCACAAAGGATGTGAGCCGTTCAAGGACGCATAAGCAGTGAAGGACCTGAACCCGGATCTGGCTCTAAACCTTGTGCTGTTTCTACTCTGCCACACTTGCTTGGCCCACCTTTTTGTTATCCTTCCAATGATCATTTATCAGAAGACAGTTTTGTTCAGTAGGATTTACTGAAGCTTCCAAGAGAGTATGGAGGGAGGGCTATATCACAGAGTATAACTCAATGCTGAGTACTAGGTGTTTTCATACTCAGTTATTCCCACCCCTGAGAATTTATCACTGACTACGCCTTCTCCTTTGGCCCCCATGCTACTCCCCAGTCTGGTCTTCTCTCCACGCTCTTGTCCTCTCCACGTTTTGGGTTACCTCATTCTCCTTTTCTCAAGCGCCCTATGAAAACTCAAAATTTCTCTCCCAGTTTTCTGTGGAACTATAGAGATATTTCTTCTATATTCTTTTCATACACAGAAATGACAGGCGGATGGAGGTGGGAAGGACTTGATTTTGCCTCAAAGAATCCCACTGTGTTAGGGTAAGATGGTAAATTTCTAGAAAAAAGACTCCTCAAGTATATGACTCCTCCTCCTTCTCTCATTTAAGGGGAGTGTGTGGAAATCTATGCTCCATCTAATCGTTTGGGGAACGAGGCTAACAGCAGCTCTGTCAACTTGAGCACTGGCCTCCCAGTGCGTTCTAGTCCTTGGCGTCTTCGTCAGCTGGAGGAACGTGGAGACGTGAGTGAGCAGGGACTGTGGGTCAGGCCTGGCAATGCTACGTATCCTAGCTGCTCACTTCTCTTGTGAGACTGGACATGTGGCCTTGCCTTGGGAGGCAGAGGGCACCAGGGAGTGTGACATCAGCCTGGGCAGCTGCTTCCCAGAAAGAACTAATACTGTAGAGGAACAGGAGAAGCTATTTTGGTGGTAGCTAATCGTTTTCGCTACAACTATCCAGGTATTATAGCTTCATATAACAATGAAAATTATGGGAGAAATGGAAATTAGCTTCCTAAATGGAATGCCGCCCTCTGACAGGCAAAGGATCTCAAACCATAGTTGAGTTTTTGAAATGCCATTTGTTTTCTTTGTGGGATTTCTATCCATTTATCCACCTATCCACCCACCCTCCTTTATATATCTGGCATTAGGTCTTAAAACAAAGGAAAGAAGCCATCAGTCAGCCAGGAACTTACTGGAAAAGTCGGATGCTCTGCTTCTCAACGTCTCTACCCCTACACAGTTTCTCACCCTAGCCTCTGTGTATCTCCAGTTCAGAAGATTTTCTTAAGTTTTGCTTTCAGTTTGATATGAGTTTAAGAATACTGACTCTTCTTTTTCCCACTGCATATGCCCCTCAGCCCCGCACTCTTCTCCCCACCTGTATTTTATTGGGCTCCTATAGGAGGTGTGCCTCTGGGGTTTGAGAACCATTGGGATTGAGGAAGGCGTAGCAAGTTTGTGTCTTGCATGGGAAGTAAGGGTACAGGTTACCTGGGAGACCTACAGAAAGCACAAGCTTAGAGCAGATAAGTACAAAACCAAGGCCTAGTTATGAAACAGCTGGGGTGACTGTGGAGTAGGATGGCAGGAGATGGAGAGGAGGCAAGAATTTCAATCCCATGAATGGTTTTGGAGGATGTGGTAGGTACCATTGTGGAGAGAGAGTGGCCAAGGCCTGAGGCTACCGCTTGCATTTGGTGGGGACATCTTTGATGCCATCGTTTCAGGTGGACAAGAGAGACAGTGACCTAGCCAACTCTGAGGTGCCACAAAAATGGAAATGGAATAGGAATGGGAATAGGGGTAGGCATAGAATAGGAACAGAAGTCTCTGTATGGGTCACTTAGTCTTCACCTACTCCATCCATCCTCTTGGGCAACTGAGAGCCACCTTCAATGTAAATCTAGTAGAATAAAAGCACCAGAAAGATCAATTTTATCCAGGACTAAATAATTTTAATAGGAGCCAATATATAAACTATTGTTGACAGACCATATTATAAATCCTAATCCTGGAAAAATATATACACACTCTGTATAGGCAAACAAAATCATCAGACACACAAATAAATTAAGCGGCTCTAAACAAGGGATCCACTCAGAGAAATAGGAAAATATATATGAAAGCATAAAACAAATCTATTCCATTAAACTCAGATTAAAAAAGAAATACTCGGGGCGCCTGGGTGGCACAGTCGGTTAAGCGTCCGACTTCAGCCAGGTCACGATCTTGCGGTCCGTGAGTTCGAGCCCCGCGTCGGGCTCTGGGCTGATGGCTCAGAGCCTGGAGCCTGTTTCCGATTCTGTGTCTCCCTCTCTCTCTGCCCCTCCCCCGTTCATGCTCTGTCTCTCTCTGTCCCAAAAATAAATAAACATTGAAAAAAAAAAAAAAGAAATATTCTACTTTCATATTAGCAATGAGATGAAGGAGGAATCTGAAATCAGGGCCTAGCAGTAATTGAATCTATCTCCGGGGTGTTTTGTTGTTAATCGATAATTTTTTTTTTCTCTTCTGACAAGATCCAGGTGCTTAAGACTCTGTCTCCTGTCATCCCTCACCTCTGCAATTACTTTTGGTCTGCTTCTTCCTTAGGTAGGGTGTCTATGTGGTTGTCCAATTGACAATTTACAGCCTTGGGACTTTGCTTTTGTGAAAGTTCCAGCAAAAGTCACTCTCATTGGCCTGACCTCAGTCATTGCTGTCTCAGGCATATGGCCAGAGGATTGCCATGTTTTCATTGTCCTATGTCTGTTCACCCCTGGGATCTGGGATAGAGTCGTCTCCACCCAGCCCACATGAATGGAGGATGAAGGAGAGGTGGTTCCTAAAAAAGGAAGAGATGGGTATTGGGCCAGCAAAAACAATCGTTCACTTACCCAACCTAATTATTATTTATGTGGAAGGCAACACAGAGGCATTCTTAGATCTGCCAGGATTCAGAAAGTAAGTTGCTCATTACTCCTTCTGAGAAATTGCTTGAAGAAATGTAACTGAGAAATGAATCAAAATAAGAACTCCAATATGGAAGCTGCACTATAAAAGAGACGGTGGCAAGCCATAAAACTGTAAAACTTAAGTTAATGTATAAGTTATTGCTAGTAACATGGTTAGAAATGAATGAAATGAGGAAAACATTCTTTAGAGAGTTAACCAAAGTGAAAAGAGGTTTGTAGCAATAACCTACACCAGAAACCTCTGGTTATTCCAATGAAAATCCTTGGATCAGGTTAAGGCAGAAGGGAAATGCGTGTGAAGTAGGAACAGTAAGAGCAAACTGGAGTCCACCGGGACACACAAGGACCGCGTGTGTCTCTCACCGCTCTGAATAGCTCGCACCAATGGGACATGCGGGAGGACCAAACTTCTGAGAAGGAGGAGGTGATCCAGCTGAGCCGAGGGCCACTGTCCACACCAAGGTCATCTGGGAGACACGCAGCGTCGGTGAACTGCAATAGTATTTGGCCCAGCACTGCGTTCCAAATCCCACGCGGACCTCTCCTGGGGCCGGCTCACCTCCCAGCTACCTAAGGAAGGGGATCCTGTGAAATGCAGCGCTTCCAGCTTAGCTAAGTGATTTCAGTAAAAACCCGTCACAAGAATTAAATAAGAGAGAGACAGAGAAAGCAAATGCATGCAGTAGTTAATGAGGTAATTAAGAGAAGAGTAGTAATACAAACCTAATGAAAGGAAAAGGAAGAAGTTAATGCAAAAGCAAAACTTCATAAATTAGGAAAAGATTCAATAGACTTATTAAACAAACCAAAGTGTTCATTTGTGTAAAGACTCGTAAAATAAGACAATCTTTAACACTGCCAATGAAACAAAAAAGAACACATAAAATGTGATGAATGAGAAACAGCACAAAACCCTAGAAAAAGTGATTTCAAAAAAGAAGATAGCAATAAACAGTTGGAGATTCAAATTAAAAAGGCTAGTTGTAAGAGCATCAAAGCATTAAAATAATCAAGGATAAATATAACAAATTATGTGAGACACATGTACACCGAAAATTATAAAGCTTTGCTGAGAAATTGAATAGAGCTGCAATTAAAAGACAGATATGTCATGTTTGTGAATTGGAGGGCTCAATATTATTAAAATTTCAGTTGTTTCCCAGATAATCTATAAATGTAAAACAATCCAAACTAAAACCCCAGGAGGCTTTGTGGGGGGCGGTGAGGAGGGGTAGAAATGGACAAACTAATTCTAAAATTTGTATGGAAATGCAAAAGATCTGGAAGAACCAAAACAATTTTGTTAAAAAGGACACAGTTAGAGGACTTAATTAAACTTTGATTTTATGACCGTAAAACTCCAGTAATCAAGACAGTGTGGTATAGTTGTGAAGATACATGTACAGATCAATGGGACATATGTGGTCAGGTGATTTTCTCCAAAGGTGCCAAGGTAATTAAATGGGGATTTATTTATTTTGAGAGGGCATATGGGCAAGTGGGGGAGGGGCAGACAGAAAGAAGGAGAGAGACAATCCCAAGTGGGCTCTGTCTCAAAGCCCCACACAGAGCTTGATCTCACGTTAGCCACAGCAAGATCCCGACCTGAGCCTATCATGTCAGGGGTCTAATGCTTAAACCAGCTGAGCCATCCAGGTGCCCCAAATGGGAATTTTTAAAAAATAAAACACAGAAGTAGAACAATTACATATCCCTATGTGGAAAAGTGAGCCTTAATTCTTACCTCCATGCAACATAAAGAAATGAACATGAAATAGATCATAGACCTAAGTGTAAGAGCTTAAACTATAAAGCTTCTAAAAGAAAATGTGGAAGAAAATCTTTGTGATGTTGTGATGTATGGGTGATGTCCATATTTCTTAGGACACAAAAAAACCACAAAGTATTAAAGAAAAAAATATTAAATTGGACGTCATCAAAATAAAATCTTACTATTTGAAAGACACTTAAGAAATTGAAAATACATGCTACAGATTGGGATAAAGTATCTGCAACTATATTTGTCATATAAAGAACTCTTAGGGGCGCCTGGGTGGCTCAGTCGGTTAAGCGTCTGACTTTGGCTCAGGTCACTATCTCACTGTCCGTGGGTTCGAGCCCCACGTCGGGCTCTGTGCTGACTGCTCAGAGCCTGGAGCCTGTTTCAGATTCTGTGTCTCCCTCTCTCTCTGACCCTCCCCCGTTCATGCTCTGTCTCTCTCTGTCTCAAAAATAAATAAATGTTAAAAACATAATAAAAAAATAAAGAACTCTTATATGTTAATAATGAGAAGGCAGTTGCGTAAAATGTGGACAAAACATTTGAATAAATATTTCACCAAAGAAGATATGTGAATAAACAAAAAGGCACATGAACAAATACTCAACATCATGAGTCAACAGGGATATATAAATTAAAATCACAATAAGATATCACCATGCACATGTTAAAATTAAAAAGACTGATCAAATTCTGTGTCTCCCTCTCTCTTTGCCCTTCCCATGCTCATGCTCGTGCTCATGCTCTGTCTCTCAATAATAAATAAATGTTAAAAAAAAATAAAAAAAAAAAGGAAGGGACACCTGGGTTGCTCAGTCAGTTAAGTGTCTGACTTTAGCTCAGGTCATAATCTTGCAGTTTGTAAGTTCAAGCATTGTGTCAGGCTCTGTGCTGACAGCTCAGAGCCTGGAGCCTGCTTCAGATTCTGTGTCTCCCTCTCTCTCTGCCCCTCCCCTGCTCATGTTCTGTCTCTGTCTCTCAATAATAAATAAACATTAAACATTTTTTTAAAAATAAAATTAAGCAAAAATAAAATTAAAAAGACTGACCACATCAAGTGTTGGCAAAGATATGGAACAGTGGCACTCTCATACATTTCCCATGGGAATGCAGAATGGTACAGCCACCTTGGACACAGTCAATTTCTTATAAATTTAAACATATATTCCAGCAATCTTATTCCTGTTTATCCAAGAGAAATGAATGATGTGTCCACACATAGACTTGTACACAGAGGTTTGTGTGGCAACTTTATTTGTAATAGCCCCTGAGTTAGCTCTCTGAAGCAGCTGTAAGAAGTTACCAGAAACACGGTGGCTTACAACAGCACAACTTTGCTCTCTCACAGTTCTGGAGTCCAGATGTCCAGTTTCGCTGGGATGAAATCAAAGTGTGGGCGTGGCCCTGCTTCTTCTGAAGGCTCCAGGGGAGAACCCATTTCTTGCCTCCCCCAGCTTCCTGTGGCTGCTAGCTTCCTCTGCTTGTGGCTGCATCAGTGTGGCACCTTGAAATTTCTGCCTGCTCAGCCTTCACACCTCCTCTGCTGTGTGTATCAAATCTTTCTCTGCCTCCTTTTTTTTTTTTAAGTTTATTTATTTTTTGAGAGAGACAGAGACAGCGTGAGTGGGGGAGGGGCAGAGAGAGAGGGAAAGAGAGAATCCCAAGCAGATTCTGCACCGTCAGCATAGAGCCCGATGTGGGGCTCGAACCCACAAAACCATGAACCCATGACCTGAGCCAACACCAAAAGTAGGACACTTAACCAATGGAGCCACCCAAGTGCCCCTCCTCTGCCTCCTCCTTATGGGGATACATGTGATTGCATTCAGGGCCCACCCGATAATCCAGGATAATGATTCCATTTTACAATCCTTAATTCAATCATATCTGCAAAGATGCTTCTCCCATGTGAAGTAGCATTTATAGATTCCAGGGGATTAGTCTGTGAATATCTTTTGAGGGGCCATTTTCTCAGCCTACCATAGCCTCAAACTGGAAATAATCTAAATTTGCATCAACTGATGAATGGATAAATAAAATTTAGTATATCCATATAATAGAATACTAATCAGTAACAAAAAGGGATGAGTTCCTGATACATGCATGCATGAGTCTCAGAAATATTACGCTGTGCAAAAGAAGTCAGATGGAAAACACAAATTCTTTCTGATTCTATTCCTACAAAATTCTAGGAAAGGCACAGCTACAGTGAGAAAAAGCAGAGCAGTGGTTGCCTGGGGCAGAGGTGGGGAGAGAGTGGTATTGACTATAAGGGGGCATGAGGAAACTTTCTGGCACCATGGAAATGCTCTATATTTTGGGTAGAGGTTACAAGAATGCATTAATTTGTTAAAACCCATCGAGCTCAACACTTACAATGGGAGAATTTTTTAACGTAAATTACACTTCAGTAAAGCTTATGCTAAAAAGGAAAAGAAATTTGAAAACCTAGAGGAATTCGTTGAGTTTTAGGAAAAACACAGCTAAAGTAGAGTCAAGAAGAAAAAGAAAGTCTAACTAGAGCAATAAACATGGAATGAATTGAGCAGTGTGTCAGGAACTTTGTTCCCTATCCCCGTCTCCTACAAACTGTACCACAGGGACAGAAGGGACTTGCAGGCGATTTATTTCAAACCTGAGAATTTCTACACAACTCATGTAGATAAAGAAGGAAAAGTTTTCAATTTACTCAATGAGATTCACTTAATCCTAGTACAAAAGCTTTAGGAAACAACACAAAACAGAAAGCTATTGAATAGTGAGCTCGTGAATAAAACATCAATAACACATCAGCAAATGGGGGCACCTGGCCGGGTGGCTCAGTCCGTCAAGTGTCTGACTTCAGCTCAGGTCATGATCTTGCGGTTCACGAGTTTCAGCCCCGAGTGGAGCTCTGTGCTGACATCTCAGAGCCTAGAACCTGCTTTGGATTCTCTCTGCCCCTCTCTTCGCCCCTCCTCTTCTCACACTCTGTCTTTCTCTCCAAAAATAAACATTAAAAAAAAAAAAAAAGCAAATGAAGTGCATCCCTATGTAAAAAAGGACACCCTCTGCTAGAAGTCCAGGAAGGGTAAAAATGTTACAGGAAAGGAAATGGAATCATATGTATACTACATGGCTCAGATTTGGGGACATTATCATTTAACAGAACATGGAGACTGGGGGGAAGTATGTTTGTGGCAGAAGAGTGATCCCTTTTCCACAGTAGAAACTGAATATTTATTTATTTATTTATTTATTTATTATTTATTTATTTATTTAGAGACCGAGAGGGAGAGAGGGGGAGAGAGCACTCACAAGCAGAGAGGAGCAGAGAGAGAGAGGGAGAGAGAGAGAGGGAGAGACAGAGAATCCCCAGGAGGCTCCACGCTGTCAGCTCAGAGCCTGACATGGGCCTTGATCTCACGAACAGGGAGATCATGACCTGAACTGAAATCAAGAGTTGAATGCTTGAGTGACTGAGCCCCACAGGTGCCCCAAAAGTAAATAGAGTTTTAATCTATTAATAGTTTAAACTTGGTAAATTAAGAATGCTGAATAGAAACAAACGATTTAGGTGTATGCAGTTAAAAGTCCAGAAAAACCACCAAAGGAATAGCAAATGTCTCAGGCGGGGGGTGGGGGGGGTGGGGGGGGTGGGGAGTGAGGCAGGGCATTGCTAGTTTTCATCATGAGCTTTTTTGACTTTTAAAACTGTGTTCAGGGCATTCGTCTGGTGGAAGAGATGTTTTTCAGGTATACAAGTTCGTAAAAGATGTATAGTAAGGGTGTCCATCTCAGCATTGATTGCGATAGTGAAATATCACTGTCTACTTGGGTAGATAATTTGAGGGTATGTCTTAGAGGGCCTTCTGGCTGGGATTGGTTTGGGGAAGGAAATGGAAAGCTTTGCCTGGTAAACTGGGCCACAGGGGGCCCAGGGGCAGGGGCTTAGCAAGGGTCCTAAGCGGGGCAGGAGGCCAGGGTCCGGGAGAAGCAGGTACACTGGCCTGGCAGGCTGGAGCGGGGGCAGTGTGGGATGGGGGAGGAAGAGAGATCCAGCTGAAAGAGGAAGGTGATGCTGGAGAGCAAGGGCTTTGAAGGACGATGTGCTGGTTTCTGAGGTGCAGCCAAATGTCATTCCCTCCTAGCCCTACAGCTGTGTGTTTTGTGGGGTTTCTCCAGAAACATCTATGCTCTTTTCCTGTACCTTTGAGATCGAAACACAGTTCTGAGGTGGCCAGAAGCCAAGATTAGGCTCAGTGAAGCTGGGGGAGTTGGATTAAAGTAAGTCTGGGGACAGGTTTAGCGGTGAGTCTGCGGCCAGGAGTAAAGTTCAGTCTGAGGCCAGGTTTAGGGTTCAGTGTGTGATCAGGGTTAGGGTTTGTCTGCCGATGCGGGCTTGTGATTGGATCCTATTTTTTCCGTGTCAGTAAACGTGGCTTAAGTGCACGGAAGAACTGAAAATTTTGGCTGGCTATGCTCAAAGCCCTTCAGCTTTTGCGTTTCTTGGTTCCTTCTCTCGGCTTCCTGTCTTCCTCTCACCACACACACATATAGGCATCTCTCCCCGTCCTCCCTAGGCCCAGCCTCCATAAGTCCCAATCCATTGCTAGGCCCTGTGCTCACTAGCTGGGGTTGGAGCCTTAGGCAGTTGGGGTGTCTGGCCTGCGTTGTGAGGAGAGGGCTGCATGATGGGAGGCGGAGGGCTCTCCATCCCCTTGCCCACCTCTCTCCAACCGGCAGCAGGTGCTGAGATGGCTGCCTTACTCAGTGTCCAGGAATCCTGGCCCACGCGATGCCTGGGTGCTTTCGAGGCAGGTTACTGAAACTTTAATCCTGGCTTTCCTTTCATTCCTGACCCCCACAACCGCCATGGTCTCTGTTCAGCCACTCCCTTTCCCTGTCCCCAGAAGCCACCTGAGTCAGGCCTGGGAGAAGGACTCCCCATCCAGCCTGCAGCCTGCTGGGTGTGGGAGCTGTCCCTCGGCTAGGTCAGGGTGGGGTGGAGGTGTGACGATGGGGGCCACGGGTCAGGGCACTGTCTCCCTGTCCCACTGCCGCCCTCCTGGGTGCACGCCTCCCCGGCAGCTGGTCCTCGGCTGCCTTCCAGTTTGGCCGCCTTCCTCCTGGCCTTTCATGCTCCAACATGCAGGAGTTTCAGGAGAGGCTCTGGGGGTGCAGAGCCCAGCCTGGCACCGAGGCAGCCAGGGAGGGAGGGGCTGAGCTCCCGCTGCCCTTCTGACTCTCTCAGCTCTTGGGGCCTCCTTCTCCCTCTCTGTCTTCTTTGCTTTCTCTGGGTCCCAGCCTCACCAGCCCCTGGCTTCTTCCTGTCTCCGCCTGAGCCTCTCCTCCTCTTGCCCTGACCCTTGTTTCTATGCATCCCTGTGGCTGTCTTGCTCCCGAGCCTTATCTCCACCTCCATCCTTGCCCCGTCTCCATGTCGTCCTGTTGCTTCTCCCTTTCTCTGTCTGCATCTGCTGCTTGCAGACTTCCATCCCATCATCACAGATTGGAGGAGCACGTCGCATCGCCTGCCAATTGAGCCACGCAACAAATACCTGTGGCTGATGATGATGATAATTTGAGCGAGGGACCCTTCCCTCAACCTCCCCCCACCCAATCACTCCTGTTTAGGAAACCTCATCACTGAGTCACTTCTTGGAGCAGAGGCAATTCAAAGCCACGTTCTCTGAGCTCCCAGCAGGCAGATGCCAGCCCTGTGCTGGGGGCCGGAATGTGTGAATAAGACCGGTGTCCATCCTCCAACAGTTTACGATGGAGTGTGTCGGGGTGGGGTGGGGGAGGACGTGTGTGGTGAGAACACAAATGCTGAAAAGAAGAACAACCACGTAATATGAAAGCGACCATTCAAGGCAATAACTGGAGGCCGTAGCAGAACGTGCAGCCAAATATCCCCTGCTGTTCTGAGGACTAAGGGGTAGTGGCAGGCTGAGAAAGCTTGCAAATCCCCCTGGAGTCTGTAAGGGGAGAAGCAGCTGCTGAGAGCTGGGTGGGATTTGTGGGTGAGGTGAGTGCACGCGGGCAGAGGGGTGGCCGGTCCGGCTGGGGCAAGGTGAGCAGTGGTGCACAGGTGGGGGCACGCTCTGAGCCAGGGTCTCGGGAGGGTAGCCGGCTTGGATCTGGGTGTTGGTGTTTGTGCACAAATAGGAAAAGGCTGAGAGGCTGCTTGAGCCCAGATAGTGGCCTTGGACTTGACCCGCTGGGCAGTAGGGAGTGAAGGTAGCTTCTTGAGCAGGGACATGATGGGCCTCAAACTACGTGTCCGGAAGCAACCCCAGTCTGCCGTGCATACTGCTTCTTCCTGTAATACCAAGCACTAGAGGGCTTTCGCCTGGGACATTGTCCATGTCCATGAAGGCAACTGTGTCCCCACTGAGGACCGAATTCCAGGCCACAGCACCTGTCTGCAGTGGGAGGCTTGAGGTTATGCAGGCCATCAGGCATATGCCCTGGCAGGTCAGGGAAAGGACTCGCGATGGCTGCATCACCCTCTGCTTAAACCCTCTGAGTTTCCCCTCTACCCGGGATAAGCTTAAAGCTACATGAGGTCTGCAGGCTCTGCGTGGCCCAGAGCCTGCCCCCTGCCCCCGGTGTCTCTCCACAGCGGGGTCTTTGGGGCATGGTTCAGCCATCTCCCCGTGCACTTTCTCTAAGCCTACTCTTCCCCATTTGGGGCTTCCCCAGGGAGGCCTGTGCTGCCCACTGCAGATTAGGTCTGGTGCTGCCCTGGGTCACATGCAGGGAGCCCCGGCTCCTCAAGAGGCACCTTTGGGTGGGGCGCTTTGCTGCTAATTGTCTCCTGTAAAACACTCGGACGCATAAAAGATGACACCAGTGAGGAATGCAGCTGCTAATCCCAGTGTCTCTTGAGTCAGAGAAGGAACTGGGGAGGGATCAGCCCCGAGAAGCTCCTGGACGGCCCCCTTCCCATCTCTGGGAGATCTGCCCCTTCAGGGTCTGCCCCCACTGGGAGGGCCCCGGGAGACTCCCTTTCCAGGAAGCAACCCCTGAGCTGTGCCCCCGTCCGGTTCCTCCTGTTCCTCGGGACAAGATAAAGAGAGGAGCCAGTGGAGGGTCAGGAGATCAGGCGTCCAATTTCCAGAATGGCTGTGAGGTCTGGAAAAAGTCACTTCTTGTATCTGAACCAGCAGCAAGTAACTGAAGACCCACCGCAAAGCGGCTTAAACAAGAGGGTTGGTTTGCCTTCACACATAGCAAGCAGTCCCAACATAGGGTGATCCAGGGCCGGGTGACCTGGCAGGCCAACATTCCCCTCAACCCTCAAGGGGCCTGGAGACCTCCCATCTCTCCTCTGCCTGACATAGCACCTGACATTGTCTTCCTTCGGGTGCTTAATGTTTCAGGCCAGGAGGGTGAGACCCTGTCATCAGCTTGCACGGCTGGCTCTCAGCAGACAGCCATGGGCACGCTGTGGTTGTCCTGGTCCTGTGACGTTTGGAGGTGGGCAACTGCACATGTCCGGCAATACGTGGGGTGGTTTGCATCTTCCACGACCTTTGAATGTCACACCAGCCTTTCATGGGGGTGAAAAACCTGCTTTTTATTATCCAAGCCTGGGACCTAATTGCATTTTATTGAAGCGTTCTTGCCTGAGACTTACCCGGAAATTGAGGGACAATTCTCTGTGGTTTAGAGCCACCCACAACTCCTGGGCAGTGTGGCTTCCTTCACAGGATCTGAGCGACCCGATCACTCTGCATTGTCACAGTGCATTTTCTGGGATGGTCCTTCTTGACCGTGTAACATACCGAAACACAATTATCTTATTAGAAATTGCTTTTCTTGTATTCCTCCTTTATGTTAGGCATGGTATTGTGTTGATTGTTTTTTCTTTGGAACTGTTATCTATGGATTTCACTTCAGGATAGAAAAGAGGGTAGGTTAAAAGATTTGCAATAAAAAAGAGGATATTGGGTATGAAAGGGTCGTGAGCCACTGGCTTAGGCTAATAGAGTTCATCTTTGGGGTCGAAAGGGAGCATCCTCCTTGAGTAGCTGGGATGATGAACTTCAGGACAGAATTGGAGGTTCCCAGCAACAGAGAAGGAGGTAGAGTGGAGCGTCAGCTGGGAAGCCACCAATACAGCTGCCAATACCACATCCCATGGGGGACCTCTATTTGCTCATCTGTGAAATAGGGTTGGTTGTCTCAGCCTTGTCCCATGTGAGACAAACTCAGGGAGCTGTGAAAGCCCCCCACACCCAAAAGGTGGAGGGCGCTGCTGTGCCCTGGGGTCCTGCATGCCTTAGTTATCTTTATTGATCCCTGTTCCAGCTCTCACAAGTCCCTGTCCTCACAATTTTTTAAACCCAGATTCACTAAGACCATTAATATCAAGTAGAAATGTAGTTACCAATGCATCCGCAACTCCACTGAAGTGTGGTGTTTCTTAACATGCTATCGGGCTGCCCCTTCCGGATACGTTGCCTGCTGACCGATCAATGTTCAATAGAAAGAAATAGAGGAACATTCCAGGTATCCAGAAAATGGAGATGGTGCAAATGCTCCCTGAGGTCCACCCTGCTCCAAGGGCCTGTCTCCTTCCCCTGCAGTTCTGCTCCTAGAACTTCAGATGCTGGCTTTAAGCCTTTTCCAGGAAGGTGTGGGTGCGGGGGGCATTCCGGAGGGCTTTGGCAATGCCCTTGAGTCGGGCGGGAGTGGGGCTAGTCTTGCTCTTGCGCTTCGATCATACAGTGGTTAAGAGTGAGGCTGACTGCCTGGGTTTAAAACAGTCCCTGAGTTTAAATGCCAGAGCCACATGTTTAACCACTCTGCCTCAGTTTCCTCATTTATCAACCGGGTAATAACACAGCATTGGATTAAAACAAACAAAGTCTACAAAACCTTAGAATTGTGGCTGGCACAGTACGATTTAGCCATTAGCTGACTCTTAGTCGCTGATGCATGAGGTTTTGGGGCTAGGAGCAGCATGCTGATGGGGTACCCCCATCCTTTGCTGGGCCCAGAAGCTGTAGTCCTAGGAATCGTGACTCACAGTACTGTGGGGGAGCCGCCTCGGAACCTCTGCTTCCCTCCCAGGCCTGGGGTGGCTGGGCCCATGAAATGACCTCAGCCAGGAGGAATGAGGGGCGCGGAGTCTATAGGGCTGGGTTTCAGCCCCTGCCTACCCCTGGGGCCCTCCCAGCCCTGCTTCGTACCTGCTCGCCAGCAAGTGACCAACAGGCAGCAGGACTCCAGGGGTCACCTCAGTTACTCACTGTGACCTCTTGATCCAGACCCAGCACACGGGACCCCTCAGCAACTCACCTCTCCTGATCACCGCTTACAGGCTGATCTCCAGCCTCGGATGCGCTATTGACCCTGACCTTAGCTAAGACCTCAGGCTGGCTTCTGACCGGTATGTGGCTCTGAACTTTGACTAAATCCTGGGCTCAGACAGTCCCAGTTCTGGTATCTGGCTAAGCTCTGGTCCTGACTGCAAACTCATCTTCTAGACATGGAAGGCACTCAAGGGCTTCTGGGATGAAGTCCCTTTCTTTGTACCACCTGTCCTCCCTTCTGATCCCTGGGCTCCTAAAGGGGGTCCCTTGCCTGGCTCCCCTTGCTGGGAGCAGTCACATGGAGAAGGGGGCCTCAGCTTGGGAGGAGAAGATGCTGGCTTTGTCTCTTTAGTCGACTTCTTAATGATGGCCACTAACGAGCATCTTTCCTCCTGCCCCCTCTGACTGCAGCTCCCAGGTGGAAGGACCAATCCCCCCATTAACCCAGAGCCTCCCCAAGAGCAGTGACAGAGCTCCCCAGTTGGACCAGGTTTTTAAAGGACAGAACTGTGTTCCTTCCATCAGATTAGGGGATCCCCAAGAGCCAGAGTTGTGTCCTAGTCATCTGAGAAGGCCTCCAAGGAGGGGATAGGAGTAGCTGGGATACTGGAGTTGTACAGACTCGCATTCAAATCTGGGCTCTGTCATTCTTCAGCTGTGTGTCCTTGGGCTCAGCTTCCTCAGCTGTGAAGTGGGGCAGTGGTGTCACTTACCTGGTAGGGCTGTGAGGATTACATGAGATGCATGACAAGAAGCACTGGGTGTAGTACCTGGAGCCCATGACTGCTCTGTAGAGGTCAGAGGTCATGGATATTGTAACACCACCATGTCAGGGTTCTGCTAAGGCAGGGAGATGTGGTGAGGCTGAGACCCCCACCCCCCCACATATCAGGTCTTTCTCATTGGGTAAGGATCAAATGGCAGTATCTAAGCTGGCCTCCCTGCCACCCTCACTTCTTATGGCTCCTCAGGGGCTCTGGGCCTTCAGGGCCTGGTCCAGCCTCTCCACAGAGCTCCTTTCTGCTCTTCCCCCAAGAAAGAACCTCCTTTATGGCCTCGTTTCCCTACATCTACCATCCTTCCTGGGTTGCCTGACCCAGCCCACCCCCTCCAGGAAGCCTCCTGGGTTGACATCTGCCAGGGCCTGGCTCTCTAAGGCTAAGTCACAAAAGCCAGGGCTGGTCCTCCATGCTGATGGTCTTGCCATGATCCCTGGCTGCCTGGTTCTCTGGAGACAGTGAGGATCCAGGGCACAGCTGCCCCCTCCCACCATGGATCCTAAGGCAGAGCTGGGGTAGGGATAGGGTGAATCCCCTGAATCAGAGCCACTGTGCTGAGGACATCTCCATAGCACTTGTGACCCAAACAAGCACCCAAACTGCCCTCAGGAGGGTTTGGCTTCTTTTTATCTCTTTTCAACTAAGTCAATTAAGTCATTTTGAATGACTCCAGTTGGCCACTTGGGGCTTTCTCTTTAGTGAGGCCTGATTCATTAAGACAACAGGACAGGTGCCAAGGTCAGCTATGACTTCATGAGCCAGGGACACACTTCCTGTAGGCGGGCTGGGGGTCCTGCCCACAGACCATTTCTCAGGGGAGAGAGAAGAGTAAGGCAGGCATCCTCATGTATGCCCCAGACTAACCTCTGGGGGAGAGACCAAGAAAACAAGGATATGATGCCTCATTCAGCCAAAGCAAGGTGTGAACCCAGGCTGCCCCAGAGATTGGAGCATTTACTATTTTTTTTTGTTTTTTAGTTTTTAATGTTTATTTATTTTTGAGAGAGAGACAGAGTGTGAATTGGGGAGGGGCAGAGAGAGAGGGAGACACACAATCCGAAGCAGGCTCCAAGCTCCGAGCTGTCAGCGCAGAGCCCGACGCAGGGCTTGAGCTCAAGAACCGCGAGATCATGACCTGAACGGAAGTTGGACACTTAACCACCTGAGCCACCCAGGTGCCCCTGGGGCATTTACTTTTTAATAAGCCATAAGCATTCTTCAAGGGTCTCCTAGATCCTTTGGGGAAGGATGAAAAAGATGGCTCTATGACTCCTGGAGACTCCTTTTACCTTGGCTGTTGGAGATATGAATGTGTCAACCTCTACGTTTGACATATTTGTGTCTTTCTCCTCTTGAACTTTTATTTGTTACTATTGTTCTTTCATTAGGAGCAGCATTATATGCCTGGGTTTTATTGTAAGCTACCTCTTGTCCTCTCTGGAAGTAAGTAGAGTATACATAAAAAAGCAAATAGTTGGGTCCACAGATGCCCACAGACCATTAAGGGGGACTCCTGGGAACATCCTGTATCTTGCCCCTTGGTTGGGGGAAATCTCAAGCTACAGGATGTGGAAAAAGTGAATTTTCTGGGGTTCGAAGACCTGGAAACAATTTACAGTTATAGCTTCTGGTTGGGGTAAGGAGCTGCAGGACTTTGGCCCAAACTGTGGCTCTTTGTGGAAGGAAAGGGGTCTGGGTTTAGGGCTGCAAGCCTGACTTTGGCCCTAACTCCGTTTTTTCTGATAGTGGGATCTGGGACAGATCCTTTTGCCCCAGTGGGCCTCTGGGCATGGTGAGGGATATGATGAGTATGATGTGGGGTTCAACCTTGGCTTTCCCTGGGTTCCCCCAAGGCTCCCCTGAGCCAGATTTTAATGATTTCTCAGATCAAGGCTGGTTTGCACATCTGCTCCTGCTGCTCAAAGGAAACTAGGAGGGTTTTCCTAGACTCCAGGCCCAGAGAGGCGCCCTCTTCCCAGCTCCTAGAGGAGGAATCCATGTGTTCGAGGAATAGCTTCTTTCTGGCCCCAGGGAGACCCATTCACCTGAGGCCTGGTTCCCTCACATCCTTGCTCCTGTGTCCTCCACTGGTCCTGGTCCCTCCATGTCACAGACCCAGTATCTCAGGGTGACCCAGTGCTTACATCAGAGATGCCTGACTCCCTTGGAGCAGGTGTCTGCTTCTCAGCACGGGGAGCCTTCCTTAGGCTCTGAGCAAGAGCATCTTGCTGAGTGAGCTGAGAGGAACTTCTAGGAGCATCTCCTGACCTGGAAACAGGCTCAGTGGGCCCTGAGTCACCTGTCTCTCAATGATGTTGTGCAGATGGCATCATGGGCACAATTAACACTGAGCACATGTCATGTACCTCCACCTCACTGAGGTGAACGCTTATTTAATCCACACAACAGCCCCCAGAGTCAGGTACGATTATTAGCTTTAGTTTTATAAATAGGGAAACTGAGGCACAAAGAGTTTGTGTCATGCAGTTAGGAAATGGTGGGTTAACCAAAGTTCTCTTAACTATTATAATCTACAGACTCACTCATTAATCCATCGTCCGTCCATCCATTCATTCATTCTGGAAGTTTTTATTGAGTATGTACCGTGTGTCAGATGTTAAGGATCCATGAGTGAATAAAACAGACGAGAAGTCCTGCCCATCTGGAACCACCATTCCAGAAGGAAGAGAAAGACAATAAACAGGACACACAGTAGACACGTGAAATATATAGCACGTTAAGAGGTAATAAGTCTTACAGGGGAAGATAAGAGTAAAGTGGACTGTGGTGCTGGGGGGGGGTGGTGCTGCGTTGAAGTGAGATGGCCAGGGAAACCCTCATTTCAGCCAAAACCTGAAGGGGGCGAGGAGAGGGGCAGTGAGAAACTGTGTGATTCTGGATCTATTTTAAAGGTGGAGTCAAAGGTTTTGCTGCTGGGTCAGACGTGGGGTGGCGGAAAACTGGAGGAGTCCAAATTTGTGGCCTGAACAACTGGAAGGATGAGTTCCCATTTACTGAACTACAGGGTGGAGAAGGTTCTTTTCTGGTTTTGGGGGATGATCAGAGTACAGTCTTGGGCGTGTTCAGTGCATCCCAGGCAGAGCTGTTGAGCCAGCAGGGTCTAGCGTGCAGGGAGAGGTCCAGGCTGAGGACTCGGCTCTGGGCTCCGATACCATCAGGGCAGAACAGGGGCATGGGGATTGCCGAGGAAACAGGTCCCACCATGCGGCGGGTGAGTGGCAGGCCTGGGACTCATGCCTGTGCTATTCCCCAGGACAGTGGCTCCTGCGCCCTGCATCCACAGCCTCCCAGCGACAGCTAGGGCAGGAAAGGGCTAGGGCTGGCTGGCTCCACCTTGCCCTCTAACAGAGAGGGAGCTGAGGCCCACGTGACTTGCCTGGGCTGGCAAGGACAAGAGGCAGAGCTAGAACCCAGGCCTTCCTGATGTGAGGTTCAGAGATTTGTGCATGACAAGATAGTACTGGTGGAAGCGCCCTGACAGGTCTGGAATGTGGGAGTGAGTGCAGTGGTGATTATTACTATGCCCCATTGGCTGGCCAGGGGCGCATTTCGGCAGGATTGGCAGGATCGCCCTCTCACCCAGTCAGCTCTGAGGACCGGCTCATGCTCTTCCTGCTGGGAGAGGCCCGGGCCCTGGGTGGGGGCCCCACACTCAGTCCCTGCCTCCCTGATTCATTCCAGCTCTCCTGGCGGCCTGAGTCACTTTCTTTCCAGGCGAGAGCTGCCTGTTTGGCAAATCCCTGGATCCAGGGGGGAGGAATGGGAACTCGAGCCCAGGGTTGGTCCTGGGCATAGGTGAGGCAGGCAGCCACCCACTCCTGCCCCAGATCCCTGCCCCAGCCTGGAATTTGCTCACTTGTCTACCTGTTCAGCCAGCAATTTCTGAGTAACCATCGCCATTCAGGTGCTCAGTATTGTGCAGGTTACAAACCGCTTTCAAATAGTCCTGTTTTGCAGATGAGAAGACTGAGGCTCAGAGAAAGGAAAAGATTCCAGAGTGCCGAGCTAGTTCGTTAGCAGGAGAGCCGGCATACAGATACAGCCTGTCCGACCCCAGGAGCTCTTCCATTTATTGTCACTACTGGCCCTAAGCGTGGCTGCCATTGTCCAACTCTTGGCCCCGATTTTCTGCTCTAGGGAAGCAAGATGTGACCTTGGAGGAAACGATTCAATTCATCTTATACTTTAGGCAATGGGAGAAGGAGGAGGCAGTGGCCATGAAGGAACAACCTCATGGATGACTGTGCAGCAGGGGCAGGGCAATAGCTGTGGGAGAGGTCTCGGTGGTTGGGTGCTTAGCAGCAGCTCCATGCAAGTAATCAGAAGAAGCTTATCAGAGAAGAAGCAAGCTTGGTAGAAGGCATTCTGGGCAAGGACATAGCCAGAAGAATGGAATGAATTTGTATTCAAGGGCCAGATCATAGGGTGTGTGTATGGGGTAGGGGAGGGTCAGATTGCAGAAGTTTCTGAATGCCTGCGGAATGTTCTGGGCAGTACTGGTGAGGGGCTGAGGTGCCTCTTCCCCCAGGAAGCCTTCCTGTGCTAATTCCTCTCATTCCTCAGCCCCAGCTGGCCCTCCTTCCTTCCCGGGCATAGCCTGTACTTCAGAAGAAAAGCATGAGACTTCCTGGGTCATGCCCTCTCTCCCAGGGAGCAAGGGCATGGGAAAGCTCACAGGATGTCTACACTACATCCAATAGAGACTGGAGATGGCAGAAAGCCAGAGACTTTCCCAAGAAGTTTCCAGCTCAGAAGGAGGTTTGACCCCCAGACAGGTAGACTGTGTTTTACTGGAGGTGTATCCAGAAGTCTTCTCTCCAAATAGCTCCAGCCAAATGTTATGCTGCCTGGAATTTGAGCAGTGGAAACTCACACTTTTGGACTAAGGCACATCCCCTAATCATAGGCAGATTTCCTCGGGAGGCATATCACAGTTCCCATCACCATGAACGCCATGAGCCAACACTTTCTTCCTTGGGTGGGTGAAGGGGGTGGGATGGGGGAGCAGAGAAGAGGAGGGCAGCCTGAGAACCCCATGAGAAGGTCAGGTACCAGAGGCACCTCAGGCCACTTCACACCTGTGCTGAGGGAGGATGAGATCCATTTGGAGGCTCCACAATAACTCCACATTTCACCAACGCCCCAACGGTTAGGTCCACACTTGTCCTCTATCAATGAAACTCTTGGTGGGTCTCGGGCTTCTTTGAATAGGGGGTGTAGGAGCTGATTTAGGAGGACTGTGAAGGGAGTGTCTGGAGGCCAGTTCCCCTCAGCAGGCAGAGCCTAATTCAGGGGAAACAAACCTGGGTACCAGTCAGGTAGCCAGTCTGTAGAGGGCCTAAAGGATTCAAGCTGGAAAATGGTGCCATCTAACTTAGGTTTCTACCTGTGACTCCATCTATAACTGACCAAATGTCAATTGGCTCCATTACCACTGAAATAGGCAGTGCCCTTGAGTAAAATTAAGAAAATTTTATGCCAACCTATCTTGTCTGTGTATTTCTGAAATAAGCATGTAGGCATTGTACGATGCAGTTACATGATATGCCTCTCACCTGGGACCCATTCAAAGCTGCAATGAGCTGAAATCCTGCAACCAAATAATGCACGGTGCATAAAGCACTTTTATTGGGAAGGAGGGATTTCTTTTATTACATAAGGTTTAAAGGCTTTGGCATGACCCCCAAAACAGGTCCAGTTTTGAAAAAGGAGGACTGAGACCTTGAGGAATGTGGCCAGCGGATGACCAGGAACCACAATAAAAACAATGTTTAAATGTGAATTTAGGCTTAGCAACGATATGTATATAAGTTCGAGGGTGTGGCTAATAGTGGCCACTTATAAATAAGGGGAGGATTCTGAAATAAACAATTCCAAGTAAATTAAAATATATGACATTGACTGCAAGTAATTGATTTCTTATTCTGAACACAAGGAAAGAAGTATGTAATTTATATTAACTGAAAATCTGTTTCTCCATTTCCACTAAATAAAAGCTGAACACAAAACAATTTTAATGGGTTATGGGGACACTAATTATTAGCTTTCTTGGGTCGACTGGGTGCTTTTATCTTTGCTGATGAGGTTGGCTGGAGGCATATAGGCTGCTTGTGGGAAAGCCAGCAGCTGGGAACGACACAGGTCCAAATTCGTGATATAATAATACATGTGCTTCTTATTAGTGCTTTAAACAACAAGACGTAGCAGAAGGTCTAATAATTATTGCAATTCCAATGTAGTGGTGAGCACCAATGATACTTCAAGGTGTCTTCCCTAACTGTAACATGATACGAGAATATCCGATTCCTATTGGTGACAAAGTCACAGGTACTTTGGTATTCCTCTGTGGTTTGTGGTCTACATGCATGATTGAAAGAGAATTCAGTGGGGGATTAGGGAAAATAAAGGTGTATTTGTTTTTCTTCACCCAATTCTCAAACCTTTGCATCCTATCCACAGACTCCCACGGGGTCCAGGGACCCCAGGATAAGGATCTTGGCCTCCGAAGCTGCACCTCAACCCAAGCACATGGGGCAAATGCCTGGAGAGTGACACTCTGGGGCTGACTTCCCCTCTGCCTCCTCCTTAGGGCTGGCATCTTGTCTACAGCTGTGTCCTGTCTCCCTCCAGTCTCCCCGGGTGACCATTCCTCATGACTCCCTGCTCTGCCCCCATCTGCCTGCCCCCCATGCCCGCTCTGAGTTGGGGCCTCTGGCTGGCCCGCTGCCAGAGCCTCCTGACTGGCCCCCTGCTCCTCTCTGCTGGCCTCACGTTGGTTTTCCACATGGCAGCCAAGGGGACAGCAAGATGCAATGCTCCTCATGTCACCATCTGCTTAAAATCCTTCGGTTGCTTCCAAGCATGCTTAGGATAAGAATAAGAGGCAGACCTCGGCCCCGGGGCCCAGCTCGTGGCCCACCAAACTCATCTCCCACCGGCCCTCTGTACACACCCTTGCCGCCTTTCACTTCCTGGCCCATCCATGCCCTCCACCCGGCCTCACCACTAGCTGTTCCTTCCTCTGGGGTGCCCCAGCTCAGCTATGCACCTTGAGAAGCCCTCAGCTCTTTCTCCGATGTGACTTTCTCCAGGAACCTTTCCTGCTCTCCCTGGCGCCGCCCCCCCACACCGGCTGCCCCTCTCAGTGCTGGTTTATTATAGTGTACGTTTCACCTCTCACATGGGGGATGGATGGACGTCTTTTGATGCTACCGGGGGGGCACTATGAACATCCTGCAACCTGGGAGGACCACGCAGCACTGAGACTGCTCTGGCTTGTGCTCACTTTAGGAGACCACGGAGTGCTGGGAATGCAGGGGCCATTGGCCTGGGGCGCAGGGCAGAGGCCGGCCACCCTCCCTGTGAGCCGCACACCATGCTCTTTTGGGCTCTCCCAGCACCAGGGTCGAAAGCCCCGATGCAGTTTCAGTTTTACTCTTCTTTGATCTTGCCATCTAGACTATAAGGTCTGAGGAGGCAATGATGTCACCAGTGCCCAGCACCTCCCGTGCACCGGGGACTCAGTGGGAATGACAGAATGCACAAGCTCTGCCCGGAAGAGCTCTGTGTCCCCCATCCTTGTCCCTCCCGGCCTCTCCAGAGTCTACGCACTCTCAGCTGGGCTTTAGTGGAGATTTCCCCACTCACTGGCTAAGTCATCGCTTCCTCGTTTTGCAGGAGCGTTGCCAGTGACTCAGACTCGGTGTGGCTGGCCCTGCCTCGGAGGGAGCTCCCCAGAGACCGAGTAGGTGCTGGCAGACGTGTGCCGAGTTGAGTGTCAGCCAGGCTCGGAGGCGGAGGGGTGGACAAGATGACCTGATTGGAGGAGGGTGGGCCCTCAGAGGCCAGGTACCTGAGGTCAGGGTTCAGTTCAGGGTTAGGCGGCAGGGCAGAGGCTCAAGGGAAGGTGCTGGGGAGTCGGAGGAGTTCCACACCCTGTGATCTGGGCTGGGTGCTCCAGATAGGATCCTGTCACACCCCCAGCTGTCTGCTCTGCCTGCTCCTGGGGCCGGGGCAGCAGGTGGGGCTCACTTATCGCCAATGAGGCCAACGGGTGGAGCTGGCCTGGCTCTGTGGAGATGACAATCACACAGGAATTTCTCAGTGGAAAATCACCTCATCGCATAGCCCCTTCCTGGGAATGGGAACAGAAAGGACCTGAGAGGTATTGGGCCAGAGGACCCACCAAATATTGGGGTCTTTGGAAGGCACTTGGGTTCTTCTCAACATGGAGGTGGTGGACCTCCTCTCTGCAGGACCCTCACATGGACAGTATTCAGACTGGGTCAGGGCGACTTGAAGGTTAGTCCGGAGCTGTGTAGATCTTGGGCTTTCGGACCCTTAGGAAGTAACTGCAGCCTCCTTCTAGGCCTTTGGGGTCTTCAAAATCACCTCTAATCAGACCAACTCTGTCCTGGACCAACTCTAGACATGGTCCCCTGAGGTCTTGTACCTCCAGCTTGGCTGTGAAGGTACCTTAGGCTAGGGTTCACTTGGGGGCTGAGTGCTCTGGACACCTTTTTTAATGGGGACAGTGGCTACTGGCCCCTTCTGGTCAGGGCGTGCAGGCTGAGGAATGTCCGTATCACTTGCCAATCAATCTGTTTAACATGAAGCGCTAAGACATATGTGCACAAACCCAGAATATACCCTGGCATGAGCTTTCCCACCCATGCCCACAAATGAAGACCTTCTCTCACATGACCACAGACATAATTAGGCTCCCATCCATCAGTGCACAGGACCTCCATACAGGGTAGGTGGACGTACCTCAGACATGGAACAGCCCCCACCTGCAGGCTCAGTTCCCCAGTCTTGTCTGGGAAGGTGGGCAGTCATGTAGATTTCCTTCCAACCTCTTCTAGGTGCTAAAAACCATACTTGCAGTTGAACTGTTTGTACAACTTTGTATCCCATGTCATGAAGAGTTTTTTGTAAACGTCATTTTAAATCATTACATAATCTACTGTCATATGGGCAGATCCTAATTTCTTAAACCAACCCCCTATTATTGAACATGTAAGTTATTTTCAGTTTTTCACACGACTGTATGTAAATCTTTACCCACCCAGTAGATGACTTCCTTGGGCCGAATTCCCTGGAGTCACAATACTGTCAAAGGGTAAAACTCTCCTCCCTTTCCTCCCCCATTTTTTGTTGAGATAAATTAACATATAAAAAGGTAAGTCTTTTTTAAAGGCCTTTGATTCATAATGCCAAATTTACTGAGATGATTGATTTATCAGCAGTTCCTTTACCAAGCCTAGATACTCTTATTTTAAAAATTATTTATGAATGTAATGTGCAAAATTATTTTTGTCATTCTTTTGATTTGCATTTGCGGATAATTAATAACTACAAACATTTTGAATGTCTGTTAGCAATTTATATTTTCACCTTTTTTTCCTATTTGACTTCTCTTACCAGTGATCTATTTTGTCCTCAGCTTTTTTTTTTTTCCATATTGATTTCTAAGAACTCTTTCTATGGTCAGGACATTAACTTTCTCTTTACTGGCCATATTTGTTTCAAATATTGTTTCTATGTTTCCTACTTGACTTTACATTCTGCTTTATTTTTTTTTTTTTTGTCATACGGAAAACTTACGTTCTAAGCAATCAAATTTGAAATTTTTTCCTTCAGAACTGCCCCATACGCTTTTAAGGGAAGAATGCTCCTACCTGCTCTAGATGTTGAATATCACTGCTGTGTGTGTGTGCGTGTGTGTGGCTTCATTTTACAATTCAGCTCTGTCATCATCTGGGAAATAAGGAAGAGAAGACATTATCCCTGCCCTCAAGGAGCTTGCAGGAAACAGAGCAGAAGGAGTGTGGTGCCTATGTTATCGCTGCTCTTATGTGTGCCAGAGATAAAATATGCAGATAGGGATTCAGTGAAAGGAAAAGGGAGCTGCATGGAGGAGATGGAAATTTAATGGAGTGCTCAAGGTTGCGCTGGGCTGGGAGAGGCTTTATTTATTTATCAACCATGTACACAGCCTCATTATGTGCCAGGCATTGTTTTAGAGCTTCATAAATATTAACTGATTCAATCCTCATAATAACTTACTGAATTATTAGCATACTATTATTACCCCATTTTATAGTTGAGGAAACCGAGGCCCAGAGAGTACAAGCAACTTACCCAAGATGGTACAAGGAAGGGCCGGGATTTGAACTCAAGAAGCCTGGTTGGGTTGGGAGGAAGCAGGGGTGCTTATGGCTGAGGGACTTGAATGTACAGGGAAAGGATTTAGTTAGACCAGCAGTTGGCAAACTGTTCCCGCAAAGGTCTAATAGTAAATATTTTAGACTTCGCTGGCCAAGAGGACAAACTGAGGAAATCATAGACACTTAAATGACAAAAGAAAAAACAACATTTTTTATTAATGAAATTTAAAATGTAATAATGAGTACAATTAAAAAATAATACAGGTCTATAATGTAAAAAATGGAAACTTTTTGAGGGATATAATATTTTGCTTACTTGGGGTTTAAAGTTAGTGGTCCCTATCATCTAATAGCAAATGTTCACCTGTGAAAACCACTCTCGGGCACCTGGGTGGCTCAGTCGGGTAAGTGTCTGACTTTGGCTCAGGTCACGATCTCACCATTCATGAGTTCGAGCCCCACGTCGGGCTCTGCGCTGACAGCTCAGAGCCTGGAGCCTGCTTCGGATTCTGTGTCTCCCTCTCTCTCTGCCCTTCCCTCACTCATGCTCTCTCTCTCTCTCAAAAATAAATAAATTAATTAATTTTTTTTTTAATTTTTTTTTTCAACGTTTATTTATTTTTGGGACAGAGAGAGACAGAGCATGAACGGGGGAGGGGCAGAGAGAGAGGGAGACACAGAATCGGAAACAGGCTCCAGGCTCTGAGCCATCAGCCCAGAGCCTGACGCGGGGCTCGAACTCACGGACCGCAAGATCGTGACCTGGCTGAAGTCGGACGCTTAACCGACTGCGCCACCCAGGCACCCCAATAAATTAATTAATTTTAAAAAACACTATCAGTTTGTGGGGCCTTAGGGGACACAAATGATGGGTTGGATTTGGCCTGTGGTTGAATGTAGTCTGCCAGCCCCAGTTTCGACCCGGGGTCGCTGGCAGAGCTGTGCTGAGGAGTGTCCACTGACCGGAGAAGAAAGAGGCAGAAAGCTACTGCCGAGGTCCAGGGAGAGGTGAGGCAGTCCACCTCAGGGCCAGGGCAGTGTGGGTTGAGAGGCAGGGCTGATTTGCTAGCCTTTTCCGAGGTGGGCTCCCGGGGCTAGTGATTAGGTGTGCGGAGAGGGAGAGGGTCCTGCAGACAGTGTGGGCGGCCGGCGTGAGCCGGCACACGGAGGCCCGGTGCCGCCCACCCGGTCGGCAGTGTCCTCAGCCCCGGCCTTGCCCCGCCAGCTCAGGGGGAGCGCACCGGGAAGACTTGAGTAGAGGCCGTGACACTGAAGAAGGAAAGGACGTTGCTCCTGCCAGTTTGGTGGGGCCTTACTGCTGCAGGGCACCAGGAAGTCTCTGTGGCCGGAGACAGTCCCCACGTTTCTGGTCACAGGGGCAGCAATCCCACCAGCAGACGGTTGGTTCTCTTTTGGGCTTACGCACTGCCCCTTTCACAAGGTGGCCGGGCACCCGGGCCTTCCCTTTCAGGGGGAATTAAGGGACAGGCTGTATGGTGGCTGGGGAGAACATTGCTGCAGTGGGGAAGGACCACACACAGGGAACGAGAGGCAGTCTGAGAAAAGGTCACCAACATGGCCAAGTCTGTACCCAGGCTGATCAGGCTATTGGGAAAGGTCCTTTGATTTCTCTCCCTGATACCTCCTAGTGGAGCACGAACCTGCCCCCTCCCCTGTCCCATGTGGGGGCGGAAGGTGGCCACTTACCGTGGCCGGGCTCTGTAATTAAGTCTGTAGCAATGGGCGGGGGATCGGACAGATCTTGTCCCAAAGCTGTTCTTGCTGTCAATGGGCTTAAACGGAGGCAGGTGGCTTACGAAATGCTCCTGAGAAATCGTCCTGGGTGAGTCCAAGGTGCGACATATGCAAATGGGCTTGAGGGACTAACGTGGGGCACCTCTACCGTGGGTGTGGTAGCCCTCCTGTCCACAGGTCCAGAGGGGCTGGGGAGAGCAGGGTTAGAAGGCTGAGGGCCAGGCCATGCAGGGGTGATCTCCACTCACAGCGGTCAGCACGGGGCTGAGGGGTGTCACTCCCGACTCACAGACCTGTCCCTTAACCTGACCGCAGGGTGACCCTGTTCTAGCCTCAGACTAACCTCAATCCTGACCTCAGACACAGCTTTAACCCTGTCCCCCCAGGCTCACCTTTGAACCCTATCCATCTTACAAAGCAAGCATTCTTCATTCCAAGAGAGATCGGGCATAGCAGTGTGGGTAGTTTCACGTGGGTTCCGAGGAATCCAGCTCACCGCCTGAGTCTTAATTCCTGGAGGGTGGGCAGGGGACGGTCCTTGGAAGGCCCCTGGAGTGAGAATCAGGACCAGCCTTTCACCTTGGCTCCCACTCAGCGGAATGGCTCCGGGAAACTCTCTTGACCAAAGTAAGGTTTGAGTCCTCAGAGAGATTTACTCATCTGTCTGACGGACATGTCTCCCCATACCTGCCCTTGCCATCTCTGGAGATAGATGTGAGCGGTCGATGTGGGGGAGTGGAAGTGATTTGGAAACCAAATTGCATTGTGCTACAAACCTATAGAATTAAAATGAGAAGGTCGCTTGCACGAACTGCCCGCCATCAATCAGTCTGTGTCCTGTGCTAACTTGTTTCTACTTCCTATTCCCTAGCATTTCCTGCTCCCTCCATTCTTTTGTCTTGTCCTATTCATTGAGAAAAGTTTCAAACATATTCACAAGTAGGGAGAATAGTTTAATGAGCCATTAATGTGGTAGCCAGGAGAACATGCTTAGAGGACCTCCTAACTGACCTGGGGACCCCGCTGCAGGGCTTTGAACCCTCGCTCTGTTGGAGGAGAGGCTGCAACGCCCTCGGGTTGGACCCCACCGGTGCTGTAGGGATACTCCCGTCCTGGGAGATGTGGGTCCTCTGCCAGTGACTTCTGCTCAAGGACTCCCCACAGCTTTGTGCAAGTGTCCTCAGACCCCATGATGACACTGAAGTCTCAGATGCCCTTACCCAACCTTCTCCTCCTTCCCCTTTCACCCAGGGTCAGACTTGCATCTGGCTCTTTCTCTATTTCCTTTCTCACAGGCATTTCCTCTAATAAAATGAAACCTTTCATCTCATTTTGGTGCCTGCCTCTTAGAGGACCTGGAGCCCCAGACCCATCTTCCACAGCTGGTCAGTTATCAATATTTCACCACATTCACATCATCTATCTTTTCTTCACCCCTTTTTTGCCCCCCTGCTGGAGTAATTTAAAGCAAATCCCGGACACCATGCGATTTCACTCTTAGGACTGTTGTTCCTCATTATTCACGGATTCTGTATTTGCAAATTCGTCGACTGCAGAAATTTACTTACAATGCCCCAATCGACCTTGGCGGTACTTTCAGGATCATTCACGGACACGCAGAGTGGTGAGAAATTTCAGCCACCAGCTCTTCTCAGCTGAGGTCAAACAGGCCAGTGTCCCACCTTTTTGGTTTTTTTTTTGTTTTGTTTTGCTTTGTTTTCATTTTGTTGCTGTTGTCGTTGTTTCTTTCCCCCAGCTTTACTGAGATATAATAGACATAAAACATTGTGTAAGTTTAAGATGTACGAGGTGTTGATTTGATACATTTATATATTGCAAAATGATTACCGCTGTGGCCTTAGCTAACACCTCTATCACGTCACGTCACGTAATTACTACTCTTTTTTGTGGGGAGAACATTTGAGATCTACTGTCTTAACGAGTCTGTTCTGCCTCTTTGTTTCAGCTCTCATACCAGAGCGAGCGTCCTTTACGTGGCCTGTCTTGTGCCACTTTTGCTGCATTTCTGTGCTTTTTGTTGGTGGTTTTTCTGTTTAAAACGGGCCCCAAGTGTAGTGCTAGAGTGCTGTGCAGTGCTCTTGGATTCCAGAAGGCTGTGATGTGCTTTCTGGAGGAAATACGTGTGTTAGATAAGCTTCATTCAGACCTGTATGAGTTTTCCAGTTTCATGAATCACAGCGCTATTGGCCAAATTCAATTTAATGAATAAACAATATGTATGAAATAAGGTGTCTTTAAACAGAAACAAACATGAAACAAGGCTACGTATTGATTGGTTGATGAAAATATGACCAGTAGTTCGTAGGGACCTATCCTGTATTTCCCCTGGGAGTGATGGTTCAGTATCCAATAATTCAGTGTTATGGTGACTTTATACAAAATAACTTCCAAAGATAATGATAATCAACTGTACTTCAGTGTAGTGACTGTTCCCTTACAGGACCACAGTGTCATAATCACACCTGACAAGATGAACACTGATTTCCTTGGTATCATCTAACACAACACATTATCAAACTATTTTGACGAGCTCAAAAATGTCTCTTTGTGGTTGATTTATCCAACTGGGCAGGATGCAAGCAAGAGTCAGCGTTTCATGTTTGGTTGTTATGATTCATAAGTTTCTGAATCTGGAGCATTTCTCCCCTGCCCTCTTAATTTTTTTCATGCCATTGGCGTGTTGCAGGTGCCAGGTCAGTTGCTCTGTAAAATGTCCCACATTCTGTATTTTGTCTCTCTGCCTCCTCCTGGTATCATTTACTTTGTTCCTTTATACCCTATATTTTGCGGCAATGGAATTATCTCTAGAAGATTCTATAACTGGTGAGGTCAGGATATAAAGGGTGAACAGGGAGGCGAGCATGAGGTGTGGTGTTAGCGTAACACTGGGAAAGCTAATGTTAAGGTTGAGTTGGGTCCAGATCTGAACTCAGAGCTGCAGGGTGGTCTAGTGGTTAAGAGCAAAGACTTGGGACCCAGGATTTTTGGGTTCAGATTGTGGCTCTACCATTTATTAGCTGTTGACCTTAAACAGGTTGCGTAACCTCATTTGTAAAATGAGGATAACAAGAACCCTTGCCTCACAGGGTTCTTACGGGGTTTACATGAGTTAACGTATGTAAAACACTTGGACTGGTGCCCGGCACATGGTGGCTATTTTATTATTATTGGGGTTAGAGTTGGGGTTGGATCTGGGTTAGTTTCGGGGTAAGGGTGACCCTAGATCATGATGACTGGACATTCTACCTCATGGTCAGAGGGGAACTAGGGGTGGGGAACACCAGAATTGCCCCTCCTTTGGGATGCCCTTCCCTTGCTGCATCTCCGGAGACCAGATTGGGACTGAATGGGGTCGGGTGGGGCTGTCTTACTTTCTCTTGGAAGCCTTTCCATTCCTCAACAGTTCTGGCTCTAACCCTTCTTCCCTGCCCATATGCCAACAGGGCTGTGGAAGTTCTTTGATACAACCACAATCCTGAGTGGGTTTTAGAAGAGTGTGAAGAAATAGTCCTTGGCTTCTAAATGAGAAGGAAATTTTGCAAGGTGCAGACACCTGCCTATGTGGACGTTTGGATCAGTTGCGTGGAGCTAGAATGGAAAAGGGTTGATATGACTCCAACCCGAGAGCAAGGCAAAGCATACTGTGACCACTAGGGGTGCTGGTGGATGTGGGTTTAGTATTCACGTATTCATCCGTATGCCAACCATCCATCCATCCATTCATGTGTCCAAATGCTATCCATCCATTCACCCATCCAACCGTCTGCCATCCATCCAACTGCTTAATTCATCTATTCACCCATCCATCACTGCAACAAATACTGGGAACCCACTGAGTCAGGCACACCATCTCTCCCCTTAAGCAGCTTGCTGTGTAGTGAAAGAGTTGTGTAATTACCACACACTGTGCTAGTACAGGAATGTACAGTATGTGAAGAGAGTTCTGGAGAGGGTGGAACCATTTATGGCTGGGGCCAGGGGCTAGAAAGGGGACCTCTTCTTTCCCTCCTTAAGCTGACTCTTCTGCTCCAATGGCAACCCCTGTCTTCAGGCTGGGCCCAGTGGCAGGCTCATTTTTCAGTTTCCTGATGCTAAATCACTGGGTTCAACTTGAGAAGGGACTTGTTCGTTCTGGGAAGGAATTCTGAAGTTACTTAAATCAGTCCACCACACCTGTGCAGGCACCCTGAGGTCATAGCCATGTTCTCTGGAGATAGTCTGTCTTCTTCATAAGGACTCTCTTGGGGAAATATGGACACACGTCCATCCACTGGAGGGGCAAGACCATGGGTCCTGTACTGCTCTACTCAGTTTGGAGTTATCTCCACTCCCTCTTACTTATGGCAGTGCACATTGACCCAGAAGCCCCTCTTGTACCCCTCTACTCTGCTGCCTTCCAGCCCTACCTATCCCTTGGCCCTTAGTTTAGGTCTCTTGGTCATGAATCTTAATCTCAGGGGTCCTAATGGGGAACACTTTGCCTCTAACTAATTGCAGGGTCCAAGGGTCAGAGTGCAGGAAATGTGATTCCCCAACTAAGACAAGATTCTCCAAAGTTGCTGCATGGTGGCAGCCGTCTTTGCCACCGGCCTAGGGCTCAGATAGTGCAGGCTGTGTCTGCTCCATCAGCCTAGGGCAGGGGCTGGGGCCTTGCCCTTCCCCTCTCCCCAGCTCCTGAGCAGGAACAAGCCCATGGAGCCTTGCGGGCTGGCCCATTCGTGGGGAGAACCTAGCCAGGGCCTCAGGTGGTTTCAGCACACTCTCCCTCCCTCTGTCTGTCTGACTAATGTTCCCATCTGCAAGCCCCAGGTGAGAGGCAGCAGCAGCGGCGTCTCCCGCTGCTGCTCCAACGAGCTGTTTGCGGTGTAACTGCCTGATGGTATCTCGGAGGGTGGTTTGGGTGAGCTGTCTCTTGGGAGTGTCTGCCTGTTGTTTGCCTCAGCCCCCACCCGGCCCTCACCCCAGCCCCTGCCTGAGCTCATTACATTATTCATAGAACGACAGGACTAGCACCCCTGCCCCCAGCACTGTAAGAGACACCTGCCTGGCTCATACTGATGGTGTGTGTGTGTGTGTGTGTGTGTGTTTCAGGAGAGAGGATCCTCTCTGTACCTCCTCTTGAACTAGAACCTAGGATTTCTCTTCTGATAAGTTCCAAAGTAGCAGCCATGGGAAATCATTGCTGGCAGGGTGTCTCTAGAGATGGGAAGCCCCATTTCTATTTCCTGGCTCTCAAAGAATCCCAGCATCAAGCCTGGGCATCCAGTTCCCATTCCTGAATGGCCTCTAAATATCCTCTTCTGCACCAATGGGTTCCCATCTCCTTCTTCTGGGAGATTTCCTCTCTGCTCCCTCCCCTTCCTGGCCCCAAGTCTCTCCTGAGGTCGAAGAAGACTAAGAACAATGCCATCCCCAGAGCTCATTGCCCAGCCTGGCTGGACCTCCACCACCAGCTGTGTGAACCACTGCCACCAGCCTACCCCTCCCACGGCACCGTCGTTTCCTAAGCTGTAAAATGGGAATAAGAGTAAGAAGAGTCCCTTTGGGGTTAAACGAGATCATGTATGCAAAAGCTCTGGGATGCAGGTGCCCCATGTCTTAAAATTTTTCATCTTTCTGACTCTGTCCCCTCAATCCTGGACTCCCTGGGGAATGTCTCCTGGGCAGCAACCATGTACAGAGTGCACCACAGGAAAAACAAAAACACAAGAAATAAGGGAGGGAGAAGAGCCCTGCCCTTTGTGATCCTCTGAGCTGATGGGAGAGATAGAGTCTCTGCCTGGGGAGCTCCCTGTGTGTATGCGTGTGCGTGTGGGTGTGTGCGTGTGTGTGTGTGTGTGTGTGTAGGGGAGAAGGAGTTGCCCCCACAGAGGAGGGGACCCCAGGTATGTGTGTGCAAGCTAGACTGAAGACTACTGTAATGTCTTTTTAGCAGGCAAGAGCAATCAACAAATTCATTAAGTTCCTGTTTACGCATCTATTGTCAAAGCTAATAATTTGATTTAACTAAGCTGATTACCTTCATTAAAAACCATTAGTTCCCATAAGCAAATGTTCCTGTGTTTGCATTTTCATAATTATGTTGACATTTCACAACTTGCATTTCAAGGGAGGCCTGTGCTCAGACTCAGCTCCGTCTACCCCAGCCCACAGGGCTTCCTCTCCCCAGCCTGGGCACGGTGCTAGGTGTCGGGGGGTAGTGTGGTGCTAGGTGTTGGGGGGCCGCGGGGAAGAAGACAGGCCTGGTCCTCCTCTGTCTGCAGCCTAGGCTTTGCTGTCTCCAGTGTCCCAGATGCCTCACCAAGTGTCTTATGCACAGAACAGCCCTCAGCACAGCCTCTCCAGGATTGACACACCCACCATTATCTGGGCAAAGGGAGGCTCCAAGGGACCCCTTTCAGGGAAGGGGAAGGAACTAGTATTTGTTGAGTGCCCACAGCTGCAAGGCGCCGGCACTGTGGTTCCCTCTTTAACCCATTCAGGAGCGTATGGGGATCTCCACGTTAGAGATGGTGGGACTGCTACTCAGGGAAGTTAAGTCACTCCCCCAAGTTCGCCTGGTCAGGGAGAAGGTCAGTACGGGGTTTGCATCCCAAACCTGTGCTATTTCCAACATACCATCCCTTCTTTCCCAAAAGAAGGGTAAACAGGGCCCTGAGCCAGTTGGTCCATGTGCTGGCTCTGCCTGTGTCCATCAGGGAGGAGCAGGACTGGAGTGCATAGCATGCTGACAAGGGTGGGTCTTGAGGTCACTGGCCTTCCTCGAATGGCCTGTAATTTTCCCTTGTGCTGCGGGTCCTGGCCTGGCCCTGGGAGACACCTGGGTCCTTAAGAGGCTTGTGATGTGTGCATTTGGAGGCCTGGGCAGACGAGCATACCATCCTCCCTCTCCTCTGTGGCCTGTATTTCCAGAACCCCTTGAGACCCCACAGGCAGGCTATGCTTAGGGTAGCAAGAGCCCTCCTGCCTCTCTGGCTGGTGCCCCGGAGGGTTTCCCTGGACACCCATTCCCCTGAAGTAAGAGCCAGGGCTTAGACTGGGAAGCGAAGAGACGGCAGACTCTGGGATGGCTGCAAACAAGACAGAGGAGTCTGGGCTTTGTGATAGCAAGAACCATACTTGACATTGATTGAGCACTGGTTGTATGCCTGGGCCCCGTCCTTAGCACTTTGTCACTGACAAGCAGAAAGATGACCTCTTGGAGCCTCAGTCTCCCCATGAATAGAATGGATAAAGGAATGCTCAAATGGGGAATTGTGCCCTGTGGTGCCACAGGGAGGTGCCTCTCCGAAGGCGTTGTGCTCAGATTTCTTGACACCATGGATGCACCCTCTCTTCCTCCTGGACTGTGATGGAAAGAAGGGATGTGTCTGCCAGGGCCTTCTGGGCTGGCCACGGGGGTTGGGGGAAAGCTGAGCCTGGAAGAAGGAAGGGCCCATCACGAAGATGGCACAAGTGGCCCATAAGAGCCATGGAAGCCAACTGAGACATGGCCCATCACGGCCCACTTGCCCTTCTTCCCTTCCCTCCCTACTCCTGCCTCCTTCTCTTCCCGGGTCTGGCTTCCTGTGGGGGCTCTCTCCCTACCTCTGTCTCTCCTCACCCATGTGGGACTTGCTTTTCTCAGGCCTCACTCCGGGGCAGCCCAGCTGTGGGTACTGCTCCTGAGGGCAACCCTGACAGCCCCAGGGTACAGGAAACCAGTCCCACTCCTGCCAGCTTTGCACAGCAGCGTCCCTTCCTGGGACCCCGTGGCCCTCCTCATCCACGTTCTTTCCCTTGCCTCCCTGAGTTTTGTTGTGTCTCCTCCCCCTCCCGCATACCTACCCTCATAGACTGCCTTCCTGATTGTGAATACCTCCCACCCCTGTTCTGTACCCCCCTCTGACCCTTCACTGTCCTGAACCCCCACTGCACCTCTGTCCCTGAGGTGGGAGCAGCCTCTACACTTGTAGGAGACAGAAGCTTCTAGATTGCACATGGGAGGAAGCTGAGGGCCTGGACTGAGTAGTCAGCAGCTGCTGGTCTTGGCCATTCAGAGGAGCCAGGTGAGCCCAGCAGAGGGCACAAATGTTGCTTAGAAGCCCAAGAGACCTGTGGTACTTTCTTTGGCATGTGTTTCGAAGGTAAATCGCCCACTCCTCTTTAAGGACAGAAGTGATCTTTAAAAAAAAAAAAAAAAGTTCAAAGCTATTGTGACCCAGAAGGTGAGTTAGATGAGTTAGAGAGGACAATTTGGGGTAGGAAACTTGTAATGGAGATAAACGAAGACGATGTCTTCGTGTCCCTTGTCACTTTGCTCTGTGAGCATCACGATGCACAAAAGACCTTGACAGGGGGCATCTGGGTGGTTCAGTCAGTTAAGTGTCTGATTCTTGGTTTCAGCTCAGGTCATGATCTCACGGTTTGAAAGTTTGAGCCCTACAGGGTCTCTGTGCTGAAGGCAAGGAGCTTGCTTGGGATTTTTCTCTTCCTCCCTCTCTTCCCTCCCCAGCTTGTTCTCTCTCTCTCTCTCTCAAAAAATGAATAAATAACCATAAAAACAAAACAAAAGGCCTTGACAGGCTCTGGGAGGGTAAAGGACCACAGCCTGCCCTGCTCATCCTCTAGAGCTCTGTCCAGTGGACCAGATGCCTGAGGGCTATGAAGAGTGCTCCTGGATAGGCAGGAGAAAAAATAATTCGGTTCCTCCTAGGGGAAAGAGGGATTGAGATGTGGGGAATCTTCTTGAAAGATTTGCCTCTGGAGCATAAATTGGGAGCCATAGTGCCAAGATGCAAGGGAGCAGGACTGGGGACCCCTGGGTTTGAGTTCCAGTTCCATCACTTCCCAACTGTGTAGCCCCGAACCTGTGACTCCACAGAGCTTGGTTTTCTCATCTTTAAAATGGGAATAATTTTCATACCAGTCTCATGGTGTTTGTGAGGCTTAAGGACTAAATCTCAAAGGGCCCAATACATTTTGGCTTTAACGAAAGCACATTTCTAAACAGTGTCCCATTTCAAAAAAACTTTTTTTTCAATGTTTTATTTATGTTTTGAGACAGAGAGAGCAAGCAGGAAAGGGGCAGAGAGAGAGGGAGACACAGAATCCGAAGCAGGCTCTGGCTCTGAGCTGTCGGCACAGAACCCGACGCGGGGTGCAAACCCACAAACCGCAAGATCATGACCTGAGCCGAAGTCAGATGCTTAACTGACTGGGCCACCCAGGTGCCCCCCCAAAATATTTCTGAGTGAAGTGTGAACTGCATCCTAAGCAATTACCCAAGACTCCAACTGCCCTTTGGCGTCAGAATGTAAATGTTGGAATTCCACTTTGTCTCTGTCACTTGCCTGCTGCGTGCCCGTCTGTACGATGAGGAGGCTGTAATAGATGTTTCTAAAGTTCCTGTGGGTTTGGCATCATTGCCTCACGAATCCAGTGTCATTGCCCTTTGTCACTGGCCCGTGACAATGGGGACAGTTAAATGAGGGTTAAGGGAATGGGGAGAAGGCCTCCTCCTCCCAAGAGCCTGAATCCAGGAAAAAGACCCAGATAGGAGAATTCTAGGCCTGAGCCAGCTTCTAGAAGGAAATAGGGTCTGTGCGTGCCCTGAAGCCCCAAACCCAAGTATTCAGAGGCTTCTGCAGCTCAGGTGCCATAGGGGTGAGTCACCCAGCTGGGAGTGGGGTAGGGAGGTGGGACTTGGGAAAACGTTCCCTTTGTCCTCCTTCCTTCCCCCACCTCGTGCTCCCGAGAGCAGGGCAGGGAGGCTGAGCAGGATCAAAGCTATGCACACCTCCCGAGACACGACGTTGGCATGTTTAGTCACCTGGGCCGAGCTCGGGGAGGCCGTCATGAGTGTAACAAGGACAGCATGCACACTCTCCCTCCCCTCCACCTTGCGGTGGCTTTAACGAGCCCTTGTGAAGCGATGGCCCTTGAAACAGATCACGTCCGTCCACGTCGAAAAGAGAGCATTATTAATAAGTTGCCCTGGGCACCCGGTAATGATTGTGAGCGGCTGTGAGCCAGGGTACACGAGGGCACTGCAACTTGAAAGGGAACATTTCCCAAAGGGAGGCGATAGGTCTTGATAATTGTTATAATAACAGCTCAGCGGGCCGGGGTTGGTTCCTTTCATCCTGTGAGGTCATAAATGGCTTTCTCCACCGGAGAAAGGACGGGGCCTCCACCCACCACAAACACCCTCTCGCCCGCACTCACCCAGCTGGGGATTTGCCCAGCTGTTATTTCTGAGCTGGGGAAACTTCACGATTGTTAAAACAAGGTGAGCTAATCGTGCCTGTGTGCGCCATTCTCCCAGGATGGGAGTGGAAATTCCACTTGTCAAGTAGGCTCTCGAGTCCTCTGCCAGGAAGCCTGTTCCATTATATTGGCCCAGTTTCCCCCGGTCTCTCACACAGACTCGCAGTGTGCAGTGTAGTTAACATTTGGTTTGCTGCGGGAGAGGCCCCAGATGCGTGGCTGATTCCCTTTCCTCTTCTGTTCACGCTGGAAAAGGTGACAGTTGGGTCATGAGGAGGGAAGAGATAACACAACTCTGACCTTCCTCTTTGTGGGGCTCAGGGGCCTCTCCTCAGGACTCTAACAGGGCCAGCAGCCAAAGGGTGGGCTGGCACCCAGAGTGCCGGCGACAGGCCTTGTGCATGTGGTCCGGAGGATGCGTTGATGAAGGCTCTTTATCTTCTACCTGTCTGCTTTCTTTTACGTTGGTCTGAGTTGGCGAGATCACGAGAGCGTGGGCCAGCGTGTGCAGGTCTGGGACGGCAGTACCGTGGTACTCCCCCTCCCCCGTGAATTCTCCCACAGCGGAGGAAGCCACCTCCGGGGTCACCTGGTTTGGAAGACAGCAGGGTTCATCTCTACTTGGCTCCTGCCTCTACTGGGGTTCAAAGCTGCCTGCCCTACATCTAGCATTTTCCCAACCCTTGGGTCTGGCCAGCCCCCTCCTCAGCCCTCACTGGCCTTGCTGAGCAGCCACGGCCTCCCCTATAAGCCTAGTGGAAAACACACACCCCTGGCTTCCCTGTACATTTCAGTCTCTCGAGAAGCCAAGAAGCAGACCCGTGTTCCTGCCCTTGGGGAACTCAGGGCTCTCCCCTGCAACAAGGCTGTGATGGAACCCCGGCCACACCTGCTGCTGAAGGAAAAGGAAGAGTCATTTGGACCCTGCTCATGAGATGCTTATAGGACTGAGTTAAAGGCTGGGACAGGAGAGGACAGGCTGGCCTCTCTCAGTGTTGGATTTGGAAGTCAAGTGCCAAGAGAGAGCTATTTGGGAAAGCCAGTGTTTCAGTAAGGACTGCTTTTCAGCTAACATGCCCCACCCTACCTCCCTGATTCTCTTCGGATCTTTCTTTGTCCCTGCTTCTTTCTCTTGGTCTCTGTACCACTGTCTCTTTGCTTTCTGCTCAAGGCAGGCTCACAAAGGTGCCTGGATTGACAATTCTCCCACAACAACTGGATGAGTGCATAGACTCAGCCTTGGCACAAAGAACATTCTTCTACCCTCTGTGGCCAGACCCCCATCTAAGACCGTATCAGCACAACGCCAGGGCAAAAGAATGGTCAGCTGACTCCCGGAGATCCATTTTCCAGACTGACACCAGCAAACCTCTATCAGCGTCGGCCGTGACCTGACCTGGAAATGCCAACTTGCTGCCATTCCCCCACATTCTGGACTATGCTGAAATGAAGCACCCTTGGCCCAGAGGTTATTATTATTATTATTCATCTGGGATTATCTACAATCACAAAAAAAGACGGGAAATAATTGCCTCCCAGAAGAGGGAAATCAGGGACTCCAAGACAGGAAACAATTGTGACCCAGGGTCAGTCTCAGAGGTGGCTGAGCCCAGCCAGGGGTGTCCTCTGACCTCTGCCTCTCCCACCAGGACTCTGTCTTGGCAAGTAGCGCAGGGAACAAAGGAACCAGCTTAAGTGATGGGGTAAGGTGGTGGGATGACAGGCAGAAAGGGGCATCCCAACCACTTATTCTTCTCCTAGGAACCCCCCGGGGTCTCAGCCCCAAGTAACCCAAAGGTCAAAGGTCAGGAGAGGCTCCGGCCAGGATGAGACCCCACAGCAGAGGGAGGACTCTTTTCCCAGATGCAAGCATCCTGTCTCTGCTTCCTGGCTGGACACACCTTGCCTCTTCTCTTGCTGGGGATTGTCCTTCTGCCTGAGGAGTTTTCGCACACAATGGTTGGCAGACTTTGGCATTTATTTTCATCACCATTTTAAGGCGAATGGCATTTGTCGCATTCCTTCCTGGCTGGCTTTGATGTGGGGCGATTTCCCACTCCCTAATGACAGGTGAGGAGCCGGCCAGCTAACACCCAGCACCTCTGGGCTGCCCGGCTATCCCTGCCAGATCTGGTTCCCACAGCTGCTGCTTGTTTTCAGTATCTATTTCGGGGACCTTAATTAAGATCCTCTTTAATGATGGAGAGGAACCTCTCCGGTGATTACCTCCTCACTTTTACAGCTCTCTCAGGCTCTTTCCCTTCCCTCCTCCTCTCGGCTCCCACAGTCTCCATGCCTCACCCAGCAGACATAGACAAGGACACGCTTTTCCGCAGGGCTTTGGGGGTTCGGGCCGCCCCCTCCCCAGACATTCCAGCGACGCTCAGGTGCCATAACAATAACATGCAAGATCGTTTTAAAGCCTGTGCCCTAAACAAGCTGCAAAACTACAGTGTAGCGTGGCACCTGGCACTCAGAAGGAATGTAGTAAATGTTGGTTTTGATGAGCGAAATGAGTAAAAAGATCGGTGTTAAGGGTGAGTTTAGTACTGAACAAAATATTGGTATTTGGGGTGGGACACTTCTGATTTCCTGACTGGAAGCAGTGCTAGATTCTGGGCTTCTCTTCCCGAGCTAAGCATCTTCATCAGTCCAGAGATACGGAGATCTGGTCACAAGCTGGACTGTGTTGAGGCCAAGGGTCACATGGCAGGGAGAGTACTGGTCCAGGCTGTGGAATCCCTGCTTTGTCTGCCAAAGTTCTGTCCCAGGTCTTCCCTGGCTTCATTTTTTGTCTGCAGATTGAGGCCATCAATCCCAACTGCACAGGTAGACCATAAAGTGGTGGCAAGATTCTGCATGTAAAAGTGTCTGGCAAGAGCCCTTCCGGGTTGATCCAAGTTAGAGGTGAGACTTGGCTTTTCCTTCTGGAGGAAGAGGGGACTGGAAATCCCAGGAGTCCAGGGGCTTGGGCTGCAGCATCATGGAGCCCCAGATGGGCCTCCACCTGCTCTCTGTCCTCTCCCTGGCCCGAGGTCCTGCTTGTCTTCCTCCTCGGGTCTTGCCTCATCCTGCCTCCTTCCAGGCAGCCCTCCTGCCCCCACGTTCCACTGCAACCCAACACTTAGCCCTGTCCATTCTGACCTTCTGTGGTGTCCACCTCACGTGGCCACATCATATCCCTCCAAGGAGGTTACTGCTTTCTTTTTTTTTTTTTTTTTTTTTTTAACGTTTATTTATTTTTGAGACAGAGCCTGAGCGGGGGAGGGTCAGAGAAAGAGAGGGAGACACAGAATCCGAAGCAGGCTTCAGGCTCTGAGCTGTCAGCACAGAGCCCGACGCGGGGCTCGAACTCACGGACCGCGAGATCATAACCTGAACCGAAGTCAGAAGCTTAACTGACTGAGCCACCCAGGCTCCCCGGAGGTTGCTACTTTCTTAAAAGGAATCCTGGAATCCCAGAATGAACATTGAGGTCAGAGAGACCCAGGACTCATTCAGATCAACTCCTTTGTGGGAAATGCTGAGAACAGGCTCCCAAAGGTTGAAGGACAGGTTCAAGGCCACTCAGAGTTTCAGCGGCCAACTGGAGCTGCTGATGCCCAACTTTGTATTCTTTCCAGAAGACTTTGTGGCCAAGACTTGTGCAGGGCAGCTTCGATGTATGGGAGGTGACAGGGAGATGTTTGCATGGGCATGTGGGGGTGAGTGAGAGTCTAACACCCCAGCCCTTAGCAAGGGGTGCTTAATCATCCCCCACTCTTGACTGAGTCCTCTAGTTTGACCCGCTCTGATCACAGAGTGGGCACTCTGCACAGAAGCTGTGAGCTTGGATCCCCATCCCTCTGAGCCTCAGTTTCCCCATCTGTGAACTGAAGGGTTGTAGTGGGGAAACTCTTGGGTTCCCTCCAGCTGGGTCATTCCCTGGTACTATGAAGTGAAGCAAGAGATGTGGAGATCTCCACCCCCTTGCTTCACGCCATCCTCACGAGTACCTGTCCACCGTGTGCACTGGCTGTCCTCCGGCAAGGCTGACCTGTCCTGACAAGATGGCTGGCTTTGGAGATGGGGTGGGCGTGGTGACTTATGGGCTAAGAGCCTGGAGATTTGAGTTCTGTTCCCTTGGTAGATATTCGCTTGTGACCTGGTTGTGGGAAAACCGTGGAATGATTCTGAGCTTGTTTCTTTTTTGTGTGTGAATTTGAGATAACAATTAGCCTCCAAACCACCCACCTCCATGCGGTTTGTGTCAAGTGGACATTGGTTGTTCAATGTGCTCCACATTTGTGGATTTGCAAGGGTGTTTTAATCTGTGTCAAGAAAAATTTAGGGAAGATACCCAGGAGGACCACCAATGCATTTCTTGGACCTGGTTACGGTGCTGAGAACCTAGTTCTCAGGAGCTGGGGCTCTTAGGGGTGTGGAGGGGCTGGCAGGTCTGGAGCCTGTCTTGCAATTCAGGTCTTCCTGGTGCTCTATGCCCAGGCCTTGGTTTTTATTTGCCTAGCACCTTTCTTCCCAGGAACTAAGAGGAGGAACACTTCGTTATCTCAGAGCCTTTCAACACCCAGGGGAGTCAGGGAGGTAACTGGGATCCTTATCAGGGGTGGGGCACAGGGCTGGGAAGGGGCCCCTGCATCTCTGCTCTGCCTCCCATCAGTGGTCTAGAGTTTCTGGGGCAGCTGGATTTTAGCATTTGGGCCCAGGAGACAGCAGGCCTGCTATCTAATTATTGCCAGAAAGAAAGACTTCAGATCAAATACTCTATCAGCAGAGTCATTATTTTAGGTAGCTGTCATTATTTTTGGTGCCAGTGAATCATCCCACACAGGTCTTCTCACAGCTACCTTGGGTCGCATTTCACAAACGGTTTATCTTGGAAGGTATAGCAGGAAGGAAACTGCTCAAAGCCAGGCACCTATGGAGACTTTATTGACACTTAAAAAAAAGTGGGGTGATGTTTGGCTGGCTCTGCTTTAAAATGTTCCCAGGCTCAAGTCACAGGCCATATATTTCATTGGGCCCACCATTATTATCTGGGAAGAATCTTGGTCCTGGTTAGACCTCTTTGATTTTCACGAGAGGATGTCCAGCTTTTCACCAGCTGGACGTTTGGTAGGTCATCGGGTCTCATGTAAAACTTCATCACTTAGAAGGGGCTTTGAGCAAGGCACCAGTCATGAGAACCTAGAGTTTCCCAGAATTTGTCTGAACCTGGCCTAGAGACACTCTCCTCTGACAGCATGACTTCAGAGATCTGCAGACGACACTCTCCACCATGTGCTCCAACATCTACTGATGGACCACATTAGGCCATCAGGACTCACATAGCTGCACTAAACGTCATGTGCCTGGCCCTCAGTTAACTGCACTTCACATCAGGCAGACTCCCTTATACCTCTCTGGCAAATGTAAGAGACAGCTCGTGGTCTGCTACAAAGTCATCTCTGAGCGGGGGGCTCACGGTCTTATCTTCTGTCCTCTTTGGGAGGGGTTAAGGAGACATTTCTTTGCTTTCTCTGGGACATCAGGAATGCTGGTGCTTCTCATAGGCAAGTGGTTTGCTTTAATCTTGAGGGTCCTGGGAGCTGTGCAGCTGATCAGGTTTCGTTTTGGCACTGACTGTTAGAAGTTTCTGAGCCAAATTTGTGGCCCACCCCCAGCAAATGGATCAAAGTTTATGGTATGTTTATTTTGTATTAGTCCCATCCTTGGCTCCATTTTATGGCTTTACCCATGCTTTTACATTTTTTCTTTCTCACCTGCTTCTAATTTATGTCATCTTGCTGAATTTGATACATCTTTATATGCTGCCTTAAATCCTTTTGTGAAACAAAGAGGTATACAAACAGACAAACAAATGCATATTCTGTCTCGTCACTGGACAACATATGACAATTTTTGGCATGGGAAATAGGGTCTGTACAGCTCCTGCTTGTCCCCAGGGCCATCATTCTTCTACAAGACCAGCCAGATAAACTGAGCAAAGCCAAGTTTCTACTCTCCAAGGGGTGGGGAGTCAAAAGCAAATAAATAACTACACAGAAAGTCAGGAGATTTCAAGAGCTGTGAGGAAGATAAAGCAGGGTAGGGGGAAGAGGGCACAGAGAGCCCAGCCAGGGACCATCTTACCGAGAGGGGATATTTGAGCAGAGCCCAGGGAAGAGGGGGAAGTATCGGGGCATCCATGGTGAAAGAGAATTCCAAGCAGAGCGACTGGTCAGTGCAAAGATGAGAATGTTGGAGGGGTTCATGGAGGCAGCACGGTAGGGGAGGACTGCGTGTGGAGGAGAGTGGGAGCAGACAGGGAGCAGGGACTCCATCCCCCAGGACCTCCCCAGCCACAGTAAATACTTGATGTTCTGCTGAGATGAGAAGACTCTGTGGGTCTGGGCATGGTCACCGTGGCCATAAGGGGCAAGAACGAAGCAGGCAGATGTAGAGGGAGGCTATTGCAGTGATCCAGATGAGAACTGATGGGGGTTTGCACTACAATAATGGCAGCAGAAGGGGTAAGAAGTGGTCAGACTCTGAATCTTTCTCCATACCCTCTCACCAAACTAGAGGTCTGTTTTGTTTGTTCTTCTTGTCTAGGTTCCGACCTTTTCTACATCGAACAGTGCAACCTGGCTGCTGTCCCCATCCTTCGCAGCTCATCAGCTCTCCTCTGCGTGACATGGTGCTCCTGCAACCCTCATGCCTTTCGCTTCCACGACCCATCTCTTCTTCGTGTCCTCTCATCTGTCACAGAGCGCTGTCACAATCGGACCAGGCTTCTCTCGCACCACCCACCCTTTTCAGCTTAGTGCTTCAGAGCACTTTGTTTTTGTCCTTCTTATTCTCAAACATTGCTACACAATTTGCAGGGCCCAGTGCAAATAAAAATGGGGGTGCCAGTTTAAAAGTTACTAAGAGATTCAAGATGGCGACAGGAGAGCATTAAACCAAAACCACGGGGCCCTCCTGAGCACAGGGCCCTGTGTGGTCACACACCCACGAAGATGGCCTTGCCCGTTCTACATGCTCCCAGGACAATCTCATGCACGCTGGCATTAACCACCACACACGCTAATGACTCTCACATGCATCTTCTTTCTTGAGCCCCAGAGCCAATTGTTGGGCCAACCTATTGACATCAACACTTTGTCACTTTGCAGGCAACTTAGAAGCAGTACGTTCAAGACCGAACTCATTATCTTTCCCCCCGAAACCTGCTTCTCCTCCTGTATTCTCTATCTTGATAAATAGCAACACAATCCTCTGAGGTGCCCAAACCAGAAAGCTCTGAGTCATCTCTGACTCTACCGCTGCCTTACCCCCATATCCAATAGGTCTCTAGGTTTGAGTGATTATAGTTGCCTATTATCTCTGCTATCCATCGGCTCCTCAGCGCTCCAGGCCCCTGCCCTAGTTCCGGTGCTCACAGCTCCTGCTCCCTCTGCTTCAGGTGTCTCCTTATGCCCGCCCCCTTGTTTCCTAGCACCATCCATCTTTCTCTACTGTGTCACCACAGTGAGGTTTCTAAAACACAAAAATTAATTGCTTCACTCCCATTTCTACAACTTCCAGAGTCTGCAAAGCAAAGTTTAAACTCTGGCATTGCATGCTGGCTCTTCGTAATGTATTCTCTGCCTACTACCTGCATCTCCCAGCCCTGACCCTGGCCAATACCCTCCACACTGCAAACGGTGCCAGGGATCCAGCTATCCTTGTCCACCCCCCAACAGGCCAAGCACCTTCACACTACTTACCCGTGCACATCCTGTTCTCCCAGCCGGGTGCCAACCCTGTGGCTCCCTCTGACCACCATGCTCCTTCTGGACCTTTATGATGCAGCTCTAGGATGTCAGGTTGAGTCTTCCACCTCCCAAAGATGCACTAAAAAGACCCAATAAGACTAAGAGTTAGAAAAAGTCCAGAGCAGAAACGACCGAGGAGGCTGTCGTGAAAATGGAAGGCATTTATAGGAATTTCTGGAAGAAATGAAGTGATAAGATCATATTAAAGGGACAGCTGATTAGTACACAGGTGAGCAGACAATACAGGTGAAGAGGATACCTTCTTGAAGTTAAAGGTGAGGGTATTCTCGACAGCACTTCAAAGGACTTGATGCTCGCAGCAACAAGGATAGCTAATGGATATGTGGTGGGACAGTCTCACTTGGTAAATTGAAAAGACATGAACTGCAAACTGGATCACTTCCCCCCAGTGAGAGTGGCAAGCTCATGTTGTGTGTGATCCTTACCAAGTCTCAGTGTGAACTGAAGAATGAAAAGGTGTGACAGGGCCCCAGCAAACTCTGAGCCGTACCACAAATATGGAGAACTGAAAGGAGTCTGAAGGATGGTGAAATTCCCTAAGGCCCTCAGCACCCACAGAGACAACCCCTTTCCATCGTCCTGTTGACACTGTCCTGTTGACATCAATGGCTTTGCTAGAAGACAGGAAGCCAGCAGCAGGGAGCGACGTGATGGTCTTCAGGGCTTACCGGAGCTCCTCACCCCAGCTGTTGGCCAATGCTGTCCAGACCATGAAGTTACTACTAGGAGCAGAATGCACAGCTCCTGAGCATGAGGATGGGCGCCCTCATAGCCCTGAGCCTTTTAACTGAGAACTCTGGCCTGCTGCTCTGTTCCCAGCCCACCTCTCCTGAAAGGAAGCCATCATCAGTGTGGTGGCTCAGTTCCCACCCCAGGCAAACGCCACCCCTGGAGCCTAGCAGCTATCACAAACCTACCTTTTCTAGGGGAAATGAGGGTGATCTGGAAATCTATACCTGCCCAACTGATGTTCTTATGTGAGAGACAGAGAAAGGCATTATTTGGACCTAGAAGTCAAAATATCTGTATGCCCCTTCTGGAAGGGTAGGGTGGAGGGGCTGGAGAGAAACAAGATGAAAATGAATCAGAGAAAAATAAATCCAGGCAAAGGGAAGATTCAGGATATAAGAAATAGTTTAATCCAAATAAATGTGTTAGTAATGGGATTTAGAAATTTAACGCAAGTATCATGGAAGGATTATAAAAAGAAAAACATACCTGTAAAAATCTAGGGAATAGGAAGACATGGAAGAAGACAATCAAAAAAAGCATATTAAAACTTTCATTTTGTTTTTCGAGATAGTGGTTATTTATTGATGTGGATATTTTATTCAGATTTATTTGTTAAAATTTAAAGATAACCAATGGTAGGATAGATATAGGATGTAGGACTTTGAAACTACTGGAGAATAAAAGGTACCAAAAACTTGTCCAGTAAAACTTAGAAAAGGGAAACCAGGAAATATCAATAAACAGAAACCAGAAGACAAAATGTAAAGGCATGAGATCAAACATAAAAGTAACAACAGTAAGCATAACTAAGTTAAACTCTCCATTAAAAAAGCATCTCAGGGGCTTCTGGGTGCCCCAGTTGGTTAAGTGTCTGACTCTTGATTTTGGCTCAGGTCATGATCTCACAGTTCATGGGATCGAGCCCCCTATTGGGCTCTGCGCTAACAGCGAATTGCCTGCCTGGGATTCTCTCTCCCTTTCTCTGCCCCTCTGTTGTTTGCACTCATGTGTGCACTCTCTCTCTCTCTCTCTCAAAATAAATAAATAAACTTAAAAAAAATCTCAGATTGGCTCTAAAAGCCAAATCCAGTATTGTGCTGTCTATAAGAGAAACACATAAACCAAATGGATACAGAATGTGAAAAATAATGATATGAAAAAGATATATTGGGAATTGCATGTGTGTGTGAGAGAGATGGGGTTGCAGGGATGAAAGAGGATTAGGAAAACAGAAGCAGGATGGCAATATTGATATGAGAATAAGTAGAATTCAAGGAAAAATTAGATTGGAAAAATGAAATAATTTATATTCATAAAAGTTATAGCCAATGAATATACACAATATTAATGAAGCTTTATGCATTGAAACCTAATTATAAAAAAGTATAAAATGCCAGAAATGCACAAACTTAAAGGAGCCCCAATCATATTGGGAGGTTCTAGCACATTTTTGTCAGAATTGCACAGACACTCAAAAGGATTCAGGTAACACAATTATAAAGTTTGATTTAATGACAGCAATATAACTTTATACCCGATATATGGAAAAACGTTTTCTTTTCAAATACCTGTGAGTCATTTACAAAAATTGACCATGTATAAATACCTAAACAAATTCTCAATAAATTTCCAAAATTGGCCGTGGTGCAATAAAAACTAGGAATAATAAATAAAACCAAAAATTTTCCTAAAAATGGAATCACTAGAAGTACTTTTTAATTTTTTTTTTCAATGTTTATTTATTTTTGGGACAGAGAGAGACAGAGCATGAATGGGGGAGGGGCAGAGAGAGGGAGACACAGAATCGGAAACAGGCTCCAGGCTCCGAGCCATCAGCCCAGAGCCCGACGCGGGGCTCGAACTCACGGACCGCGAGATCGTGACCTGGCTGAAGTCGGACGCTCAACCGACTGCGCCACCCAGGCGCCCCAAGAAGTACTTTTTAAAAATTATTTTCTACCAAAAAATTAATGGCAAAGGAAACAGAATACATCAAAATGTATGAGGTGAAGCCAAAGCCACACTCAGAGTAGAATTCATTGTTTTAATTATTTTGTTAAAAATAAATGATTGAAAGGGACCCACCGATTTTGAATTTTTAAGATGTTCCCTCCATATACATATTATATCCACTTTCATATTTATAAAATTATACATCTATGTTCTTTTTCACTCTTCTTTTTTTGTTGCCAGTCTTCAAAGAGGTTTGTCTCTTTTCAGAAATCTTTTCAAAGAAACTCCCCAAGAACAGCAATCATGTCTACTCTGCTCATCTTAGGATTCCCCACCTGTTATGTGCAGTACCTGGCACATGCTTGGCACACACTAAGTATTTACTGACTGGGTAGCCAACAGAGCCTTGTTTTGACTTTCTGTATCAACGCTTCTTTTTCTTTCTTATGCATCAATTTCTTCCCCCTACTTTCTTTTGATCTGATTGTTTCTTTTCCAATTTCTGCAACACATGTCAGTCTCTGTGCTGACAGCCTGGAGCCTGCTTCAGATTCTGTGTTGCCCTCTCTGCTCTCCCTCCCTCGCTTGCACTCTCTCTCTCTCTCTCTCTCTCTCTCAAAAATAAATAAACATTAAAACAATTTTAAAATTTATTTCAGAAATTCAAACCTAGTTCAATATCAGACAATTCATTAACTGATAGATTAAAGGAAAAAATTATGATCATCTCAATAGAGGCCAGAATGTCATTTGACAAAATTTAACTTCTGTCCTTGATAAAAACTCCAAGTAAGCCAGGAAAATTAGGCAAGTTTATTGACTTGATAAAAATTAGTCACTATAAAACTCCTGCAGCCATTATCCTTAATGGTGAAACACTAGCAACACCATTATCGTCAAGAACAAGACCAACATGCTAACCATCACTGCTATTATTTATCATTGTGTTGAAGGTTCTAGCTCAAACAGTGAGATCAGAAAACCAAATAAAGAATTACATATAGTAAATAGAAAGGGAAGACTTGTCATTGTTATGGCTGATGTGAGTAATTGACATAGTGTCAGCCATCAAGTATTTGACAAGAAACAAGTTCTGTGAGGCAGCCAGATTAAATCTATATAAAAACCCAAATATCTATAGGCTCCCTAAATACCAGGAACAATCTGTTAATAAATAAAATGCAAAAACAAAGATCATTCAAAGAGTATGCTTAACTACAAAATAGCTAGTAGCAAATTTAAGAAGTAATGTATAAGATGTATGTGAAAACATTTTATTAAAAAAAGTTTTTTTTAACATTTATTTATTTTTGAAAGCTAGACAGAGACAGAGCGGCAGCAGGGGAGGGGCAGAGAAAGAGGGAGACACAGAATCCAAAGCAGGCTCCAGGCTCTGAGCTGTCAGCACAGAGCCTGACACAGGGCTTGAACCCACAAACTGTGAGATCATGACCTGAGCTGAAGTCAGATGCTCAACCGACTGAGCCACCCAGTGGCCCCCCAAATTTTTTTAAATATAGAGCAATGTTTGAATTAATGAATGGAGAGACACAACAAGTTCTTGGATAGGTAGATTTAATTGTATAAAAATATCAATTCTTCCCAAATTACTCTGTTAACTGAATGCAATTCCAATAAAAAGCCCAATGGGATTTTAACATTGAACACTGCAAATCAAGTATAATTTTGCAAAATAAGAATAATAAAAAGGAATTTGTTTCATGAACTATGAAAAAGGACTATATCGTGAAGATAAAAGTATCGCATAGAGAATATAGTCAATAATACTGTAGTAACATTGCCTGGTGACGGATGGTAACTACACTTATGGTAGGCATTGCATAATGTATAGAATTGCCAAATTACTCTATCGTGCACCTGAAATTAATATAACATTGCGTGTCAGTTACACAAAAAAATACTACAAAGTTACAGTAATGAAAATTATACGACAGAGGTACAAAAAGAAAAAAGAAAACTTGATTAATGGAAGAGAATAGAGAGTGTAAAAATAGATGAATATACATACATAAAAATAACTAACCTGTAGAGTACACAAAAAGGTTATGATTGTATTAACATGGGAAGGATTTTTTTAATAACTGGAATCAGAATATGTAGATATCCATTTGCAAAAATATGGTGCCTCTAGCTCCTTAACAACACATGCAGAAATAAATTTCAGACTAAGTAATTAATTTGGAGAATACCTGCATAATCTTTCCATATGAAAACACCTTTCTAATTATAACTTAAAACCTAAAAGTTATAAAGCATGGATTATTTATAGTTTATAAAAGCTGTATTGTATTTATATTTATAAAGTTATAAAAGTTAGATTGTATCAAATCTGATTTTATCAATGATTTCTATCGAGTGGAAGACCTAAAAAGCCTTAAAAAGATCAATGTAAAACTGGAAATAATATCCACAATACACAAAAAATTCTATATAATGTTGATAACTCAGAAAAATAGGCAAAGATTATGAAAAATAACTCACAGAATTCAATAAGCATAAGAAAAGATGCCCAACCTTACTAATAGTCAAAGAAATTAAGATTAAAATTTAAGTTTATCAGTTTGATGGATAGGATTTAATATAATTGTCCAGTATTTGTATGGCCGCAAGTATAAATTGAAGCAAATCATTAAGGAGGACCACTGTTGCAGTGTCTGTCCCTTTTACTCAGTGATTTCATTCCTGGGAACTTAACCTATAAAAAATATTTACATAAGTGCCCCAAAGTTATATATAAAGATGTTTATTGCAGTAAAGTTTGCAATCATGAAAAATTGGAAGCAACCTGAAGGTTTATCAGTTAGGGACTGATTAAATTAATTACAGTAAATTCACACACCAAATTGTGCCAATGTGTACAAAGAGAGTGAGGAACTGGGAGGAAAAACCTGGCAGCCACATAGTTAATCCTATGTTTGTACATCACACTCCTAATTTTGTAGCCCCAAGGCCACGCTCCACTGGGATACCAGGAAAGAGTTTGGAGATCTAGTTTGAACGTTTTCATTTTATAGCTGAGAAACCTGATTGCTGGCAAATGCTGGCCCACCTTCTACTGGAAGCCCTAGAGTGGAAACCCTGGTTGTAAAACCTTCCTTATGTAAAGCAGGTCTGACTCTCTGAAACTATTTGTTATCAGAGAGCAGCTGAGGAGACCAGGGTACTAGATAAGAATTGAAGGAGACAGAATTCAATGTAATGAAAAAACCTTTAGGATTGACTGAAGGTGCTCTGACTGCTGGGAAGCACTGTAGAAGGAATGCCATTGCTTGTGGGGTTGATTAACTGACCATCAAGGTCACTTTCAGCCTTGAGATCTCATTATTCTCTGTTTCCACTCATTGGACTCAGTTTTACCTTACGGAGAAACACAGCTTTGGACTGATCTCCCTTCCCTTAACACCCTTCAGATAATTGTAGAGGACTCTCCAGTTCACTATTAGTGTTTTCTTCCTCAAACTCAACATCTCCATCTCCATTTCCTTTTTTTTTTTTTTTTTCAAATCACTTCTCATTTATTATGCCTTCTTGACTCTTCCTCCTCTGGTCCAACTTCATTTGGTCACTTTTGTATCTTGAACTATGGAACCAAAAATTTAACTATGATTTCTAGCTGTGATCTGACTAATATAGAATATTTTTTACTCTTTATGTGGGACATACAGTTCTGTCTATAAAGTCCTAAGCTACTTCTTTGACTGGCATTGCACATAGCTGGATCATATTAGACTCACAGAAGAGATGCTTTAAATTATTGTGATTTATGAACTGCACAACTCTAGGGGGCTCTATTTACAACGTATTATAGATTTATATGTTTCTTATGATAAATTTCCAGCAGATGGCAGTAGAGTGTCTGAGGAAGGGGGTGCCTTTTCTAATTTATACAAAGACCTTCTATGAGCTAGCAATGACCCTGGCTCATAGTCGTCAAAAACAATAGATATTTTTAATATGGGTGCATTGTCTTTATGGTGGACTCTCCAATATTCACTTCTTCCCTCCTTCCTTCTTAAACTCCAGTTTTGTTCAGTTCTCCACCCCTTCTCCATGTGACTCTGAGGAAGGCAATCCATTGACACCTCTACCCCCAGGGGTAAATTTGAATTACTCTAAATCAGGGTTTCTTAGCACTACTGACATAATTCTTTGTTGTGGAGGTTTGCTATATGTTGTAGGATGCTTAGCAGCATTCCTGGCCTCTCTCTAATCACTAGGTACCAGTAGCATACCCTGTCTCCTCAGCTGTGATAACTAAAAACATCTTTAGACATTGCCAAACATCCCTTGGGAGCAAATCTGTCCCCTACCTTTCCACCACGGGTGGAACCACTAGCCTAGAATGTCTCAGAGAAGTAAAGCTTTCACACCTGAAGCTACTTTCCCTTGGTTTCTTTGTTATAGGAGATGATAAATTGCCTTAGCCATCTGGAATCAGGTATTTTTGTTACTTGCAGCCAAAAGCATTCCCCTCTAATACAGGAATTACTGCTAATTTATGTCAACACTTCCTATATTTGTATTACTGGGTGTTTTTTTTTTGTATTTTTTGTTTTTTTGTTTTTTGGTGTTTGTTTTTTTTTTTATCTAAGTGAAAACCTTTACACTACCTCCATTCACTTTGTTATTGCTAGCTTTAGCCCAAGTCCTGGTCTCTCAAGAGCCTTTGGAATACAAATTTTGTCATTCAAACTATTAGTTACCCTCTCTCAGTTTCGCATTGTTTGCAAATCTGATAAGCTTGTCATAAATACTCTTGCCTGAGTTGCTGATTTAAAATATTTTATCAACATCCTTTAGGTACAGTTGTTCAACTAGTTACAAATTCATCTTATTTGTCATCAGCCAAGTCACATTTCTTCATCTTATTAAGATTTCCATAGAGGCTTTGAGAAATGGTTCACAATGGCTGACCCATAGTGGTCCCTGATCCACATTAGTCAAAGAACCAATTAGAAATAGAGTAGGTTATTTGGTGTAAGCTATTTATTGAGAACCCATGTTAGCGCATGGTGATTTAGTGTGCAGAAAGTGAATGCTTTTCAGTCCATTCTGGTGTTTTGCTGGTAAGAAGTGTCATGTTCATCAGTCTGCAATACCCACCCACCTTCCATCTTGTCGACATTGAAAAATACTCAACACTTATCAGTCTCTTTGGTGACTTGTCTCTAGTTCTCTATAAACTCTCAAACATAAGCAACAATGGTTCAGCAATCACATTTGCAATGGTATTTGGTGCTCTGAGACTTCATTCATCCAAGACATGAAATACACTTAAAGTCACCCCTTGTGTAAAAGAATTTAAATAAAGTAGCCTATGCACTTACTCAACCAAATACCACAGATGCAAAGGAGTGTCTATTAAATTCTGATTAAGAAACACCATAAAGAGTTGTCAGGCTCCACCTCTGCATCCAAAACAAATAGCTGGGATGTTTGGCAAACTTAGGGGAAAAAGAACCCTTGGAGAACACAAAGGGCATGAGAAGGACTCTGCCAAGAAAGAAAAATAGAGGAGTGACTTACACTGGTGACTTCCCCTGAGTCAGATTGAGTTCCAGTCTCCTCTTACCCCCCACCTCCCTACCCCCTTCCCCCAACTGACCCCTACAGCCTCCCATCAGAGAGACCTTGTTGATGAGGAACCGCGGTGACTGCAGGGGCCAGTGAGCTGTGGGAGGGAGCATCTGCAGTAAGTACCAGCCCAGGAGAATGACCTAGCACTCGAGGAAATAACGATTTCGAGAAGAGAACCAAAGGGACCACACTCAGTGTTAAGAGAATGTCATGGTATCCATGTTCTGCTGTGGAAGGGGAAGTGTCTTCCATGGCTCTCCTCCCTAGGTGGGGCTCTCATTCCCCTCCTGTAAGTCACAGCTCAGAGAGCTGGAGCCAGACTGATTGGGTTCAAATGGTGGCTCTCCCAGTTTTTAGTTATGGGACCTTGGGCAAACCATTTAACCTTTCTGAGTTCACTCTCCTTGTTTAAAAATGAGAAAGGGTGCTCAGTGCAGTGGTGCATGGCCAAACAGCACATAGGGTTATTAGCTACTATCACTCTTAGACCATCTGCTTTGGAAACTTCCTCCCTGCAGAGGCTGTTGAGAGAAGAGAAAGCCAAGACATTATGAGTATGAGCCTCAAACCAAAACTTCGTCCTGGGGTTTATATAGTCCAGATAAGGAGGGTCAAAGCTGGAACAGAACTGTGATTTCAAAGGTTCAAGTGATTTTCTTTGCTGCTAGAGGGGGGTTCTTGGGTTCATTCTTGGGCAACAGCCCTTCTGATTAAGCAAAGCAAATGCAGTGGATTTCCAAAGAGCTAAGTTTCTCTGCATAATAATGTTAACAGTTTTCCTTGAATGATAGTGATGGAGGTAGGGAGGGGTGGACAGATTGTACCTCCTCAGAAACATACTTCCTTTAAAGAAATACCTCTTTCACAATTACTGGATTAGGCAGTCTTTCATGATATAATATTGCTTGTTCTTGGGAGATGTTTCTGTGACTCTTCAAACATTGGGTCACAGATTTTGGAGGAGACCCTGAGGGTGACAGAAAGCCTACGCAGGTCTGATCAACACTGTTGCTGGAGGAAAGAGGAAAAAGGAATTGTTTTGGCATGGCTGGGACTGTTGATAGCTCACAGATGGTATTTTTCATGACTAAGTAAGTTAGAGGTTGGGAAATGTCTTGATTGTAACTTCGGGTTTGGGTGTATTTTAAGGGTGAAAGGGCAAGATTGTATGCCTGTGGGTAGGGTTGGGGTTTTCTTGAAGGAAGCTGATTTCTCATTGTCACTCATGTTTGTAAGAGGTTAGCCATAGGACTGGAAAATAAGAATTTGGAAGGTGGGACTTAGAATTAAGTAAGAGAAAACTGGCTCCTGTCTGTGGGCCTTAGGATACGATTCAGTTGGATTTTAGACTGGGCTGTTATGCTTAAGGACACTTCTTTTGGAGTAGACCTAGGAACAGGTAGATTGGGGAGGGCAGGGAGGCCAGCCTGTACCCCAGTGAGATGGGCAAGAATCAAGGGGAAAAGGAGGGCAGTACGGAGTCCCTGTGAAGGGGCCTGGGCCTTGGACTCAGGGAAGCCATCGTTAATGTGCAGTATAACCTTTTGTGCAGTAATCCCGTCTGCATAGCCTACCTTTGGCCAGCTTGTGTTAAGTTCCAATCAGCAAAGGAATGGCAGGAGGGTGCTATTCCCACACTTGGGGAAGAGTTGCTCCAAGGAGAGCAGGAACATGTCTGGGGAAACTGATCCTGAGCCTACAAAGGCAACATTCAGAAGAGCAAGCAGTGTTTCAGAGCCAGAGGATGTCCTGAGGTGGGAAGAACATAGGAGGCATTTGGTGAACACACCAATATTCCCCAGGAAATCCAGACACAGCTGGAAAGGGATAGGGGCTCAGACTTGTGCGAATCAGGGATCAGGGGGAAGCACGGCTTCCTAAATTGGTAAAGGCTGGGATGTCAAGGTGTGTACCTGTGTCACCTTGTGGCTGCATGGCTTTGTGCAAGTTACTCACCCTTCCAGGTCTGTTTCTCCATCCGGGAAATGGGGATAATAATAATGACTACCTCACAGGATCCTTGTGAAAATTAAATGGGCCATGGTAATAATCCAATTCATAGTAACTGTTGATGTTATCATTACTAACCCTAAGGGTGCTGGGAAAGGGGAATTAGTACACCAAGCAAAAAACATTACAACTAATTGCCAGGGGAATTCACATCAGGTGCATAGATAGAATTGCTGCTTCGAGAAGAGGAATTCCTAGCTCATCACCGACTCGGGGAGGAGAAAATAATCCTGATGCGGCAATCTGGTGAACCAATGGGCTCTCTGGAAACTCTCAGGCTGCTTCTTGCTCTACAAACCATGCAGAACTGGAGAACTGGGTCCTACAGCAGCATCTTAAAGTCTCGAATCTCACCTTCCCTAAGCAGAGTCACGGTATCAGACATCCACTTGCAAAGGCCCAGAGAGGATCCTAAGGAGAATGTTAACCCCAAAATTCTGCCAGAAAAGGGCATTGAGAATTTCGTCCCAAGTTGCCTCGACCCGTTCCCCTCAAGCCCAACTCTGGCAGAGGCGACAGGACGAAATTTATACTGTGATTCTTTTTGGGTCCCTCAGTTGACAGTCATGACTATATCAAGAGGACTTGACACTGAGTTTCATACCAGCCAGAAGCCTTTCCAGCCGTTGCCTGCCCCATCTCGCCGCTCTCAGCCAGGCTTCCTGTGGGATTCCCCTGGGCACTCTGGCTTCTGCCATACGGCCTTGCTTACTGCCCTAGAGCTTTGGTGCCTTCCCTCATGGGATTAAAGCTTTCTGGAAGCTTCCCTACACTTGCACCCCCAAATGGGCTGAGTTAGGAGCGAAGCTCTCAGCACTCCATTAGTACATCATGCTTACCTCTGTCATAGCATTCATAGCACGTATAGTCACCGACTTCCTGGCCTTTTCTCCCACCGGAACGCATGTCGTTTGGGAGGAATGGGTCATGTTGTCTTCCATTGTTTGCTCCTATTTTGAGCACTGCAAGTGTGCTTTAAACATGCGCTAAATGCATTCATGGGTAGGTGAAGCGCACTCAAGTAGAGGGAAGTCAAAACAGAAAAGGTATTCATTCAGAAATCCAATCAAGCATTAATTGGGCACCTACTGTCTGCCAGACACCCCTCCAGGCACTGGTGACACAGTGGCAGACGCTAGAGCCAGGCCTTGCTTCGGCGCATGCGCGTTCCAGTGTGGAGGACGGGAGGCAAAATGAACAGATGGTACGCTGTCAGTTGGCACTGTGTGTTACATAAAAAAAAAAAAAAATAAAGCAAGGAAAGGTAGGGCGAGCCATAACTATTCCGCTGAGCATTTTTAAGACAAAGATTTTAAGTAACAATATTGTAAATGTTAAATAAAATTACAAAAGGAAGAAAGACAGCTCAATTATATTTTAGAAGCAAATAATGGGGTTCATAACCACAGGTTAAATTTTTCGCATGTCTGAAATGACTTGAAAGATGGAAGATGCAAAAGAACTGATTGATTTACTCTGTTCTAAAATGACTACAACGTAATTATTTGGTCTTTTTTAAAAACATTTTTTAATGTTTATTTTTGAAAGAGAGAGAGAATGAGCACGAGTGAGGGAAGGGCAGAGAGAGACGGAGACAGAATCTGAAGCAGGCTCCAGGCTCTGAGCTGGAGCAGAGCCCAACGCAGGGCTCGAACCCACAAACTCATGAACTGGGAGATCATGACCTGGGCTGAAGTTGGACGCTTATCCAACTGAGCCACCCAGGCAGCTCTTGGTCTTTGTCTTTTAAAGTTATTTAGTTTATGCACATACACAGGTAATTTCACATAAAGGCATGGATGTGTTGCTTTGGTTCCCCCTTTTTCTTTTCAGAATCTTTCCCCCCCTCTCATCTCCCATCCCTCTATAAAACAGCATTCCAACCCATGTTAGTGAACCGGTATGGAACATTCTATATTTTTCTCTATGCTAATGTGATAATTTCATATGTGTGCACACACACTCATACACATGAGAGTTTTTGTTTCTCTGTCATTTTTTATCAAAATATAAAGAGGAGATATTATTTACCCTCTCTACATCTTGCTTCATAAAACCTCATCTAAATCCCTCTCGGGAAATAAGTTATATTTCCCATTTTTGTAAAACAGCTGCATAATATTCCATGGTATGGCCAGGCCATTTTTCCTCAGCCATTCCACTATTTATAGGCATTAATTTTACTTCCAGCTTTTTTTGCCACGAAAACAATGCAGCAATAAATGTCCTTGAATATATGTCCTCATATATCCTAGTTCTATGAATATATATATGTATATATATATATATATATATATATATACACATGTAGGTGTATGGGTATAGAGAGAGAGTTTAATTTTATAGGTGTTGCAGGTTGCTTTTCAAAACAGCTATAACATTTCATATTGCCATCAACAATACGTTGGAGTTTCTTTTCCTCCGCACGTCCTCTAGGAATAGATGTTGTTGAATGAAGCGACATCTCATTATTATTTTAATCTGTATTTCTCTGTCTACTAGTGATTTAGCTTTTGTATTTGGGTTTTAGTAATTCAATGAATCTCATTTTAAAGTAAATTTTTTATCGAAGCATGGCATGCACACAGCAAAGTGCACGAACTGTTAAGTGTACAGCTCAATGAACAAATTCCTATAACCGACATCCAGATGGGGAAATGGAACATTACCACTTCCCCAGAAATCCCTACCAGTCACTGGCCCCTCTGCACCCGGGGGAAATCGCTATTCTACCACCACGGATTAGTTTTTCCTGCTGTTGAAATTTATACGAGAGAATCACACCTTCTGTCCTCTGGCCCAGTATTATTTTGTGAGAGTTATCAATGTTGTTGCATGAAGCAGTGTCTTTTCCTCTCTTCACTATCTAGTGAAGATTTACATTAGGTGGATATACCACCATTTATTTATTCGGTCGTTCGTGGGCATTTGGGTCATTTCGAGTTTTGACTAGTAATGAACGGTGCCACTAAGAGGATCTAGGTACATGTCACTCCTGCTGAGTGTACATGCAGCAGTGGAGTTGCTGGACCACAGGGTACCCGTGTGTTCACTTTCAGTAAATACAGGCAAAGATCTACTACCGTCAAAGACCAGTGCCAAAAATGATTTTTACCAATTTGCACTACCCGCAGCAGTGATTGAGAGTTCTAGCTGTTCTATATCCTTGCAGGTATTTTTGTCTTTAGCATTTTCGCCTCGTGGGTGTGTTTTTAATTTGCATTTCCCAGATGTTTACTGATAGAGCGCACCTCTTCATCTGTTTACTAGCATTTAGATAGTCTCTCTTGTGACATACCTATTCAAGTCTTTTGCCCATTTCTCTAGTGGTTTATCAGTCTCTCACAATTTATGAGAGTTCTAGGTACATGTTTTTTCCATCTTTGTAAGATATGTGTATTTTATTTTATTCTTTTAAAGTTCATTTATTTACTTTGAGAGAGAGAGAGAGAGAGAGCAAGCAGGGGGAGGAGCGGAGAGACACAGAGAGAGAATTCCAAGCAGGCTCCATGCTGTCAGGGCAGAGCCCAGCTCCGGGCTCGAACTCATGAACCCCATGAGATCATGACCTGAGCGGAAACCAAGAGTCAGAAGCTTAACCCATTGAGCCACCCAGGCGCCCCAGATATGCGTATTTTAAATGTCTTCTCCCTGGGGCTCCTGGGTGGCTCAGTCAGTTGAGCGACTGACTTTGGCTCAGATCATGATCTCACAGGCTCATGAGTTTCAACCCAGCATGCAGCTCTCAACTGCTGTCAGTGCGGAGCCTGCCTCAGATCCTCTGTCTCCCTCTCTTTCTGCCCCTCCCTGCCCCACTCACACTCTCTCAAAAATAAATAAGTATTAAAAAAAATAAATAAATGTCTCCTCCTACTTTGTGGCTGGTCTTTTCTTTCTCCTAATGGTGTTTTTTGATGAATAGAAGCTATTTGTGTTAGTGTAGTCTACTTAAGTTTTGTCTGATTATGCTTAGTACTTTTTGTGTACTGCTTAGGAAGTCTGTCCACCTTAAGCTTATGAAGACATTCTCCTGTGCCATCAACTAGAACAAGGCTTCTCAACCTTTTGCATTATCACCTGTGATGGACAGATGGGTCCCATCATCCCCTGCTCCTGGTATTTATGCCCTTGTGTAATCCCCTCCCCTTCAGTGCAGAAGGGACCTGCGACTTGCTTCTCATTAATAGAACACAGCAGAGGTGATAAGCTGTCACTTCTGCCATTATGTTACCTAAGATTATAACAGCTGTCTTGCTAGGGGACACTCTCCTTTGCTGGTTTTGAAGAAACAAGGTTCCGTATCGTGAGCTTCTCAAAGAGGACAGCCATGTAGCAAGGAACTGAGGGTAATTCTGGATGACAGCCAGGAAGAAACTGTAGTCCTCAGCCCCAAAGCCTGCAAGAAACGGAGTGTTACCAATAACCATGTGAGCCTGGAAGTGGATCCTTCCTCAGGCAAACTTTCAGATGACCCAGCCCTAGTTGATGCTTTGATCGTAGTCTTCTTAGGGACCCAGCTAAGTTGTGCCCAGACTCCCGGACCACAAAAACTGTGATGTGATCGATGTGTTACTTTCTACCACTCAGTTTGTAGTAATATTGTTTTGCAGCAATTGATAACTAAAAATCATACCCCCAAAGGATATTTCCTTAATATTTTTTCCTAATCACTACCACCTCCACTATAAAACTGTATACACTGTTTATGTCATGTGTGTATATCTCTGTTTTACATATAAAAATAATAAGATGTTTTCATCCCTCCCCCAAAAATGAATTTTCACTCCTCGGGGGCAATATTGCCTCCTTTGAGCATGCACAAAATAGCATTGGCAAATTAAAGCCTACCACCTATTTTTGCAAATAAAAATTTTATTGGGACACAACCATGCTTGTTTATTAATAACTGTTTATGGTTGCTTTTGTGCTACACAGCAGAGTTGCGTAGTTGCAACAGAGGCCATACAGCACACAAAGCATTAAATATTTACTACCTGCCCCTTTACACAAAAGTTTGCCAACCACTGCTTTAAAAGTCTTATAGTTGGCACAAAAACAGACACATAGACCAATGGAATAGAATAGAAACCCCAGAACTAGACCCACAAACGTATGGCCAACTCATCTTTGACAAAGCAGGAAAGAACATCCAATGGAAAAAAGACAGCCTCTTTAACAAATGGTGCTGGGAGAACTGGACAGCAACATGCAGAAGGTTGAAACTAGACCACTTTCTCACACCATTCACAAAAATAAACTCCAAATGGATAAAGGATCTAAATGTGAGACAGGAAACCATCAAAACCTTAGAGGAGAAAGCAGGAAAAGACCTCTCTGACCTCAGCCGTAGCAATCTCTTACTCGACACATCCCCAAAGGCAAGGGAATTAAAAGCAAAAGTGAATTACTGGGACCTTATGAAGATAAAAAGCTTCTGCACAGCAAAGGAAACAACCAACAAAACTAAAAGGCAACCAACGGAATGGGAAAAGATATTCGCAAATGACATATCGGACAAAGGGCTAGTATCCAAAATCTATAAAGAGCTCACCAAACTCCACACCCGAAAAACAAATAACCCAGTGAAGAAATGGGCAGAAAACATGAATAGACACTTCTCTAAAGAAGACATCCGGATGGCCAACAGGCACATGAAAACATGTTCAGCGTCGCTCCTTATCAGAGAAATACAAATCAAAACCACACTCAGGTATCACCTCACGCCAGTCAGAGTGGCCAAAATGAACAAATCAGGAGACTATAGATGCTGGAGAGGATGTGGAGAAACGGGAACCCTCTTGCACTGTTGGTGGGAATGCAAATTGGTGCAGCCGCTCTGGAAAGCAGTGTGGAGGTTCCTCAGAAAATTAAAAATAGACCTACCCTATGACCCAGCAATAGCACTGCTAGGAATTTATCCAAGGGATACAGGAGTACTGATGCATAGGGCCACTTGTACCCCAATGTTCATAGCAGCACTCTCAACAATAGCCAAATTATGGAAAGAGCCTAAATGTCCATCAACTGATGAATGGATAAAGAAATTGTGGTTTATATACACAATGGAATATTACGTGGCAATGAGAAAAAATGAAATATGGCCTTTTGTAGCAACGTGGATGGAACTGGAGAGTGTGATGCTAAGTGAAATAAGCCATACAGAGAAAGACAGATACCATATGGTTTCACTCTTATGTGGATCCTGAGAAACTTAACAGGAACCCATGGGGGAGGGGAAGGAAAAAAAAAAAAAGAGGTTAGAATGGGAGAGAGCCAAAGCATAAGAGACTGTTAAAAACTGAGAACAAACTGAGGGTTGATGGGGGGTGGGAGGGAGGAGAGGGTGGGTGATGGGTATTGAGGAGGGCACCTTTGGGGATGAGCACTGGGTGTTGTATGGAAACCAATTTGTCAATAAATTTCATAAAAAAATAAAATAAAATAAAAGTCTTATAGTTTTACTTTTCACATTTAGATCCACAATCCACCTAGGATTTAATTTTTGCCTGTGATGTTAGGTAAAGGTCAAGACTCTTTTTACTTCCATGTGGATTTTCAACTTACCCAGCATTATTTACTGAAAAGGTTAGCCTTTCCCCATTGCACTGTGGCATCATCTTCGTCTAGATCAATGACTGTGTATGTGTGGGTCTCTCTGTGTGCGACATAGTTTGGAGACAGCAGATGTCTTTAGAATACTGAGCTTTCTAATTCTTTTTTTAATATCCACAGGCTAGGTCTGTGGGTTTAATTTTTTTTTTCAACGTTTATTTTTATTTTTGGGACAGAGAGAGACAGAGCATGAACGGGGGAGGGGCAGAGAGAGAGGGAGACACAGAATCGGAAACAGGCTCCAGGCTCTGAGCCATCAGCCCAGAGCCCGACGCGGGGCTCGAACTCACGGACCGTGAGATCATGACCTGGCTGAAGTCGGACGCTTAACCGACTGCGCCACCCAGGCGCCCCAGAGCTTTCTAATTCTTGATGTGATATATACTTCCATTTATTTAAATATTTCAAAATTCTCTCAATGATACTTGTATTTTTCTTGTAGAGCTCTTATACATATTTTATTAGATTAAGCCCTAGGTATTTGATTTTTTGATAGCTCATAAGTAGTATCATATAATCATTTCTATTCTTTAATTGTATGCTGCTAGTATATAGAGGTACAACTGACTTGCCTATATTAATTTTATTCCCAGTGACTTTGTTAAATCCATTATTAATTATAATAATTTACCTGAACGTTGTTCTGGATTTTCTCCGAGCACAATTATGTCATCTGTGAATAATAATATTTTTATTTCTTTATTTATAGTTTTTGTACCTTTTTATTAATTTTTATTTTCTTGCCTTAACACATTGACTAAAATCTTTGATAAACATTTCATAGAAGTATAGTAGATACCTTTGTCTCATTCCTGAACTCGGAGGGAAAGGTTTCAGTATTTCGTCATTAAGTACAATGTTCTCTGTAAGGATTTTGTGGATAGAATTTATCAGATTAAGCAAGTTCCCTTTTACTCCTAGTTGCTAAAAGCTTTTATTTATTTATTTATTTATTTATTTATTTAATCTGTCTATCTATTGAGAGAAAATTTATAAATTTTTTCTACATCTACGGAGATAATTATTTGATTTTTCTTCTCAATAATAATTAATACAGTGAATTATATTGCTTGGGTTTTTGAATATTAAACTAACTTTTCACCACGCATTCTTGGAATAAACCCAACTTGGTTTTTTAAACACATCACTGGATTTACCTTGCTCACAATTCATTTATTTTTTTTTGCATCTATCTTCATAAAGTAAATTGGGAATGCTTACTCTTTTTTCATTCTTTGGAACAGTCGTATAACGCAGGCATTATTTCTTCCTTACGTGTTTGGTAAAAACGTCTGGGCTAGAACTTTCTTTGTGAGAAGGTTTCAAATTACAGATCCAACATTCAAAATATATGTAGTAGTATAGGATGGTGATATAAGAAGATCCTGAACTCACCTCTTTCCACAGACAAACCCAATCTCCAGCTACATGTGGGTCAGTTCCCTATGAAAAGCTAGTGGAACATCTCCTCCAAAACAAAGGATAAAAGGGCCACATCAAGACCAGTAAGAGAGGCAGGGCTACTGAAACTCGATAGCAAAAAAAAAAAAAAAAAAAAAAAAAAAAAAAATCTGATTTTTAAATAACGGGCAGGGGATCTAAACAGACATTTTCCCAAAGAAGACATACGGGTGACCAGCAAGGACATGAAAAGATGCTCAACATCACTAATGATCAGGGATATGCAAATCAAAACCACAATGAGATATCACTTCACAACTGTTAGAATGATTGTTATCAAAAAGACAAGAAACAAGTGTTAGAGAGGATGTGGGGAGAGGGACCCCTCGTGCACTGTTGGTGGGAACGTAAATTGGTGCAGCCACTGTGGGAAATGGTATGGAGGTTCCTTAAAAAATTAAAAATAAAACTACCCTATGATCCAGCTATTCCACTTATGGACATTTATCTGAAGAAAATAAAAACACTAATTCAAAAAGATATATGCACCCCTATGTTCACTGCAATATTATTTACAACAGGCAAGATATGGAAGCAACTCAAATATCCATCGATGGATGAATGGAAGATAGGGTGTGTGTGTGGGGGGGGTATATACACACACACACACACACATATATATACACATATATACACACACACATATATATACACACACAACAGAATATTACTCAGCAAAAAAAAGAAAAAAAGAAAAGAAATCTTGTCTTGAAGGTATTATGTTAAGTGAAATGAGTCAGGGAGAGAAAGACAAATACCATATTATTTCACTTATACGTGGAATCTAAATACAAACAAACAAAAGAAAATAAAGCTCACCCCAAAAGGAAACAGTGCCGCCTTTAAGCAATCACACCCCATTCCTCTCTATCCGCAGCCCCTGGCAAGCACTAATCTGGTTTCTGTCTCAAAAGATTTCTCTATTCTGGATATTTTATATAAAAGGAATCATGCAATAAATAAATGGCTTTTTGTGTCTGGTTTTATTTACTTAGCGTAATGTTTTCTAGGTTTATCCATGTTATAGCGTGTATCGATACTTCATTCCTTTTATGCCTAAATAATATAGCACTGTATGGATATACCCCATTTTGTTTATCTTTTCATCAGCTATTGTGAGTAGTGTGGCTATGACTCTTTGGGTAGAAGTTCTGTCTGAACACCTGTTTTCAATTCTTTTAGGTACTCACCTAGAAATGGAATCACTGGGTCATAGGATAATTCTATGTTTAACTTATCAAGGAACTGCCCAACTGTTGTGCCATTTCACTTCCCCACCAGCAACATATGAGGATTTTAGTTTCTTCACATCCTCACCAACACTTGCCGTTTTCCTTGTTTTGTTTTATTATGGCCATCCTAGTGAGTATGAAGTGGTATTCCATTGTGGTTTGATTTGCCTTTCCCTAATGATTGGTGATGTTGAGCATCTTTTCTTGTGCTTATTGGTAATTTGTGTATCTTCTTTGGAGAAATGTGTATGCATGTCTTTTGCTTTTTAATTAAGTTGCTCTCTTTTTGTTGTTAAGTTGTAAGCGTTTTTATATATTTATATATATTCTGGATACCAGACTCTTACCAGATAGATGATTTGCAAATATTTTCTCCCATTCTGTGGATTGTCTTTTCACTTTTTTGATAGTGGACTTCGATGTACAAAAGTTTTAAATTTTGTTGCAGTCCAGTTTATCTTTTTTTTTTGTTCCATTGTTCATGTTTTTGTTGTCGTATCTACAAAGCACAGATCATGGATGTTCATACCCATCTTCTTCTAAGAATTCTATAGTTTTAGTTCTTGCATATTTATATTTATATTTGTCCATTGCATTAATTTTTTGTATGGTATGAGGTTGATAAGTTGATTTTTTACAAAGGTGCAAAAGCACTTCAATAAAGAAAGGATAGTCTTTTTCAAAAATGGTCTCGTAACAACTGGACATTCATATGCAAAAAATGAACCTCAATCTATAGCTAAGAAGAGAGAAATCCGCAAGTTACTTTATTTTTTTTTTATGTTTTTAAATTTTTTTTTTTTTTTTTTTTTTTTTTTTTTTTTTTTTTTTTTTAATTTTTTTTTTTCAACGTTTATTTATTTTTGGGACAGAGAGAGACAGAGCATGAACGGGGGAGGGGCAGAGAGAGAGGGAGACACAGAATCGGAAACAGGCTCCAGGCTCTGAGCCATCAGCCCAGAGCCCGACGCGGGGCTCGAACTCACGGACCGCGAGATCGTGACCTGGCTGAAGTCGGACGCTTAACCGACTGCGCCACCCAGGCGCCCCTTAAATTTTATTTTTGAGAGAGATAGAGACAGAGTGTGAGTGGAGGAGGGGCAGAGAGAGAGGGAAACACAGAATCCTAAACAGGCTCCAGGCTCTGAGCTGTCAGCACAGAGCCCGATGTGGTGCTAGAACCCACGAACCATGAGATCATGAACTGAGCTGAAGTCAGACGCTTAACCGACTGAGCCACCCAGACGTTCCCCACAAGTTAGTTTAAAGAGAAACTTGGAGAGAGCACCAGCATCCAGAGTGTTTGGGGTCAAATGATACAGATATGGAGAAGGGGTCATTCCCTTCATTTGTACATAGAACCCATGCAAGTTTTGTTACCCCAAGGCCTGGAAGATTAGGATACATGGGTATGGATAAGGGGAGCTGATGCTATATTACAGCAGTAACAACTTGGCTAATTTTAGGGATGAGCTAACTTCACAGTACACCCCACAAAGTTCTGGTCCAGAGCAGCTCTCTGAAAGAGGGCCCAGGAAAGTACAAATGTGGAGTCTTCGTTAAGTTATGATAACAACTCAGTAATGCCTGAGGAGTGGACACATTTCCTATTCATTTTCTTACTATCCTTGAGAAGTATAAAAATGATCCAAAGCTTCAATCATCCTATTCTGCTGTTGCCCACCATTGGTATGTAAATAAGATAAATGGGACTCTCACTGGGGAAAGTTATTTTTTCTGAACCAAGAGAGTTCTTAGGATGATGTTGGCAATGGCGTGTGAGTCACGAATGCTGGACTTTGTGCAGTATGTACCTCAGTCTTCCAGGGCCTCTCTCTTTGACAGCAGAAGGCTGGCGTTCTTGCATTTCCTGTTACTCATAAATCCCCGGAGCTGAGGGCTCCTGGCCATTCTTCAGAGCTGAAGAATGAATTCCAGTTGTAAACAACAGTTGCTATGATGACAAGGTGTTATGGTTTATCTATAAAGCACACAAGAGGATATGAGGCAATTAAAGCCTATACATGAGCTCGCTCTTGGCCCAGTTGGGAATCCCTTTTTTGTTCACCCGTCTGCAGGAGATTGACATGAAAGGAGCCAGGCCTTTGGAGTCAGATAGACACGCCTTGGTTGGAACTCGTACCTAGTCAGGGTATTAGCTGTGTGACTGTGGGCAAGTTTCTTAAGCAAACTGAATTTCAGTCTCCTCAGGAGTGAAAATGGTGATAATGGCAGGATTATTGAGAGGATTAAGTCTGGTAACATAGGTGAAAGCACACAGTGGGTGCTTAGAAAATGTCAATCTCCATTCTCTTTCCCCATTTAAATGGGTGGCTGAAATTCTGCTCCTCAGTATCTGTAGAAGTTAGGAATCAGGCTTGGCTTAGTGTAATACACAAAACAATAGCAACTTAGATGAGAAGTTTGTGTCTTTCTCACCCAGTTTCTGGAGATAAGCAATTCAGGTGGTTCGAGGATCCTATGCTCCAATATCCCTATGGTCCTGGTGCCTGTCCACCACATCTGTGCTCCAAGCAGCAGGGTGGAGGAAGGAGGAAAAGGCTCACACGCCATCCTTCAGGGAAATGACCAGGATTGCCTGTGTCAATTTTCTGCAGCTCCTACTGGCCAGCTCTTAGTCCCATGGTCACCCTAGGTATAAGAAAGCCTGGGAAATGTAGTCTTTATTGTGAGCAGCCATGTGCCCAGATGATAACTGAGAATTTTAGTACTATTGAGGAGAGGGAAATGGATATTAGAGGACAACCTGCGGCCTCTGCCCAGGGTCTGTATATTTTTCTCTTTCTCTTAGCTCAGTTGCAAATTTCAAATCTAGGGGCAGACTATATAGATAATAAATCAAATCAAATTAATCTTACACCACTATAAAACGCATAAGTTAAATTATATTAGAAAAACATGTAAACAAGACATCAGAAAAAGCAGAATTAAGACAAAAAGTATCACAAAAGGTCAGTTTTTATTGACAAGAGTTATAAGTCATAAGGATTGTTTAACAGTGAGAAGTCTTTGTGCTGGACACCTTCCATATTCCCTTCCAGATCCACTCTTCCTTCATGTCCTCGGTGCTGTGGGCCCCAGGAAGGAACTGCAGGGACCACATTGCTCCCTTGGTTTCTGCTTCCACTTGGGTTTGGCCAATGGAGAACACCAGCATAAGATGGAGGGGAGATGGAATGGTGGGGGGGGGGGTGCTTAGTTCCCTAGCAGCCTTCCTGCAAGAGTGTCACAGATTGGCTCCATTCCTCCCCTGAGGTCATAGTTCTCAGAGGAGCCCTTTCCACACGACCCTCCCTGTTTTCAGGTTCCCATACCTGCTGTCACCCTTGCTCCTTCCATCCTAAGGAAGCCTCTGGTTCCCTGCTATTCTAGCCCTAGGGTACTGTACTACCACTGTGGTTTCACTGCACCAGAACCACACCTTTTCACTTAGTCTCTTTATTAAACCCTCCTCAAATTACCCACTTATACTGGGCCATCTGTTTCCTTTCAGAACCCTATGGATGCTTAATGCTCCAACACTAAAGCATCAAAAGGCACAAAGCAAAACCTATTAGTATTGTAGAAAGAGATTTATAAAAGCAAAATTTCTTGAGACATTTTTAACTAACCACTACCCATCTAAACACTTTAAGCAGTAATGTAAAATTTGCATCCTGGCTAAAAAGAATTTGTACTATTTTGAAATGACCATCAACAACTTAGAACATTGAATAATACTTCAAATATCTCCAGCAAATATGGCAGAAAGATAATGGTCTTAAAATGTAAAGAGCTCAGAAACAAAGTTATGAAAGGTTAATAAACCCATATAAAAATTTTTAACATGGCTGGTAATCAAAATATGCAAATTAAAGCAAAAAGATGTCTATTTTTAGCCTATCAAATTAACAAACATTGAAAAAATAGTGCTTGCAAGAGTGTGATATAATACTGTTATTCACAGCTGGTAGGAGTGTGAACTGATAAAAATTTTCTAGAAAGAAATTTGTCCTCTATGTATTAAGAGCCTTAAAAGATTTATACTCCTTCAGCCAATAATTCTACTTCTAGGAATTTATTATAAAGAAATAATAAATAATGCAGATGTGTTTAAGGATGCATAGCACATATTATTTATAAGAGCAAAATGGGAATACTCTAGATAACCAACAATAGTTGGTGGTTACATTATGATATATCTGTGGAAAAATACACAGACATTAAAATAGGGCTTCCAAAAGAATTAAACATGGCAATAATCCTCAAATAATATTAACTTATCATAGCAGGATATACAACCGTAGAAATAGTTAGATTCTTAATTAGGTTAAAAATATACATAGAAAGATATTAACAATGTTCACATAAGTGGTGAATTACAGATGATTTTTATCTTTCTCTGCTTTTCTGTATGTTCCAGATGTTCTACATTGAGTACGTATTACTTTTTTTTTTTTTTTTTCAACGTTTATTTATTTTTGGGACAGAGAGAGACAGAGCATGAACGGGGGAGGGGCAGAGAGAGAGGGAGACACAGAATCGGAAACAGGCTCCAGGCTCTGAGCCATCAGCCCAGAGCCTGACGCGGGGCTCGAACTCACGGACCGCGAGATCGTGACCTGGCTGAAGTCGGACGCTTAACCGACTGCGCCACCCAGGCGCCCCGAGTATGTATTACTTTTATAACACTGTGTATTTTTAAAAGAACAGCAAACTTGTGAAAGTCTTAATCTGGCTAATAAGGAAGCCATTTTCACAAAGCTGTGTAGGGCTTCAGGAGACCAAGAGACCTGATTAGGACCTCACTCAGCCACCTACCCAGTACACCATCTGAGGAAGGAAAATTCTTCTCACCCTGGAAGCTATTTTGAACTATCTTGGCATAGTTTGGATTGAGCACATTAGATGGTTAATGCTCAGGGAAGAGTCCTCGGGTAAAGGGAAGACGGGAAAGAAGAGAGGAGAACCCTCAGGAACTACCGGTGTCACTGGTGGTGTGGCTCAAAGCAGTAAGGGCAGCTTAAGCAGTGTGGCCTGGTGGGGGCCATCGGGGGGCAGTGCAAGGTGATGGAGGCAATCAGCAGTGTCTTTTAGAGCAACCAAGCCCAGCAGTGACTAGCAGCTGAACAGATTCGTGGGAACATATTCAATACCACTGGTGGTGGGGAGGGGGTGTCTCTTAGGAACGCCTGAGAGGTGGGGCTGGGGCTTTTATACTAAAGGTGTTGTTCTCTTACTACTTTTATTTAAGCAGTCACTTTCTAAATTCTTTTTTATATTTGAATATCTTTTTTGTGTGTATGTGCCATTAACACGAGTTTTAATTATTTCAGCTTTAAAATACACAAGTTTTAATTATTTTAGCTTTAAAATACATTTTATTATTTTTTAATGTTTATTTAGTCAATTTGAGAGAGAAACAGAGAGCATGAGCAGGGGAGGGGCAGAGAGAGAGAGAGAGAGAATCCCGAGCAGGCTTCCCACCAGGAACACAGAGCCCAGTGTGGGGCTTGATCTCACCCACAGTGAGATCATGATCTGAGCTGAAATTAAGAGTTAGACACTTAACCAACTGAGCCACCCAGGCGCCCCTTAAAATACACATTCATGCATAGTAGCACAAGTTCATTCCATATAGCAAAGTTATTCAGAGGCAAATTTGTACTCCTGAATGTTTTCATTGTTAAATAAGTAAAATTAAAATTTTTGAAAGCTATTCATTCAGGAAGTTAAAAAATTAACCGTGATATCAAGTTTTCCTATGAAGTAACAGTAAGTAAGCCAGTGCCATAGTAGCACAATGGTAGACATATAGATCCATGGAACACGATACGGAGATCAGCCAATGGACTCAAACATATATGACCAATTGATTTCCAACAAATAGGACAAGGTAATTCAATGAGTCAAAGGATTCTGTTTTCAACAAATGATGCTAGATCAAATGGAGAACTATGTGGAAAACCAGAACCCCAGCCCTTACCTCACCTCATACTAAACGTTTCTCAAAATGGATCAGGTACCTAATGTAAAAGCTAGAACTATAAACACTCTAAGAGAAATCATAGGAGATAATCTTTGCTGGCTGGGTGAGTATTTCTGTGTTCAGACACAAAAAACACAAACCATAGAAAAAACTGAGATATTAAATGTGATTAAATTAAAAGCTTCTGCTATTTAAAACAATCCATTAAGGGGCGCCTGGGTGGCGCAGTCGGTTGAGCGTCCGACTTCAGCCAGGTCACGATCTCGCGGTCCGTGAGTTCGAGCCCCGCGTCGGGCTCTGGGCTGATGGCTCGGAGCCTGGAGCCTGTTTCCGATTCTGTGTCTCCCTCTCTCTCTGCCCCTCCCCCGTTCATGCTCTGTCTCTCTCTGTCCCAAAAATAAATAAACGTTGGAAAAAAAAAAAAAACCAATCCATTAAAAAATAATAAATAAATAAATAAATAAATCCATTAAGAAAATAAGAAGATAAGCCACAGACTGGAAAAAACATTTGTAAGACACATATCTGACAAAGTACTTTTATGTCAAGAATATATAAAGAACTCTTAGAATCTGCTGATCAGAAGAAAACCCAATAAAACCTACAAAATATCATCTTTTTCCTTAATGTCTCATCTAGCTTCCAAATATTTGAACAGGGACCCTTATAATATATTCTCAATAGAGAAAAATGTATTATTCTTACCAGTAATAGCTGGAAAGGAATACTACTAGCAAAAGAAGAAAATTAAAGTAGTGTTTACCATCAACGAGATTGAGAGAAAGTGGTGCGATCTTTCTAAAGGGCAGTTTTGGTTTTTATAGTATGCATACACTTTTTTGAAGAAATTATGTTTCCAGGATTTTTTTCCAAGTTCCAAGTGAAAGGTCATGTACATAAAGGTTTAGCCATAGAAAATTATAAAAAATTGGTTGTTGCCGGGGTGCCTGGTTGGCTCAGTCAGAGGAGAAGGTGACTCTTGATCTCAGGGCTGTGAGTTCGGGCCCCATGTAGGGTGTAGAGGTGATGTAAATAAATAAAACTTAAAAAAAAAAAAAAGAAACTGGATATTGCCTAAGTAGCCCTACTAGGGAATGAGTTAAATAAATGATGATATATGTGTACATTAGGATTATGTGAGGTCAATAAAAACATTGTAGAAACATATATGTTAATACTAAAAGATGTTTGCATCATGTTAAGTGAAAAGAAAAGTTACAAAAGAGTATGTGCAGTAGGATTTAATTTTTATAAAAAAGAAAAGCATTTATATACAGCAATGTATGAAATTAAAAAAATAATGTATGAAACGCAATAGTGTTACCTCTAGGAATTGTGGTTCTGGCTTATTTTTTTTTCTTTATGTTTTCTTCATGCTTCCAATCTACTGGCCTGGTGACCCTATCAAAGAGTGGTCCATGTTTTTGTAGATCAAAATCGCTAATCCTTATTTCCTGGAGAACATAATCTAGGGGACCTGTCTTCTGGCTCCTCTCCCTGGCTCATCTAGACTTCCTGACTGCGTTTCCCTCTGTGTGTCCTCCTGTCCTTGAGGAAAGAGCCTTTTTTGACTCTTCTCTAGAAAGAGATCTCCTGGATTTAGTGTGACCTCAATTCCAAGTGGTGCTTGACACACTAATTGTCTGTTTTCTCTACTTCTCTATCCTGCTTTGCTCACCTAACCTTTTCCTATTTTCCCTCCTTTGTACCTCATCCCTTGAACACAGGTACCTCCTTTGGTTCCCAGACCCTCAGCCTACAAATTACCAGATTTGGGCCCTGAGCCTTCCCTCTTTCATCTCTCTCATGTGGCTTATCCCTTGATGCTCAGGCTTTCTGGTCTGTGTCTGAAACTTTTACTGAGTACATTAGAGGGGCTGCTGATTCCCTCTTCTCAGCATTCCTCCCCACTTCCTCTTTTCCAGTTAGAAACAAAGGACTATTCAAATGACTATTCACAGTCATGTGATGTCTTGTGGATCATAGCGTTTTGGTCAGATATTGGCATGTGATGTAAAAGCTGGATAGTGAAAGCTCCTCCCTGGGAAAGCCCTATTCCCTCTCTGGCCAAATTGCTGTAAGAAAAGTCTGGAGTAAGCCAGTGGCCATGCCCCCCATTGTGAGTGAAAGCCAGTCCAAGAGAATCAAGCTCATACACAGAGGAGAGAGATGCATGAAAGAAACAGTACAGATGGTATTTGGTCCCTTGATCCAGCTATCCTTGAAGGCATTCTTATCCTCATTATGAGTCGGGACAATGAGTTTCTGTCATTTCCAACCACGCATGTGTTCTAACGTAACCATTTCAGACATTTCTGAGTCACTGTGACTTAACACTGCAATAGTCTTTTGCAGTTCTCTCTCAGAAAGCTGTCTTATCCATCTTCACATTCTCGAAAGTTCTGGGCTGGGAATGAAGAGACTAGGGTTCTACTTCTGGCTCTGCTAGCAAAAGCGGTGTGAGCCTTTAATTTGCCTCCGTTTCCTCATCTATAAAAGGAAGCATCAGATTAGACGGAGTCTAAAATTCCTTCTGGCACTAACATCTTATGATTTTATGATTTCAAATTCCACACCTCCAGGCTGACCCCACCCGAGCTCTGGTCCTAAATCTGCCTGGTTAACATTTCCACTTGTGTGTCCCACCATTATCTCAAACTCAGCAGCTCGGATGCCAGTCATCAGTTCCTCCCATAGCCTAGTCCTTTTTGTTTCTGTGCGTGGGAACACTTTTCTTCTAGACACCAGGACTCAAATGTTTGGGACAATTTTTCACTGCTTACATGCTTTTATCACACATACTCAACTGGTCACCAATTACCATTATTTCTTTCTTGAAAAATTCTTGGAGTCATCCTGGTTTGGACTCTTATTGCCATGTGTTAAGATGTATCTACAACTACCTCAAGCTCTGTGTCTCTCACATATATCTACCTTATATCTGTTTCTGTACTTGTATCTATATCTACAACTATTATCTATACCATATTCATACCCCCAATCCCAGTCACAAGCTCCAGGCTCATATCTTCAAATACATATTGAAAATATCTGCCTGGATATCTCTCAGGCATCTCAAACTTATTATCCTCTCCTCAAAAGGCTTGCTTCTCCATCAGTGTTACACGCCTGGAGTACAGTATTTACCATATAACCTTGGACATAACCTTCACTCCACCTCTAATCCCATCAGCTCCTGGAATGGCTCTCAGACCTTCCCCTCCTCCCTCGGGCCCACCTCCTCAAACTGCCATAGCTCTGGCCTTTATTAGCTCTTCCTGAACCAATGCAACCTTCCCATTCTTTACACTGATTGATGTTAGTTCTTTTCAGGCCACTAAACCCACCAAGCCCATCTACTGCTTGGCAACTTTCAAGGCCCGTCCCCTTCCTACCACATCAACTCCAAACATTTTAACATGGCCTGAAATGACGAAATTGACAAAAAGGTGTCCCAAGGAGGAATTATTCCAGAGGGTTGCATATAAAGCTCCCAAGAGACTTCTCCATGAACACAGATGCAAGACATGAGAGCAAAGATGGAGAGTGGTGGATCTAAAGAAAACCAGATTTCAGAACGCAAGTGGCAACTTAAGTATTGGTCTCAAGTTGGACCAGGTTCCTATGTGATTTTCTCCTCCCTTGTCCCTCCTGTAATGAGGATGCTTAGAGTCGAAGATTGGTCCACAGTGCTACAGTGTGATCTGCTTTCTCTCCTGGACTTAATAGTTACTTACACTGGGCTGGTGGTGTTCCCACCACTAGGTGGGCCTCCCAGATCACTGCTGCTCTGGGTTCAAGGGCCAGCATACTCTCCATTGTGCACCTTTCTACTCCGCTGAGCAGGAGTGCTCAGGATTGGCCTTCCTTACATGACGACAGCTCTGGGATCTGAGGCTGGGCTTGCCTGGAGAAGAGAAGGTCACCCAGCAAAGTCAAGGGAGACCTGCCTTAGGGGCATGGGGCAAAGCCTCCATGGGGAACAAAGGGCTCCTTGACCTTACTTTGTCTTCTGTGCTCATATTTCCTTTGGGGAATCTGGGAAAAAGCTTGTTCTTACGAGTCAGATCTGGGCCCCCACACCTGGGCCATTTACGTCTCTATAAATATCCACCAGCATGCCACTCTGGTACAACTCAAAACCCTCATAATTACTTTTTGTCACACAAAGCAAGAAGAATAAGGAAGAGATGGGAACACGTTTTCTGGCAGATGGTATCTGGGAACAGATGACAGAGACAAGACAGGTCAGTCAACTCCTACTGAAAGGAAAAATTTGGCTTTCTCTGCCCAAGACAGCAATCTTCATTCTTGGAAGTATAGAACAAATGTGGTTAGGAAGGAATGTGAATATAAAAATAGAAGTAAGTGGTAAGAGAGCAATTTATTGCTTTTGAAAAATATTTAATGGTATTTCTTTTTTACTTTACAGAACCGTTTGAAACTGAAATGTGAAAAGTCATCCATAGTCTCACCAGCCCTTATCAATAACTGTATCTTATTCCTTCCACTCCCCCTTTATTTAACTGTGCATACATTTTTCTTCTATTTATTTGATAAATCATAATCTCAATATACACAAAAGTTTGTGTTCTGCTTTTTATAAGAACATTACAGAATAAATTATATTTATGTCTTATTGCACAGCTTTTGTAAACCTTTGTTCATTCAGCAAATACTTATCGAACACCTTCAGTGCCCAGGCAGGGGCTGGTCATGGCAAGGAGCCTTTCCTCCCAGTGTTCACGGCGGGCTGAACATCAGAACAAGCAAGCCTGCAGGTACCTGAGCAGGAGACAAGGGCAAAGAGAGGGAAATATAGGATCTGGAGGAGCCCGTGGGAAGGGCCCAGATGTCTGTGGGGTGGGTATCATGGAAGCTTCCTGGAGGAGGAGGTGTGTAAGCTAAGTCCTGCGGGGTAAGAGTTGGCAAGAAAAGAATGTGAGGGAAGAAAGAATGTTCTCAAGTCTGGAAGAGAGTGAGGGCACAAGGACGTGCAGAAAGTTTTATCTGGTGCGGATTTGGAGAGCTGGGCTGAGCCTGGAGTGGGGCAGGCTCCAAAAGTGGGAAGCACGTGAGGGAAGGCCTGTGTGGTGGGCAGGGTCAGCCTGCCAAAGAATCTGAATGGGATCTGGAAGGTAATGTGGAACAGGAGATGTTTTAAGAAAGGCAGTGACAGGTTAGGACTGTATTTTGATTTTTTTTTTTTAATGTTTATTTATTTTTGAGAGAGAGAAAGACAGAGTGCAAGCAGGGGAGGGGCGGAGAGAGCTGGAGACACAGAATCTGGCCCAGAATCCGAAGCAGGCTCCAGGCTCCGAGCTGTCAGCACAGAGGCTGATGCGGGGCTCCCACACACAAGCCGTGAGATCATGACCTGAGCCGAAGTCGGGCACTTAACTGACTGAGCCCCCCAGGTGCCCCGGGACCACATTTTTAGAAAAGCTGCTTAGGCCGCTCTGTGAAGGACACGTTGAAAGGAATCAAGAGCAGCATCGGGGAGTCCCATTAGGAAACAGGGCAGTAATCCAGGCGACAGCGGATGGCTCTCTGAACAAGTCTTCCCTATTTCCAGCCCTGCTCACCTCTAGGTGTAGAGGAAACAGCCTTCCCCTGACTTGCCTCAGGACCCACTCTGGTTGGGCTTATCTGGCCCGGGGCACTGGTTTCTCACTCTTTTCTGATCTTCCAACTCCCCCTTTAAGCCTCTGTTCTCCTTCCCTACTTTCTTCCATGACTTTGTAAAGTCTTATTCCTATAATACGTCCTGCATACTGTGTCTCTGCTTCCAGACGTAACCTTGATGGATGCAGTCCCCATGGACCCCGTCACACTGGCCTGTTGCCCTGTGAGCACTTATCCTGCCTGGAGTGACCTTGTTCCCTTGCATAGTGTTTGTACTGCATTGTTAAGCCCCCAAGAGTAGGGGCTTGTTCTGTTTTGTTACTGAGAACAGTGGCTGGCATGTGACAGTTGCTCGATCTGTTGAGTGAGTGAGGGCATGAATGAATGAATGAACATTTGGTCCAAAGCTCAGAAGCGAGTTCTGGGCTGAAGATAAAGATTCTAGCGTCACCGAAGCCATGGAAGTAGACAAGATCACCCGGCAAGCGTGGAGAGAAGAAAAAACAAGGAACGTCAGAAACAGAATTCTGAAGAGTGTCCATCACGTGCAGCTGGAGGACAGGAGCCAAGGCAGGTGTGCTGTACTGAGAAGGGCAAGGAAAAGGAATATTTCAAGATGGAGAGACACATGCTGCTTAACAAGAGAGCGGCCTTCGGGGTACTTGGACAGAGCAGTTTTAGGAAAGTGGTGAGGACTGAAGCCACGCTACTGTGGATTGAGGAGAAAGTACGGGTGAGGGGGCAAAGACACCAAGTGCGGGCACCTCCAAGATAGTTGGCTGTGAATGGCAGAAGGAGCCGGGGCAGCGGCCGGACCTGCGCAGTTTTAACATGGCAGACTCTTGAGCACCCTAAATGCTGGTGGGAGGGGCGGACAGAGAAGGAGAGATTAAATCATAGGGGGACGGGCGTGCTTACTGCATGGGGGCATCCCCGAGAAGGCGGGAGGAGATGCTTGTGACTCTCACTGGGGTTGGAGCTCAGAGCAGGTGGAGGCTTGGAGCAGAGAGCCTCCCCATGTTCACGGAGGGGAGGGACCAAGATCAGCCTGGTCTGGGTGCAGGGAGCCCTTTACAACTGGGGACAGGAGATCCAAAGACCTCCATCACTGGGAGGTGGGGAATGAAGCCACTTGCTCAGAGGGCTGGGGAGTGGAGGGAGAATGTTTTTGGCTTGGCCGATCTCAGTCCCTTTAGTACGCGGGATTCCTACAAAGGAGAGCTCCGCCTGAGGCCAGGTCGCTGCTGGTCCCTCAACTAGGCCCTGAAAGCGTTAATTCCCTTCTGGAGTCTTTGGCCAGGAGGAGTTTCCCTCTTTTCAGGAAAAGACCATTTCTTAAGCTCTTCTGAACCTCCTCCCCGCTCTTCCTCTGGGAACAGCTGAGGGGCCTGGAGCCTGCCCTTCCCTGCGCAGCTCAATCCCTGAAGAGGGCAGTATTTTCACAGGTGGGCCTTGCTCTAAGGAGCCCTATTATAAGAAGATGCTGGCTTCTTAAACTGGGGCCAATAGAGGAATTTGCCAAGAGGGTCTTTGAAGTAATGACCTCCCCAGTTAGTGCCCTGAAACATATTTTTATATCTTGGAGGAGAGATTATGATCTGGTTGGGGGGGGCGGTGCTAAGAGCTGTGGGAGGCAAGAGACCTAGAGGGTGGCAGGATCCTGGCTTGTATCCAGGAGCCCGCCAGGGGAGCAGGGGCTGCTGCTCTGGGAGGGGCCTGGGGTCTGGGGAAATCAGATTCACAGGGTTCTACGTGTCTAAGCCCAGTTCCTGGGCAAAGTAAGGCCCTTCTGGATTAGAACTGTTTATTCTCCACAAGCCCAGGCCCAGCCAGACTGTGTGAGGTCTGAGCCAACAGAAGCCATGCGGAGTGGCCCCTTCCCCTGTCTGGTAAGGATGAGCAGGGTGAAGGCAGGAGTGTAGAGGTGATTGGGGGGAGATGGGCCCAGAGGGTGGCACCCATGTGGTTCTGAGGACCTTCTGCATGATTCTCACTCTCTCACTCACTCACTCATTCATTGCTCAAATCTTTATTGAGCACCTACCACATGTCAGGCTTCTTGCTGAGATTCCATGGTGGGTTAGACAGGCCTGGTCCTGGCCCTAAGGAGCTTACATTCTGGCAGGGCACCAGACATTAAAAATAATCAGTGTGCTTTCACAGTGTAGTTACGAAATGTGAAAGAGCTAGGGAGAGAGAAAGGCAATGTGGTGGTTAGGGTCCTGGGGAAGCCACCTTAGATCTGGGATCTGAAGCCTGGGCCGACACTAAGCAGGGTGGTGTAGGATTCGAGGTTGAGGGGGACAGCACTGGCAGAGCCCTCAGGGACAAGTGGAAGACCTCGGGTGTGTGTGTGTGGGGGGGGGGTGGAACAGAGAGGGAGAGGGTGTGGGCGAGTATGAGGCTAGGAAGGCTGACAGGGGCCAGATCACACATGGCCTTGCTAATGGCATTGAAGGGTTCAGATTTTATTTGGGGTATAAATAGGAAGCTCTTGGCTACTGTGGCAGAAGTTTGGGTGCAGGGGCCCCAAAGTGACACTTCTAGTCAGAAAGTGGGAACAGAAGTCCATGCCTCTTGCCCTCAGATCCCCTTTCCATTTGACCTCCCTCTGCACATGCTTTGCAGGGAATAGCTGGAGACAGGGGAAGCCTTGTTAGGGCTTGAGGGGTCTCACAGTATAAGGGGCAGAGGCAGCAGTGAGGGGTTCTGTTTGGTACAGTGGGATTTGTGCAAAGGGAACATTCAAAATCATGCTGACTGTGCATGGGGGTCAGCAAGTGGAAGGCCTTGAATGCCAGGCTGAGGAGGTTCTATTTCTTTGATCCTTGAAGGCTTTTGAGCAGAGGCACGACCCAGGTAAATACTGGAAATCTTGTTTGGTACTGGAATGCACAATGAGTTGGAGGGAACGGAGATATAGGAGGTAAGGCCAGCAGTCCTGCAGCTGCCGTGGTCTAGGAGAACAGTCCCAGATGGGATTATGGGGGAGGCAGGGATGTTGGGGCAGGAGTCAAGGCTGGGGTACGGCTGGCAGAGGCCCCAGCAGAACCTGTTGAGAGATGTGCTATGCGCGTATGCCCACGTGTGCATGTGCGTGCGTGTGCATGTGAGTGCATGTGGGTGGCGGTGGTGGTGGTGGTGACGTGATTCCAAAACCATGGCCATGAGCTTGGATCACCGTGGCCATTTGGTGCCGGGTTGGGTGTGTGGTGCAGGTAGGTCACTGTGGCCAGGCTGAGGTGGAGGTGCTGAGTGGACCCTCAGCTGGGGAAGCCAAGCGGAGTGTTGGAAAGGCAAGCCTGGAACTCAGCAGGGAGGAGGAGCTCTGGAGTTAGCTAACTTCTGGTGCGAATTAATCACCAATTAACTGATTATTCCATAAACAAAATGCCGCCTCTGTGAATTCCCAGACTTTCCAGTCAAACCCTGCAACCTCAGCTATGGAATTCTAGCCTGTCATTCCTGAGGTCAACCCCACCCTTGACTATCAGTAATGACAACATCAGTTCATCCTTCATTCTCCACACACTCTCCCCTCTACGCTTGGCCATGGCTGGGTTGAAACCCTCAAAGAGACTCACCTCCCAATTCCCACTTGACTTCTCTCCTGAGCTCCTCAAAGGCTTCTTTGCAACCCCAAGGAAAATTGCATGGCCCAAGGCTTTGGTGTCCTTACCAACGTTTTCACTCTGGCCATCCTGGTGCTCTTGCTGGAACACCTGCCCGTCTTTGCTTATCTCCGCTTTCCCGTGTGGGCAGCCAAAAGTTCTTGTAGATGGATGACTACAAGCCTCTGCAAATCCTGCCCATTCTCTAAGGCCCATCCCTGGTCTCACCTCCCAGAAGTTGTCCCATGATGACACCTCAGCCAGCTCCTCCTGCAAGGCTGGCAAAGTGTAGACTGTACTATAGACGCTGTGGACTGCATGTGGCCTTTGCCCGGCAAGCTGGAACTTGGTCCTCTTCCGCCTGTTTTTGCCGCTCCCTGTTCATTTCATGTGGGTAGGTTGTTCTGGTTGGGGGAGGCCGGGCTCTGCGGGAGCAATAGCTCCACTCTGAGACCTCGGTGGCTTCGCATGGTGCAAGTTGATTTTCTGATGGTGTTGCATGCCCGTCGAGGGTTGGTGGGAAGGCCCTGCTCCTTTCTTGCTTGAGGACCTAGGCCGATGGCAACCTGGCATCTCGAAGCTTCACCATCTGGAATGGTGCTGTCTGTCCAATACAATTTTTGGCAATGACGGACCGTCTTGTATGTGCTGTGCGATGCAACTTCTGCTAGCCACATGTGGCTATCAAGGATCTGAAATATGCTAGTGTGACTAAGGAACAGAACCTTGAATTTTATTTGGTTCTGACAAACTCAAATTGCCATATGCGGCTATTGCTACCACATTCGGCAGGGCAGATCTGCAACAGGAGGTCTCCATATTCACCCCCCAGGTATCAACAGAAGAGAGTGTGTGGAGGAACTTGCCTGCCTTTCTGTGCTCAGCCAAGAAGTAATCACTGCTCAGAGCTGGTCACCAGGCCCCACCTAACTGCAAGGCAGTTGGAAAGTGTGGGACAGCCACAAATACTCAGAGAGCAAGAAATCGCTTTGCCGCAGAGCTCTTCTCGAACCTTCCTGGGGCTAAGGTGCATGGGGTTTGGGGGCACAGATTCAGATGGTCTGCTTGGAGAGGGAAGGCAGGGATGGGCTGAGAGATGGTAGCTTCGAGATGCAGAGACAGGCCCAGGGAGGGCAAAGAATGTATTTACCACCTCACAGACTGGCTGGGCCTAGGGTCCTGAGGTGCTGGCTCAGAGAAGACAGAATGGGGAAGGCAGGATGGTCTAGCTCCCCTCAGAGGAACAACAGCCCTGGCTGGGACACATCTAGCCTTTCATTCTGGGTCCCTGGGAAGAGAAGAGCTGAAGAGCTGCCAGAGGCCTGTTCTCAGAGCCCTTGGAAGGGAAGGGCCCCACAGGGCTTTCAGTTTTCAAATGGCTTTGGCTCATCCCACCCCCCCACCCCCCCCCTCGCTGAGGTGAGTCACTGAGCTGCCTGCCGAAGGATGAACTGCAGGGCAAGAACCCAGCATGAGGTCATCTGGGCCACACTTCCCGCCTGACCCCAGCCCTGAGGCCAAGTTCAGGGAGTTTCCCAAGGCCAGTGAGGAAGGGGGTCATGCCCGGACCGCTGCAGCGCTGTAGCCACTGAGAAGGGGTGGAGGCAGATGGGGTGCGGTGCCTGTAGGGTCAGGGCCCAGGAGCTGCAGAACGGACCTCCGAAGTGACTCAGCCAAGGAAGGAAACTGAGGCACAGAGAGAGGCCCCAAGCCCACTCAGGGAGTTAGCAGCTGAACCGTGAGCAGGGCCTGGGCTCCTGCACAGGTCCCTTTACGCTCCTACACGAAGGGGTCCCGGAGGCCAGCGCCGTCCGGACGTCATCCTCACAGTCTCCAGGTTGGTGCACGCTCCAGCTGTTTTTATTTTTCCTAGAGACCCACATAACTCAGGCTCCGTCCACTTCTGATTTAAATCCTTGCTGCTGTTGGAACCCGTTTCTTTTCCTCTCACCCCCCAGGACAGATGACAAAGCTCCAGATGGCAAAGCAAGACCAGTGTGAACAAAGGAAAGGTTTTATTTGAGTCTGGAGCCTGGGAAGGGAGCCTCTGCTTCCTCCAACCAGGTCACCACAAATCTGTATCTTAAAAAGAAAAACCTAGAGGGGGAGAAATTCTTAACTTTACAAACTTGTCTTCATTTTAGAGAAAATTTTACCATAGGATTCCATTAAGGCAAGGCGTTCCCTGGTGTATTTCCTATGGAATTTGATTCACAAAACTTCTAATTTCAACAAAATGTTATTAACAGTTACCATCTGTAAGGCACCAAAGGTTTTTAAAATATGGCATACAATCAAAGTTAGGCTCGCCTGTAGGTTCCTCAAACGCCCGGGAACCCAAAATCGGTTTGGACCATGCCAGCCTCCAGTCTGCCCAGGCCAGGAGAAGTGAACCCCAGTTTATAAGGGAAAAATTGATGTAACAGTAAGGAATGAGAGCCAAGACTTGGAAACTGTTTGCCCTCTCTACCACACAGGGGAGGGTGTGTTTGGAACCTGGTCTGTTGGGGAGCTCCTTCAACCTCGAAGCCTCCCACCTCGCCCCACGGTGTCCAGCAGGCTTGGGGCTGTCCAGCTAGGTGATTAGCTCCCACTGGGTCAGAGGCCAGTGTATATTCCAGAAGCACACTCTCTTCCCCTCTTTCTGATGCTGTTTAGAGATGGACTCCTTACCACAGCGCAAGTTGACCTGCCCTTTGCTGGTATCTGTGGCAGATGGTATTTTCCAGAGACTTCCAAATATCTGTGATCCACGTGTTCTAGCAAGCCACTCCTCCGTGGAGGAGGGGAGGGAAGCCTAATTTCCCTTCCCTTGTTTCTTGGTGGGCACAGGTTGCTTGAACAATAGAGCACAGTAGAAGGGATGCCGTGTGACTTCTGAGGCCGGGTCATAGAAGGTGATGCGGTTTTTGCCTTTTTCCCATAACAGGTGTGCTTATGTAAGAAATCCAGATACCTTGAGGCCGCCGTGAGGAAGCCAACTGCATGGACAGGCCACATGTAGGTGTTCTGGCCATCAGTCTTGGCCCAGGTGCCAGATGTGTGGGTAAGGAGCCTTCAGATGGTTCCAGTTTCCAGCTATCAACCCATGCCCAGCCTTCAGGTCTCCCCAGCTGAAGGGGAGCTCAGACAGCACAGAGCAGAGATAAGCCATCCCTACCATGCCCTTTCCAGTTCCTGACCCACAAATTCTGTGAACATGGCAAATGGCCGTTTCCTGTTGTGACTTAGTGGGATCATTTGCTACGTGGCTGTAGTAACCAGAATGATGCCCTGAGGTCTTGGGCACCCGGCATTCTCCTCCATAGAGCTCATTGCAATGGTAATTAATGAACTAACTATTCAGGAAGTGCTTTCATTAATGACTGTTTTTCCCATTCAACTCTAAGTTCCAGGAAGGCAAAGGATGCAGTCGGGCCGTCACTATATTCCTGGGGAGTCAACCAGGGAGATGTTCAGTGAATATTTAATGAATGACTGATCCTAACACTGTCCTCAGATTGACCCCTAAACTTGACCTCAGAATGATCCTGGCCTTGGATTCAGACTGACTCTAGCCCTGGCCACAGACCAACCCCTAATTCTGGCATCAAAGGCCTAACCCTGGCCACAGACCGAGCATAGCTTCTAGTGCTTGTGCCTGAGCACTAAGCCCTGTTTCATACTGACCCCTAAACTTGACCTCAGAATGACCTCTGACCCTGACCTCAGGCTGAATCCTGGTCTCACCATGGCCTAGATGACCTGGACCCTGTCTACCTCTCCTGGATCATCTTTTGCGCCCCATAACCCACCCCCACGTTCCCACCACGTTGCCCGTCTTTCAGTTGCTTGAAGGAGTAAAGATCTTTTGGGCATTAGCACATCCACCTCCTGGCTCCAGGTCAGGCATGCACTTGCCCCTGGCCAGGAATGCTCTTTGTCTACTAACTCCTACTATTTCTTTCAATCTGGCTTAAATGTCACTTCTTTAAGGAGCCGTTCCTTTCAATGAGACCTCTTTATAATTGCTGTCAGCATTTTTCCACTTTATAACTATATATATGCATATACATATATATATGTGCTTGCTGTTATCTGATGTCTTGCTCTTTCTAGAGACCAGAAGCTCCTTCTGGGAGTAGTAACACCACGTTTGTTGTATTCACCACTCTCTACACAGTATATACAGCGCGGAGCCTGGAACCTACAAGGGGGCTAATAAATAATTGCAGAATGATTGAATGAACCAATGACCAGGTTTCGTGTCTTCCAGGAAGCCTTCTCTGTACCCTTCAACTGCCAGGTGGAGCTCAGGGTCTCTGGCTGGGCCCTGTGAACAGCCGGGTGGGCAGGCTCAGCCGCGAACCAGGTTATTTGCGTGCCTCCGTGCTTCTGCCATCCATCAGTGTGTGGCTTCCTCCAGCCCTGAGCCCGGCCTCTCCCCTCTGCAGCTCCAGCACGCACAGGCCCGGGCAGCTCAGTAAATGCGGTTGAACTGTTGAACTGAACCAGCTCCTTCTCTCTAGCCTCCTCTCTGGCCTCAGCTCGCGGCTGATTCATGTGAGGGGCCATCAGGAGCAGTGCTTCAAACAGAGAAGAAACAAATGAAGAAGTCGAGAAGTCGGCAGTAGGAGACAGGCGGAGACATCCATCTCCTCATGCCCTCTGTCCTCATCACCATCCCCCTGAGGGTTGCAGGCAGTCAAAAGTTCAGGCTCCACGTTTTCTGGAAGAGGGAGGGAAATCTGTGTGTGGGGGATAAAAAAGTCCCCAAACTCAAATCACGCACACAGAACAACAAGCCATAAAACTGAACACCATTGGGAGAAGATGGGGTCACATGGTGGGAATCTGGATTGCAGAGGGGGGGGCAGCACTTGAGAAAACGCAGCCTCCTCAATGGGAACCAGATGGGCTACGTGCTCTTAAATAGAATCCCAGACTTGCAGCACTGGGCGGGAGCCGGCCTGGAGTGCTCTCCCCCTGGCCCCTTCATGGGCAAGGGGACACAGAGGCAGAGGGAGGTGGTGGCAGGCCCTGGGGCTGCGACAGAGCGGCTTCTAGACCCCAGTCTCCTGGCTCCGGGTCAGTGCTCCGCTCAGCCTGCCACGCTGTCTCCCAGCCCTTTGCCAGAATCTCCAAATTAGAAGCATATCGAGAAGCAGTCCTGTCATTCCCCCTTTTTCCATTCTTTCTTCTGATTCTTTCTTTTTTGCAGTATAATTTTATAGGTGCCAGCAAGTACTCCTTGTTTCAAACCTCTCTCCCCATCCCCATTGACATCCCCGCCCCCTGCCCCATGGAGAGAACACACGGCCCACTTGTGACAGGCACAGTGCGAGGTGCTTTATGTCTACTTGCTCACATAATTGTCGCAAAGCCCTGGGGGGTAGGTGTTGGTCTATCAGCTTGGTATCCCATAGGATGGGATGTAGGACTGGAGGTGAGGCTGGGGAGATGGGGATATGATATTGTCATTTTGCTTCTATTGACCATGCAGGATTTACTATCTTAGCCAGAGACCCTCATAGCCACAAAAGCATGAAATAAAGGGGATTCAGGGGAATCTCTTGAGATATTGAAATCCAAGCAGCCTCCACTCCTCCCAGCAGTGCCCATCACCCACCCTGCAGAAACCACTGTGTGAAAACATGCAGGGGGCCATGCGTTCCCTTTTCTCACTGACCTCTCCTCCCAGAAAAAAAAAGGCATCACTCACTGGTCTCTTTCCCAGTTCCCTTGGGAAATAGATTCTAGTGATTACTTCCCAGGGGTGCTACATGTGGCCTTGCAGACTGAGCACTGAACAGCTCTGGGAGCACCACTCACAGGAACAATGATGTGAATGACAGCCCTGGCCTTCCCCCTGAGCTTTCCTGATGGTGGGGCCTCTGGCCTTCTCGGGGCACAGTGAGGAGTTCCTGCTTGTCTGGGCCTCAGAGGTGTCTGTCTCCTACCAGGAGTTGGGAGGAAATTGGGCATGCACTCACTTTGAAACCTCTCCTCTCCTGGGGGTGTTGTTTTCTAGCTGGGGTAGCATTATCTCCAATAGCCAGTCATGTACTCATCCCACCAAGGGTGGCCAGCACCTTGCAGCAGGTGTCTGAATTGTAGGTGGACAAGTTCTAAGTGAGAGTCCTGGGGAGGGTGTCCCCACAGGAAAAGCCAGTGCGGAAAGGTCAGAGGCAGAAGTGCCTGGAGTGCACGGGGGCTGATGTGGCCACAGTGAGGAGTGAGGAGTGAAGGCAGCAGGAGATTCAAGAGGAGTGAGGGTGGGAACGGGGATCAGCTTGGGAATAGTCTGGAAGGCCATGTGCAGGAGTCAGGATTTTATTCAAAGAGTGGTAGTGATGCTAAAAGGGTCTAAGCAGAGAAGCCATGAGACTAAGTGACATTTTTTCACTATCACTGGCTGGGGTGGATTTGAGGAAACAGAAGTGGAGCAGAGTATCACAAGATGAGACTACTTCAGGGTTCAGGTGAGTGAAGAAAGACATGGGCCAGGCGACAGCAGTTAGATGGAGAGAAGTGGATGAATTGGAGCACATGTTGGAGAGGGACTTGCCCCGAGTGCCTGTGTGATTGAATGTGGGGGTGAGGGGCCGGGAGTGTCCTAGATTTGGGGTCTGGATAAGCAGGGTAGCTGGAAGGGCCACTCACTGGGACAGGAAGGTCGGCCTCCTTCCCTAACCTCCATCCCTGACTGCCTCAACCCGTGACTTCAGCAAGTGAGTAACATGTGCTGTGGCCTCTCCCTGCTCCCTTCCTTGCAAAGCAGATGGTGAGACAAGGAAGAAGGCCAAGCCTCCGCGGCTGTGATTGTACTTTCCACTTTTAGCTCAGCATTTGGGAGCCCATGGCCTTGCCATTCCTTGCCTCCCACTCCTGGTTGTCTTCGCTCTGCTCCAAATCAAATCCAGCCCCGTACTCTTCACTGAGCACCTGCTGTGACCCAGCCACGTGAAGGCCACCATGGGAGAAACAGGAGGAGCATGTGTGGTCCCACCTTTGCGACCTGAGGAGAGCTGGGGCACCAGGAAGGGTCGAAGCGGCCAGGAGCATGGCAGAGAAAGAGTCCTAGAAGGCTGTGGGCACTTTTATGAGGTCAAACCATGGCAGTTGGAGGCAAAGTCGGTGGCTCTGATGAACTCCTGAGGCAGGGAAAAGCCAGCTGTACCTCCCACCCCACCCCCCTCACACACATGTGCACACAAGTATGTACCCTTCCTAGAGGCCCCACCTCACGCTGCTCGTGATCTCCAACTTCAGCCTTCGATGCTCCGTCTTCCCTGATGGGGTGGAAAGGAGAAGACCGAGTGGTCACTTGTCCACTGCCCTGCTTTACCATCCCAGACTGCCCGCAGATAAGAGGCTTTCGAAGACAGCCATTGCTGACCCTCTGTTCTGAACTTCCCCACAGTGCAGGGCAACTCGTCCCTGTCTCTAGAAAGCTCCAGTGGTTCTCTAGGCGTGGACCCCAAAACAGCAGCATCACCTGAGAACTTGATGGACATGCACACGTTTAGGCCCCACCCCAGACCTGCTGCCTCAGAAGCTCTGAGGGTGGGGCCTCAGAATCTGTGTTTTCACGAGCAACTTCCCACCCCCACCCCCACCCCTGCCCTGGGGGATTCAGATGCACACTCAAGAGCCTTGGCTATCCTCAGACAAAACCTCCCCGGAAAGGGGAGATGTTTCTCTTCCGCTGCTCTCCCTAAGAGGAAACCCCAGTGGCCCCTCTACGACCAGACCCTGCCTCCCCCAAGAAGTCTCTCCCATCCATATGGACTCTAGCTCTTCAAGTTTATTGCCGCTCCCATCACCCCTGGGGCTGTGGGAGTGAAGGCCAGGTGGCCGCATCTGCTGCCACGTCACCCGCCCTCCCCACTCCCAGCTTGGCCTGCCACATCCACATGGTGTCCCTAGAGGAGCCAAAGTTATCCATGGAGGACATTCTGGGCAGCAGAATAAATGGGTTGGCTTGGACAAGGGATGAGGGATACCTCAATTCAGTTCACTGGGTTCCCATTTCTCCCCCAAACCCTGTCCCTAGCAGTGGGGAGAAGCAACACCAAGCCATTGACATTGCAGTTGGCTCCTTTAGGTGAGAGATGAGAGGCTGGTGTGCACAGACAAAATCCGTTGTCTGCTGGCTGCCTCCTGGGAGGGCACCGCTTTGCTGCCCCTGGGGAGCTCATACGACAATGGTCTGTTTAATCAGGGGCCCCTGTTTTCTCTAAAACTCCAGGCAATAACCATCCACTGAACAGCTCCTCCTTCAAGGAGTTCCTGCTTCACAGGGCCCTTGGCAGAGCCTGTGGGAGGAACCGAGAGGGGTGCAGAGTTACTTCCTGCCAGTTAGGCCCCTCCTCACCTGTGAGCAATTGGCCAAATATCAAATTTTTTCACGTCAGTGTTTTCGTTGCCTTTTATCATTTTCTGATTTTAGTCTCCAATGAGTTGTAGAGCTACGTGTGCTTAAATAGTACACACTGGGTGGGGGTGGGAGATTTGGTGCTAGACTGGGCAGGGCCAGAAGAAGAGGGGCACGGACCAGCCCCCTCAGATGAGCAGACAGGGGAGGCTGCGGATGTGAGCGTGCACAGGTCTAGCTGCCCACTGTCGGCAAGACCAGAGAACTGGGAGCTCCAGCCCAAGCTCCATCACCAATAGACTGTGTGGCTCTGAGGGTGTGAGTTAGCCTCTGTGGGCCTCAGTTTACTTGTCTGACCAATGGGAACAATACTAGCTCTGCCCCTCCCACCCCCTCAGGAGCATTGCAGATATCCAAGTGAGCTAGTATCTGAAAAATATGGGTGGCTTCACAAAGCAAGGCAACGTAGTCACAACAGGGTCATCTCCTCTGCCTTGAAGGTGGGGACTGTGCTTTCCCATGTTTTGTATTCCCCAAAGCACCTGGTACAAACCATGCCAGGTGGTCAATCAGTACTTGTTGAATGAAGGAAATAGAAGACATGGTCCCTGTCTCCACGGAATTGCAGATCTAGCTGGGGGCTGGTGGTGGCAGTGAGGAACACACAATGGAAGAAATGTAAGAAGAGTAGAGAGAGGCCCTTGTTAGCTCAGACACCTCTAATTTAGAATTTGTGATGCTTTCACAAGACCGGGGAGGAATTAGACCCTGCTGATGGAAACACGTGCCGAACAAACTCCTCATGGGAACAAGATAATAATTGTAGGAGCTCCCGGCCTCCAAGTGCAGGTTGTGTTCCAGATGGCAGAGGGAGTACTGGACCCTTTGGCCATACCCACTTGCATGGGAGCAGTTAGCGTGCCAATCACAAGTGAACTCTGACCTCATCTCTGAAGTAGCCAGTACCTTTCCTTGACCATGCTTTGTTAATGGCCGTTCAGGGTGACTTCATGTATTTAAGGAACATAAAATTTTATTTTGGTAAGTCTAGGCCATTACTGGTCTCCCTCTACCTCCTCCCAAACAGCCCCTTTCTATTCAATTTTCAAATAGATGTAGTGACAAAGAGCATGTAACCAACCCCATGTTATGAGCTCCCTTGACAGGAGTCAGGGGGTCCTTGGGCCTGGCAGAGAACCACTGGCTGTTGAGGACCCGGGTCAGCCACTGGCCTTCCCTGGGCCACTGCTGCTTCAACAAAATGAGCAGGTGGGCCCAAATGAAGCTCAAGGTAGGTGTCTCCTGCATTGGACTCTCCTGGTCCTTGACTGAAAAATGCCTCAGCCTAGAGCAATGTAAGAACAAGATGGCCCCAGCCTCTTCCTGCCTGGTGCTCTGGTCAGGCGGACATGTGGCTCCACAGGTTAGAGACAGAGGTGGTCCAGGTTGTTTTGTCCATCCTTCCTGGCCTCAGATACTTGGGCTAGGCTCTTAGTGGGGACCGGCCTCAGATGGAAGAGGTATCCAGGTAAGCCCTGCCAGCTGAGGTGGGGGAGAGCCCTGCAGGCATAGGAAACACATGAGCATTCGTGTGGCAGTGGGTGAGAACCCGGGTCCCTGCTGGAGAGAATGGGCAGTGGGCAGTGTGGAGATGCGGTGGAAGAACAGGATATGAAATTTTTGGTCCAGGAAGAGGAGCCCAACCTTAATTGGTAAGAGTGATTGCAGGCTGTAAGGGGGGCCGTGATGGAGGCCCTGTGCACTGACCTGCGGCCACTCAAGTGAGACAGGCTGGAGCTGGCAAGGTCTCTGGGGAGGCCTGGGATAGCCTGGGAGAGAGTGGTTCTGCCCCAGGGCCACAGGGAAGAGGATAGGTAGAAGGCCGGAGCCGAAATCCCTCTAAAGGCCAGAATGCTGACTAGGGGCAGCAAGAGGGGCCCTGGGGAGACCCCTCTGCCCAGAAGTACCCTAGATAGTTGAGATTCAGCAATTACCCTCCCTGGCTTCCTACAAAGCCCAGGGGACGATGTGAAACATGGCATCTAGTTTGAATCCTCATAGCCCTGCAACACTGGTGGTATCATCCTTATCTCCCGAGCGAGGAGACCAGGAGCAGAACTAGCAATGTCGCTGGAGGCCACATGCTGGGAAGGCTCTGAGGCACCTGTCTGACTCCAGAGGCCCTGCTCTTGCTATTGCCACCCCTGCCCCATGCCTGAAATGGCCCTCATCTCCAGGCTCAGAGCCAGCATGGGGATTGGGCTCCGGGGGTGCCAAGGGTCTTGGTACAGACCCCAGCCCTAGAGGGCAGCTGGGCCTTGTCGGGGGAGGGGGCGGGTTTGGTTTCTGAGCTTCAGGGTCTGGGAGGCTGGAGAGGGCCCAGTGGCTCTCTGCCCTAAACGCAGCCACGCTTTGGTCCTCTTCACGTCCTTCCTCAGACTCGTGCCAGTGCTGCCACTCTCTGGCTGAGCTACTGGGGAACCTCCTTCACACCTCAGTCTCCGCATCTGTGAAGTGGAACTGATAACAACGTGGCGTGGTTGGAGCCATTCAGTGAGATCACATATGCTAAGTGCCTTCATAAGTGGAGGCCTTAGTTCCAGGAGCACCATTATCAGCAGAGTTCTCGCCACGTCCCCTTGTCCACCGTTACACGTTGCATTCATCTTTTAAAGCCTGGTGTAAATGCCTTCTCATCCCTCTTGGCAGAATTTTCCCTGATTTCTATCCTGCTAAGAAGCTTGATAACAGCTTTATTGTGTGATTTATCATGGTCTGGCTGTAATCAGTAGAGGATATGTCTGTCCTTCCAGATAGTGAGTCCCCGAGGGCAGAAGCTGGATCATCTCATTTGTGTGCTCTTTCTTGGCTCAGGAGGGGACAGCTGGGAAAGTTCTCAGGCGGTCCCCAGACCTGTGCTCCCTGGCTCTGCCCATCCTGGCTCCCTCCTCTTGACGGAGAGGCCTGTGGTCTCAACGCTCCACTTCGAGGCCTCCTCACCCCCGTCCCCAAGACCTGCTTCCTCACCTCTGGGATGGGCCACCAGGGACCCCAATTATTAGTCCTTTATTTTGCTGGCTCTGTCTCTTTGCCTGATCATGCAGGCCACTCCTTTTTTTCTAGAAATGAATTTTACCTTTTGTGTGTGTGTCAGTATTTTCTCAAGTCTTATCCCTGCTCTGGCCACTCTCTTTCTCTATTCTTCATAGCAAAGTTGGGGATCTCTAATACTTCAAGGTGATTCCAATTCACCAAAGTTCTGAGAAAGGTCTCCCCAACATGGATCTGAGCTCCTTCTCCCCAGCGTTCTACACGGCCATCCTTACACCTTGTCTGCATGTACTTATTATGCTCTGCCGCCACCAAATAAACCGATCTAGATGGCCCGAAAGCAAGCACAATCTTATGAGCCATCAACACAAACGGAAAGACAAAGTCAACACCTGTTTATATCTATAGAATGGCAGAGATGATGGTGTGTTCTTCAAAATCTTTCCCTGCATCCTGGGCCTGGCATTTCCCACTAAGTTCTGGCCAATCAGATATGAGCAGAAGTGATGGAGGGCACTCCACGCCTACCCCTGAGAACAACCCCCCCCACCCCGCCCCCAACACACACACACAATCTCCTATTCTGGCTGGATGTGGAGAGTCCAGCAGAGAGTTCTGGAACCATGGAGTTTACAGATTTCAGGTCCCTGAATCACACTATGAGGAGAGTCACTCCATCAGCAATGCTTGCATTGGATTGCTATAATATAGAAAAATAAACTTTTATTCTGTTAAGCTATTTCAATTTGGGGATTGTTTATTATCGTAGTCACTCGACCCTGACTACTATAACCCCAAGAGTATGTAATGTGCCTAGCTTACAGATGATAGACAGACAGATAGATAGATAGATATAGATAGAAAGATATAGATATAGATATAAATATAGATATAAGAATATAGATATAGATAGCTAAGTAAATCAAGATGGTGGCAAATAGATTAGGGACATAGGATGAAGTCAGGGGTAAAAAGAAATCTACAAGTCTTGCAAATATTACAGAAGTCAGTAAGAGGAAGAATAATATTTCAATAGAGAAAAAGAAATAAAGGCTCTCAACAGGCAGCTTAAAATGAATTAACCTCAAGACTAATAAATATATGAAAAGATGCTCTGAGGAACTAGGAGAATGCAATTTAAAAGACAACCATGTCAAACTCCTTGGCTTGGCAAAAATTAAACATCACGATTATTATACCCAGTGTTGATCTGGAGAGGGAGAGAAAGGAACTCTGGGTTACTTGATGATAATCCCCTTGGACAATAATTTGATAATATCTAGTAAAGTTGAAGATAACCTTTCCTTCACCCAGCTACGCTATAGAAAGTCTCACACGTATGCACCAATGATATAGATGAGATGTTAATTTGGCTCTGAGCTTCCTAGCTGCCAAAGCAAAGAGGGGCAGATGATTAATGCCCATATAATTCAATTCTCAATGCCCATATAATAAAAAAGGAGACCTGTGGCTCTGGCTTTCTGGCCATGAGGTCAAAGAAAATGTTTTCCTGTGGATTCCTCCTGGTAACAATGTGTATTTTAATAGGCAAGGTCTTAGGCAACACCCCCATAATAAAGAGTAAATTGTGTACAACTTAGGAAGTTTCAAAGCACTTATCCCTTTACATGAAACTTACTCTTGATTCTAGGGATGAAATGCACACTGAGGACCAAAAGGATATTTAGTAACAGTAATTACAGGAGTGTTCAAAGTTGTGTAGCCCAAGAATGACCTCTCTGGTGACAGAATAGCCCGGCTTGATTCAGGAATGAGATTTTTATTATCACTAGGAAACCTCCCCACCCACACCACGATGACAATTTCTCCAAACCAAGCTTTTGAATAGAGTTGAGTAGCAGAGAGTTCAGGTTACAATTTCAGGCAAGCAACCAGCCTGAAATTATCCTCTGCTGTTCACTTAAGACATGATCAAGAGCTTTGCTGATGGCAAAGAAAATTGCTATCCTTTCATGAAAGTTAAGGAGTCTTTACCAGAAACAGTGTCTAGGTTAATAGTTCCCCTATACTTTCTATAAAGGAAGTACAGGTAAATAAAGGAAATTTATATTAAAAAATACACATAAATGTAAGCTATGGCTCGTTCCTAATCACAAAGTTTTGAGAGCTTTCTCGTAGCCAAAAGGAAAATGGACATGACCACCTCCAATATTGGAGTTCTTTGTGGAGCTTGCTGATTTTAGCTCCAAAATGTCCAGATCATGATCCAAGTATACAGCTTTGGTGGTTCATGAATAAAGCTTCCAGCCCCAGAGGAGTGAATCTTGCCTTGTCCCTTAAATCATTCTTTCTAGTAGTCCTGACAAAAGCTGCATGCCTGAACCAAATGTTTCCTGTCCCAGAGAGTAAGGACAATCTTGAAACCAGTCTTTCATCCCGTTTCAGAAAAGGACTCTGTCAAGTAGTTACTCCAATGATTCCCAGAGTGGTATGGTGGCCATCAGAGTTCTCAGGACACATCTGAGCCATACTAAAACCACACAATTGGCCCCCAAATCATTCCTGCTGGGAGTCAGAGGCCAGGACCGTGGGACCCATACTGGGAAGAGGGTGGATAGTTTTCAGTTTCTGCCTCTGTTGGGTGGAATGGTGTGACACAGATCAATGCAGGGAATCACTGTCATCTCAAAGTTGAAGCTTACCAAAGAGGAGCGATGCTTTTGGGCTCTACCCGGGTGCCCTTTACCAGTTCTGTGCGCCTATCCCCTGGCTTTTGTGAGTTTTGCTCTTAAGAGTTTGCACCTTTAAAGGCTACTCTTGGGGGTCACTGTAGGCACTTCACCCAGACTCCTGGAGATCTGGAAATGCTGAGTTTCTCTCCCCCTGGGGCAGACTGAGCCATTGCCTGGTTGGTGGAGGAATGTGGCCGTTTCCTTGCCTCCAGGGGGATAAGATCTGTGGTGTGATTTATTCTCCAGAGCTCTCTGCAGGATCAGGCAGACTATCACACTGTGACTTAGCTTCTCCCTGTCCCTATGCTACTTCTCCCACTCCCCCCACTGGGTTCTCCTGGGAGCACTTCTTTGATGAATCACTCGCACATGAATCCCCTTCTCAGGGTCGGCTTCTGGAAGACAGTGGGTCCACTGAGGGGGCTTTCCGGGGCCTCATGAACAATGGAGGAGGAGTCTTGGGCTTGCACTGATACCTCCCCCACTCCCTGTTCCTCTCACCATGCTTGGGTCCAGGACAGCAGGACCCTGGAATCTTTGTTCATAGTCAGTCCTTCCTGATAGAGCCAGAGACCTCCTCCGAGATCTGTGACAAGTGGCTGGATATTTGGACTTTTGAGAAATAAGTAGCTCGTAGAGCAACTGAGATGCAATGCATCCTGGCAATAGGGCTTCCTTTGCTGCATTCCTCCGGGGCGGCCTGGTAGGCTTGCCAGGGGAGTTTTGGCTTCCCAGAGAACCTCATAAAACAAGAATTTTGTAGGCAGAGTCTTTGCTGCCCAGGTCAGGGAAGTCACACAGAAATCAAGCGGCCCCCATTGGAGGTGTGTGGCTGCAAGGCAAGCACCCCTGGAGGTGACAATCCGTCCCCTGCAGGCCATAGGCTGGTCCGGCCCGCTTCTGGTGTCTTCACAGCCACCTGACCAGAGTTTCCCAGCTTGCCCAGAGTTGACCTGAGGCTGCCTATGGGCAGAAGGAGGTTGAGGGTGGAAGGGCTCCCTTTCTGAACCTTCTAGAATGCCCATTTCACAGATACAGCAGTTGTTGCATCATCAAAGCCACCAGCCCTTTGGCTGAACTGCAAGCCCATTTCCCGTCAACGTATGCCATGGGCTGCTGTTGAGCAATAATGTGTCAGTTGGATCGGATGGCCCCCTTCAGTCACGATGACTTTCCCAGAGGTGTGGCCCATGGGGAAGCAGTCTTTGAAGGCAGCTTGCCCATGGAGGGGGCCCAGCCTGGGCCTTTTTGAGAAAGGCATCAACATTCCCAGCATCTAGGTCACTTCCATTTAGTACAGCCATCAGGGATGTGCTGGAGAGGGAAGCCCAAAAAGCTCTCTCGCTGGGACCTTGCACCCCAGGAGCATCTCCTTAACAGAAACAAAGGACGGTAGACTCTGACACGGGTCTTATGGGCTTCCATCAGGTATCTGACGTTCTCCAGGGGCAGGGCGGCCAGTCTCCCACAGGCCATCCGGTCAGCCAGTGGCCAGCAAAAGCTGAAAATACGGGGCACTTAGAAAGAGCGATGGCTTGGTAGGGATTGGACCTGGGGCTCCACACGCGGGGCCCACCCTACATTCTAACTGGGCCCTTCCCTGCCCATCCCGAGCTGGGCCTGGTCTTCCATCTCATGTCCAGGGCCACCTTCCCTCCCACCCTGGAGAGAAAGATGCCTGGCCTGCTCTCCAAGGGTGCAGTGCACCCAGACTCTGAGAAGCAACCCCCAGTGCCTTCCCTGAGACCCTCCTTCGGCACTTGTTTTGTGATGTCATGTCAGTCACTGATCAGCCTGTAAGGCTAATCCTATCCACAGAGCAACACGCAGGCAGGGGCTCCCTGCCTCTGCCTGCTGAGGTCTGGCCTCTGCTCTGTCCCCTGTCACTGAGGTCCTCAGTGTTCTCTGCTACCAGTGGTGGGGGCATCCCGGCCTTTAGGGCATAGTCCTTTCTCAGCCTTGGACACTGTGGGGGGTGTCCTTGGCCTCAGCCCGCTCTAACTCTTCACGCTCTCCCTGGACAAGTGCGGCTTCCTGGTGGGGGACCATCTGTGTGCCAGAGGCTCCACGTGCTCGCTCCTGAACACCTGACCATCTCCACCAGACATCTCTCTGGTGAAGGCAAAGTCCCGGCCAACTCACTTGCCCTAAAGGGAACCCATCTTATCCCTGCTTTCCTCCCAAATCTGCTCTTCTCTAGCTAAACTCATCACCTTTTGTCCCCACCTGGTTCCTTCTCCCCCAGCCCTCGTCGTCATAGCAAATGACCTCACTGGCTGGTTACACAGGAGCTCCTGCCAGACACCTGGGAACTGCCCCCACTCCTTTGCCCTGCACGAAGCCCTGCTGATTTTTCCTACCCATTACTTGTCGTGTCTGTCTTCTCTCTCTGTGGCCAGTGCCTGGGCTCTGCTCAGACCTCAATCTCACCTTCCAGCACCCTCCCAAGTGCTTTTGCCTGATCGCCCGGAGCAGAATGGCCTGTTTCTTGAGAGAAAAAGGCAGGGCTGGGGCTGGGGCTTGGTCATGATGGGCCTAGCTCCTCACTGGGGGGGCACCTTAAGTCTAGACCTAGGTTAAGTTCCCACAGTCTCTCTGGAACAACATGAACCTTCTTCACTTGTTGGCTGTGTGTGCCCAGAAGGCTTTCAGCCACGAAGCATTAGTCCTAGGGGCATCTCGACTCTTGTGGCTGCACAAAGCTACATTCTTAGGGACTTGTCTGGTGGGTGGGGGAGGGGAATGGAGGTTTCCCAACTGTAAACCTCATATGGATATGCCCTCCACACACAGAGCTCCAAGCAGCCCCTGTGCTTCCCCATGGGGCAGGAAGCTCTGCTCTGCATCCCAACTCGTGGACTTCCCCCTCAGGAAGACACCCCCCACCAGATCATTGTCCTCCACCCAGCCACTTGGGATTGTCCAAACTGATGGCTTAAAAATCCTGAACTGCTCTGGGGCCCCTGGGTGGCTCAGTCAGTTAAGCGTCCGACTCTAAGTTTCAGCTCAAGTCATGATCTCACGATTCATGACTTCGAGCCCCTCATCAGGCCCTGTGCTGACAGTGGAGAGCCAGCTTGGGATTCTCTCTCCCTCTCCCTCTCTGCCCCTCCCCCCCTCACTCTCTCTGTTCTCACTCTCAAACAAATAAAGTTTAAAAAACTAAATAAAAATCCTGAGCCACCCTGGCCCAAATACCGAATGTCCCACCTCCTGGGGCAAGGGCACCCCATCTCCTACACCTCCCTCCTGAAAGAAGGAAGCTGGGGCCCTGGGAGTGAAGAGAGACTCTCCCTGGGCCTGGAGAGGGGCTTTCTGTGGGCTTTCCTTCAGGGAAACTGCCTTACTCCAGGAAGAGCCTCTGACTTGGTGTGGAGGCACGGGCCCTCCCTGTAAGCCTTCATTTCTCTGGGGCAAATGCCCCTACAGGCTAAGAAGTCCCTTAGTCCTATAACTGTCCTGACTGTGGAGTGAAGGGACAGTGGCCCGAGGGGTGTGTATGTGTCAAGGGGAGGGACGGACAGGCAGGGTGAGCATCCCTGGGGACCCACAGGCAGAGGGGAGCACCCTGTAGACACGTTGGTCCCTGTGAGAAGTGGGGGTGCTAGAGAGAACCCCTGTGGCCTGGCGGGCTTCAGGAACCAGGAACCGAGCACGGTGGCCTGGGGGAGGGGCGGGAGGCCGGTGGGAGAGAGGCTTTCAGACTTTCAGGGAACGTAAATTTTACCCCCGGCTACTTTCTCTGGGATTTATTTCTCGGTGAACTTGAGACTTTGCCTAATTACGTTTGGGTCTCTTTCAAAGCACATAAATTGCATCCAGTTCTTCTGCCTTCTTCTTAGGAATAAATTGTCCCTGTGCAAGGAGGGATCTGGGGGAGAGAGTGAGACTTTATTAATTCGACACAGAACTCTGTTCCCCTGCCCTCCCCTATGCCCCTCGTTGAATAATAAAATAATGAAGATTTGACTTGGACCAGGATGTGTGGATAAATATATTGGTGACATGAATGGAAATGGATTTATTACATAAACAGGAGACTTCATCAATTTAAACCTGGCCTCCTTTCAATAGGCATAAATTACATTTTCTTTTCCTACCAGTTGCTGTGTTTTTTTTTTGTTTTTTTTTTTTTTTTTAAGAAACTGGATTTATCGGAATTGAGATTTCACTAATTTATTTCATGGAGCCTCGTGCTTCCTCTTTCTGCCCAACTCATTAAAGACTGGTCCTTCTTGAGTCTCCCCCACCTCAGTCCCACTCAGAGCTCTGTGGCCTGCCAGGAGGGAGGTTGGGGTGAGGGGTGGTTGGAGTGTGGCTTGTCTTGGGGCAGAGAGACAGATGCTCATTGCCGCTACTCCCTCTAGAACTATCTACTACACCTTAACAAGGGCTCCTCAACAGGGTGTCCAGCCCCAGAAGCACAAGAAGATCCCTTTCCAGGCCCCCAGGAGGGCCAAGGGATGGCCCAGAGCAGGGTCCAACCTCAGCGGGTCCCGGGATTTGTCAGCAGACCAATGGCAGAGAGAATCTGTGAGCTGGACTGCAGGAAGGGGTACAGGGGTGCTTGGCCACAAGTCCCAGCGGGGTGGCAGTGGGAGGGGTCCAGTGAGTGCTGGAATGTCCCATCACAGACCAATTATCATGGTACAAGAATTGCTATCCTACGAGTTCGGGGCCCAATTTATATACTCCTCTTCCTCCTCCTCCCTCCCTGTCTGCGGCTTTCTCTTAGCCAAATGGGGATTTGGGTCAGCACCTGCCGAAGTGTTTGGTTGGAGCAGGGAGGTGGCTGGAAGCTGCCTTAGCAGTGGAAGACGTGGCCTTTGGACTCTGACTTTGCTTTTTCTGTATTTTTACTGGCATGTCAAGGTTACTTCCAGCCTGGGAATTCCTCTTAGGGAAACTTCGATCTGCCTCTCTTCTATCTCCGCTTAAACTTGGACAGTACTGAAAGTCTTGAATATTCTCATTCATTTAAAGTGATGTTAACACTCAGTGTGTTAACACCTCTGGGGGTGTATGTATGACAGAAATGTGGCTGCCATCTTATTTGGAGAAGCTGGAGAGGGCAACGACTCACTCCAAGATCTGAGAGGTGACTCATGGGGGGCAATCTGGGGCACTACAAGAACCAGCCGATGAGAGATTCCTGTTCCCAGAGCCTTCCTGACACCCCTTCATGCCGCAGTGGCAAGGACACTGTCTCAGCATAACCAGCCCTCTGGGGGATTAGGGAGGAGGGGAAAGGGAGGGAAGAAACTCCCCCCCCCACCAAACCCTCACTCCCATCTCCCATCCCACCCGGTTCACCAGCCCCAGGATTGGCAAGGGGGCCGGTGGCGGTTCTGCAAGCTGTCATTCACCAAGCCCGTTGTCTGGCGCAGGTGTTTCCAATAAGGGATCCTTCAGGCTTGCTTCATCCAGGAGGATGTTTACAAGAAGGTCTGATGAGAAATTGTCTCCAAATGCTGTCTTGTAAGCAAGACGTTAAGAAGGGGGGTGGGGGTTAGTGCCTTAGGCTGTAAGCAAGCAAGGCTTCTGGAATGGGGCCTGGCCAGTGCTCCCTCCACCCCCAGTCCTCTTGGCCAGGACTGGCAGGCTGGGGCCTGGGCAGGTCTGGGCCCACTGCCAAGGGTGGTGAGTGCCATGGGGGTTGGCTTCAATAAACAAAAGCAATAATGTTGGAAGAAACTCCACAATAAACAGAGATACTGGGACATCCCAATTTTGCTACCCAAACCCTAAGGCCTTTTCTCTGACCCTGTGATCTTTCTTTGGCCCCTCTTCCACCGGTTGGGGGGCACAGAACTCTGTGGTTTTATTATCATCATGGGTTTTATTATCATCATGGTGAGCAATCCACACATCATTAAGAAGCATCTTCCTGGAGAAGCCCAGAGAAGGAAGGGAGGTATCTTGTATCCAAGCCTTCACACACAGAATTTTCCAGTGTGATTAAACCCTCTAGGAGGAAGGTAGGGGATGCACAGCAGAGCTGGCAAACTTTTTCCATAAGGGCCAAATAGTAAATCTTTTCAACTTTGAGCTCCATACAATTTCTGCCACAACTATTCATGTCTGCCGTTGTTTTGTGAAGGCAACCACAGATGATAGGAAAATGAGAGGGCATGGCCAGATTCAATCTGCTCACAGTAGTTGGCTGACCCCTGACATATGCGATCAAATGAGTCCCAGAGAGGTGAGGCGACCAGCTGAGATCACATAGCCTGTGGGCAAGTGAGCAGGACAATCATCCAGTCTCCTGACCCCGCTGCCCAGTAGGCTGCACAGATTTGTGTAACCCAACTTAGTGTAGCTGACCAAGATCCTGGATGGTTCCCTGGAGACCTGAACTTGGCATAAAGGAATTGTACCCCATGGAAGAGGTCAGTATGCTCAAAGCTGGAGAGGAATTTGAGACTAGATGTCTAAATAATAGGAGGAATGTAGCTGGCTGTCCCAGTGTCGCTAGGCAAGAGCTTCCGGTGCCTTCCCTGAGTCATGGAGATAGGACACAAAGGACAGTATCAAGTACCCAGGTCCAAGGGCCACTGCCTATAGGAATCTGGAGATGATCCCTCTTTGAATACCATCCCTATGGGTCCTAGCATGTGTGGGTTACAAGGTCTGTGGGGGTGAGGTTGTGTTAGAGAATAAGGGTGCAGTTCAGCCTGGGTGATCTCTGTGAGGTGTGGCTCAGGTGTGGGGAGGTGGAAGGGGACAGAGTGAGGCTGGGTTGGGACTGTTTTGTGGTGGGTTGGTATGTACACAGGATTTGAAGGCCTAGAGTAGCCACAAGTTCGATGTGGCTGGGGGGAATCAATGAACAGGGGGTTGGGACTTCCAACGGAATGCCCTCTCTCTCTGTGGAGGAGCAGTGAAGTTCAGCAGAGGGTACACAGCTTGCAGTCAGGTTGGGATGTTTGGCTTTGGGGTCAGTATGACTTTGGATTAAAGGTAAGTGCACGGATGGGGCTTAAATGTCAGTGTATGCTCAAGACAGGATCACTCTGAGGTTAAGTCTGGTGAATCACTCTTTGTTGGGACTGATTGTGAGGTGAAGTCCTGGGATTAAGAGTGTGGCCCTATTTGGAGATCAGAGTGCCTGGTTGTGAGGTAGCTGAGATTAAGGCCATTATTTGGTTGAGGTACTGAGGTCACCGTTTGGCTAAACTTCATGAGGTCAGTGAGTGGTCAGCTTGGGGTGTCTATGGTAGAGGCTCTAACTGGGTAGTGAGCATTCATGTGGGGCTTGAGATAGGAGTGACAGCCAGTGCTTGGGGGTTAGCCTGTGGTTGGAAAGAATGGTAGCCAGCATTCTTTATGCTTTGTTGGATTGGTGTCTTATTGCATTTAGAAGGTTAGCATGTGTACTGTTTGGAAGTGGGGAGCCGGTATGTATTAGGGGTTGGACATCACCATGTGTGACTGACTTCAGGGATAGATATGTGCCCGGACTACATATTCCAGTGCAGTTGTGGGTCATTGTGGATCAGTGTAGATCCATCAGTGTAGATCAGCTAGAGATGGAACTGAGGCATCACTGTGTAGTTGGCATTGGGGGATCAGTATGATTTGGGGTCACCTGGTGTTGAGGATTGAAGATATAGTTCAGTGTGTGGGTCTTTGTAAGTTGTGTCATTAGATTGGAGGGTAAAGGTGCAGCCAGGTTTGAGGGTCAGTGTGTGTTTAGGGATCAGTTAGTCATATTGACCTTCAGTTGGAGAGGGTAGGGCATGGATGAGGTTGGGGATGGGGGTGAACAAATGGTTTCCCGGGAAAGCCTCCCAGAGGAAGGGAGCCTCATAAGCACAGACTCCAAGGCTGAATTGGGGTCAGCTGGGGACTCGAGCCCAGAGTGGTGGGGTTTAGCGGTCAGCAGGCCGGTATGCAACTCTGGGGGTGAGAAAGGGTCAGGGGAGTTGGTGGGAAGGGTGGGTATGGGGAGTTGGTGCCTTGTTTAGGGTGGAGAGTTCTGGATGTGGACTTCTCCAACTTGGCTTCTTAGAGAATGCAGGGACCAGGGGAGATTTAGGAGTCAAATTTACTTGAATATTTGAGCAAAACACTGTAGCAAATGCAAATGTTGCTCTGCCCACACCCCCTGGGTAGGTAGGCTCTGTTCCTTAAATGCCCATACGTTTTGGCTACTGCACCTGCAACGCTGCGAGAGGATGCACCCCTGACTGTGGGCGCAGGTTGCATCTTCACCAGGAAACCCAGAAAGACCTGGAGTCACTGTGCTCCCTCAGTGATAGCCCAACACTAAGGACAGGCAGGAAATGGTGGATAAATACCCCTGCTGCAGCTTCTCAGCAGGACCGAATCCCTTTCCTACAGTAGTCCCTTGTTCATTAATATACCCTGTGTGGGCTTCCTTTCCTTCCCCACCTCACATTCCCGCTCCCCTATGGCTCTTCCTGGGATCACGGCCCAAACAAATGACCCGCCCTCATATCCCGGTCTTGGGTTTGCTTCTGGGGAAACTGACCTAAGAGAAACATTTTTATAATAAAGCTAACAAAGATATATTATGGGAACATGAATTCCACATGACTTCTCAAGATAAAGCAAAACCACGATGAAGAGTGCATGGCTCTGGTCACAGGGGTCTCCCCCTTACTTCACTAATAGGGGCTCCACATTTGGGAACTGGGCTAGAAACCCAGAGGACAAGTCCCTAGAGGTGAGCCTCCCAGGCACAGACAGGGTGGAGCATGAATCTGGGATGGGGTCGGGGAACAATTAGAAGGTACTGGACACTGTGCACTTGAGTTTGGCAGCTCAGCATGTGGTTGGGGTGCAGTAAGTGTGCATTGGGGTTTGGGGTCCTCAGGGCTGTTCTTCTAATGGAAGAATAGCGTCCATGAGGGATTGAGGTGGCTTGCTTAGGGTTAAGTTGCACTGGGGTGGGCCCTGTCCTGGTGACTCCAGAGTGGCCCAGTTTTCGTCATTACATGGTGAGTGAGACACCTGAAGCATGCTAAGGCTTGGGAGGGGTTGGCATGTAACTGAAGTCGGGAGTCAACAACTGATAGTCTACGCCTCCCAGGATTTCTCTGGTAGGAGGGCTATGTAATTGCTTTGGGGGTACAGTGAGTCATTGGATTTGGGGATCAATATTTGAAATAATCAGGACGGGGATCGGGGGCTATGAGCACTGCTGCCATTCCAGTGGCCTTTTTTAAATGCTCTGCTCTGATGGACACATTCCTGCCCCAGGGGAAGGCACGGTGAATGGAGTGCAGGCTGGATTTCAGCCCTCGCCTGTCCCTTGTCCGGGTGCCTTTGGGCAGTGACCAACCTGCACAGCTCCACGTAGCAGCCCTGGAGGTGGTTGGGGGTCTCTGAGCAGGGAGTTCCCGCTGACCCAGCCTCAGGAGTAGCTGCCGCATCCTCCAGCCTCCTCCCCAGCCATCTCCTCCAGCTGTCCTTTTCTTCTGAGAGGAGGTGAGGCAGGTTTCTGTAGTGTGAGCCCCCGCACTCTGTGAGGCTTGGGAGCTGGCTTCCTGGAGTGAGGGTCAGGGTCAGGGTTCGAGTCCTGGCCACGTCGTATATGTGTCAGAATGAGCAATGCCTTTTTAGGTCACATATACTTTGGACTTCAACACTGCTTTATGTAGGCCGTAAAATTAATAGGTGGGAACGAGATTTATGGGCCCCACTGGGCTGTTCTTTGCTTGTTAGGTTAAACACACTGATTTCCTGGTACAAAAGTGCTTGTTAAAATAATCTCCCCCAGCATGTTCAGAGGGGACATATCTGTCTTGTTTGGGGGGTGGGGAGAAGGCTGTGGCGCCCCATCCCCACCTCTGGAGCTGGCCCACCTGTCATGACCTCCCCCAGTCCCAGCTGTGTGTATGATGGAATGAATGATGAGGTTTCTGGGTGGGGGGTGTTCCAGGGAAGGAATGTGCCTCTGTGCAGATAAGGCCAGAGCCAGACCTGCACTCCCATCACCCCCACGAAGAGCCCGGAAGACCCGCTAGCCTTTGTTCCCGCAATATCTTGAGAAGGGAGGCTAGAAGCATGGCGGGGGTGTGTCGGGGGAGGCATGGTGTTGTTGGGGCAGAGCGAGAGGTTGGGGATGCCTGAGCATTCTCAGGTGGCACTGTGCTTGCAGGTCACTGGGGCCCGACTCTGCGTGCCTGCCCCCAATCCTTCATCTACCACACTGTCCTGGGACATGTGCCCTCCCTGAATGACTCAACCACTCCTGGAATGGAGGTTGTCATGCCATCTCCTGCCCTGCCGGGGTTCTCCTCTTCCCCTGAGGGTGTGTCTGGAAGGGTCACAGGTGGAGTGGGTTATGCAGAGCACATAGGGAACTTCTGGAACCAGGGTGCTCACAAATCTGCTGGGCAGAACTGGGCAGTGGGTTTGGGTGGGGCTTGATTCAGTCAACGGCAGGACACATGTACAGCACAGGAGGAAAGGCCCAGGCTAAGCCAATTCAGGACTGGTGCTCGGCCCTTAGCAGGCCCATGAGATGCCTGCTGAATGACAGCGTGCAGACCGGGGCGCTCCAAATCCTCTACTTCCCTGTTTAAATCGAGCTCACTTTGAGACCCTCTGAAGATCGGATTTCTCACTCTTCTAACATTCCCCAGGGGCTGGTTCCAAGGATGGGGAGATGCTCACGGAGCTTCCCCAGCCCAAGTCCTCCTGCTTCCTCAGGCTCACCCTCGTGTCAGCCTGCTGCTCAGTCTCAGAAGCCCACTTTGATAGCCCTCTCCTGGGCTCCTGGTGCCTTTTGTGTTTGATATTTGTGGTCATTTCAGTAAAGCATACTACCCACACCATGCTTGATTCTTGTCCCATTCAACCCTCATGAGGTCGATGTTATACCCACTTACTGACAGATAAGCAAAACCGAGGCCCAGAAGGCCACCCAGCAGTGAGCGGAGTAGCTGGACCTGAGTTAGGTCTGAGGACCTGGTCAGTGGGGGCCCCTTTCCCTGCTGTCTCCGAGGACCTCCCTCCATCATTCCGGGACATTAGAGCCATCAGTGGATCAGCCGGAGCAGAGGTGCTGTCTAGACCACTTCTAGGTCTGTAGTGCCCAGCTCAGTGGGGCACCCGTGGTGGAAATTCAGCCTAGCTTGCAGACTGAGGTGTGACAGCTGTGCTGTGTGGGTCTGAATCTGAAGTTAGACTCCTGGGTAAGAATCTTGGTTTCAGTACCTCCTGGCTCTGTAGTCTCGAACGAGCCTTCTCGTGTGTCAAACAAGGCTAATAATAATACTTACCTCATTGAGTTGTTGTGAAGGTTCAATGAGATGCTCTGTATAAAATATTTATGACAATAACTGGCACATAGTAAGAGCTCAGTAACTGGTAACGCAAGGTCCTAACCTCCTTCCATCACCTTCTTGTTCTGAAATACTGCCACCTGCTGGTAGGTTCCAGGTGCAGCCACCATGTGCCATTAGCGCCCGGTGCAGCTGAGCGCCCCAACTGGCACCCACCTTGATTCCTCCATTTGGACCATCCTCCTCCCCTCTACAATAAACCACGCGCCTCCTCTCTTTCCAGACTCTGCACAACAGCACCTCCTTCTGGGAGTTTCCTTGATTGTCAGCCCTGCACATCAAGGAGCACAGAACCACATCTAGTAGCTTTTCCCCTCTGTCCTCTCATCCCCTATGTCTTTGGTTTTGTGGATTTTAGAGCCAGGCGGATGTAGATGTGAACCCTGATGCCAACATTTAGTGGCTGTGTGACATGGGGCAAATTACTGAACCTCTCTGAGCTTCACGCTTGAAGAATCCCCCCAGTAAACAGTCACTACTGTCATTATTCATCTTCTGCCCTCTTGTCCCAGTCAGCTCCTGCTGTCTCCCCCCACATTGGCTCTCAAGAGGGCACTGCTTGCCTTCTGGTCCCCAACTGCACATATCTTCATGGCAGCTTCTGAAGAATTTTCCCTGCTAGTAATCACAGGGAAAAGAGAACAACACGCCCGCGGGGAAGGGGGTTATCTAAAGGTTAAAACGCATTGTGATGGTGACACAAGAGGACCCAGGTCCCCACTGTCTTGGTTCTGTTCTTGCTTCCCATGTGTTTCATTGTAAGCCTTGCTTGGAGGGGGCCCAGCCTTCCTTGTTTCTTCTGACCACACCCCATGTTATCCCAAAGCAGCAAGCTGGAGGAGCTTGGCTTACTCCAAAGCCTCCTGGAGAGGATCTCGTGAGGATTGATCTGTAAACGTGGGGGCTGGACCATAAAGTTCTCTAAGGTCTTTTCTAGCTCAGGCGTGCTTTGCGTCTGAGTCAACCATTTTTTGATTTAATGACTTCCAAATGTCTGCTTAGGAGGGCTTGCTTTTGCACCAGTGGTTGGCACTAAGCACCACCCCACGCTGACCCAAGGACACCTGCTGGACCCCGACGACAGGACTCAGTGCCCTGCTCTTGCTGGAAGGCCGGCTCTTCATTCGAGTCCAATCCAAGAAGGTCCGAGGCTGAGAGACAATGCAGGTTCAGACTCTGGTGGGAGAAGCAGGCCTGGGCAACAAGGTGCACTGCGTGGTCTTCTCCTCACTCCCCTTGGAGGTGAGCACTGCACCCACTGCAACGGAAGGCCCCGCGCAGCCCCTTTGACCTGAAATACACTCTCCCACCCTGAGATCTATTCATTTCCTCCCTTTGTGTTCTCCTCTACAAGTACATCTCAAACCCAGCCTTGCCCAGGAAGGGCAGCATGCTTTGTGCCTCTGCCCCGGGGGCTGGGTGAGTTTCCCAGGCCCTCAAAGGCAGCCTGAGAACTCGCAAAGAGGCAGAAAGCATTGGGGAAGGGCTCCAAGGGAGCCTAGGCTGGGGAGCAGACATTCAGACAGCTTGTACCGTGGTGCACAGCCTGCCCACAAGCCCGGTGGATTAGAAGGGGTATTTGGTGAGTCCACAACCAGCCCGCAGAGGCGGGGAGCTTTGCTCAGACTTTGTAGACCATCCAATGGCCTCTTTCAAAACAGGATTTTGATGAGTTAAGTGTAAATGAATCAGAAACACATGGGTTGAATTTCCCTCCAAATGCAATGGGGTTTGAATACAGCTCAGGGAGGGAAGGGGGGTTCTGGGGAGGAGAGACGTGGCTTAATCAAACAGGTCTTTTCTTCTTTTAATGTTTGCCACCACTGCCTCCAGGCTCCCTGACTTCTACCATCTCATCCATCCCACCCCCAGTGGGGGAGACCTGGGGCTTTGCTGCCCGGGCTCAACTGAGGACCCTGGGCCAGCCCTGCCGGCGTCAGACTCAGGGGGAGCTGGATGCACCCCGCCTCCCTCCGGCTGCCGTCCAGGATGCCTGGCAGAAGCGGCTGGAAGGCTTTTCTCTGGAGACAGTGACTCCCTGCTCATCCTAGACTCCTGAAGTAGTCGGTGATGTGGAGGAAGGGGAGCCAGAGAGAGTGCAGGATGGCACCCTTGAATTTACAGGGACTAGACCCCAGTCTTAGAATGTAGTGTCTCACGAGGAGGCAACTTTTTAGACAAGATGAAGTCTTCATCTATTTAAATCACATGTATTATTTTCTTTTATTATAAACATTATACTCTTTTTCAGGAGAGCAAATTTTAAAAGCACAAAGAAGCAAAATAACAATATAAAAGCTACCTACAACTCCCACCCGGGGGTGACTTGTTAACATTTTGGTTCAGCTGCTTCCAGGCCCCTGTGTGCTTTTTAAACATTACAGATTTACAGTCATGCAGGATAGAGGCACTAAAGTGGACTAGTTGGAATTCTGAGTCTTGAATAGACTGCCTGGGCTCCAATCCCAGTCCCATCACTTGCTGCATGTTACAACACATTTGCCAAACTTTAGAACCCACAATTGACAACAGCAAAACACAACAACAATAACATGGTATCTGCCAGGATTGAATGGAATAATATTCATAAAGCACTTAGAGGAGTGCCCAGTGCATAAGAGCCACTCAACAGTTGTTAGCTAGTAGTGTTTCTATTTTGTGTCCTGTCTTTCTTCATATATATATGCCATCGACTTCCTAGGTCCTTAGTATTCTCTATCAGGATTGAAAGGCTGCATTCTTGTCATAGGTTATTCACCCAACCTTTCCTTTAAATGTATGTTACAGATAACACTGTGATAGACATTTTCCTGCATTTTAAGGGGGTTCAAGTTTGAGTTTGAGCTTTTTGGCTTAAGTTTCCTTTTGCATAAGTTGTTTTGCATGGGAGAAAATTAAACTGGAGAATATTTATGTCTATGAACTTGTGGAGATCTAGATTTCTGTTCCTATAGTTTTGCCTTTTAAAGAATATAAAATGAACAGGATCATATAGTATGTAGTATTTTGTGTCTGGCTTCTTTCACTTTGCATAATGCATTTGAGATTCATTCGTATCATTGCATGTATCAATACTGCATTCTTTTTTATTGTTGTGCGGTATTCCATTATGTGGATATAAAAATTTTCTTATCCATTTGTTAGTTGACAAACCTTTGGATTATTTCCAGGTTGGGCCTATGATGATTAAAGTCCTTAAAGTTTACACACCAGTCATTGGTGGACATATGTTTTCATTTTTCTTGGGTAAATTCCTAGGAATAGAATTACTGAGTCTTGGATAGATAGTAACTGTATGTTTAACTTTATAAGAAACTGTCACACTGTTTTCCTAAGGGACTGGACTAGTTTGCATCTCTCCACAAGCAATGTTTGAGAGTTCTGATCAATAACATTCCTCGGCGGCACTTGGTAACGTCAGTTTTTAAAATTTTAACCATTCCATGGGGATGTAGTGGTATCACAGTGTGGTCTTAATTTACTTTTTCCTAATGATTAATGATTTTTTTTCTTCTCATGCGCTTATTTGCCACCAATATATTTTCTTGGGCTAAGTGTTTAAGTCATTTGTACATTTTTTTTTCAACTTTTATTTATTTTTGGGACAGAGAGAGAGAGAGAGCATGAACGGGGGAGGGGCAGAGAGAGAGGGAGACACAGAATCGGAAGCAGGCTCCAGGCTCTGAGCCATCAGCCCAGAGCCCCACGCGGGGCCCAAACCCACAGACCGCGAGATCGTGACCTGGCTGAAGTCGGACGCTTAACCGACTGCGCCACCCAGGCGCCCCTATTTGTACATTTTTTAATTGAGTTAATTGTCCTCCTATTATTAAGTTGTAAGATTTCTTTACATATTTTGGATAAAAATTATTTATTCTATATATGTTTTGTAAATATTTTCTTCCAACCTGTGTCTTGTCTTTTAATTTTCTTAAATGTCTTTTGAAGAGCAGAATTTTTTATTTGATGAAATCCAGAATTTATCATTTTTTTCTTTTATGGATTGTGTTTTTAAACTCATAGTTTAACAGTTTAGTGCAACCTAAAGTCACAATGATTTTCCCCAGAGTTTTTTTCCTAGAATTTTTATAATTCTAGAATTTACATTTAGATCTATGACAGGGTTTTGAGTAAATTGTTATATGGAATGAGATATGGATTGAAGTTAGTTTTTGTTGTTTTTTTTTGTGGTGGTTTTTGTTTGTTTGTTTAGGTTTTGTTTTGTTTTGTTTTGCATGTGGATGTCCAACTGTTTCAGTACCATTTGTTAAAAGACTATCTTTTTTTCTTTTTTAAAAAAATTTTTTTTTCAACATTTATTTATTTTTGGGACAGAGAGAGACAGAGCATGAATGGGGGAGGGGCAGAGCGAGAGGGAGACACAGAATCGGAAACAGGCTCCAGGCCATCAGCCCAGAGCCTGATGCGGGGCTCGAACTCTCGGACTGTGAGATCGTGACCTGGCTGAAGTCGGACGCTTAACCGACTGCGCCACCCAGGCGCCCCAGACTATCTTTTTTTCTAATGAATTTTCTTGGATCCTTTGTCCAAATCAGCCAACCATATTTGTGAGGTCTATTCTGTTCCATTAATCTAAATGTCTATCTTTTTTACCAATACCACCATCTTGGTTAATGTAGCTTTATATTAAGTCTTGAAATCAGATTGTATGAGTCTTTCAACTCTTTTTTCCAAAGTTCTATTCTAGTTCCTTTGCTTTTTCATATAGTTTAGGGGTGGCTTGTCAATTTCTACCAAAAATCCCACTGGGATTTTTACTGGAATCTCATTGAAACCATAAACCAATATAGGGGGTATTTTGGGGTTTTGGCAGTTTGACTAAAATACATTTAGATTTTGTTTCTTTTTAATATTTTTGTTCCCTGAGTTTCTTGGATCTGTGGTTTGTTGGCCTTTGGTAATTTTGGAAAAGTTCACAGCCACTATCTCTTTAAATATTTTTTCCTCCACATTTTTTCTCTATTCTTTTAGAATGTCAATTTTGGGTCTTCTTGATTTTTAATATGATTTTTCTCTTTGTGTTTCAGTTTGGAAAATGTCTATTAGCTACCTTTAAGCTCAATGATTCTTTTCTTTTCTGGACCTGCCAAAGAGATTCTTCTCTATCTCTGATATCACATCCCCCACCTGTAGTATTTCTATTTGGCTTTTTCATAGTTTTAATCTCAGTGTTGAAGCTCCCCACCTGTTTAAGCATTTGTCCACTTTTCCCAATAGATCCTTTAAAATATTAATCACAATTATTTTAAGGTTCTTATTTGATCATTCCAATATCTGGGTCATCTCTGGGTCTAGTTCTATTGACTGCCTTATCTCTTGACAATTTTTTGGTGGCTTTTTTTTGTGTTTCTTGTAATTTTTTGCTGAATGTTGCACATGGTGTGTAGAAAAATAGCAGAGATTGAGATAAATGGTACTTTTGCCCTGAGATGGGCATGATACCTTTCCTGTGAGAACAATAATTTGTGTGGGTGTGTGGGTATGTGGTTGTTGAGTCGCTCTAGTCAATGTTTAAACTGGGTTTGATATTGTTGTTGCTATAGGTACCTTCACACTATGGTATCTTGCAAATTCCTCGAGTAGGTGGGCTACTACTACCTACTACAACCCTTTCTTTTGTGTTCTGCCAAAGTAAAATAGTTTGTGCGTTCCACCTCTCCTCAAATGAGCCATTCACTCTTTGAAATCTAGTTCATCTGGTAGTTTTGTGACAACAGCTTTCTGACGGGTTCAGGAAAGCTAATAATTTTGTAGATCATCTGACTTTAAAAAAAAAAAACATGGTTATGTGGGGGGAAGCAATGTTCCCTTGTGATTTTCTACATCCTAAGAGAAAGTAGATTTTTCTTGTCCCTTCACACCTGTCTAGATGATCATAGGGTTTTCTTCTTAGATCTAAAGATATAGTGAATTATTTTAATGGCTTTTCTATTAAACCATGTTTACATTATTTTTTAATTTTTTTCAATGTTTATTTGTTTTTTTTTAATTTAATTTTATTTTTTTTAATTTTTTTTTCAACGTTTATTTATTTTTGGGACAGAGAGAGACAGAGGATGAACGGGGGAGGGGCAGAGCGAGAGGGAGACACAGAATCGGAAACAGGCTCCAGGCTGTGAGCCATCAGCCCAGAGCCTGATGCGGGGCTCGAACTGCCGGACCGCGAGATCGTGACCTGGCTGAAGTCGGACACTTAACCGACTGCGCCACCCAGGTGCCCCTTAATTTTATTTTTTAACATTTATCTATTTTTGAGACAGAGAGAGACAGAGCATGAACAGGGGAGGGGCAGAGAGAGAGAGGGAGACACAGAATCTGAAACAGGCTCCAGGCTCTGAGCGGTCAGCACAGAGCCCCACGCGGGGCTAGAACTCACGGACCGCGAGATCATGACCTGAGCCGAAGTCGGATACTTAACGGACCGAGCCACCCAGGCGCCCCTGTTTGTTTTTGAGAGAGAGAGAAAAAGACAGAGTGCAAGCAGGGGAGGGACAGAGAGAGGGAGACACAGAATCTGTAGCAGGCTCCAGGCTCCAAACTGTCAGCACAGAGCCCAACATGGGGCTCACACCCATGAACCATGAAATCGTGATCTGAGCCAAAGTTGGACCCTCAACCGACTGAGCCACCCAGGCACCCCTGCTTACATTATTTTAATAATGCCATTGCCTCATGTTGTATTATTCTCTTATTGGGGGGCTAGATTTGATTTTCTAGCTTGATAGGCAGTTTTGTTTCATTACTATATTTCTCATATTTTTGTATCATGATTAATATAGGTTTATAAAATCAACTGGATCTTTCATGTCTTTCTAGTCTCTGTAAAAGTTTACGTATCATGGAAATCCTCAATTCCACGAACATTTAAGTGATAAAAACAAATCCTTGCAACATTTGTTTGCAGTAGTTCTGTATCAACCTTTTGAATTTGTTCCTTAATTATTGGTCTTTTAAGGCATCATGTGTCATGAATTCCTTGTGGCGATTTGCATTTTCCCAGGACATTATTTTATTGAGTTCCTTAAAGTTTGGACTTGACTGGATTTATAATCCTTGGTGTAACACGAAAAAGAAGAGGAAACTTAGGTAGAGCCTTTGGGAGCACCAATATTCAAGAGGAGGAAGAAGTGGTACCAAAGAGTGTGAGAAAGAGAGTCCTGAGAAATGGGGAGAACTAGGAGGCTGTGAGAGTCTGGAACTAAAGGAAGAGAGACTTTTCAAGCTTGAAAGTAATCAAGCTGGACTCATTTCTTTGCCACACTAGGTAACTGAAGAAACTATGAATTTACCAAGAATTTTGAAGGAAAAAATTGAGATTCAGGCAATAGGAAACATTTTTTACTTATATACATATTCAGAAAAAAATACCACACACCCATCTTCTATGGAAAAAAAGCTTACTTAATAATCTAATCCAGTTGATGAGGAGGTAAAACAAAAAAGTTAACAAATAGGGGAATTGTGGTTTAAAAGAAACCGGTAAATATCGAGGTAATGTGGACACAGAACTAAGTAAATTGTTGTCATTAATGTTTTGAAGCTGAATGCTTTCTTAGTTACATTTAAAATTATAAAAATAATGATTTGACCATGATAAACCTGAGGTAAAAATATCAAGTCATTTTGGCAAAAAATTGAGAGGAAGAATTTAGGAAAAGAATAATGTAAACGTATACCAGTTCTTTATAGTTCATAAGGATATCTGAATAATACTCTTTTTAAAGATACATTTTATTGAGGTATAATTTACAATAAAATACACACATTTTAAGTGTATGGGCCAATGAGTTTTGACAAATGTATACAACCTCATAACCACCACTACAGTCAATATAGAGAACCTTTTAGTTACCCTAGAGGAGTCACTTGTGGCCCTGTCCAGTTAATTTCTGACCTCCACCCCAGCCCCTGATCTCAGAAAGCCATTAATTTTTTTTTCTGTCTGATTAGTTTTCCTACAGTTTCATATAAACAGAATCATGTAATATATACTCTTTCATACCTGGCTTCTTTTCTTTAGGATAATATAATAAGCCTTGAAATCAAGTACTGTAAGTCCTTCAACTTTGTTCTTCTGTCAAAATCATTTTGCTATCCTAGTTCCTTTGCTTTTCCATGTAAATTTTAGAATTAACTTGTCAACTACTAAAAAGTTTACTGGAATTTTGATTGATCTTGCAGCTGTATCTTGTATCTATAGATTGATTTGGGCAGAATTTATATCTTAATGATCCCAAGTCTCCCAATACACGAATATGATCTTTCCCTTCATTTACTTAAATTAATTTTTTTTCTCAGCAGTGTTTATATAGTTTAATTTTTATCTCTAAATGAACCATATATTTTTCAATTTTTTAAATGATTATTTATTAAAAAAAATTTTTTTAATGTTTATTTATTTTTGAGACAGAGAGAGACAGAGCATGAATGGGGAAGGATCAGAGAGAGGGAGACACAGAATCCGAAACAGGCTCCAGGCTCTGAGCTGTCAGCACAGAGCCCGATGCGGGGCTTGAACTCACGAACCGTGAGATCATGACCTGAGCCGAAGTTGGACGCTTAACCGACTGAGCCACCCAGGTGCCCCTAAATGCTTATTTTTGAGAGAGAGACAGAGACAGAGACAGACAGTGAGTGGGGGAAGGGCAGAGAGGGGGACACAGAATCTGAAGCAGGCTCCAGGCTGTGAGCTGTCAGCACAGAACCCAACATGGGGCTCGAAATCACAAACCATGAGATCATGACCTGAGCTGGTCGGATGTTTAACAGACTGAGACACCCAAACACGTCTACTGAGAGCATTTATCATGAATGGGTATTGGGTTTTGTCAAATGATTTTACTGCATCTAGTGATATGATCATGTGATTTTTCTTTTTCAGCCTGTTGATGATGGATTATGTTAATTGTTTTTGAATGTTGAACCAATCTTGCATACTTGGGTAAATTCCACTTGGTCATGGTGTATAATTCTTTTTATACATCATTGGATTTGAGTTGCTAACATTTTGTTGAAGATTTTGCATCTATGTTCATGATACTGGTTTGTATTTTTCTTTCCTTTTTTAAATGTCTTTGTTCAGTTTGAGTATGAGGGTAATGCAAGCCTCATAGAATTATTTCTGAATTATTTCTCCTGCTTCTATCCTCTGAATGAGATTGTAGAGAATTGATATCTTTGGATGTTTGACGGAATTGACCAGTGAACCCATCTGGGCCTGGGTGCTTTCTGTTTTGAAAGATTATTCATTATCAATTCAATTTTATTAGTAGATACAGGTCTATTCAGATTGTCTATTTCTTCTCATGCAAATTTTGGCAAACTGTGTCTGTCAAGGAATTGGTCCATTTCATCTAGGTTATCAAATTTTGGGGCATAGTGTTGTTTGCAGTATTTTCTTTCTTTCTTTCTTTCTTTCTTCCTTCTTTTTTTTTTAGTGTTTATTTATTTTTGAGACAGAGAGAGACAGAGCAGAGTGGGGGAGTGGCAGAGGGAGAGGGAGACACAGAATCTGAAGCAGGATCCAGGCTCTGAGCTGTCTGCACAGAACCCAACATGGGGCTGGAACTCACGAACCGCAAGATTATGACCTGAGCTGAAGTGGAACGCTTAACTGAGCCACCCAAGCACCCCTCTAGAGATTTCTAATTAAACAACATTCTTTTTAAAGAACCAATTTTTGTTTTCATTGATTTTCTCTTGTGTGTTTGTTTCCTATATCATTTATTACTGCATTTGCCTTTACTATTTTCTCTACTGACTTTAGGCTTATTTTTATCTTCTTTTATAACTTCTTAGGTTGGTTAATTGTATTATTAATTTTGGGTCTTTCTTCTTTTCTAACATAAACAGTTAGTGATGTGAATTTACTTCTAAGTACTACTGTAGCTATATTATACAACCTTGATAAACTGTTTTCATTTTTATTTACCTCAACATACTTTCTAATTTTATGTGTTATTTATTCTTTGATCTTTGATCTATTTATTTGATTTATTTCTTCTTTGATATTTGATTGAATATCTAATTGTTATTTAGAAACGTCTTCTTTAATTTCAGAACACTTGGCAGCTACCCAAATATCCTTCTTTTATTGATTTTTAGTTTAACTCTTTCCAGATAACATGCTCTGTAAGATTTCAATATTTTTCCAATTCCCTGAGATTTGAAAAAAATGGCTCAACATACGATCTGCCTGGTAACTCCCCTATACACTCTTGAAAAGAATATATATTCTGCTGTTGATGTGTGTATATTCTCATTATAAATTTCAGTTAAGTCATGTTGCTTGATAGTGTCAGTTGACTTTTCTATATAGTTACTGATTTTCTGTCTACCCATTATTTCTTTTAATTAAAGAATAATTGGGTATAATTGGCAAGTATAATTGTATGCATTTAAAATGCATAATGTGATGATTTGATATACATATACATTGTGAAATGATTACCAAGATTGAGATAATTTACACACCAATCAGCTCAAAGAGGTAACTATTTGTATATGTTGTAAGAATGCTTAAGATCTACTCTCAGCAACTTTCAAGTATACAATACCACATTATTAAATATAGTCACCACGCTGTACATTAAATCCTCAGAACTTATCTTCTTATAACTAGAAATTCATACCCTTTGACCCATATCACCCCATTTCCCCCTTCCCCAGCCCTCAGAAACTACCATTCTATTCTATTCCTAGAAAATTCGCTTTTTTTTTTTACATTCCAATTTAAGTGATACTATACACTATTTGTCTTTCTCTGTCTGACATACTTTACTTCATATACTGGCCTTCAAGTTCATGTATGTTGTCACAAATAGTAGGATTTCTCTTCTTTTTTAATGGCTGACTAATACTCCATCATGTAAGATATATATGTCTATATACATACATACATATATATACATATCTCTCTATATATAAAGGTTATATATAGATATAGATATATGTAACATTTCATTATCCATTCATTCATTAAAGCACATTTAGATTGTTTCAATATCTTGGCTATTGTGAATAATGCTGCAGTGAACATGAGTGTGCAAATATCTCTTTGAGATGCTGGTATCAATTTCTCAGATAAATACCCAGAAATGGGGTTGCTGGATCAAAATGGTAGTTCTGTTTTTAATTTTTTGAGGAATCATCATACCATCTTCCATAATGGCTGTACAAATTTATATTTCTACCAACAGTGTGTAAGGATTCCCTTTTCTCCACATACTCACTAATATTTGTTATCTCTTGTCTTTTTTGTAATAGCCATGCTAATTTGTATGAGGTGACATCTTATTTTGGTTTTGATTTGCATTTCCCTGATGATTAGTGACCTTGAGCACCTTTTCACCTACCTGTTGGCCATTTGTGTGTCTACCATCTTCCTATTTATTTTCTATTTGTTCCATTTATTCCTTTTTTTCCTCCCTTGATTTATTTTTTTGGTTGTTTTGCCTCCACTATTGATTTATTAGCTTCTTTGTTTTATTTTTAGAGATTGCTCTAGGGTTTAATCTGTCTAATCTCAGTCTACTTTCAAACGGCATTATACTGTTTTATGGATTATGTAAGTTTTCTTTAAATTATTGAACATATTCATAACAGCTATTTAATAAATAAATAATTAAGTATTATGGTGATAATTCTTTCACCTATATCATCTGGGTCTCTTTCTATTGAGTGATTTTTTTTTCTTTATTGTGAGTCACATTTTTCTGCTTCTAGTCATCTCTAGAAATTTTAGATTGGATGTTGGAAAGCGTAAGTAATATATTCTTGAAAATCAGGATTTTGTCTTTTTTAAAGAGCACTGCGCTTTGTTGTGGTAGGCAGCAAAGTTACTAGTGATTTAGTTTGATCCATTCAAGGCCTTTTTTAAAGCACTTTCCTGGTGGGCTTTTAATCTATGATTTAGTTTTTCTATTAATGTATGGTTCTTCTTAGGATCTCAGTACACTGAATGTACTACATGTTCAGTAAGAACTCTTCCAGCCCTGTTTGAGATCTTAGAATTCTTCACCTTCTGACTCACTGACACCTTCTTCTTTTCCATACTCATGGAAATTTACACACCGTCATTTTATTATTCATCAGAGAACCGAAAGGATTTCTATGAAGATTTCTCAAGTTCTTTTTCTGGATAGCTTACTCCACCTGGGGATTCTTTCCCTAAACATTTTAGCTGCCTCAGAACTCCTGAACTCTGATCTGTTTCCTCAACTCATTGAGACTACCCAGCTTGTGATTCCCTCACTGTTCTGTGGTCCAGAAGGTGCCTCTGTGCAAAAAAGCCAATTCAATCATGGGGGTTTCCTTATTTGTTTGTTTGCCTTTCTTGAGCTATGTATTGTCCAATATCTGGAAGCAGTTATTTCATGTTTTTATCTAATTTCTAGTTGTTTAAGGTAGAAAAGTAAGCCCCATCACTGTTAATCCATCATCACTGGAAGTAGAAGGGTAAGTACTCTTTTACTTCTTGACTTGGATTATTCTAGAAATATAGACTTAAATAAGTGGCAGAAATTTGCTTGGTTGATTCCTGATGTTTACTGAAAATATTACCAAAATACAGAAGTTATGACAAAGAAAATAATCACTGTTAATATTTTGTCATTTTTCTTTGCAACTTTGGTCTATACTTGGTGACACTAATAGATATGGGTTCATAACTCTACCTTTGTAGTGGGTGGTGAAGCCTTGGTAATTAGACAAACAAACAAAAATAAGTAGTATAAATCTCAGAATGGAATTATAGTAATAGAGTTATTACTAACTCTCCTGAGAGTTATTAATGTTATCATTATTTACAGATAATATGATTACCTACATAGAAGGCCTAAGAAGATAAACTAAAATGACAAGAAATAGAATATTTTTCAAACAGAAAATTTTCATTTGACAATATTAACTACAGTTGATTCTTGAATAACATAGGGTTTAGGGGCATCAACCCACCATGCAGTAGAAAATCCACATATAATTTTTGGCTTCCCCAAAACTTAACTACTAATAGTCTACTATTGACCAGAAGCCTTTAATGATAACATAATCAGTCAATTAACACATATTTTGTATTTATATGTATTATATATTCTATAATTCTATATTATATATATTCTTACAATAAAGTAAGCTAGAGAAAAGAAAATGTTATTAAGAATATCAAAAGGAAGAAAAAATATATTTATAGTACTGCATCCAAAAAATCCACATATAAGTGGACTAGTGCAGTTCAAACCTGTGTTATTCAAGGATCAACTGTAATTAGAAAGTATACTGGGAAAAAGATCTTTATTACAATATCAACAAACATATGCAATGTCACATACATATGTAATTAGGGTTATGAAAAATGTATGAAAAATTGCGTGAAGAAAATTACAAAGCTCACTTGAAATCTTTAAATAACTAGTAAGAATATTGTGTTCTTATTTGGGAATATTTAATATTGGAAAGTTGTCCATTTCCCACATATTTAACTATAAATTACTTGTAATCTTCATCAAAATCCATATGGAATTTTTTAGAGCCAGACAGAATGATTCTAAAAATCGTTGAAAGAATAAAGTTTGATAAGATCCAGGGAATTTTTGAAAAACTCTAGTAATGAAATGGGAGTTTCCTTACCAGATATTAAAATTTATAATAAAGTTAGAGTAATCACAATCGTATGGAACTAGTGTAGGAATAGACAAAACAGATCAGTGAAGCAAAAAGACAAAGCCCAGAACAAGTCCAAAAGTATTCAAGAATGTATTGCAAAATAAGAGTGGCATTTTAAGTCAGTGAGGAATGGATGGATTTCTTCAATAAATAAATTTGCATTTACTATCTAATATATTTGGGAGGCAGTTATATATCAGGAGTTAAAGCATAATTTGTGTCAGAAAGGCTTAAATGTAAAATATGAAGCTTATTAAAAGGGTGGGAAACAGACACCCTCATATATTTTTGGTGCACAATTTGTCGGTATCTATTAAAATAAAGAGACTTCCATATACTTTGGCCACACAATGCCTTTTCTATTAATTCACCTGATAATTTGTGTAGATATACTGGTCCGTGTATACAAATAAATGCCCTTGGACAAGAATAGTAATGTCAGCATTATTTATGATATTAGAACAGAACTCTTCTTGGCTCAGGATATCAAAGAGAATTGACACCTTCCTTTCTGTAGATTGACAAAGGAATTTGGTCAAAAATCTGTTCAATGATTCTTGAACTGCTCAGCCACATCAAGGATGAAAATAAGGTCTGAGACTACAAGAGTGAGGTTTGGGGGAGAAGATTCTTTGGAGAGAGCTGTTGCCTTTCTGGGTCTTCACCTCAACTTTGGGGGACCAGTGGAGAAGACTACTGTCAAGACTAGGAAGGGGAATTTCAAAAGGCGTTTCCAGAAGTGGGAGAAAGAGAAGACCGATGTCTGCCCCAGGTGTGGGGTTGCTAAAGTGGCCTGGAGTCAGGGGCTGACTCTCCTGAGAAATCCAGAAGTCAGAAAAGGCCTGCCTTACAGCTTTGGTGTCAGAACCCTGCAGTTGAACCTATGTTGGGATCAGGGATTGTTAAGACAAGGGATATATGAGTGTTTCCAAAGTCAGATATGGGCCATGTGCCAAAGACCAGCATAAGGTGTCCCTGGGTCTGGTTCAGTAGAGCTGCCCTAAGGGCCAAAGAGAAGTTGGTAGAACAAGGCTGGTCATGCCAAGAAAGGAATCATAAACAATCAGGAACAAGTCAGGAGAACTGCCTGGAAAAACAGCTTTCTAGGGAACCTCCAACAACCACACAAAGATCCCTAAGAGAAAGAGGCAGCATGAGCCATCAGCCAGGGGCAGAGAACTCAAAATCACCCAACCAGTGATAACCACCACCTCATCCCTTTACCTTTCCTCATGAATATACCCCTTCCCCCTGCCATCTTCACTCTCATGGGAAGTGAAATCACAAGTAGCAGGGGAATGATGTAAGGAAAGAGGCAGACAGAGGTTCCTTCCCCACTCTAGTCTTCCTACAAGTAGCCGGCCAGAGTTGGGGGAAAGGAGAAGAGAGGGAGAAGAACTATGTCAAGTTCAGGGATTTGGTCTATTACATGGAAATAAAGATGATAATTTTTGAGGCTGAGTTTTTGACTGAAAACAAAAGCCCATGAGAATAGTTAGTGATGTCAAACAAAGGTAAGAAGTGTTATTCTAAAGAAAGACTTATAAATGGATAATGGATGAAAAAAATTTTTTGATGATATCATTAGTCATTTTGTTCAACATACCAATTACAGCAGAACAACACTGGAAAAACATAAAGGCCGACCAAAAAAAAAAAAAAACTAGACAAATACACTGATGCATTCGTATAGTACAATATTATACAGGCATTAAAGTAACCAGGAAGATTTTTATGCATGGATAAGGAATGATCTCCAAATAATATGCTCAGTAGGGATAGAAGCAAGAAATAGCCCACTTTATGTAGTATGCTACTCTATATGGGGATAAAAGAGCGGAGTGGTGTGTAAAGTACACACGTGGTTTATGCTTGAATATCTCCAGATTCCTAAGAAACTGGACACACAATTTACCTCTGAAAAAGACAAGTTGGAGACTGGGGAAAGGTATGGAGGGGACATCTACTTTCTACATGCATTTGTTACTAAAATAAATAGTAAACTTATGAAAGTACTAGGCAAAAACCAGGCTATTATTAACTTATTGAAAAAAAATGTAGGGGGGGCGCCTGGTGGCTCAGTCAGTTAAGCGTCCGACTTTGGCTCAGGTCATGATCTCACAGTGAGTTCCAGCCCCGCACCGGGCTCTGTGCTGACAGCAGCCTGGAGCCTGCTCAGATTCTGTGTCTCCCTCTCTCTCTCTCTGTCCTTACCACTCATCATGCTCTCTGTCTCTCTTTCTCTTTCTCTCTCTCTCAAAAATAAATAAACATTGAAAAAATTAAAAAAAATAAAATGTAGGTAGTTTTAGTTCACTCTTCCCATGGAATTACCGCTAAACAGAACTTACACAGAAAAATAGAATTTAAAGGGATTTAAATCTTTATTCTCTTGAGTAAACACCAATGGGCTATAGTGACGTGTGTGTGTGTGTGTGTGACAGAAATACATTTTAATGAACCATAAAACATTAAAAAAATTCTCTCACTTCTCCGCCATTCTCTATGTCCTCTGCATGTACCACAGCTGATAGCTACAAAAAACTCTTAAGTTCCCAATCAAAATTCATTCAGAAACTGAAAATGCATGGTTCAACTTCCACACTCCGTCTCTTCTGTGGCTATATGTTTTGTATATGTAATATACATATGTACCCCTTTTCTTAAGCCTTCTGATTTTGCAGCTTTTTGTACCAAGTTTTTAAAAATATAACAAAAAATCATGGATCTAAGCAAATAGACACAGAATATTCTTTGGAATGGAGGAGGGTGGGGAAGCTATCAAACATTTATACGTTATCACTCTGACATTTATATAATCTTGGGTGGGGCACACCTCTCTAACATAAAACTAAATATGAAGGGAAAATGACATATTTAACTACATTAAAAAACAACTTTTGGAAAAAAGCCTGGCACAGGAAAGTTTTGGTCATGTATCAAAACATTTCAAAGGTATAATTATTATAATGTGTTGTTGGTGGAGGGACTAACAAGGAGACCAATGCAACAGAACAGAGGACATAGAAACAGACTCACTCATACACAGAAAGTTGATGACAGAAAAGGCAATAATGAACTAGAGGCAAAAGGTTGACCTATTTAATAAATGAGCTGGGATAGCAGGTTATCCATATGGAAAAGAATTTAGATCTTTACCTCACACCATATACAAAATAAACTCCATGTAGATTAAAGAAGTAAATATAAAAAGCAAAAGTTTTTAACTTTTAGAAGAAAATGTGGGAGACTATCTTTATGGTCTTTGTATAGGGAAAGACAGATTTAAAACTCTCTCTCTCTCTCTCTCTCTCTCTCTCACACACACACACACACAGTCCAAACCTGAAAACAAAAAAAAGATTGATAAGTGAGACGATATTAAAGTTTAAGGTATTTCTCAACTGAAACAGCACACAAATTACTAAAGCAACCATAGACTGTGAAACAGCCTATGTTTCATATGCATGGCAACATGTATAATGCTAAAGGACTGCTACAGGTAGTTTAGAAAAATAAACAAAAGAATAGGCAAAATATATAAAGATTTATGGCATTTATGGAAGAGGGAAACCCAGAGGCCAATAAATGTGTGAAAAGACAAGCTGACTTGGACTAGGAAACTATAAAACTATAAAACAGTGAGATTTTTTTTTACCCATAATATTGACAGAAATGAAAAGTTTGGTAACACCAAGAGTTGGAGCAGAGAAACAATACCCAGGAGAGAGTATAATGGTACCACTGCTTGAGAGAGCTATTTGGCACCATCTAGAGAATCTGAAATTGTGCACACCAGTGATGCAGACAATCCTCATCTTGCCACGTGCCTGGAGAGACTCTGGGACATGTACAGAGTCATGTACAATAGTATTAAATGTTCTTTATAATGAAGATTTAGAAGAATAAAAACCCTAAGTGCCCAGCAACAGGAAAATGGATAAATTTCAGGGTATTTATAAATAGAATACTATGTCTTCATTAAAATGAATGAATTATAGCTGTATATTTCAATATGAATATATTTCCAAACATGATATTGAGCTAAAGCCAATTATAGAACACCTGCGATGTGATTCAATTCATGTAAATTTACAAAACATAATGTACAAAACAATATCATACATCCACATACACATAGTATTGTGGACATACACGTAGTATTGTTATTAAAGCATGCATGGAATTAATGATATCCCCCCAAAACTGGGATAGTGATTAGATTTGGTGAGAGAGGAAGTAGAATGCAATTATGGAGAGAAACACAAAGTACATGAGCTGTAATGAAAATGTTTTGTTGCTTTAAAAAATCTGAGGCAAATTGACAAGTTGATATTTCATAAGGTCATGTGAACAAATTATATGGATATTATATTTCCCCATGTCATAATGTAAACTGTAAAGAATATTTGCAAAAAAAATATGATAAAAGGGGGTTAATATTGTTTTTATCTATGGAATACTTGTAATTCAATAACAAAATTACACAATCACCCCTCTCAAAATCCAAATCTAGGTAAACTATGTAGGTAGGCAGCCTCAAAAGAAGGATCTAACCTCCTTACTAATCAAAGAAACTCATATTGAAATGTGATGCCTCTTTTTTCTTTTTCTTTTCAGATTGGTAAGGATGAAACAGGTGATAAAATCAGCATTGGAGACAGGGAAGACAAGGCATGCTCCAAGGAAGTGAAAAGAATTAAAATCCCTCTGTAACCATTGTTAGAACAATCCTGCATAAATCAAAGATATCTTAAGAACATGTGTCATTCAACTCACCAATATTCCATTTCCAGGAGTTTATTCTTGGTGCAGCAGGGACAGGAATCAGACTATTCTAAACAGGATTTATTGCAAATAATTTAGAATATCAAAAACTGGAGACAACTTAAATGTCCTAAATTAGAAGCTTGAGTGAATATGGGGTGCCAGCTCTTGATTTCTGCTCAGATCATGATCTCATGGTTCGTGAGATCAAGCGGCATGTCGGGCTCTGCACTGACAGCGTGGAGCCTGCTTGGGAGTCTCTTCTCTCTCTCTGCCCCTCCCCTGCTCTCTCTCTCTCTCAAAATAAATAAATAAGCTTTTTTAAAAAAGAAGCTTGAGTGAATAGATTCTGATATGAAGACATAAAGCAATATAAAATTATGACATATATTTACTTTCCTGAAAATGCTTTCATTTTATAGAATGGTTAAGTTCACATTACAAATAGTGTTTATTTTTATAATATTCATAAGTTCATATATGTTTTTATACGTACACACATATGTGCACACATGCATATATGTTTCCACCAAAAACAGTCTAAAAAGAGAATGCGTGGCACAGACAGTTAAGTCTGTCTGTTAAGTCACAGACAGTTGTATTATTTCAGAGGTGTGATTTAAAAAAAATTTTTTTTCTAACATTTGGACTATGCTTATATATTACTTGTGTGTGAAAAGGAAACAAAACTAACACAATGCAGGAAATGTGCTCTTCCTCTGAATCTTGAGGGTCAAGATTGGAGAGGAAAAGAAAATTATCGTTATTTGAAGATATTACTGTTTGCCTAAGAAAACCAAAGTAAATCAATTATAAAAGTATTAGAAATCATAAGAGTGAACAGTGGCTTATTAAAAGATAGTTACCCAGGTGCACCTGGGTGGCTCAGTCGGTTAAGCATCTGACTTTGGTTCAGGTCATGATCTCATGGTTTATGAGTTTGAGTCCCACAGAAGCCTGCTCCAGATTCTGTGTCTCCCTCTCTCGCTGCCCCTCCCCCACTTGTGCTCTGTCTCTCAAAAATAAATAAATGTAAAAAAAAATTTTTTGAAAAGATAGCTACCCAGATTTCATTGGCTGTCATAAATAACCAACCAGGAAACATAATAAAAGATATCACCAATAGCAACAAAAACCATAACATATGTAGGAATAAGCTTACCAAACACAGTGGTGTGTGTGAAAGCACACACACACACGCACGCACACACACACACACACACACCCCATACTCATACGTATACATACACGTACTTCTCCACATACGTCCTCTACACATATAGCCATACCCTACACATATAGGAAGAACTTTAAATGGGATGTTAATAGATAGATAGACATATTATGTTCTTTAATGGGAAGTTTTAATATTGTAAAGATGTTTTGGAAGAACGGACATCAAAACACCTAGCACATCCCAATCAAAATCTCAGTGTGATTTTGGAAAGTGGGAAAATGATCAAATTTACCATAAAAGTATCATTAAAGAATAAGCTCATGACTATATCAAAAAGGAAGAAAAAAGAAAAGTGACCTATAGCCTCAGATGTTAGAATACACTTCAGAAATATAATAATCAAAAGAGTGTGGCTAGAGTTCAGAACAGAATAGAAAGGTCAGAAACCAACCCAGTTAAATATCAGAATTCAGCATATATGTAACAGTTTCATTTCAACTCAGTAGGAAAATGATTCTTTTTTTTAAATTCGTTAGGGCAATTGATGAAGTACCAGAGAAAAGTCCCTATCTCACAATGTACATTAAAATAAATCTCAATTATGGGGTGCCTGGGTGGCTCAACCGGTTGAGCATTCGATTTCGGCTCAGGTCATGATCTTGTGGTTTGTGGGTTTGAGCCCCGTGTTGGGCTCTCTCTGTGCTGACAGCTCAGAGCCTGGAGCCTGATTCACAGTCTGTGTCTCCCTCTCTCTCTGTCCCTTCCCTGCTCACCCTCTGTCTCTCTTTCTTGCTCAAAAATAAATAAAAACATTTAAAATTTTTAAAATAAACCCCAATTATATTACTTAATTAAGAGTAAAGTTTGAAATCACTGATAACCTGGAACAAGATCTAGGTAATATCTCGTCTCAGGATTAGAAGGCCTTTGTAAAGGCACTCGCAAGAGCAGAATCCACAAAAAAGGAAATAGATAGGTATAACACTCAGGAAATCTTTAGCACAGTAACAGAACACACTATTTTCACAAGCTGGTTCCCTGGGAAGACAGCTCTGAGGTGGAGAGTGCAGGAGGTTTATCAGTAGTGTTCTTGGGAATATCACATGTGCAGGCAGGATCGGCCAGGGGAAAGCTGAGTTGTGTTGCATCTCAGTGAAGGTTGGGTGGACCCCACAAGGAGCTCTGAAGCTGAGAGGGTCCTTCAGAGTTGTCCCAAGGTGGGGGCCTTTTCATCCTTGGATACGGGCTCCTCTAGGAGTGGGGCATTTTAGTGGCTTAAAAATACGTCCATGAATTGTCTAATATCCATCCCTCCAAGAGGTGGTGCCTACTTCTCCTCCTTTTGAATGGAGCCTGGACTTAGTTGCTTCTAACAAAGAGAGCACGGCAGTCATGATGGCAAGACTAGGTCACAAAAGCCATCATGGCTTCTTTTAGGGCTTCCCTCTTGAAGGAAGGAAAGCTGCCGTGTTGTGAGAACACTCAAGCGGGCCTATGGAGGGGCCCACGTGGTGAGAAACCAAGGCCTCCCACCCACAGCCATTCTAGTGAGACACCTTTAAAAGCCAGTCCCCCAGCCCCAGTCAGGGGACTGGGTCCAATGACTGCAGTCCTGGTCGACAGTTCGACTGCAACCTCGTCAGAAACCCTAAGCCAGAACCACCCCCTTAAGTGGCTTTCAAATTCCTAATTCACAGAAACTTCAAGATAATAATTGTTGTTTTAAGCTCCCATGTTTTGGGGCAATTTATTACAGAGCATGAGTTACTGTTATACCTGTGATGTTGGGCAAGGTAGCTCTGACAGCCGACCGTTGGAGGCTCCCTGCTGCAGCATTTCCCTGTGACGGAGGATGGAGTCCTACAGTCCTACAGAAGACACACCACAATGTCCATTCCAACCATAAAGAAAACACACCGCCAAATAACAAACCGGGTTTAAAAAGACGTGTGCAATCCAAATACCAACTCCTGGTGTTCCTAGGCGTCTTGACGGTTTGGGTTTGCCAGTTTGGGGAACAAAGGGGTAAGTGGCTTCATGGTCTGAGACAGCTATTTCATGTCAACTGGGATGCAGATTCAGACAGGGGAACCACATTCGAACCAAACATTACCCCACCGGACTTCTCAGGAGGTCTGGGGGCCATATTCTGGAATCCACCCACACCTTTCCACACCCCTCTTCTCTCACTCCCTTCTCCCCTTTTCTCCCTACATCCCAGAATTTCTCCAACTCCAAATATTTCTCCCTCTGTCATGCAGAGCACTTCAGCTCTTCTTGCCCTGCCTTACCTCATGAGCGGAAGTACCCCGATCGTTCCAGAAGCTTGGCAAAACTGAGAGCCTGCCACCAACCAGGATCCTCCAGTCTTGGAGGGCCGTTGATTCCTGTTACATGTCTGACAAATGGCAGCCAAAGGGTCAATATCTTTAATACTCATATAATAGCTCCTGCTTAGACATTCATTTATTTGTTTATTTTGATTTAAGATTATTTATTGAGGCATGCAGGAAATGGAAAGGCTGAGACACAAAGTGAGGAAATAATGAGAAAACTTATTGTGTGTTATACTTACTCTTTTTAGATTTAAAAAATCTGGATGTGGGAATCAGTTACATGTGGAATCTAAAATCTAGTCTGAGTGCATTTAAACTGTAGATACGACAATAAATATTTACAAATCATTAAATTCAATCTAACCCAAGCCCTTGGAAAGTGCCAAATCCTCTCTAGAGCCAGTTACTGAGCTTGTCTTTTCTACATATTCACATATAATTTCTGGCTTGAACATTTATTTTGTGCCAGACATTATTCTAAACACTTTACATTGATTTTAAGCGGAGTCTGCCAAGGGCCCCTGTGGAACGAGGGTAGTCCTCGAGGTGAGAACCAGATCCCAGGTGTCCCTCCCCCGCAGTGAGAGACCATAGACGCTTCTCTTCCCTTGCAGACACCCACAGAGGATGGGGCACTGAGGGCCGAGGCCTGGGGTTGGGAGTATCAGGCCCATACCTCCCCTGTGAGGTCCTGGTCAAAAGAGTAGCCTGATCTCCTTGAACCCTTGCTCTGCCACTTACCAGCTGCGTGACCTTGGGCGAGTCACTTCCCTCTCTGTGCCCCAGTTTCTACATTGGTAAGGTGGGCTAATAATATCTATCTCCTAGAGCTATTGTGAGGACTCACCAGGCTAATTCATTTGAAGCATTTAAAACAGTTACTGGCACCTACATAGCATCCCCAAATGATAATTAATGTTTGAAATTCTATTGTATGCCTCACTCATTTAAAAGCTATTTCTGAAAAAGGCACAAAGCATCCTGTCCCCAGCAGTGCTTCTCCCAGGGCTCAGCGGTCAGTTGAGAAGCTGAACCATGTTTAGCACCCCGGGCCTCTCTCTTCTGTCATTTCCTTTTCACAAAGAAGACTCCGGTTTAATCTGAAACACCCCAGCTGTGCTTTAGCCAGAGACTGACTGGTTTCGCCTGGGGGGTTAATGGAACCTCTGTTTTGGGGGCTCCACGTCCCCTTCCAAAGCCGTAGGGCCTGCTCCATGGCCGGGAGTGTGAAGAGGCTGGCTCCCTGGGCGCGGGGGTGGACACAGGTTAGGCTCAGAGGCAGCTCCCAGCGGAGCTCCTGGAGCCAGCGGCCAGGCTGGGCGGACTCTGAGGCAGCCTCCTCCGCCAGCAGAGTAAGGCTTTCCACACAAAACAGTTTTCCCAATGGCCTCCGGATGTCTGCGTTCCGCCTGGATCAGCGCAGGGTGACTCCCAGCTCCATCCCAGGAGCCGTTTGACCTTGGGCACGTGCACTCTGAGATGGTTTCCTCACAGCTGAGATGAGGGTAACACCTACCTGCCCAAACATGACACATTATCAGTCAAAACTTGCTACACAGTGCCTGCTATCAGGTTTTGGTAAACACTGTCGGTGTCTCTTCATGACTGCCTGGGCCGTGGCCTCCACCTCAGAGATAAAACTCCCTCCTTCTGTGCGTAGTCCAAGCAGATTTCCCCCAGGTGCCGCCGACCTCACAATGCCTGTCTTAGTTTAATATCTCCTTAATGTTCTCCTTGTAGGGCTTCCCCCCCGAGATAGCATCCAGGAACAGGACAAGCTCTTTCAACCCCTTCATGTTATAGGAAAAAGATCTGAAGCCCAGAGAGGAAAATGGCCAGCCCAAGACCACACCCGACAGACCTGGGACCAGAGCCTAGGTGTGGGGTCTCCCAGGCCAGGGCTTCCTCTCCTGGGGGTCTTGGGCACATTCCTCATGGTCTCTCCCTCCATTCTTTATTCCTTGTTGGCACTGGCTTTCAATTTACGCTGAGCTTGCACAGGAGAGGAGATTCTTGAGCAGGGCCAACATGCATAAGCACAGTGAGCATGAAAAGGGGTGGGGGGCCAGTGGGGATCATTCATGAGGAGGCCAAGGCCAGCCCCTCAGCCAGGTGCCAGGGCAGGGAAATGGGCAGCACGTGTCCTCAGATCATCACAGCAAGTCTGCAAGATGCTTTTGTGATCAGGGGCCAGCCATCCTAGCTAGGAAAGGCTGATGCTTGGCGGGAGGGTGGGGGGAGTGTTGTGGTAAGGGTGGTCTGGGGTTGTGGAACACTTACCCGGGCCCAGGTCCACACACAGCACTGATCCCCATCCCAGGTCTGGCTTCACCTGCACTCTTGCCCTGACTAGGGACTAAAGGAGAGAAATGACATCAGAACTTGGAATTCAGGGCTTACCTAGATATTCGAAACCTTTAGTTCCAACCTTTCTGGGAGTCCATTCTTTCTTCTTCTCTACATCCTCCTTCTCCATTTCCTCTCCTTTTGCCAATCCCAAGAGGTTATCCAGGCAAAGCATGTAAATGGTCCCTTCATTAGCCCACCACGGCATCCCACTCTTGTACTTCCTTCCCTCGGAGCCATTATTCCTCCAGTTGGTGCCTGGATGTGTCTTTCCTCCTCTCTATGGATTAATTCCACCACCTCTCTATGGATTAATTCAGATCCAGCCCAAGTTCTGCCTCCTCAAAGAAGCCAGCTTCAAATGCTTCCCTGATCCTGCCTACTTCTGAGAGTGCATTAAACCCATTGCTCCACATAGCACCAAGGCAGCAGGTGAACTTCCTAGGGGTACCAACCTCATCCCGCTCTGTTCCCTCACAGGGCTCAGACATAAGAGGCACATGACCTGGGGTGCTCATTAAAAATTCAGAATCCCAGGCCCCATTCTAGCTCTATGAAATAGAATCATTGGGCGGGGGGCCAGGGAATCTGCTTTGGCAAGGCCCGTGAGTAATGGCCAAGCCCACTTAGGTTTTAGAGCCTGTGAGGGGGTCCCAGTGTATCCCTCTTCTCACCTCATGAACCACATACATCAGACAGTTTGATGAAACACTTATTTCCTGACATCATAGGCGACATGAGGAGGAGAGAACAGAGAGGGTCACAGGGGGAGCAAAGAGAGAAAAGGGTGAAGGTAGACATGGGCTCCTCATAAGTTCAAGGTTGCCTGCAAGGTCTCCAGAGGGAACGGGGATGCCCCGTAAGGCTACCAGAAGCCCGGTGAGGAGGGGGTGTGGCTGCCTCCCCACTTTATGGACAACCCTTCACTTCGCCCCTGGGAGGAGGGAAAGGCCTTCAGGTGCCAGTGGTAGCCCTAGTCAACCAGGGCTGGCCGCAGACAAGGGGGAAGGTGGCCAAAGACAAGACGGTCTAGGATGGGAGAGTGAATAAAAGGGGATAGGTCAGGGACAGCGAGGTGAGGAGGGACCACCCCTCTGGAGAATGGGACCTGAGGACAAGAGTCAAATAAGAGAGAACCTTGTCTGGATGTTCAGCAGATTAAGGATGAAGAAAGAGCTTGGCTGGCTTCAAGAAGAGATGGGCTAGCTCTCACTGATCCTCAATGAATTAGAGTTTTGCTGTCATGAGGCAGAGAGCAGAGCAGGGACCTTCTCTAAGCCCCCTTCTCCCCAGAGCACAAGAACTAGAGGGTCCTTGTTCAGGCAAGCAGAGGAAAGACGAGCTGCAGACTTGAACGGGCTTGCAGGCCGGCCTAAGTCCCTTCCCCTCTCCCTGGGTTCCGATGCTCACAAGTGGTTCTAGGTGTGTGACCCCAGCTGGGCTAGGAGGCCAGCTGCCTTTTGTTCTTCCCCGGAGCATACTGTGGGTGAGATAAGAGATAGTGGGGAGGTCCGGCACAGCCACAGGAGCCATCAGAGAGCAACATTTGTGCAGAGGGGCATCTGCTCCCAGGCCCCACACCCGCCTCAGCCGGACCACCAGCCTGGTCAAACGCACTTATTTATGGGGGTGGTTTAGAATAGCTGCAGAAAGAACTGAGAAAGGGAAGGGATTGTGGGTTGGGATAGTCAGGGAAGGCTTCCGGGAGGAAGGGAGTGAACTGGGCTTTGAAGTACGAGCCAAGTTTGAAGGATGGATGGAACTGCTCTTCCCCCCCACCCCCACCCCCGATTTCTATAAAGCAAACCTTAGAAAAGCCACTCCTCATTGTGTGACAGTGTCCTTGTTTCCCATGGGCCTTTCTGCATCTCCCAAAAGTCCCAGCCATGCCTGGGTGGAAAGGAGAACATTGGAGGAGGCTGTCCTTCTGATTAGGCCCCAGTCTCGTGTTTACAACCATGGAGATGGGGGCCCGGGATAGGGATGATGGGTCTCTGGGGAAACGACTGCACAGAGCAGAGCCAAGGGGACAGGGAGGCAAGTCGACATTTCCAGAACAGAAGGTGGCTTTCTTCCTTCCTATTCACCCTGGGAAGGCTTTCATCCTGGCAGGCAGGCACAGGGCACTGGGCTTGGGGTGGTGCCCTGTTGTCTTTGGCGTCTGAACCCAGGCAGGGAGGGTGACAATAGGTATAGTGTTTCCCACACGCTGTGTGCCAGGGCCTGGCCTTGACAATGCTCAGTGTTGATGGCTATGCGGAGCTGGGCGAGAAGATCGTCTGTAGGGGAGCAGCATGGAGGAGGCCTGGCTGTGAGGAACAAGACCACCCTTTCCCTGCATCTGTGAGGCAACCCTGAGGCAGGCTTCCCTCAACCTGCTCCTTTCTTGGGATTCAGAGGCGCTTTGGTGGCTTAATGAGAACGTGCTGAGGGTGTTTCAGGAGTCCCCATGTGCAGCAATATCCTGACTCTGAATTCAGACTGACCCTAGGTGACCTCAGGTTGCCCCTGACTCTGTCTTCAGGCTAGTGCCGGGGGCAGGGAGAGGTGGGGAGTGTGGCTTGGCATCACAAGTGCTAATGCCTTACTGCGTGCTGGGCGCTATTCCGGCACTTCCTATGGATTCCTGTATTTAAATCCGCACAGCAACTCAGCAAGGCAAGCGTTGCCATCACGGAGGTGGAGGCCCAGCGAAGTGGAAGAATGTGTGTCACATTCCACAGCGAGCAGGCGGCAGAGGTGGGGCTGGAGCTCAGGTGGTCTGGCACCCAAAGCTGGTGGTTGCCCGCCGTGGTGGGCCCCGCCCCTGCCACTGGGGAGGGAGGGAAGGAGAGAAGGGCAGCACTTAGGCTCCCCTGGCAGGGGCCGCATCTTCCTGCCCGGATGACAACACACTCATCGCCCAAGAGATGGCAGATGAGGGGCGGAGCAAAACTGGAAATGATCTAGCTTTCCATCCTCATCTCTGGGCCTCACGTGACCCCGTGCTGTCCCTGGAGCTTTGGAGACCACAGCTTATCCTTGCCGCTTGGATATCTGTTTCAACTTCCTGCTTCCCCAAGCCTTGCCCCTGTCCAACCATCCATCCACTCATTCAGCATTACCATGTGCCCAGTGGGGGCAGCACAGTGATGGGTGAGGCTCCCTCGTGCCTCAATCTGACGGAGCAACAAGTAAACCTATCGTCTATCTATCTATCTATCTATCATCTATCTATCATCTATTATCTATTGATCTATTCATCTATTATCTATCTATTATCTATCTCTCTATCTATCTATCTGACACAGTGAACAGAGCAGAACATCTGGGAAGGGAGAGTAGTTGGGGAAAGCTTCCTGGGAGAGGGGGTACCTTAGTTCAGTCTTGAAGGAGACAGGAGAGCTAGCCAGGTGCAGGCTTGGGGCCACAGGCAGTGCATGGACAGGGGACAGGGCTGAGGCTGCAGGGCAGGGGCCACTTGGGAGTTGCCATTTGGAGAGCAGGGTGTGAGGGAAGTGGAAGGAGGGAAGCTGCAGTTAAGTGCGGCTAGCCTCTAGTGGGGGACCTTGGAGGACATTCTGGAACATGCTTCCCCAGGCCGAGACAACTCAGTGTTGCTTGAGAGGGTGCCAGGAGGGCTTTCCGGGGGTGTCCTTGGAGTCCTTCTCCTCACCCAGGAGGTCCCTTCTGCAAATGGCCATCCCTGCTGAGGGGTCTGTGGGCCACCCCCCTACTCCATGAGTCACTCAGGTGCTTCAAGGTGGTTTTCCCGGGAGATGGGAAAGCTACCTGTGAGCCCCGAGGGTCTGTGCATTTTGGCAAGAAGGGGCCAGGCTGCTGCGGGGCCTACTTGTCTCGTTGAAAAAGCAATAGAGGAACCTATACCTAAGGAATTCTAGACACAGGGTGAAATCAGACAGATATGTATATGGATAACTCAATATATAGTCAGATAAAAATATGCCAAATCTAAAAAAAAAAAAGGAAAAGGACCTTTTAGCTAAGGCACAGACTGCAGCATTTATTTGCTGCCGGCTGAACCTCTAGGCTTAACACAGAATCCATGCACCACAATGGCAACCCATCGCCCAGCCAGCCAGAGTGAGGGGGCCAGTCATGCACAGAGGAGCTGGGGGCAGGGTGTTTTCAGTTCCTTTGCTGTAAGGAAGTGTCCCTTTCAGCAGAGTATGCTGTCCTTAGGAATAGCTAAGGGACCAGAGAGAAGCAAAAATAACAATCCTTTTGTGTAACATTTACCACTCCCAAGGAGAAGCCTCAGAATGCTAAGAATCAGTGCCTTTATAAAAATTAATATTTTTAGCAGGAGATTCTGTTGATGCTTCCTGGAAACCACAGAGAAGGAGGCGTTGGAGAAGAGAGAAAAGGAGGTGAGGGAGGGAAAGGAAAGGAGGGGTGGAGGAGGGAGGCAGGACTCCTTGGGTCCTAGACAGTCTTATTTTTGTAGGTTCTACCCCAGAGTATATAAAAGAATTAAAATGCACCCACATCCCACATTAAATGGAATTATTTTGCTATAAAATACTTGGAAAGAATTTTTATAATTTTGCTTTTGAAATTATTTGGCTGAAGTTTACTCATTTAGTTTACAATTGGCTCCAACTTCCCAGCCATCATCACATACACGCAGGAATCTGTACAGGGCGAGAAAATAAAAGGTACAAATTGTTTTCAAATGGAGGAAAATTTTCATGAGTATCAAATGGAACAATTAATGACGTTTGAATGTATTCATTAAAATTTTATTGTTTCCAATTTTGCTCTTTTCTATTTTGGAGCAGCTTCATTTTTCCCAGGTTGCAATGTTTGATGAGCAGAGCTCATGGGTCGCAAATACTTCACTTTATAGGGTTTACTTTCCTGTGAAAGGTTTACAGTAAAGCAGTCCTGGAAGGGGTGAGGGGGACCGAGCTCATACGCAGGAGGCTTGTCTCATCTGTAGGCTGGGCCACTTTCTTCTAGATGGCTCTTCCTCTAGCTGCCCTGCCCGTTAGGCCAGAGCCCACTCACTGGACCAGGCAAGGGCGAAGGGTGGGAGGGAAGAGACCCCTGCCCAGGAGTCTGGGATAGGTACCTCTGAAAACCCGGGTCAACCTGTCACACCCAATTGTGGCCCTGGGTTATGAGAAACTCATCCCAGGCAGGGCGACTTCTGAGGCCACCTGGGGCCCCAGGCGGCCACAGGGGTGCCTGCACTTTGTAACTTGGATTCCTTGTAACTAGCCCTGGGGGCACAGAGGAGGAGAACAGAAAGCCACTTGATGGACTCCTGCTTTCAGTCACTACAGAGGTTTTATGATCTGAGAGGTGAACTGGGGAGCAGCCCCAGACTATTTCATCTTGATACTAACATACTGAACGAAAATGCAGACAAACCATTTGGGTTTGGATTTTTTTTTTTTATTTACTTTTTCAAACAAAAAAGAAATAAAACTCAGAGCTCACTTCAGGTAGTGGCGCTGGATTTTGCAGCCTTCCAGGCGGAGCTGGAGTGGTCCCTGCCCGTTCCCCCCAATTCTCCCTCACCCCCACACACACACAGCTTCCTGGAGGAAATCTTGCAGCTCGGCCATGGTGACCCCAGCACAGACAGAAGCCCCCAGGTCCGATCCCTGGGGCCTGGAACTGGGGGTCTGGAAGCCCTGCTGTGGGTCTGTAGGGTCCAGACTGCTGTCCCGGACTTTACCCACCCACCGCGGGACGTTTGGGGCTCCCTCCCTGGCGGAGCGCCGCTGAAGGAAGTCACATTAGCAAATGAGGTGTTGTGATTGATGGGGTCTCTTCTGGATGTCAGGATGATGAATGGGCTGCAGGAGTGGGCCTGACCACAGGATGGGGGGCCGTGCCGAGACCACACCCAGCAGAGCCCCGTCACGCAGGGACTCTGTGCTAACATGTGGGAGAGACACATTGCATGTTGAATGAATGGTCTGTTGATGAAAACTTCAGTATAAAGTCAGCACTGTGTGGGGGAGGCCAGGGGAGGCTGGATGCTGTCAACTGTTTTCAGAGGCACTAGAACACGGTGAGTGAGACCCTGATTTTGTAGTCTCTTGAATTTCTCTGAAGCATTCTCCCATTTTTCCAAGTTCCCTCCACAGATGCCACTGACTATGGGTTTAGCCAGGGTAATGCTAGGGTTAAGTTAACCCCTAAACATCAGTGTCTACACTCAACTGTGGCTTGTTGCAGTCCGATGTGGGTTAGCCCGTGACTTTCCTCCAGGTGGGGATTCAGGGACTCCAGCTTCTTCCATTTGTGGTTCCATCATCCCACATGCCCCCCAGACCTTTCCAACTGTCCAGGGGACAGGCATGTATGGAGAAGACATGTTTCCTTTTGAAACCCCTTAGCTGGAAAGTGATGATTCCCATATACCGTTGGTGAGAATTAGTCACAAAGCACATCATACACCTGGAAGAAAGGGGGGCCAGGGGCACTGTCTCATCGGACAGATGATTCTCAGAAAAACAAAAATCTCCGTTTACTGGAAGGGACAGTAGAAGGTGAGCCATCTTACTATCTACTCTTCAGAAGCATCCATCCTTGCCATCCTCCTCCATTATCCAAGGCTAACACACACGAACACACACATACACACTGTGCTATGTTCCAGCCATGGCTCTCCCTGCTTTACATCTTTTAAATCATGTAATTCTCACAACACCCTACAAATAGATAACCTATTTCATCGGTTCCAAGATGCATTTTTTTTTTCCACACTTAGCCTCTCTGAAATCAGACGATAAGCAATGACATCTTTCATTCACTGTCAGGCAATAGTCATCATGGCTATGTGTGGAAAACCTTCCTCTGACACTTTCTGGAAAGATCAAGACAGTTCCAGCATCTACAGTATTTGGAAACCGATACCCAGAGAAGTTTAGCAACTTGCCCAAAGTCACACAGCCAGTGAGTGATGGAGCTGAGGTTTGAAGCTTGGCATCTCCCTCCCCTCTGCTTTCAACGGATTGCAAGACTTGCTCCCAAGAAACCAGCCATGTTTATGAGCTCCCTTCTCTGAGACCCCATCCTTGGAGGCTGAGAGGATTCCTGACCTTCTGTGGAGAGTGAAGAGGGGTATTTCTCCACATCCAAGATCAGGGTCCCCAAATCGGCAGAAGCCAGGTCTTGGCTGGAGTGATGGGGTTCCAGTTACAAGGACATCTGCTGAAGCCAGGATGCCTGCTGCATTCTTGCTTGGCTGATAATTTAATCTCTGAAAAAGCAACACACAGAACTGGTAGGATACACCAAATTCTGATCAACTAAGAGACGTGCGGTGGTACATGAAAGGATGCAGACCTAGGAAAGAGGGGACTTTATCATCCCGGCATTCACAGTGTCGCAGGAAGGGAGTGGTTGTGGTGGGTGGACCTTGAGAAAGCAGAGAGTTTCCAAATAAAGAAATATAGTGGTCTGGAGAAGGGCACTCAAACGATCAATGTGGCCCCATGAAAAACTCAAAACAAAGAAGAAAAACAAAAACTATCATCAACAACAAACAGGGAATAAGGTGGTGGGAAAACAACCCCCCTCCCACAAAAGAAAAGTGTCCTCAGGTCAGATGATACAAAGTGTGTCGGGGCCACTCCAGAATATGTCAGAGCTTAAAAAGAGACTTTGATGAGAGAGATGGCCGAACCCTCACCTCCTAGAAACACTCCCACCTTCCTGGGAAAGCAAGCCTCCCTGGGAACTGTGTGTTCTCCTGACCATCAGGATAGAATTTGGATGCCAGAGATGGTGAGGCCAATGTCCAGCAAGAGAGGGGATAGAACAGCTTCTCTAGTTACAAGCCATCAGCAGAGCTGGACCCATCCCGTGTGGCACATCAGATTCTGTGACCCACCCTCCCCCACCATCCCTGGCCCGTGCCATCTACCTTGTAGATCCCTGCCCCTGGCCACACTCACCGTGGGTACCACTGCATGGCATCATGCCCACTCTCCAGCAGGAGCTCCCCAGGAACCTTCTAGGTGCCCTCACATACAAAACCAGGAGTGCAGGAGAGCTGGCACCGTAGGGGATGAAGCTGGACCTGATGAGGGCTCCCAGTTTCCCTCAGCGACCAGCAGGCCCGAGGTCCTGTGGGACCCAGTGACCCTCTGTACTAAAGGCCAGCTCTCTCCCTTCCTCCCCACATCGCTGTCCCTCCTTCCTGCTCCCTGGACACATTCCTCAGTAAAATGCCTTCACTTAATCTTTGTCTCAGAAGCTGCTTTCTATAGGGTTACTGAAAGTTTGGAAAATAAAATAAATTGCCCTTAGTTCTGTCTCCTTAACCCAGTTTCTACAATATTTGGATGCCCCCTAGGCATGCACATGATTTAACATATTTACCCTCATGGGGTAAACATCATTTTGTGGCTTGCTTTTTGAGTTCACATCACATCTCAGTTCCCCCAGCCCCCTGTTTTTAAAAATAATTATTGTTTTAATAATATCCATCCGGTTCCACGGAGAGTTTGTACCACCATCGACTTTACCATTTCCCTGCATCTGGACTTTTAGATCACAGCAGGTAACACCGTGGTGGGGTTACCAGGTCTAAACATCTTCATGGTTCTTGATACATGAAGGAATGTCTTTGACAACCTATAGGAGAAAGCAAAGGTGCCGGGAGCCAGGGTCGCTTTGTGAAAAGTGAATAGTACCCTGCTGACCCCATTCTCCCTTTTGACCCGGGTACCAGAGACTGGGGGCAATCTGTATGCTCCACTGCTCCAGCCTGAAACTGTCTCTGGTCATATTTTGTGACAAAATGGTGAGACTATAGATAGGATCCGAGATGGTTAAGTTACAATTCCCCAGTTACACTGATTACAAAGTTGCTAACCACACATAGGGAGGTCTCTGGTGGCCTGCCTCATTCAGCACTTTTGCCATGAACACGCAGGAAGATGCAGATTGCCTCTGCGTCACAATCATGGATGAAGCAACTCTAAGAGGGATGAATAATACATCGAGTTAAGACTTAAGACTTGAAAAGATCTTGAGAAGCTAGGAGGATGGACACTAACTCAGCAGGATGAAATGTTACAAAAAGCATTTAGTTCAAAAAAATCAACTGCATATGGACAGGATGGGGAAGCCCTGCCTTACTTAATAGTTGTTCATGTGAAACAGACCCAGAGACTATAGTTGACCTCAAGCTCAATGTGAATCATCTGTGTGGTGTGGCTGCCAAGGAGACTAATATAATCTTGGGCCACGTTAAGAGAAGTATAATATTAAGACCAGGGGAGGGGGCGTTCCCACCAGGCTCTGATTAATCAGACCACACTGGGAACATCGAGTCAAGTTCTCTAAGTCAGTTTCTCAGTGGAACACTGACAAATCCATTCCTTCATAAAGCATTTATTGAATGTCCAACACGGTGCTAGTTGCAAAGGGTACACGGGTGAATGAGACGTGGCTCTCTGGACATGCAGACCTCACAGTCTCATGCCATCTGTTGGTGTTCGGTATTTCACATACTATTTAATACCTTACTTATAAAGCAAAAAGATATTCTGTCAGCTGTGCTGAGGATCTTTTAAAGGAGTCACACGCACACCATACACTATAGTAGTCTTCATCTGAGGTAGAAAGTTAATACGAGCTCCATCTGCCATCCCAAGCCCATCTTACATAATTTTGTGCCTCCGTTCCCTTCACCCCATCCCATCCCAAATATCAGGCTGTAAATTCTTCTCACCTGGCTTTGGGCTGGAGTAATTCCAAGATGTGTTTGCTCTGATGGGTATGCTGAATTGGCCTCAGGGTCAATCCTTTGAGAATGCCTTCCTGTATCGTAGAGTCTGGAAAGCTAAACACTACACTTCCCAGACTCCCCTAAAGCTATGATTCTGGATATAAATTAGATCTTGCCAACTGGACATGGAATTTGGAGAGTGGAATTGCAGCGAGAAGCCATCTTCCCACCACGTCAGCTCTTGCTTTGGTCAAACATGATCAGGAGCAGCAATGTTCCAGTGTTCAGTGATATCAATCGGGATGGCCTCCACTGTGCCCACTATCAAATAATCCCCAAGTCACGTGGCTGGAGCTACTAACCCCTGCTTCTCCCACTTGGGAACTCAGATGGCAAAGCAACCATTATGGTTTCCCACTATGAGGGACCTATAAAGTTGATGGGGCAGGTATCATCAGCTCCTTGTTTACTGAGGAAGGAAGTGAAGCCTATGGAATTCAAACGACTTATCCCAAGTCACAGAATCAGACTGTGGCAGAGGTGGGTTACAAACCCAGTTTTCCTAACAGGGCATAATCTGCCCATTAAACCACATATCTACACCACATTCGGAGAAGCACATCACAAAGAGAGGACCAAGGAGTTCTCCACATAAGGTCTCACAAGGAAGACTAAAGACTGTTTGGAGAGAATGGTAGACAAGAGTTGACTAAAATACTTAAAGGGGTCCTGAAGCAAATTGCATTTTCTAAAAAATGGTCATAACAGTATTTCTGGTCCCACATGCTCTTCCAGAAGCTTGTCACTCCCCCAATAGGAAGCAGAGCCCATTCCCCCACCCTTGAACCTGGGCAGGACTTTGTGCCTGTCTTGCTGGATAGAATGTGGTGATAGTGATGCCATGTGACTGTTAAGGCAGAGCCACAGGAGTCAACACCGCTCCTGCCTGGCTCTCTTAAAATGCTCACTCTTAGAACCTAGCTGCCATGTTGTGGGGAAGCCCAGCACATCAGAGACCATGTACAAGTTCCTAGCTGACAACCTCAGCTAAGGTCTTAGCCAACAGCCAGCACCAAACCTCAGATAATATGAACAAATGGACCTTGGGATGATTCTAGCTTCCAGCTTTTGGCCCAACCCAACCAATGCCACGTGGAGCAAAGATGAGCTCTTTCCCCTGAGTCTTGTCTTGTCCAAATTTCAGATTTGTAAGCAAAATAAATGCTATTTTTGTTTTCAGCCACTAAATTTTGTTACATTAGCAATAGACAGCCAGGACAGGTGCCCACATTCAAGAGGAAGTCCATTTATTCTACATAGTTGTTCATTCACTTTGTTAAGAATCTCTAAGTCACTGCTGCCTTCCATGGTTGGGTCCTGAAAGTTCATAGGTAACTAGGATACCATCTCTCACCTTGAGCTGCCTGCAGTTCTGTAGGGGAGATATATAGGCAATGAGGTTCATTACAATCTGCTGACTACTAAAACCAGAGCTCTGGGTGGAATACAAAAGCAAGTTCAACTCTCATTGGACAAGTTAATAAAAGGTTCACGGAGAAAATAACACCTTGTGCAGGTCTAGGCTTCACAGGGGTTCTGTGAGAAGGAAGTGAGGACAGCATCCAGCAGAGGGGACAGCGAGTGCAAGAGCATGGAATTGTGACTGGCGTGACATGACCGGGGAAGAGAGGCACTCAGCACACTGCACAGAATGGACTGGAGGAAAGAAATCAGAGTCGGGGGAGCCAGAAGGAGATGGTCATCATCATCCTGACAGGGGCAAGCAACCTAAGAGACTTCAGAAAAAGATTCAAGGTGTTTGGTGACAGCCTGGATGAGAGAAATGGGTAGAAAGAAGCAGCGATTACTAATATTTCTGGCAAAGGAAACTCATTGGTTGAAGTGGGGAACTTTGAAGGAAGAGGAATTTGGGAAGGAATTGATGAGTTTGTTTATGGATTTGTTGATTATGAGATGTGTGTCAGTTAGAATGACTTCAGCCAAAGGTAACAGAACACCTAACTGAAAGTGGCAAGAAGGTCGGTGGTCCCAGGGTTACTTCATTGGTTCAAGCACGTCGTCAGCGATGTGAGATTCATCTGTACTTTTGGCCGGCCAATCTCAGCACACTGGTCTGGCTTCTCGTGGTCACAAAGTGGCAGCTGGAGGTCTAGGCACTGCCTCTAGGTGCTAACTTCTAGCCAGAGAAGAGCAGAGTTTCCATTCATGAACCTAGTTTAGTAGAGAGGAAAACGGTCCCCCAAGCCCTCAGGTCCACTGATCAAAATGAAGTCACAGGTCCTTGCAGCAGCAAGGGAGACTGAGGAACAACCGTGTGTGTGGCCTTTACAGCCCCTATGAGGGAGGCGGGCTCTGACAGAGGAAAAGGGCAGTGAGGGAAGAACGGCTGTGGGGGATGCCTCAGCCAGGTCTGCTGTGGGGCACAGCGCTCAGGGAAAGATGGCAAGCATTCACATATGCAGAGAGCATCCCACATCAGAGATTTTAAAGGTAATGTTGCTATGTATGTTTTTTAACTATTTCTCTGAATGCTGTGCTAGGCTCTTCGCATAATTCTTCATTAAATTTCCTAATACCCTAGAGGGACTTGAATTGCAGGCAATTGGAGGCTCTTTGAAACCACATGGTTTGGTTTTGCTCCTGTATGGAGCGTACAGAAAAGGTCTTTGAGGCGCCCAGCACTCCTGTGGGGTCTCTCCCCCATCTTCCCTGAATGGATGAGTAGAAACAGCCTCTCTTGTGCCAGTGTCCTCAGGGGAGAGCAGAGCCTGATTTAGTAGAATTCTGGAGGCAGGGAAAGGGAAGCCTCTGAATGCGGACAAGGTGCTTGGGGGCCCAGTTCAGCCCTAGACACATGGGGAGACCCGGAGCCCAGATGCAAAGAACTGTGCCTCTCCAGGGATCTGGGGATCAGAGAAATGCCAATGGTGCTGAGCCAAGAGAGAAAGCAGACTGAACCAGGAGCCTGACGGTGAGTCTGTCGGGGGACAGACTAAGTTGAGGCAAGAGGCTAGATTTGTCATTCCCCTCAGGTCTCTCTCTGTATTGTACGTGCCATGATGGGGAGCCTGCTGCCCACGCCATTGCAGGGAAGCGACTGGAGGACACAGTGAAGGGGAAAAGCTTTTGAAGCGATCCCAGTGGGTGGGGCCACAGAACGTTACCTAGAATAGTAGCCCCTGAGGAAGTACAAACGGACCTGGATGTGTTTGAATAATATCACCAACTTCTTCCCACTCACCTGAGTCTGAGGCCTAAGCTCACACCAGCTGAGGGAGCTCAGCCTGTGTAGGGTCCAGGGACCCTGCAGGGGACTATGGACCCAGGCTAGCATCATGCATGGCCGTGGAAAGACAGTGGTGCCAGCCAACATTCCACCTGCCTGCAATGGGCCCCTCCCACCTTGGGTGGGAGGGGAGCAGGACGATGGGGCTAGTTCTGACCAATGCATTCGTCAACTCTTCCATCACCTGCCCTCTGAAGAGACAACAGAGTCCCAGAATAAAGGGGCCTGAAACAAGAGTGGAAGATGATTGCCCTGAAGAGTCGTAACTGCAGACTTTGAGTGAGAGAAAAACAAGCCTTTGTTGTATTAAAATGTGGGGGCTATTTATTACAGCAGCATAACTTATTATTCCCAATACACAGTATGTACCCAATACCCATCCATTTGAATTATAGCTACTGACTGGTTATATGAACTTGGGCCAGTCCCTTCCTCCCTGAGCCTCAGTTTCTTCATCTGAAAAGTGGGAGTGGTTACACTTGCTTTATAGGATTGTCACAAGGACTGAATGTGACACTGTGTGGCTCATTATGGGACATACACACACTTCTTGTTCATTTCACTCCCTCTGCCATGAATGAGACGCAAACAAGTAGGAGGGCAAAGACCCTGACCTGAAGAAGGTCCCAGTCTCATTCAGGGCACAAAGTGAGATGGGATGTGTGACGTCCTTCTGGATGGGAAATGATATTCCTTGAGAATCAGCTGCACGTGGGGCTGGAGCCTCCTTTCCAGTTTTTCAACTGGTGGGTTTTAAAAGTGGAGATGCCCTGCTTTGAAAGGGTTCCTCAAGCCTCTTCTTCCCCATCTCACAAATGGGTCTAACTCAAGAGGTCTTTCTAAGTGGTATCCGCTTTGCTCTGCTGCCCTGCTCCCCATCTCTCCAGGTCTCCTTCGGGAGAGAAGTCAGTGTCTGTGGCTACCACAGCTGTCCAGGTCATTCTGGAAACCCACTTCAAGAGGTGAGGGAGTGGTCCAGGAGAAGTCCTGCACTCCAGAAATCTTCACTCAGAAGCTGCAGCTGTTTCCGTGTGTCCGGCCATGGGCACAGAGACTTAGGAGAGGCAGATGACAGGAAGGGTTCCCTGATCAGACCCGGGAAGGAGAGGGGTGCCTGTGGGGACTGCCAGCCTCTTGGGAGTGGGCTGTGAGCTGGGTGGAGGTGAGGGGTCCTGGGGCCAGGCTAAGGAAGAGAGGCCATCCCACAGGGCCAAGGGCAGGCCCACAGCGTCCCCCTTCACGTGCCCAGGGGCATCTGAGTAATTCTGGAAATAAGACAGACGTGGGCTCAAGTTCCTTCCACAGCCCTGACTTTTCGTGCGGCCCTGGACAAATTGCTTATGACTTCTCCGTTTTCCCCTCTGGAAAGTGGAGAACACACCCATCTCACATAGTCATCAGATGAAAGGAACGCACAATGCCTGGCATATGGCGGGGTGCAGTATACATGCAACAGCAGATAAAACCTTCAGTCTGGTGGGCTGTCCCAATGGGAAGGGCAGCCCCAAGCTGGGGACTGGGGGTGGGAATGGCTGACAATGGGCTCTGCTCTGGGCGACGACAGCAGGGCTGGATTCCAAGGCTGCAGGGAAGGTGGGGGGCACGAGACAGGGACCGCTGACTGCTTTGGCACTGGGCATCCCTTCCTCACGTCCCACTTGGCCTTGGAAAGCAGCAGAGCTGGCCTCCCTCCCCAGCTGTTCCTCGTGCTCCAGATAAATTGTTTCCGCCTGAGCTGCCTCCTCCTCCCCCAGCCCTCTTCCTGTTGCAACACCTCGCCCAGCAGTAAACAGGGGCCCTATCTGTCTCCACCACGTCCCTGGCTCCCTGCCGGCCACAGGCTCACCCTCCTCCAGCCCAGCCCCAGCCAGATGTGCCCGTGGCTTTCACAGCTGTTCCCTTGACCCTGGAGTCAAAGCACTCTATGTCAAGGGATTGCCCCTGGCCCTCCCCACTCCCTCCATAGCAGCCTCTGTAGACCCCAGCATTTAGCAACAAGACAAAGGATGCTCGTCAAGTCTTCATCGTGCTCCCTGCTCCCCAGATTTGCAGGCACCCAGGCCCTCCAAATGTTCTAGAATCCTCCTCACTGGGAGAAGGCAGTCTGATACTCCCACACACATGAAATGCTCCAGACTCAGCACCTCGCCCCTCGTAGGCACCGTGTTCCTTTTAGGGAACTCACATGGCCACATCTTCCCAAGAGGGGTCACCTCCATTCCTCCTGCCCTGGCCCTGGCCACACCCAGGCTCCCTGCAATCATTCCCCCAGAGAAAAGAGAGCTTCTGTTCTTTCTTGTCCTCCACGACTGCTGGAGGGCAGGTCCTGGTGTTGGGTAGGAAAGTAGGCCCCTCTGGCCTGGGTAGGAGACTAGAGATGCGGGTCCAGCCCTTCTGGACTTCCATGTCCTCCCCTTAGCATCAGGTCACAGCCACATGGCTGCCCCAGCTTCCCTGGTAGACAGCAAGGATATCTGTCAGTTCAGATCACAGATGCAACCTCTCTTGTTCTCTCCCTCTCTCCTTTCTGTCTCTCTCTGAGTCTCTTTCTGTGTCTCTCTCTGAGTCTCTCTCTGTGTCTGTCTGTCTGTCTGTCTCTCTCTCTCTCACACACACACACACCCCAGCATGCTAGAGAAAGGGAGAAGAGTCATACGCACCTTTTCTAATAGCAGCATTTTTAACACACATTTGACACAACTGTGGTTAAGACCATGGTGAAAAGACCACTAGGGGAAACCGTGCAAAAAGAAAGATCCTCCTGATGGAATTCAGTGGGAAATTGAGTATCAGCTTTAGTGCAAGGAGAAGGCTTCCTCCCAGACACCAGAGGCTCGCCCAGGACCCCTGACCCTGAGGTTCAGAACCCGGCTAGGCTTCGGCTCCCACAGCCAGCTCCCCACAGCCCCCCCTTATGTTTAACTGCAATCCCCCTGTTGCATCTCAAAACCCCTTCTCCGCAGCCCTGGGGACCTCTCCACAGCTCATCACTTTTCACTCCCCGCAAGTCCCATTGCCAGACTCATTGTACAAGCTACGGTTGCTGATTAGAGACGGAGGCTCAGAAATCATCCTCCGCGCCCTCTCTCTTTATAAAGGAATGTAGCTGAAGCTCAGAAGTAGTAGTTGCTAAGGACAGTAGTGAGGGTTTACTGAATATTTTCTATGTGACAGACTGGGGCTGAGCATCTCACAAGCAGTATCTCACATAACCCGCACAAGAATCCCCCAAGGAAAGTCCTGTTACCGGCCCCATTTTATAGGCAAGAGAATGGAGACCTGGCAAGGTTGAATGACTTACCCCAGCTACTAAGCATTACAACAAAGATTCCAACCCAAGTTAGTCTGACTTCAAAATCCAACGCCTTAAACCACTAGCTGTACGGCCTCCAGGGTAGAAAAGGGATTTGGGAAGCAATTTTGTCCAAAATCACACAACAAATTTAGGGTGCACCTGGCCCCAGAACCCAGGCGGTATCATTTGGTGTCCATCCTTAGGAGTCACGTCCTTGGTGAGCAATTGCTGTGACAGGGGCGGGGCTGGGCCTGGCCCGAAGGCCCCCTGCTGGCCTGGCCATGGTCGCTTCCTGACTGGCCTCAGCTCAGCCCTGGTCTGGCAGACTCTCTGAGCTGGGCGGACCTGGGAGCTCATCTTGCTGGACTGCTGGCTGTGGCTTGCTCAAGGTCACAGGTGAGCGGGGAGCAGGCCTAATGCCAGACCAGCCCCTCTCCACCCTGGCTCCACACTCTGGTCCTGCTTTGATGGGCCAGGCCTTTCCAGGGTGATGTCAGCTCCAAGAGTAGTTTGGTGGTCAGGACATGGTGGCAAGTCCCAACAAGTCTTCCCCAAGGGGCTAAGATTAGCACAGGGACCTCAGCTCTGACTCACAGAGGTGACCAGGGTCAGGCCAGCCTGGCCCCCATTACTGCTCTCCTCTGATTCACCAGTGGAAAAAAATTGGTCCAAGACATTTCTCTGGCTGCCAGCTTTCTCTCTGTGTGTCTAGCTGCCTGTGCTCTGCAGAGAGGGACAGGGCCTCGCGCTCTTCAGCCTCTGTGCCTGGGCTCCTAAAGCTGACCCAGAAGCTGGCCATGGGTTTGGCAAGTCTCTTTTTTTAGACCCACTCTGATGTTCCCCCAACATCTCATTTTATCCATCCTCCCCGGTCTCCCCAACAGCCAGTCAAAGGGCTTAAGCCTACCTGCTCTGCTTCAGAGGGAAAACCCCAGGTCAGGAGGTGGTCTGTGCAGCCAGCTCCACCCACACCTGCTGTGACTTGGCAGAGATTTCGCTGAACCTCTTAGGGTGTGGATGTAAGGGATGCATCATTTATGTGCTTCAAATCACTCGTACAATCTTAAAGCCGTAGACGGGTCAGCACCCTGTGAATTAACTGTGTCTGTATGTGCATGTGTGTATGTGTGTGTGTGTGTGTGTGTGCACGCACGCATCCGTGTGTGTATAGTGACAGCACAGGGAAGGGACTGAAGTGCCACCTGAATATCCCCTGGGGATGCTAGGGCCCTGCGTTCAGAGGTCCCAGATCAGGGCCGGCCGAACTCAAGTTCCTCATCTATAAGGTGGACACGTGGACTTGGCCTGTTAATGTCTCAACCTGCACACCCGCTTTTCCAGAGCCAGCTACTTTTCTATTGCATTGCGTCCTGAACCTCACTTGCTCTTTTCAGACATAGCTTTGACTTGAATCTGAAACAGATATTTATTCTATTCCTAAGCTCTCTTCCCGATCTGTATCCTGGAGGCATCTGGGAAGGGGCAGCAAAAACCACCAGGCCTCCCTGATCAACACTGACATCTCCAGAGGGCAAGAGAGAAGAAGCGGGAGGGAGGGAGGGATTGATTTCTGCTTAAACCATGTGATTTCTGCCAACAGCCATCAGAGGTGTTCCCTGGCCACCCCTGCTGCTGCTGACCTGGATTCACGCTGTGCTTTCCCCAAAGGTTTCAAAGTCCCTGGAATAGGGGACGTGGTGGTAACCATGACTTCCCCCTTCCTTCTCTCCTTTTCTTAAGAACATGGTGGAAACAAGGTCCCTGTAGAGCTGTGATTCATGAATGAAAGGGAGCCTTGGAATCTACTATTTTGTGGACATTGGTGGAGCCACCATGCAAAAGGAGTTACACGGCCCCTCCCCAGGACTGGAGAAGTGACCAAGGCCATGGGAGAGTAGGGGCCTCCAGGGAGACAGGGGAGCAAGGGTAAGCTGAGGATAGGCCTCGGGAGGGAGGATGGGCACCTGCTCCTGCCCTTGCCTGGCATTAGGCAAAGCTGGAGGGAGACCAGGGAGAGCTGAGAGCTGTCCCTGCAGCTGCAGCATCTCTGGGACAGCTTGCCCTGGAGCCCAATGGTTAATCAGAACAGTCAGCCCTGGAGAACAAGAGGGGCAGTATTCCTTTATAATGCTCCAACCCCAACGGGCACAGCAGAGGACAGTTAGGAAAATCAACAAAGGTTGTAAACAGATGCTCCAGCTGGGCCAGGGTCTCAATCACACAAGCAGGGCTGGTGGCCATTGCTTGGGCTTGAGCTGGGAGGAGACAAGGGGCTGTGCCACTCCACCGGAGCAGGAAGGAGGGTGGGAAGACAAGGGCTTTAGATGGTGTCAGGGGTTAGGGAGGAGAGTTGTGTAGAATGAATAACGGCACGGGAGCCATGATCCAGAGGGAAGAGCATGGTACTACATAGTGTCAGGACAAATCCACTCCACTGGGGTCTCACCACCCACAAGCAAGTGGTCTCCATAGTCCCCGGTCACTCAGTGCAGAGAAAATTGATCCTCAGGATGGGTGACAGGGTCCTACCTTGGTGGGTGGTTGCACCCTACAAAGGCTGAGCTGGGGCACAAGGCACGCCATGTGCTGGGGAAGCTGCGGCCACACGCACAGGGTGGGCTCGAGCCAGGGCGGGAGGTTGCCTCTCTGGCTCACCCTGGTCCTGCAGGGCAGGTCTGGCTGTCCCGCCCAAGGCCACCCTGTGTGTGGGGAGAACAGCTGGCCTGCCTGGAAGAGCCCAGCGCAATCTGCATCCTTCTCACTTCATTCCTGTTGCCCCCCCCCCTCTGCCAGGGACCTGCAGGGCCAGCCCCCGTCGTTCCAGCTAACAGCCCTCAGCAAGGGTTGCCCCCACCCCCACCGGCCCAGCCTTATTTACACCACCGCCTTCACTCCAGACCTGAACTCAGCAGAACTTAGCAGTGCCTGGGAGGAAAACTGCTCCTCAGCTAGAGTCACAGAGTCTCTCCTCACGGAAGGGGAGAGTCTGTGACTCTCTCCTCAGGGGAGGGGACAGCAGGCAGAGATTGGGAGTATCTCTACAAACCCATGCACCTTCTTGTCCTTGCTTCTGATGGGCTGGTATCAGGGTGGGCATATTGGTACTGGACCAGGTGGACAACTGGGATGGCAGAGGCCTCTCTCACATTTGAAGAAAACTGGGACACGACTGTCGCGTTCCAGGGTCAATCTCAGAACCCACTCTACCGTAGGAGCTCCCTGTGGCTCCATAGACACAACAAACTCATCCATCCACCCACCCATCCGTCCATCCATTCATCCGTCTGACATCCCGTTTCTCCCTTTCCCTACTGTGGCTCCCACCACACGGAATGTCCATAATGCCTTTTGTTCTGTGAAGCTTCCAGACCTTGACACAAGCTGTTTCCTATACTTGGGGCACTCCTACCACGCCCAAGCCCCCTTCGCCTGGCAAGCCCCTACTTGCCCATCCAGTCCCAATTCAGACCTGACTTCTTTCAGGAAGCCTTCATGAGATGTCTGATGGTGACTCTCCTCCATGTTCCCACATCCCCCGGGTTTCTCATACTGTAGCATTTATCATGCTGGACTGTCATCGCTGAGATAAACAAATAGACTACTTCGTGCCTGCTGCATTGCGAGCCCTAGCAGGGTGCTGGGGACAGAGGTGAAGAAGGCCCTGTCCCACCCATCCCGTGGCTTCTGGGGACAGACAAGGGCCTAAATCACTTGAACACAGTGGCCTTGTTCACACTGCGGTTGACCTGTCAGCAACTTTTGCTTCAGCTTTATCACCATCATCTTGATCACCACCCCCAGCATATTTTCAAACAGTTTTATTGAGGAATCAGTGATCTATAATAAACAGATCTGTTTAAAGCGCACAGTTGGATCTTTTTGGACATACACATACACCCGTGGGAAGCCATCACCACAAGCAAATAATGAACATTTCTATCATCTCCAGAGGCTTCCCCCTGCCTCTGTAATCCCTCCTCCTTTTCTACCAGCCACTCCCTGTCTCCAGGCAGCCCGTACTCTGCTTTCTGTCAGTATAGATTAGTTTGCATTTTCTAGAGTTTTCTATAAACAGAACCATACACCATGTACTCTTTTTTGGCCTGGATCCTTTCACTCAGCACAATTATCTTGAAGTTCATCCAAGTGGTTCCCAGCATGTACCCAGTAGTTCATTCCTTTTTGTTGCTGACTAGTGTTCCATCGGATGGATGTGCCGGAATTTGTTTATCCATGCACCTGTTGATGAGTGTTTGGGTTGTCTCCAGTTTGGGGTTACTCCGGATAAGGCCGCCTGGCATCTGTGCATGAGGCTTTGCACGACCTCTGTGTGGATGTATGCTTCCATGTCTTACTTAATACCTCCATGCACAGCCTCCTCCAGTGCAGGGGTGGGGGGTGCTGGTTAGAGAGAGAGCGTGCAAGCAGGGGAAAGGGACAGAGGGAGAGGAAGAGAAAATCTTAGGCAGGTTCCATGCTCAGCCTGGAGCCCAACATGGGGCTCAATCCCACAACCCTAGGATCATGACCTGAGCCAAAATCAAGATTCGGATGCTCAACTGACTGAGCCACCCAGGTGTCCCTTGTGCTCTGCTTAGAATAGAGAAATTGCTACCAGTACATTCTATTCCCAGGGGGAAGGGACGGGAAATCTCCCCTCCCTACAGTTGACACTACTCTTTCCTAAGTGCTCATACGCATACACACACACACACACACACACACACACTCTCTGCTACAGCTCTTGGGGAAGCAAAGACACTAGGGGCTATGGAGCTGAGGGCCTAGAAAGTAAGAGATCCCTTAGACCCCCAAGTGGGCTTCCTGGTGGGGAAATGGAACTCATGCCCACACCTCCTCACCTGGGGGCAGCCGGTGCCTGGCCTCAGGTGCCTGCAGGGCCACTGAAGGGGCAGCTGAGATATTGAGGAGTTTGAAAAGCCCCTTTGGTGTGTGAGCCGCCTTTAATCCTGCAGCGCCACCCCCTTGCCCTGGACCTCAGCCAGGCAGCCAACCTTAAAGCTCCCACTGCATCCTCCCTGCACTCTCTGGCGCCCTCGCCCCCTGCCTGACCCTGGATAGGGTCACCACATGGACAAACCACCTTTCAAACCCCTCCCTCCAGTCACTCTGCCACAGGCCACCCCCTTCTTTCATCTCAGGGCCTCTCTGTCTTCAAAGCAAGTCATTTCTATCCTTGGGCCTTACTCCCAAGGTCTTTCTCACTTTCTCTTTCAAGAAGATTCTACTGATTAGCTCAAGTCACTCCCTCAACCTGATTTGCGAATCTTAGTCCTTTTTCATAAGGCCTATGTCCTGAAGTTACTCCCTTGCAGAACACCAATGAGAGAGAACAGGATTGTTAGCATCTCTGGAGCTGTCTCAGTTTCCCCTTCTCTGCTTGCAGTCTCAACTGTGCTGGGCCCCAGGTAGGGGGATTCATCCTTCTGTTGCTGGCAGGCTCAGGCTGTCATGTTAGAACAAGGGACACAGAATGCCCAGGGCTTGGTGAAAGGAGAGGACACATGGGAAGAATGTATTCTCATGTCTTTCCCGTTGGAGTGGGACCCCAGAGGCTGGGAAAGGGGCAGACTAGGGCTGGAACCCAAGGGCTCTGACTTCCACTGGGAAGTCACCCACTGCTCAGCCCACCCTCAAATCAAGTCCACACATTTTAATAAATGCTCTTCCATGCTCTCCCAACGGTGGGAGCATTGGTGGCTGAGGGCCAAAGAAAAACAAATCAGTTGTGGGGGGAAAGAGGAAAAGGAAGGTAGCTGTGAGAGCAAAAAAAAAAAATCCCTCCAAAAAAACATCTCACAAAGGGTAAAATATAAGACCTGGGTGTGTCTAATCCCAAAGACAAAGAACACAGTCTGAGAGCCTAACAAAGGAAGAGGGTCCTGCAGTCTCTGGGGCCTGGTAAGACTTTGTGGACCAGGCAGGCAGGAGCTGTCCTGGAAGCAGGACAAGGCTGACCTGACAGGAAGTGTGGAAGGCACTGCAAGCAAACAGCACAGCTCCCTCAGAGGGGTGGAGGTCTGGACCCAGGTACCCAGGTCCAACTCCTCCTGCAGCACCTCCTCAGCCTCAGCCTTCTCTTCCTTCAGCTTTGCTCCTCTGAGGGCTCCCCATGTCCTCCCCGCAAGCTCCCACACCACCCGCTCATGACCCCCAGGTCTGTAGGAAGTCTGGGGGCTGGGTATGGAGTCATGTCTGGCACCAACACTTCCTGTCCCTCTTTGAGGCCAGTATCAGCTCTTTATTGGGAAATGACCATCACAGGCCCCCGCTGCAGCCCTGCCCTCCACCTCCAGTCACCTGGAGCCTTCAAGACCCTCTGGATGGGACAGGTGGAGATGCAATGATATGAAATGTCATTGCCTTTGGCTATAAATACCCCCAGGCCCAGTGGCAGAGGTGAGAGTTGCTGAATATAGTATCTGGTCAAGTATCTTGAGTGTGTGTGTGTGTGTGTGTGTGTGTGTGTGTATGTTTGTATCATCATCACCTTGGGAGCTTATTAAAAATATATATGCTCAGGACCCACCCCGGAAACTGAGTCAGAATGCCCAGGACATGTTGCAAGGAGGTATGTTTATATTTTTAACAGTCACCAGCTGATTTTGACATCCTTCCCACAGCCCTGCCTCCCCCACCCCCTGTCCCCCGAATTGAAAACAAAGAGGTTGAGGGATCAGAGAAATCCACAGACCTGGTCATTAGTCCTCTCCCTTCCAAGAAGCCCTGGAAACTCCAGCCTCCTCTGGACCATCCAGAGGCATGGAGGCCTCTGGGTTTTACCTTCCAGACCCACTGTGGCTAGGAGCTCCATCAGAGTGGGCCTTCTCCTGTCTCAAGTTCACAGTCTTGGTCCTGTGGGCTTTCTCACTCATATCTCTCAGTGTTTGTAAAACCCATAGCTTTGGACTCTATAATTAGCATCCCTGTTTCAGATCTAACTTGAACCACTTTTGAACACAGCTTCTGTTGCCCTTTTGAGTTATGGTTGAGATTTCTCCTTCCAGCTATTCTAGATCTTTTCTCCCCACTCTGTGCTCCCACTGCCCTGGGACCCTTTCCTCTTAGGACAGTGCTGGCAAGTTTGAGGCCTCCACCATGTCCACCACCAATGCCCCCAGTCACTGTGGTCACCACAACTGTGGCCTCCCTAGCTTTCACTGTCCCCACCACCTCTGCTGCTTCTGCCATTACTAGTATTGCTAACGTCAACAACACCATGGATAGGCCTACCACCAGTGAGATTCTCAGCACCATCACTGCCACCACCAGGTATCACTGTCCCTTTAATCACCAGCACCACAAGCCATCATTATGTCTGCCATCATTTTCTTTACAAAATCTGCATGGACATGGACTGACCTTCACTCAAGCCTGACTTGGGTTCTTGGTTGGTGCTTCCACCTGGCTGGGGCTGCTCTTAAACAGGGACTCACAGTGATTGCCCAGTCTGCTGAGAGTGATGGCATCCCCCCAGGGACCTAGACTCCTGGAGGAGATATATTCTCACGGGCTCCACACTGGAGAGGGTCCTTCATTGATTAACCACAATGATGAATCCCCTAGACTTATGGGAGAGGAGTCTCCAGACTGATGGTGGAGGAATTTCCTCAGGGATTCCCTGATTGCTAAGGAAGGTGTTTCCTCAGGAAGTCCCTTCCTCATATTGATGAAAGAGCCTTTTCAGAGTGCCATGTTCTAAGGTGGACTCTCTGTAAGGAAGACTTGGACTAATAGGTGGAGGCCATCCCCTCATGGAGGTCAAAGACTGCTGACAGGCTCAAGAGTCCCCTGAGGAAGGGAGCAGGGAGAGAAGAGAAATGCTTCACAGAGGCTATCAGTTGAGAAAACAGCTAAGACACATGCCAACAATCATATGAAAAAGTGCCGGGTAACACAGTGGAACATTGCACCTGTTGCAGCTGCTAAATTGGGGTAGTCATGATGGTAAGGCCTCCTGGAGAAGGTTGCTCTGGGTTGAGTGAGCCCCTTGCTGTTCCTGTCCCAAGGCTTTGGCTTCCCCAGGGATGACCCAGCCCATCTCCAGCTTGGGAGTGGCTGGTGGTGTGTGCCAGACTCACATTGTTTCCACAGCCGCTCCCTATTTCCAGGTTGTGTCTATCCTGCCTGGCGCCAGCCCCTGCCCTGGCAACCCCAAGTGCAGACACAGAGCCCAGGGGCACTCAGAGCCAGGAATGTGTGGAGAAGTGCCCTTGGCCAAAGCCAGTGGAGAGTCCTCTTCCCCACAGGGAAAGGGAGGATGACCTGGGAGTTCAGGTGTCTGGTGATGAACTGGACCCCGATCAAGACACACCACCATCTGGGGACTTCCACTAACATTACATTCACTTGTGTTCAGCCATTCTTCCTAGTCTCTCAAGGTTTCACTTTGCTTTCCCAGGTTTCTTCTTCAAAGTCTCACCAGAAGTTTATTCCCTCCAGGAAATCATCCCTGGGTTTTTCCCTTAGAGAGCAGAGCTCAAAATGTCATGAGTTCATTTCTTAGGTAAGCTCATAGCCATTCTACTTCTCAGCTACAGAATAACTCCCTACTCTGACCTTAATCAGAGGCTTGATCCTGACCTCATATTGATCCTAAAACTGACTGTGGGCTGAATCTAACCCTAACCAAAGGTAGATCCTAATGCTACTCTCAAACTCAACCCCAAACTCTTGTCTGCTGGCCTTCAGAGAAAAACCATTGGCTGCTAAAGAAAACCAGGAAAGAAATGATGGCGGCCAGCCTCAGCCCTTCTGCAGAGGTTACAATTTTCACACACAATAACTGCTTCTATGAAGAAGTACGCGAGTGTGTGTGTTTCCTTTATTCTGTTTAGAATCCCTTTCATCACAATTCCATCCCTTCTTCTCCAGGGAACAGAGGAAATAGGAAATGGATCTCCAGTTACATGGGGAGGAATTCTCTGCTAAGCTTAGAGTTCAAAGGAGGCCCGCGGCCGCCTAGTGGGACCCGGATGTCACTGCATCAGTGGCGTCTCCCTCCTCCAGAGCTCAGGGATAAGCTGGGAATTTGAATGGAAATGTGTGTGGGAAGCAGCCACTAGGACATGCCAGACCTTTGGAGCTTCGTTTGTCACCTCTGACAGTGTCCAGAGGAGTGAAACCCTCCTCAATGGACCCCCTGTCCAGTCCAGCCCCTCATTTCCACAACCACCTGCCCTGTGGTCAGACCTCTGCCTGTTTTCCTTCCATCCCACATCTCACACATTCTCCATCCCTCTGCCTCTTGTTTTCCTTCTCTCTCTCCCCCCCCCCTCTCCCTCTCCCTCTCCCTCTCTCATATTTTCTTATTTTCAGTCTCTCTCTAGTTTTTTTAACAACATCTCTCTTTCTTTCCCATATAGTTTCTCTGTGTTCATCTTCTGGTCCTTTCCCCCTCTCTTTTCTCAGCAAAATATTAAACATCTTGTACTTGTTTGCAAGGTTTAGTTTCACCTGCAATGATAAGGCTTCTTAAACTGATGCAAGTAGAAGTCTTGCCTCTTAAACCACTAATCTGAGCTGTACTTTCTCTTGTCTCTTCTTCAGCAGAGTTTGGCTCACTGAAAAATCAACAAATATCACAGAGAAGAATGTCCTGGAATTTCAATGCTCTCATGTAACAAAGGAGGAAAGTTGGGACCCCATAAAAGGAAGCATAATTCCGGGGCTACCCAACCTATTAATGATGAAACTAGAAACCTGACCAGTACCCAAGCCCCATCAAGACTGTGCCTTTTCCTCTTTAAGGTAATGTCTCTGGTCCATCCATACCTACTGGTTTCAATGGACTTTTACTTAGTTCTTCTAGGCTGGCCAGTGACATAGGAATATAATATCAGATAACCCTCAGACACATGAAAACATGTCTAGAACAAAGAGGTCAGGTTCCCAATATGGGAAAGGGAGGATGAGACCAAGTGAGCTGAGTCAGAAGGAAATAGCAAGATGATGAGACTTATTCCAAATTTAACTGCTGTATAGTTAACTAGATAGATGGACAGATGGACAGACAAACTGAGACCTGAGTAACATAATGGTGTAAGCACAGGTGTTCCATCCTCCTTACCACCCACTCACATTACCCAAAATTCTCATTAAAATGTCCAAAATATTAGATATACAGAAATGGGGAATATGCAGAATCCCTGCCAATATGGAAGAGTACCATTCACACCCAAAAAATCCAGGGGACTCTGAACAAGTAAAAATTGAAGGACAGTAGCAAAGCCAATCTGCTGAGGAGCAGCACCCTGATAGGAAAGCGAGGAGAAGAGAGCCTGCAGACCCTACCACTACTCTACCACATCCCTCATTGGAGGGATGAGGCAGAACTGAGAACACATGAGGAACACAGCACAGGAACAACCTCCATACCACAGAGCAGCCACCTTGTAAGAGGCACTGGGAAGTCCAGGTCTGGAGTAGCAGCAACCTCCTGTAGCAAGCCTGCAGGGAAATGGAGTTGCCCCTGGTGGATGGGCAATGATCCATGGAAGGGGGCTGGGTCCAGCTGTGGTTTATACCCAGTATGAAGGCCAGACCTAACAGGAAAACAGAAGTAGAAAATAACTTCTCCAAACACTGAGCCAAAATCCCAAACACACAGTCCCCTGGTAGGACTGTTCACAGCTCTGCCTTCCTTTCACTTTGAATTGATTGTGTCAATTATTATATTATAGCTTAAGATCTGGCAGCAGGATTTGTACAACAACTAAAAAAACATGATAGGAACTAAGAACAATCCACTCAATGGTTGTACTGGCCAGGCAAACTCCAGGTCTTATTGATTTGACCTCGAGAGGAAGCCAAAGAACCCAGCATGGACCAAAGATATTCTGCAAAATAAAGCATCACAATCAATATACAGATGACAAATATGCTTTTGTCAAATATTTAGTACAGGAAATAAGAAGAAATGTTAGGAAATAGCTGCTTTGTGTTCTCAAATAGTTCAATAAAATGTGAACTCTGAAAAAAGAGGTAACAGATAAGATGATGAAATGTTAGACTGAAATGGAAAGGGATAAGACTCAGAGTTTAAGAGAAAAGGGAGCTTGATGATGGGAAAACAGTAAGGAAACTGGAAATGCCACTGAAGAATTGAAATCTTCATTATAATGGAAAGAGGGATTTGAGGCTGAAGAAAATAGAATCAATGATGTGAAGAATATTTGAAAATTTTTCCCAGAATGCCAAGGAAAAAAATAACAAGATAGAATGATTTAAAAAGATCATGGATCTGCAGAGGTAGGACGACTCAGTATTGTCAAGATGCCAGTTCTTTCCAAGTTAATCTATAGGTTCACGACAATCCCAATCAAAATCCAAGCAGGCCATTTTGTGGATATTGACAAACTGATTCTAAAGTTTACATGGAGGGTCAAAAGGCCCAGGATATCCAACACAATATTTGAAGGAGAAGAACAAAGTTGGAAGACAAGCACTACCTGATGTCAAGATTTACAATAAAGCTACAGTAATCAAGATGGTGTGGTATTGGTGAAATAATAGACATATTGATCCCTCAAACAGAACAGAGAGCTCAGAAATAGACCTCCATCAAGAGAGTCAATTAATCTTTGATAAAGGAGCAAAGGCAATGCAATAGAGCAAAGATAGTCTTTTCAACAATGGAGCTGAACAACTGGACAGCCACACAGACAAAAAAAATGAATCTAGATACAGATTTTTAACCTTCACAAATATGAGTTCAAAATGGATCATGGACGTAAATGTAAAATGCAGAACTAGAAAACTCCTGGAAGGTAATACAGGAGTAAACTTGGATGACTTCAGTTTGGCAATGACCTTTTAGATAGAACACCAAGGCACAACCCATGAGAAAAAAAATTGACAAGCTGGGCTTCATTGAAGTGAAAGTTTCTTCTCTGTGAAAAGCATTGTAAGAGAATTAAAAGACAAGCCACAGAGTGGAAGAAAACATTTGCAAAAAACATATTTGATGTAGGACTGTTATTCAAAATATATAAAGAAATCTTAAAATTAAATTAAAAAAAGAAAATGAGCAACTTAATTTTAAAAAATGGGCAAAAGACCTGAACAGACACTCCACCAAAGAAGATATATGAGTGGCAAATAAGCATATGAAAAGGTGCTCCACACCATATGCCATCAGAGAAATATAAATTAAATAAAAAATGAGACACCATTAGACACTTATTAGAATGGCCAAAATCCAGAACACTGACAACACCAAATGCAACAAGAACTGTCATTTGTTGCCAGTGGGAATGTAAAATGGTGCAGTCACTTTGGAAAACAGCCTAGCAGTTTCCTCCAAAATAAAACATACTCTCATCGTGTGACCCAGAAATTACACTCCTTGGTATTTACCCAAATGAGTTGAAAACATATGTCCACACAAAAACCTGCATATGAATGTTTAGAACAGCTTTATTCACAACTGCCAAGACTTGGAAGCAACCAAGATGTCCTTCAGTAGGTGAGTGGATAAACAAACCACGGTACATCTAGACCACAGAATATGATTTAGTGCTCCAAAGTAATGATCGATCAAGTCATAAAGAGACATAGTGGAACTCAAATGCATATTACCAAGTGAAAGAAGCCAATCTGGCTACACTCCATACTGTATTGATTCTGACCATACGACATTCTAGAAAAGGCAAAACTATGGAGACAGTAGAAAGATCGGCGGTTGCTGAGGTTGTGCTGCAAAGAGGAAGGAATAGGCAGAACACAGGGGATTTTTAGGGCAGTGAAACAGTTCTCTGATATATAATAGAATCATTCCACAGTGGTGGATACATGTCATCATCAATTATTCAAAACCCATAAAATGTGCAACAGCAAGAGTGAACCCTGATGAAAACTATGCGTTTTGGGTAGTAATGAAGTGTGTCAGTGTGGGTTCATCTACTGACATAACAACAGAAACAAAAGTTTCCTGAGTTGAACAAAGGCCTGAACAGGAATCAACACATTGGATATACCCCCAATGAAATATCCCAAATTCAAAGATGAAGCATATCATGATGAAAAAGAAAATAGATGACTTACAAAAGAAGGTATAGGAGTAAGGTCTTATGAAGGAGCTTTGAGAAAGTCTGTGATTAAAAACACAAATCAACGAAGTTGCCATCTACGTGCAAAGGCCATTGTCAGATAGGAAAAGGCTCAGAGTATTGCATCCACGTACTCTTCCTTGAAGAAATAGATATATTTATAACATTTGTATGTTATGTATTTATTTCAAGTACATATAAGACATAATCCACTTGAAGACATAATCCAGTCAATAAAGAACTCAAGAAAGGTGAGAGTATAGCATCAGACTGAAGTGAGCACTACTAGATATAGACTTTGTGGTTAGTAGAGTTTAAAGAAAAATGACTGCCCCCACCCAAAACTGGAGAGGAGAAACCCGGGACCTAACCGGCCTTTCTATGTATAACCCCTCTTCTAGATGTGTTACTTCTTTGACCGTGAAGAATTCCCTAGCCCATTAGTGCACTACCTTAATGTAAGGGATGTTCACATAGGTGAACAAAATGAAAAACTCTCCCCAAATCCACTTATATCAAAAGCATTGGAACCCCCACCACTGAGAAGAAATGTCATTAAATGGTTGCCCTGTAACTGTCTCCATGACATCTTTGGGCACGTTAGAAAGTACCTTCTACTTTCTCAAAATCCTTTCCCTTTATCTCTTAAAAATTGTGGCAATAAATACACATAGCTTTTATGAGTATTATTACATGATAATAGTTTTGGCTCTGGTACACTTGTGCAGTACACAACCTGCTCAAACTCTGGTTTGGCCTCACCTGCACTGCCTGCCTCAATCCCTTCCTCTACAGCCTCTGCCTCCACCTACTTAGAGCGGGAGCCAATCTCAGTAGGCCACATACTGTGCGCTATTGGGCTGTTTCCTTCCCTCATTGGCAGAGCTCATCAACACTGGCCCATTCCTTATTTCCAAATTTCATTTCTGGGGTAAAATGGTAGATTTCTCTGCCCAAAAGAAGTTTGTCACAAGCTCGGCATAAGATGCCTTGCTAAAATTGCCAGAATATGAACGAATGACCTGAGGCTCTTAGAACTGCTCAAAAATCCCTTGTCTTTTCCTCTCACAGACCAGGAGGGGGTGAGCTGAGAGCTGATCACTCTGTCCTGTTTGTGGCTGGACCCTCCAACATAGGAGACAAACTATTGAGCATAGTCTTCCGAATGCCCCAGGTTTCCTTGGGAAGCCTGCTGACTCAGTCTTCCAGACTCTCCAGGTCTGCCCTGGTGCCATCTGCCCCCCCCACCACCACCTTACTGTTTAGTCTGTCCCCCACTTCTCTTTCTCTTTCTGAATTAATGATACTGACTACAAGAACCTGAGGGCACCTTTCTTCTCATGAGTTTATAGTGCTCATGTCCCTTAACAGGTCTAACACCCCATAATTCTTATTGTAGAATTAAATAACTAATTTCTTTCGCAGAATAAATAGGATTAACAAAATCTAATAGCCTTCTGTTGTAAAGAGGTCAGTGGCACGAGAAATTTTGTACGTCTTTCCCTAAAGGTGAATTTGCAAGTTGTAGCAAATAAGACATACAAGACTGACAAAATTCTTGTGAGAAACGACTCTTCCCCAAATCAGGCCAGTTTGTTAGATGTTGCTACTATAGGACACAGGGAGACTCCCCATTTTCCTCAAATGAGATAATAGGTTTATGATTGAGGCTCACGATGGTCAATAATTTAACCCCAAGAGAAGTAAGTTACAAAAAGTTCGGAACACCTCCCTGCTTTGAAGCAAATGGTTAGTTATGTGCCAAATAATCTGCATCCCTCTGATCTCACAGAAAGTGTAGGGTCAGAAAAATCTGCTTAGACTTTATGTGAAAGTGGGACAGGAAGGAATGGAGGAAAACTTGCCAGCGGGTGGCCGTGGTAATATCTAAGTGTTAAGGAACATTCAGGGTAACCCATGACCCTTGATGTCCTAAAATGTACTCCTTATTGTCTATCTAAAAACAGTGGTTTTCTACTGGGGACGAGTTTGCCCCCAGGAACACTTGGCAAGGTCTGGAGATACTTTGCATTGTCACAACTTAGGAGGGGAGTTGCTACTGGAATCTAGCAAGTTGAGGCTGGGGATGCTGCTTTAATATCCCACAATGCATAGGGTGGCCCTCTCTCCCTGGGAATTATCCCACCCAATATGCCCTTAGTGTTGAGGTTGAGAGACTCTGTTTTAAAAGAACCATGATTATTGGGGGTACCTGGGTGGCTCAGTCGGTTGAGCGTCCGACATAGGCTCAGGTCAGTATCATGAGTTCTCATGGTTCGTGAGTTTGACCCCTGCATCAGGCTCACTGCTGTCAGTGCAGAGCCTGTTTTGGATCCTCTGTCTCCCTCTCTCTCTGCCCCTCTCCCACTTGTGTGCGTGCGCTCGCTCATGCTCTCTCTTTCTCTCAAAAATAAATAAATGTTAAAAAATACATAATGAAGCCTCACTTAGAGAATGGGATCTCCTCTAATGAAAACCAGCATCAAGCCTTCCCCTGGGCCCCCTCTGGCAGCAGCTTGCCCCGGGAGGGCTTGAATTACGGAGTATTTCCCCCTCAGCATGTGACTGTGGCTCCAAACAAAACCTCTCAGCTCCCAGCGTAGGAGTGGAGGCCTTTTCTCCTTCTTGTTGGTTGTGGTCAGAAATCTTAAGGGCATTCCAGCACCTTTCCACATCACCACATGCCCATTCAAGGGTAGGCAGGCTTTGTGCCTGTCACAGGTGGAGAGACATTTGTGACTTTGAGACAATCTACGCTCCTACTATCTGACTGACCTATCATCTTCCTCTCAGTCTGAGCTCTCTGGCTCTGACGCAGACACCACAAAGTTCTGACCACAGTCTGAAGCTCTTGCCCTCGCCCCTCTGGATTAGCCAGTCCCTACACATGGTCCTGGTTTCTGCAAGACCCATTTATCCATTAGGCATAGGGGCTACAGTGCCAAGGGCTCCCAATAATTTTAGGGGCTCATGCAAATCCTTTCATTTTGCCTTTTAAAATCAGAAGAAAAAAATAATATAAAAATAGTGACCTATAATAACAGAATAAATCTTTATATTAGCACTGTTGTAAAATGTAATTTTACGTGTGTGTGTGCGTGTGTGTGTGTACATACACACGTTTTATGGAGGAGGAGGCCCACAAAGGCAACAATGCTTAGAGGCCATGAAAGTCACAATGGGACCCTAGATTTCTGGAAGCACACACCCTTTGAAACAGCCCCAGGGTCAGAGAAGCATGTCAGCAGGTGAATCAGGGTCGTGGAAGCTAAAGGGAATCTGGCAGGAATCTCCCTTCCCCTTCCAGGAAAGACTCTAATTTTTAAAGAAATTGTTTATGTATCAAGGCCTGCTGTTTTCACCAGGGACTCAGTTAGACTTACTTTACTGAGTTGACATAACCCTGAGCGACCTCAGTTCTCTGTCTGAGGCATCCAGTATTGGAGGGAGCTGCCCCCACAGGTTGTAAATCAAGTTCAGAGAGCTTCCCGGCTTCCCTCCAACTTTGAGGTGGATTCTAGGGCCTCCCAGCAGCTCACACGGGCTAGAGTTTGGCTTTTGTAGTAAGGACATGCTCCTGGATGACAATGTAATATATGTCACGTCTGGGTACTGCCCTGACAATAAAAACTCTGGGCAAGCCCCCAAAGTGTGCCCCAGATATGAGCTGTCACCCCCAGATGGCCTCTCATCTCTCTCCACCCCGACTTGATGCCAACTGGGGGAAAAAGCCAGGAAATATAGTGCCTATAGCAAATGAAAGCTATAAAGGATGTGAAACAGGGCCCCAAATGGAACTGTAAACAACATGAATGAAGTATGATTACCTATGATAACAAAAGTATGATAATATTATTATATGCCAATCACAAAAGACACACCTGTACGAAAGAGGCACAGATGATTCAGAAGCAAAAGGATGCCTACCAAATGAGGAAAAAGAAGAAGATAGCAGAAGGCACAAGACTACTAAACAATGTGCCTGGACACACAGTCACCTGATAAATGCTAGAGGGTATGTCCGCTTCAGTACTCATAAAGATTTATGTGCCTATTAACATACCGATGAACTTTAAATACGCAAGGAGAAATTGATAGGAGTGTGGCATTATGGGAGATTGAACATGCTCATGTCACCTTTTAATTAATAAAATAACTACAAAAGCAAGGGGCATCTGGATGACATCACTAATAAAGCAGGATTAATGTTTATAAGACTCACATCCTACCAGTAGGATCTACCTCTCCTTCAAGACCAGGTATAATGCTACACACAAAAGTACTTCTCCCTCTACCATGCTCCCCTGCACCCAGGCCCTGGTTTTCTCTGAGTAAATCTGGGGAGCCATCAATGATTCCTGAGAGACTGCCAGCTCAGTCGTTTTGGGACTCTACAAAGTAAAAGAGGAAGAGATATATACCTTAATTTGCTTCCATTCTAGCTGGGAAGATAAGGTTTGCAACATGGAGAACACAGCAACTGGTCCATCTGGAGGGGAACATAAGTTATATGGGCTGGAGAATGAAAACCTCTGCCCAGACATTTATTGGGCACCCCTGCTATGTACTGGCACTGGACATGCCACAGGCGGACCTCAGGGATACACCGAGCAAGAGACCGTCTGCTCTCTGAGGGCTCTTAGGCGCTGGCACAGCTTCCCAGCAACTTACTAAAAGCCAGGACATAGTGTGGCAAGAGCCACGGGGAACCTCAGAGGGCTGCAGACAAGAGCTGGCCTCAGAAGGGTGGGTTGGTACACAGCAGGGACAGTGCTCCAGCCAAAGAAGGGACACAGGCAAAGATTGGGAACTGGGATGAGCACAATGCTGTCGTTCACAACTCCAAGTAGAGCTGAAGTTGCCTGCTTTCAACTCACTGGGAAGGTCAGACATTTGGATTCTCTTGTTTCTGGGTACAGCCATGATCTCACCACCATGGGGATCCCAGTTCACCTCCTGCTCACCTGCTCAAAGACGACTGTGCAGAACAGGGTGTCTTTAACATCCCCACTTTCTGCTCTTCTTCCAAGAATCTTCACCACCCTTCACGTCAGTCACATAGTGCTTTAGATGTTCGTGCTCCAGGCACACTTTCAAAACATGAAATTTTTGGTGACACACTCAATGGGATGAAAAGATTCAGAACATCTGTGACCATGCTGGTGGCTGAGAGTGGAGTTGTGTGGGTGCCTCTGGCCCTGAGCCCAGCTCCTTAGGGCCACTGTTCAGCCAGAACCTCAGGCCTCAGAGAGGAGCCTCCTTTGCCCCTTATATCTTCTTGGCTGCTTTTGAGCGAGCAAGAGGGGCCCCTGTGTTCCCCATCAGGTGGCGGTGCCTCAAGGGCAAGGACCGTGATGCCATTGTCTGGGCGCCCCCCTTGAGGGGCCATCTGGCCTGTATTCTCCCACACTCTCTGGCACGGTTTCATCCAGAGCTCCCTGACATTTTGGCGAAAATGACCTAGCATTGCAGCTTGCCGACCAGGAAGGCTGGAACATTAGCTTTATGGAATGTTAGAGATCCTCTGGCCCAGCGTTTTTCAACCACCAGTCCGTGAACAGGCCCAGGGCCAGAGCAGTTTCTACCAGTCTGCAGAGCCAACTGCATCCCAATTTCTTTCCTCTTAAACATTCCAGCCTCCACAGACATAGCAGGGAGTCTGGCTGGGACTTCCATGGGGTTGGGCACTTGGGTGGCATTGTAGTCTCAGTGTTGAGTCCAAAGCCTGTCCTCTTCCTCCAACATGTTGAGGAGCCTGTGGAAGCCATCCGTCCTTCTGTCCGGCCTACAGCTCCAGTGCAAGTCAAGGTCTATCTCACTGGCAGGTTTACAAAGGCTGCTCCCTCTTACCTGCTACGCTCTCTCCCCTTGTCTGCCGGACAAACTCCTACTCACCCAGAATCACCTCCTGTTGGAAGCTTCTCTTGACCAGCCTTCCTTCTCTGAAGCTCAGTTGGGTGACCCTGTTCCATGAAGCCCCGTACGCTACCCACCCTTCTCACGGCACACGCTCACACACATACACCTACACACACTCAGTCTCTGTGACTGTGTAGATCTAGCAGCTTCTCTGTCTTCTCCAGCAGATTGTGACCTCTCTGAGGGTGGCAGGTTGCACTCCTTGCCACTGCCTTCTCAGGGCCTGGTACAATGCCTGGCATCTAGTAGGTGCCCGGTAAATGCTCACAGAGCAAATGAGCTGGTGGACAGAGGGATGGTTGAAAAGTGGTCTGGACCTTGTGATTTATGCTTTAATGGAATGGGGGTGAGGGCAAGAGTTTCTGGCTAAGATCCACTCAGGATGGTGTGTCCACCGTTTTTGCTCTACCCTGTGCTAGACAAGAAATGTATCCTGCATCGACATTAAAAGATTTGAGGACAATCTATTTGTTCTTTCTTCCACTTTGTCCTCCTTGTGATGGCATGATGGCAGCAAGAGGGCCAAGGGGAGAACTCAGGTTCCACTCCACTCCTTAGTGTCTTGGGCCCGGAAGTGGCTGCAGCTCTCTTGATGTCTATGGTCTCAGTATCCAGAGCAGTGCAGTGTGTGTGTGTGTGTGTGTGTGTGTGCGCGCACGCACATGCGGATGGCAAGGCGTGTGGAGCATGGAGAGGACCTCAGGTGGTTCTATTCTTCCAAGATGACTACAGGCTGCTGTCAGCCTTTAAGCACCCTCCCTGCTGTCCAGTCCACGGACAGTTGTTTCATCCACTGAACCACCTCTCGCCCCTGGCAGAGAGCCGCTGATGGAGGCTCAGGGTGCAGATCACAGACAATGAACACACACATGGGTATTTACACACTCGTTCACAGGCATACCCAGGCACATACCCTTACACTCACTCATATGCTCACATGCAAATGTGCACACTCACATACATACACACTTTCTGTTTCTAATCATTTGAAATCAAATAGGGATCAAAGCACAGGGTCAGAATCCCAGTGATTTCTGAGTGTAGTATTCCCTGGTGTAGTTGGATCAGGAACAGAGCAGAACACTCTACCTCTTGCTTGCAGTGACCTGACCCCTGGCTGAGGGGCTCAGGGGAAACCAGATTCTCATCACAGTACCCCCTCACCTGCTGTGCATGCCTCTACAGTGCTGGCAGAAATGACCCCATGGAGGACATAGATTAAGGAGCATTATCATTTTGGTTTCTTTATAGCTGTATTGAGGTATAATTTACACACCATTATAGTCACTGGCAATGTTGTCAATGATTTCTGCAAGCTCATAGCGTCTGCAGTCATCACCACAGCCAGTTTTAGAAGACTCCCATCACTCCATCAAGTGTCCCAGGCTCAGCACATTTTTCTCTCTTCTTAGTTTATTGAGCATTTTCATCACTAATGGGAGCACCCAGTTGGGGGACAGCAATGAAATTCTTAGCCATTTATACTTTAGTGTGGGTTAATCTAATGTATGCTTTTATAAGTCTATTTAATTCTTTAAGCAACTACTTAGTACTGTTTCTACCATCAGCAAGGTTGGTGATAGACCAATGTCCCCTGGGCCCCTCAGCCAGGAATTGGGCTATTCTCTGGTGACTCTTCCTTGACCCAGGTGAGAGGTAGGACATCCTTCTCTGTTCCTGGATACAGCTATTCCAGGGAATCCCACACTTGGGAACAGAGATAGGTACTAAGAACCCATTCCCAAAGAGCTTTGTAGAGACAATACAGTAGTCACACAATCACCATGATGCATTTTGGAAGGCAGCTAGTGGGTTGATAAAGGTGCAAAATGACAGGGTGCTGTGAAGTCTAGAGGGTGGGATGCTCTTTTCAGGGCAGGGAGAAGGAAGTGGAGTGTGAGAGGCCCTGGGTGGGTGCTGGGAATCAGGGTCAAAAAGTGAGGAATGGGGGCCAGGAACAGTGATAGGGATGCCAAACCCACTGGGACATTGTGGGGAGGGCTGCTGTCCCAGAGCTCCTGCTATGGGGCCAGCCAGCCCAGACACTTCTCCCACTTCCTCAGGGGTCTTAGATGTCCCCTGGCTACTCTGGTGGACAGCAATGCCTATTCAAGAAAAGGCAGGGCAGAAGACTTACCAAAACCAGGCCAAGACAAGATTCATCTCTAGCCATTGTCACCTGGGAGTGTGGACCAGACTTCCTTTGAGTATGACCTGACAAGACCCACTGCCATGGCCCCAGGGTAGCCCCAGCCACACAAGCCAATTCCCGCCTCTTTCTTCCTTCAGTTCTCTCTCCTTCCAGGACTTGGTTCCATCTCATTTTATTTTTTCTGCTATCCATTGCCCCCACCCCTGCTCTCATTTCCTCTTTCCACAGTGCAAGGGAATTTCGGCTGGAACAGCCCATAGCGTGTGGTGGGCCTGGGGGGCATCCAGAGGTCGCTGGAGCTGGGAGGGCCCCAGACGGGGACTGAGCAATGTGTCACTGCCAGGGCTTGGCAGGGGCTGCAGCCCTGGGGGGTTGGGAGCAAGGGAGGCCTGGGAGCTGGGAGGTAGAGGGCAATCGGGAGGCCTGAAGTCTGCCAGAAAAGAGGACCTGAGGTGGGGTGAGAAGGCCATTTGAGCTTGGAAGGGAGATCCTTGTTGGCCATTTCCTGTCCAAGCTGCAGGGTCTTTGGTGGGGTCTCCTGGCTTGAGAGGTACCACCCTAGCCAAGAATTCTTCTTTCTTTTTTTTTCTTTCACTAAATTAAATAATAGAGGGACTGTGTCTATCTCTATTTCCATATAGCCAAGTCTGAGCCTCGGCTGATCCTGGAAGCCAACCAGGTATGTGGAAAGAGGAAAAAGAAACAGCCAAAGAAAATGAAGCGATGCCTTGAAGGCCAGATGGAGGCTGTGGGCAAGGATCTGCAGGAGGCCCTGGACCAGGGGGCCAAGGAAGGGGGGGGGGTCTGTCTAGCCTCTGATCAGAGGGTGAAGGAAAGTTGGGGGTGGGTCTCCCTACAGTGGGCTGCTGGGGGATCGTCTGCAGGAGGTTAGAGCCAGAACAAGGGCAGCCAATGCATGAATGATCCTTCCTGTATGGAGATCTCTAAGGCTCCTTAAGTGGCTTACAGGCAATGAGACATCTCCAGGTTTGGCGGAGAGCAGGAGGGAGAAGGTGGTGGATCCACCCGGTGGGAAGACAGGGTCATTCAGTGTTTGAACCTGCTCCCATCTTGTGTCCCTGCTCATTATAGACTAGAGTTCACTTTTGGCCCACAGCTCCTTTCTCTTACCTCCCCTCACTCCTGCCTCCCCATGCTGGCTGAGTCTTCCCCTGAGGAACACTAGGCCTGGTCTAAAGAAGGAAAAATGGTGGTGCCATTTGACCTGCCCTATTGACCTTTCTTGAAGAGGAGAAAACACACATACATAGCTTCTTTGCTTTACTCGTTGGTCCCATCTGTCCCTTTCTCTCTATGCCTGCTGCCTCTGGCTGGGGTGGGAGTCCTGATGTACGCACTCCAGGCCCCCTCAGAGACATGCTCCAGATCACAGCCAAGTTATCTACCTCTCCTCAGATACCAACCCCTGCCTTGCATTAAAATCCATCAATGTTTTTCCTCAGCTCTCATAATAGAGGTCAAGTTCGCAAGTATGTCCCCAAATGTCCTACCTGACCGGACACTCTCCTATCACTCTAGCATCATGTCCCGACACTCCCACTTTACGTACATTCTTGTACCCACTTTGTACCATTTGTAATTCCATGAGTGTTCTGCACTCTCCCTGTGTCCACACTGGCTGTCCCCTCTGCCAGGACAATACCCTCTGCCATGCACCTGCTTAATGCCTCTTGTCCCAGCACCAAGGACAGCGCCTGGCACCAAGCAGGTGCCAATAAATAATGATAAACAAATGAGTATTTCAGACTCTGCCCTCCCTCCTTTCCCTCAAGCCGGGTAGACACCTCTATCTGGGTTAGGCTTCCCTAGCTTTTATCATGTTATAGTGAAATAGCCTGACTATTTATGCAAATGATAGGATTTTAAGATCTTTATTGTTGCACTTTTTCATTTCAGTATTTTCATCCCATGACTTTCTCCCATTCTACTTGTATTATAAAGCATGCATGCTTCCCGAAAAGGCTGTTTCAGTAGAACAGCAGAAATAGACTTTTGGTAGTTTCAAGCATAGACCCTGAGAGGAGGGAATAAATGATGAGTCTAGATAGGATCCCCCAGATTCAGGCAAAGGGAGAGAAAGGGAGACATGAAGAGATGGGTGGGGCTGGACAGGAAAGAAGGCATTATACTCAGAGATACCATGTATCCAGGGCTGGTATCAGCATCTAGAAATCCCTGGCCTCTCTTTGGTACATATCTTTCATTACCAATAGCAGACAGCCATGTGGAAGCCAAGTTGGTACAACCCCAAACTCCTGATCTCCACTTGAAAGAGTCCCTTAGGGTGTCCTCCCTAAGATCCCAACAGCACTTGCTATGGGCAGCAGCCAGAATGTTGCTTATTGACTATCCAGAGAAAAATAAGCTCTTCTCAATGCTTTGTGTCCACTCAATCCCCATCCAGCTCATCCAGAGTGGAACCCCACCAGCACTGCAATATTCCAGGGATATAGCAATCTGAAGGGGAAGGTAGGGATGGGATGCTGAGGAGGGAAGCACTCCCCATGCCTGTTTCCCACTTGACAGTACAGAGCCCACTCAAGATTTTCCTCAATACAGGACCGTAGAGAAAAATGCACCTCCCTGTTATGCCCACATCTTTTCCACACCTTAGGCCAGCCGCATCTCCAGCTCTCAGCACACTCCCTGGCATGTTTTAGGTTCTCAGTAAATCTGAAGCAGATATTTTCCTCCCTCCCTTACTAACAGAATCTCAAATCTGTTCAGGGAAGTGATGGAACTCACTAAAATTATTCAGCTTCCTAGAATCCCTTGTGGGTAGGGTAGCATTAAGACAGTGTTCTGGGGGTGCCTGGGTGGCACAGTCGGTTAAGCGTCCGACTTCAGCCAGGTCACGATCTCGCGGTCTGTGAGTTCGAGCCCCGCGTCGGGCTCTGGGCTGATGGCTCGGAGCCTGGAGCCTGTTTCCGATTCTGTGTCTCCCTCTCTCTCTGCCCCTCCCCCGTTCATGCTCTGTCTCTCTCTGTCCCAAAAATAAATAAACATTGAAAAAAATTAAAAAAAAAGTGTTCTGGATAATAAAATATAAGTGAGACAATAAGATATAATATATAAAATATATAGTGGGTAGGGCTTCTGGGAAAGCTTGTTGAAGGGGCAGACTCAGCCGATACACTCCTTTTCAGCTTTTGTCCTTCATCCTTCACCTTTCCTCTCTCTCCTGGCCTGGAACATTGACATGACATTCAGAGGTACAGGAATCGGTATGCAGCAATGAGGAAAAATTTCATACACCGAAGATAGCAAAGCAGAATGGTAGAAAAAGCATGGGTCTCTCTAATGGCAGAGTAGAAGGTGGATTACCTGTCTTTTGACTTCGTGGTAGTGAGTGTGTCAGTTAGCAACCGTGTTGCATAATAAATCATCCCAAAAGTCCATGGTTTAAAACAATAATCATTCATTCTTAATCCTGCACCTGAAGATCAGCTGGTCTTGGCTTCAAGCTCTAGACTGGGTCGGCTCCATGTGTTTTTCATCCTCCCAGGTCTAGCACCTGCCCAGAGCATGTCCTTCCAGTAGTGACAGTAGAATGCCAAGAGGGTAAGATCAACTGTGCAAGCACATTTCAAGTCTCTGTCTGCATCACATCTGCAAACATCCTACTAGCCAAAGCAAGTGACACAGAGAAGCCCACACAGTTGAGGGCTGGCAAAGTATACTCTACCTCTAATGGGAGGGACCACAAATCACATGGCAAAGGGCATAAAGAGGAGCCAGTAGTTAGAAAATACTTACTAGGTAAATAAACGTTGGGTGCCTCTTATGGGTCAGGCACCATGTTAGGTGCTTTGTGTTCATTAATCTTCTCATTTAACCTTTGCAACAACTCTTATCAAGCAAGTCTTACTAAATTTACTTTGCACATTTAAAAAACCTACTGCTCAAAGAGGTTAAGTAATATATCACTTGCGAAAGGGAAGGGCAGGATCTCAACACTGACTCTGGCTGCTCCAAAGCTTATTTTCGCCCATTACATCATGGGTCCTTACTTTTTTCCTAGAGTTTTCTGGGAAAGAGTAGGTATTTGACTTGGGAAACTGGAAAGAATATCAACTTGGTATCTTGTCACACTGTATCTGACTGCAGGCCAAGAAGGCTCCAAGGTATGGGTGGAAAATTAGCAGAGAAAGGCCCTGAGAATCCAGACTCTCAGTTGCAAGAAACAGAAACTTAATCTGGCTGGTTAAGCAGAGAAAGGCTATTCAGTATTTCCCAGAATTACCCAGAGGATGAAAAGACAGGCTCAGAAGACATGTGGGTTCAGGGAAGGCTGAAAAGCCAGAGCGGACCCCAAAGCATGGGGTCCTAACACCTGATGGTCCTGCTGCAGCCACCACTAGAAAAACCCTTCCCTTCCCTGGGTTTAAAGTCCAGGTAGGTGCCTCCAACTGGCCCAGGCTGGATCAAGCACCCATGTCCCAACTACACAGAAAGTATCTGGTTCCCATAACTGCAGTGAGAGATGAGATCTGCCTTCTCTAGGACTCATTCAGTTAGGGATTCCTCCAGCACAGTGAAAAGGTTCAGAGGCTAGGAAGCAAAAAGACAACAAAACAACCAGGCTCAGCCAGCAATCAGCAGCAAGTGTGGTCAGTGAGTGTGTGAAGAAAAGGAGAAAAGGGAGCCTGCCAGCCCACCCCCGCCCCTGGCTTCCCACCCCTGTTAATACCCTCTGGGGCGGGGATGGGCAGTGGTAAGGCAGTGGGGCACAGAGCTAGAGCCTGAGCATCCTGGTTTCTGGTCCTCACCCCTGCTGCAGGGGTCCACTGATGCTCACCAGGAGGCTGATGATCTTTCTGCCCTCAATGGCTTCCTAGCCTGGAACATCTGGAGAACAGGGAACTAGTGGAGGACGGCATAAGGCAAGTGATGGGTCTCAGACTTCAAGAGTTATTAAGACCATGGAGAAGGGGATGGGAATGTCAGGGAGGGCTTAGCACTGAGCTGGGTCTGGGAAGAAGGTAGATGTTTCAGAATAAGGGTATGAGGGAGGGCATTTTGCTGTGAGGAGGGCTGTGGGCAAGAGGAGCTCCCTGTCCTGCTGAGATGAGCCAGTGCATCCCCTGGTTGACCAGCTTCCTCCAGGGCCAGGGTGCAGGGAGCATGAGGTGGGCTGTGTTCAGACCTGAGCCCTGCTAACCAAGAAGCCATGGTTAGAAGCCCTCTGGGTATGAGAAAGATCATGGACTTCAGATCTGGTCCTGCCTCTTCTCACTTAGAGCAAGTTACTTCACATCTCTGAGCCTCCATGGCTCCATCTTTTTTTTTTTTTAATTTTTTAATGTTTATTTATTTTTGAGAGTAAGAGAGAGACAGTGTACGTGGGGGAGGGGCAGAGAGAGAGGGAGAGACAGAATTCAAAGCAGGCTCCAGGCTCCAAGCTATCAGCACAGAACCTGACACGGGGCTCAAGCTCACAAACCATGAGATCATGACCTGAGCCAAAGTTGGACACTTAACTGACTGAGCCACCCAGGTGCCCTTCAATGGCCCCATCTTTAAGGTAAGCATCAGTGTAGAGCCTCTGTCTTAGGTCTGCTGGGAGGACCGCAATGAGGTACCACATGTTAAATGCTGAGAACAATGTTTGCACAGAAAAGCACAATCGAAGGGTTTGTCGTGCTGCTGCTGCTGCTGCTAGTGATGACGGCAACAATGATGGTGGCAAGGTACATGGCAGGGACCCTAAAAACCTGTTCCTTCCCTCTTTCCCTGATGTCAGTGCCCTTGCTCCCTCCCCAGGTGCACATTGTCCTCAGGGCTGCCCCTCACCAGGAGAGGGACTTGCTCAGGTCCCGGCCATCCATCAGATCTCTCAGATACGATGAAGTGCATGTGGAGAGACTAGAAAAAGGATGTGTACCCTTTTCCTTGCCTGCCATATGTTCTACAAAGCCCAGTAGAGGCCCAGCTCACTGGTCTCCCCTGGAACCGGGCCCAGTGCTCTATATTCGGGGCTGAGGTCTAATCCCTCTTTGTGAGTCTACTCTTCATAGACTGGAAGCTCCCCAGAGAAGGGCGACATGCCTATTACCTGGCTGGGCCTGGGGCCAGGGGTAGAGATTGGTCCTCAAACAGTGATGGGCCCTGACTCAGCTTACTGAGTATGGCCTCACTTCTCCACTTGCTTCCTCTCCTCCTCCATGAACCCCCATGGGAGAAAGTGGCAGGGAACTTGGGGTAGGAAGGGACATACTGGGTCTCATCCTTCCACAGAGGCTTACAGGGGTTTCAGGAGCCCTTGGCCTCCAAAAGTGCCAGAGCTGGGTTGGCTCGACAACCCGAGCCAGTCTCTGGGAAGATGCCCCTGCTCTGACACCCTCTAGGCAGGCACAGCTCATACCCTGAGTTCCTGGGGTCAGGCTCTGGCCACTTAGCACCCTTCACCCCTGCAGATCCAGGCCCTGGGCCGCTCCATCTCCTCTCTCAGCCCTACGACTAAGCAGCCTGGGATAGCCCCAGCCACCCTCCCCGCCTCCCCATCCCTAGCACAGAAGCCCTGTCAGGGATCATTGCAAAGCACCACGTGGAGATCTAATCTGGGGCGGGGGCGCAGAGCCGAGGCGGGGTGGAGGGGTCGACGAGAGGAGGAAATTAATGATTAAATAATGGGTTCCAAATGTAGCGGCTCCAAGTGAAATCCCCAGCCGCAAGCCGGCGGGCTGCACGCTCTCGGCCCTGCTCCAGGAGCCCTGAGGAGGCCCGCGCAAGTAGTAGAGATGCTGGTGGCGGTCTGCGTCCCACCCCCCAGGCCCAGTCAAATGGTTCTGGCCCGGATGCAGGGTCAGCAGGGTGCCTGTGGGGCCCAGGTGATTCCTGATGATAGGAGGGAGCCCTGCCACTTGGGGCTCCCCTGCTGGAGGCGGGGGCTTGCAGGGGGCATTGCAGAGGAGGCCGGGGCAGACAGGAGGAAGTCTTGAGGGGCAGCCTGGGCAGGGCTGCAACCTTTCTTGTTCTCTATGCCTGGTCCCCCTCCCACACACCCCCCATTTCATCCCAGCCCATCACTGTCCTGGCTACCCTGAGCCTTAGCTCTTCCTAGAGGAAGCCCTTGCAAGGAACCCACGGAGAGGGGAAGGCACCCCCCAGACTGCCACTCCCACCCTAAACCTTCCCCATGATTGTACCTCTCTTTCTATGCCCGACTAGGGTGCTCCCCGCTTATGTGGGTCAGACAGTCACCATGCCGAAACTCTGGTCGTATCTAGAGCAAATTTCATCACATTGTGCCTCAGTTTCCCTTTGAAGACTAGGGCTAAGATTCCTCTTTAACACTCTCCTGGGAACTAGGACCCTCTTGTATGTTTTTCTCTCTGACCAGTACAAACCCCTCATGGTCAGGGAAGGTGCGTGAGCCAGCACCTTGCCCTGGATCTCTGGCTTTCTGCCGCCCCGTGCCCTCACCACACCTCCTGCCTGCTGGGGGAGGGTCCAGGCCTAGGAAGCCCAGGACAAGCATCTTGGCCCCCGGGCTCCTTTCCCCCTCCTCTGGAAGCCTGCTTGGAGCCTGAAATTTTCCACACTGAGCCTTTGGCTGCAGACGCTGGAACTTTTGCAATTTCCTGACTTGAAAACTGCTCCCCCACTCCTACGCCCTCCACCACATCCCCACAGGTCTTGTGGGGTGGTCACCTCAGCAGGGGCTCGGAGCCCAGACTGTTGGGAGCACAAGCTGAGGTCTTCAACCGTGACATTGAAAAGTGCACTCTTTGGCTGGAGCACCTATGCCATTGTCTGCCATCATCTGCCTGTCTCACCGAGGGCCTCTGGGAGAATGACGGGCTTCAAGGCCCAGTAGAATGGAGACCAGTGGGGCAAGAAGGAAAATCAATCTCCAGGTAAATGGGCTAGAATGATGGCAACTGTTTCTGTGCATAACTCCAACTAGAGAGAGCAGGTCTTACTTTGGAGTTTGGAGCCAATGCCACCCTCCAGGACCAGCTGGGGGAATGCTGAAAAGTGTCTGGGCCTGGTAAGGTGGCACATGTAGACTTGAAGAGCACTGGGTTGAGAGCCTGCACACAGGCCACACCTGAGGCAAACTGGAAGCCAGGAGGAGCCCAACTCGGCCCCAGCAGGCTCATACTGCCCACATGGTCACAAGCAGCCCTTACCTGCTTCAGAGTGCCATTTGTGGCCAGGAGAAAGCTGCCAAGCTGCCCGGCACCCTGCAGGGGCCGGCAGGTAAGAGCCAAGAGGGAACACTTACACGCTTTGCCCCACAGTTCAGGACCTGTCTTTTGTCCACCCCTGCGGCTCTCCAGAGCGTTTTCTGTATCATCTAGGGGCTGAGGCCTGCCATGGACTTTGTGTCACACCCCGCCACAGTCTGGGGCACCGATCGTGGGTCACTTTTATGGACTTCCATTCTCTACTACTCTGGAAAGGCAGGCGAAATAAACACCAAGCCGAATAAGCCTGAGGCCTTCCTCTCCCCGGGTCCCCCACACCACCTCATCCAAGATCCACACACCGTCCGGGATTGCGCGTGCAGAAGAATTTTAATAAAAACAAGCAATTCAGAAGGTCTGGCGGGGCAGGCAGGCTGGCCGTGTAGACTCAGTGCTATTCCTGGCCTGGGAGGCCAGGAGGCTCTCCTAGGAACAGGAGCTCCCAAGACAAATACAGAGCAACAAGCAGGCTTTGTCTTCTCCCTTTGAAGATGGAGTGTCCAGGCTGGGCCTTGGCCACACAGGAGAAGAGGGGAGGGCTTAGAAGAGAGGGGGCCAACGTGGGGGTAGTCAGTCTGACAGTCGTGGGCTTTGGGGGCTCCAATCCTTTGGGAAGCTCCCCAAGGATGGGCATTTAAGAGTAGGTATACGTAAGCTTAAGAGGAAGACATTTTTCTTGGCTTTGCTGTCTGTCTGGTCTCACATTGTCACCTCACTGAACACCCCCGGATACACACTACTCATTCAGGTGCCTGCTGTCCCCAACATGAAAGTCAGTCACTGAAGGCCCCAAGCCATGGCACAGATGGGGTGAAAACAAAAATTAAAAACAAAACTGAAAACTTTCAATCCCTCGGTTCTGTGGAGATGGATTTTTTCCAAAAGGAATTTAATTAAAGACAGAAAAAGACCAATAGAAACCAAAAAATCACACACACATGTGAAAAGTGCCATGAAGGCCCTGGAGTCCTGGCCTAAGAGGTGGGAAGTCTGGGCACAGAGTTCTGGGGCCCCCAGAAGCTGAGCCTGTGGGAACCAACCTTGTCTGCAGCAGGTTCAGAAGGCCCCAGGGGCACCCAGCCCTTCACAGGGTGTGAGCAGGGCAGTCCAAGGGCCCCAGACACAGAAACTCAGATCTTGGCGGCTGCCCTCAAAGCAGCCAGACTCAGTAGTCAGAACCCAGAGCTCACACCTTGGGACACAGCTGCTCGCTGCCCATTTCGGGGCAATGAGGGTTGACGCTCCCTGGTACTGAACAAAGCCCATTCCGGAGAAGCAGCTGACCTTTCTCTTAGGTGTATCTTTCTCTTTTTAGCAAAAATGGGTCCATTTTTGTGATTTTTAAACTTAATAAAATTTTCTTTGTCCAAATCAGTCCAGCACATCGTGATCAGTAACTCCCCCTACCCCTTTAAAGCAACCGGCACATCAAGGCTTTGGACATGGTTCAGGCTTCTCCCTGAAAACCCACAAGCCACCCTTACTCCCTTTCTGACCCGATCCCAGTCTTTGGATTTTGACATGTGGTTTGTCTCCTTCCAAAGCCCTCACCTCACCCCTCAAGCTATTGTTCACTCAGGCTGGTGGCTTCTTCTTGTAACCAGGATGCATGGTTCCTGCTGCCCCTGCCCTAGGGAGATGCCTGCCCTTATTTAGCCTGCCCCTGGGCTCTTGCATCTGGGCACGGCTTCTTCCAGGCAGTCCTCTTCCAGGTTTACGAGGGCCAAAAAGGGAGATTTAATGAATGAATAAATACCTGAATGGTGAATGGTAAACTCCTATTCTGTCTTCACACTTCAGGGCCTTTCCGAAATGCCTAGGCAGATTCCCTCACTCCATATTAACCCCTCCTTCATCACTCTTGTCACATCAGTGTTTCATACTGCATTACTGGTTAGACCAATACTGCATGCCTGTCGTCTCCAGGCCTTGCTTACCTTTGCATCCTCCTAACACTTGGGACAACACCTAGCACGTGCAGATGCTCAGTTAACATCAGCGGAATTGGGGACTGTGTTGTAACTGGGTTTTCTCAGTCTGAGCAGTGATCCTCGTTTCCACCTTCCGCATCCACCCGTCTGTGCCCCTCACATTGAAGCTCAAGCTCTTTCTCTTCCCTTTTGTCATCACAATCATACAAGATTCTCCCGGCAGCAAAACTCTCAGGAGTCCAGGCTGTCAAGACCTCTGATCTCTATGAGCTTTTCAAGGGCAGTGGCCTTCCATTTTTGTCCTGGTGTCTCTGTCACAGGATCATGCCTGGCATTCGGTAAATAACTGTGGGGCAAACAGATGGAGAAGGACTGACTGAACAAATACTTCCCTGACTATATCACAGTGCCAATTCATCAAGGTTCCTCTCTCTCTCACTTTCTTAATTTCTTCTTGCTCATCAGAATTAAACCCGAAAGATTATTCTGTCCCTCTCCCCCACCTGCCCCATTGCTTTATCGATGTTCTGGAAGACGACTCTTGTGTCCTCTATCCTCTTCCCATATTCCCCACACAGAAGGCACCTTGGGCTCAGCTTGGTATCCGTCAGGCCAGGGCATGATACAGTGACAAATGACCCTCTAGTGGCAGTGACTTGAGTCTGGGTGACTCTCCAGGGCAGGAAGGCTCTTCCTTCTGCATAATGTCTTAATGTTGCTTCTCAGCACCACCAGGTGCTGCCATAGCCGCCACACTGGGAGAGAGGTGCAGAGGTGAGCACAGCCAGTTTAATCTTTCCACCACAAAGGGGTGCACACTGGTCCCGTGCTCACATTGTACTGGCCAAAGCAAGTCACATGACCAGTCAATTTCTAGGGAATGGGGAACTACAACCTCCCATGTCCCTAGAAGGCAAGAGACCAGATATTGGGAAACTATGGTGATCCCACCCACAGCAGAGTTGGGGTCAAACCCTCCCCAGCTAGGGCTGGGAGAGGTTCCATCTATGGCCAAGGAGAGATGAGAAACAGAACAATGGCAATCACCCCACCCTAGATCTGAACTCGGTCACTCTAATTACCATACCAGTCACTTCCTGTGATTTCTGCCAGGGTTCACCAGGAGCCCTGAGTAACCACAGCTTCACAGTCAGCACCAGGGGAAACTTTGTCAAACTTCTTAGGCCAGTGGTTTTCAACTGAGGTCTGTGGGATTGGGGTCTGGGACCTGAGGCCCGAGCTCCTTCCCTTGGGACCTCTCCTCCAAACCTTGCCTCAGCTGAGGGGCTGTTGGCAGAAAACCACTGCAAGAAGGCAGTTAGCTGAGCTGGGTCACCTACCACAGCTCTGCCCCTGCCTCAGCCCTTCCCAACCTCTGCCTCCCCTCCCTCCACTCCCATGCCCACTACCCCTTCATCTATGAATGCCTCTTCCCTTCTGGTTTTCTTGGCCAGACCCTGTAGCCCAAGTTCCTGAGGTGCAGTCTAGTGGCAGGGCCAGAGAGAGAAGGCTTGATCTCTGGTTTCAAAATAAGGAGGAGGAGGAGAATAAGGAAATAAATAATATCATTTCTAGGGATGATAAGAGGTTATAGTGGTGTTGAGGAGGACTTGATTCAGGGCTCCTGTAAAGTGTTGGAATCAGTGCAGAGACCTAAGGGATGGTAGGGAACCAGAGTAGCCAGGGTAAGGAACATGGAAGGAAAGACCAGGCTTTACCAAGGAGAAGGGCCTTTTCTGCCTCTCACCCCAGGGATTTGAGGGTTGGGGGGCCAACATTGCCTTATTAAATTGATGTCCTTTCTTAGTGCTTAGCCTGAATTCACGTACTTCCTACCTAGTTTAAATCTCTGGGTTCAGTGGACAGAGTTGCCAGGGACAATTCTTCAAAAGCCTGACAACCCTCTTCTTTCCATGCTGCTCCCTGTCTTCCTCCCACAGTGCTTATCATTATAGAGTTTGAACCTTTCTGCAGAATTTCCACTTGCTTCCCTGGACAGGCTGGGTGAAAGCTGCTGGAAGTCCTGTCTCTGGGGCAGATAGGAAGGCATCTCAGCCAAATGCTGGCCTCAATACATGACTTTCTGGGGCTTTCTGGTCTTGCTCCCATCTCCTTGATTAATTCTGACACATCTAAAACCTGCTCCAGGGCCAGAACCTCAGTTCTAGCTTAGCTGCGTGCAGATGGGGTGTTTATTGGAAGAAGTGTGCTGTTCGTACAATTCCAGCCTGCAGAAGGGGGAGGGCAGCAATGAAGGCTTGAAACACCCTCTACTCAGAACAATTCCCAGCCTCACTGGGCTCCCAGGCCTGTCCTGGAGAGACAGAGAGGAAAGAACCAGAGTGAGTCAGGGACAACTCAGAGGTAAAGACTGGGGTATTAGCAGAACAGATATTTGGGAAGTGCCTGACATAAGGGTCAGGACACTCAGGAGGCTAGGTCCTGCTATCTAGGCCCTAGGCTCCCAGAAGAGGCACTGGTGCCCACCCAGGGCATGGGGCTCTGGGTGCTACTAGCCTGAAGAAACCCCATGAGGTTGCAATAGTTAAAGTGAGGCCTACATGGGACGGAAGGTAGAATTGACATGCCCAGGTGGTGGCAGTATCCTTCAAGGTTCACTCTTTGTTTTTTGTTTTTTGTTTTCTTTTTCTCAACCGATGACCCGCAGCTTCACCTGTCTCAGCTTGGCTTTTTGAACCATTGTCTTGTCACTGACATCCATCAGTATTTTTCCAGGCTGGCTTCACACCACTACGGCCTCCACTTCCCCCTGTCATTCATTTCTGGATGTTGTCCTCTTCATATGACTTTAGTAGTCGCCCCCCTTCCCCTCAGCCCATGATGAGAGTCCAACATCCTTCTTCTGACAAGACACACCATGAGCAGGCCATAGCTTACTTCTCCCTAATCTCCAAAGCCTCTTCATTAGCCTACCATTTCCTCATTCTTGATGGGCAGAGGCTCAACCAGAGCTATGGATAGAGATAAAGGCCAGCCTGGCCCTCCAGGAGCTGAGTGTGCTAGGAGAGACACAGACCACACACTTCCTAATTAGAGTCTCCCAGAAGCAGACCCTGAAACAAGGATTTGAGTCAAGTAGTTTATTTGAGACGTGCTTCCAGGAAATACCAGTACTGGAACAGGAACATGGAACAGGGAATAGAGGGTGGCCAATGAATGCCCTAACAAGACATCTATCACTATGGGCAACTAGGATTTAATTCTACTGGGGATTCTCTGGGGGCCAACATAAGACACCCACTCAGTTATTTTACCAAAGAGTGAGGGAGCTAAGTATGTATTGGTTGAGAACTGTTTTCAGGGAGTGTTAATACCCCCATACTTCTTGCCTGCTACACAGAGAACAAAGCAACTGGTAACCAGATAAACCCTGGAGGAAAATAAGTGTGAGTGCTGTTGGTTTGCAGTTGAACCAGAATGCACCAAAATGGAAAGAGCAAGAAGGTAAGGGAAACAACAGCATCAATGGCACAGTACAATGTACTATAAAGTTTGTTTAAAGGAATCAGAGGTCAGGAATGGCTCTTGTAGGAGTTAAATTGAGGTAGATTTTGAAGGTTGGGTAAGGTTTGAAAACCAGAAACAAGGAGAGGCATTCAAGGAAAGGGGAACAGCAAGAGTAAGTTTGTGGAAATGAAGCCATAGGAACAGTGGAGTCTTAGAAGAGCCATGGGCTGAGAAAATTTGTTAGGTGATGTACAAACTATGGAAGTTATGGGAAAGCCAGAGAATAGATGAATGGAAACTGATGTGGTACTGTCTACCATAGGATCAAGGCAGGGTTTAGGAGAAATATGATGAGTAGAGGTACGGGTATGTTGAATTTGGGTTCTCTATGAGTCATCCAAGTGGAAATGTCTGGTTGGTGGTTGCACATATGGGTCTGAGTTGGAGTGAGGAGCCTGACCTAGAATTGGAAATTCAAGAATCACCTGCTTACAAATGGAAGTCAAAGCCATGGAATTGGGGAGACTATCATAAAAAGAAGGGAATAAAAGAAGGGTCAAACAGAATAAATATGAGGAAATTTGGGAAAATACATACACTTTGGAAATGGAAAAAAGGAAGAGGTGTAAAGCAGAGAAAAATGAAGAATCGGCAGAACTTAAGCTAAAGGGGGAAGTACTTTAACAAGGAGTCGAGGAATAAAATGTTCTGCCAAAGACAAGGTGGACAAGGGCTATAGATGCAGCATTGGAGACCAAAGCAGAAGTGTTCTTGGGGTACAATAGGAGGGGAAGCCTGACAGTAAAGAGTCCTGAATAGGGTCATGGTCCACCAATCTTCCAAAACCCTCTGTTTTGTGATTAAGTTGAGAATTTGGGCATTAACTGAAGGGAAGCACAGATAATGGAAGGCATTTTTTTAAAATATGGAAGGCGGTAGCATTTTATTATACATTAAATAGTATAATAAACATTTTAGCATTTATTATAATATCAATATAAATACTATTCTAATATATAACAATACATTTTAATATTATATATTATATTTTATATTATATATATTATATAATATTTTATATATATTATATATTATATAATATTTTATATGTATGTACGTATATATACATATGTGTATATATATACACATATGTATATATATACACATATGTATATATACATACATATATATAATGAGAGAAAGCCGGGACTGTGGCATCTATTAAATTTAGGCTTATGGCCTATCTATAAAACTTACTAGCTGTGTGACTTTGAAAAAATTACTTAACTTCTCTGAGGCTTTGATTTCTTATACATAAAAATGAGGATAATACTCATCTTAAATATTTCTCTGGGAATTAAATGAGATAATGCTTATACAGTGTTCAGCAGAAAGCCTAAATTATCTTCAAAAACATTGTTTCTCTCTATTTGTTTCTTTTTCCACTATGTGAAAGACATTGGTTGGGTTGCCACCAAGATAAGAGGTTATATTATGGGTTTCATACCCATAGAGGTTTCTAAAACTCAGAAACTGAGAAGCTTGGGTTTTAATGCATAACTGGAAACAAGAGAGCAAACATAGCCCCTGAAAGTTAGGAAGTTGGAATTTATCAACCTTCATGATGCCAGGACCTTGGGATATATCCTTATTGCAAAAATAGAATAGAATAATATTCAACTACCTGCTTTCTGTCTATGATCTAGATGTGGAAAAAAATTAAGCTCTGAGAACATTTAACTATTCAACTGCTCTCATGCAAGTTTGGGCTTCATGTTTGCATTCTTTGTAAGACCTTCATAAAAAGAAGGCATCCCTGGCATATCCCTAGGATGTCTGACAGAAGCAAATACAAAAATTTTGAAGAACAAATACTCAGATTGCACTAGATGCCTATAAATAAAACTTCTGAAGAGAAAACTCAGAAGGAAAAAATCTGTCATGAGCAAGAGTTAAGCAAAACAAGTAGTTGGATTATACTCCTAAGAATTCAGATAATAGAATTACCAGATATGTAGTGTGAAATAAACTGTTTAATTTCAAAGACAAAAATTAAATATATGATGAAAGAACAAAATGCTCCCTAAAAAAGATGAGATGAATTTGAAACAGAACTAAGTAGAACTTCTAAAAATGAAAATATAATCATCAAAATGAAAAATGCAGTGGATGGGCATATGAAACACAGCTGAAAAGAGGATCAGTAAACTGGAAGACATTTCTGAATTGCAGTACCCAAAAATTGCAGGACATAAAGCAACAAAGATGGGAAATATAAATGAGAGTTGAAGAAATATGGAAGATAGAGTAAGAAAATATAACATGTTTCTAATCAAAGTTTCTGAATGGGAGAACAGAGAGTGAAAAAGAGGCTATATTTGAAGATAATGGCTAAGAACTTTCCAAGTTCTTGATGAAAGAACTCATATTCAAGAAATAACCACTTCAGGGGCACCTGGGTGGCTCAGTCGGTTAAGCTTTCGACTTCGGCTCAGGTCATGATCTCATGGCTTGTGAGTTCAAGCCCCATATTGGGCTTTGTGTTGACATCTAGGAGCCTGGAGCCTGCTTCGGATTCTGCGTCTCCCTCTCTCTCTCTCTCTGACCCTCCCCCACTCACGCTCTATCTCAAAAATACATAAACATTAAAAAAAAGTTTTTTTTAAAATAACCACTTCAAACAGGAGATATAAAAATAAATCCATTATCTAGACATAGCACAGTGAAATTGCAGAACCCAAAAGATAATAAGGAGATATTAAAAGTAGCCAGAGAAAAAAGACAGATTACTCACAAATCATCAACATTTAAATAGTCAGCAGACTCTCATCAGGAACACCAGAAGTCATTTGACAAGTGGAGCATCTTCAAAGTAATAAAAACCCTACAATTCATTCAGTGTCAACTACAATTCCACACCCAGTTATGATATAATTTAAAAATGAAAATTAAATATTTTCATAAATGAAGAGGGAGTATACTATAGGAGAGTGCATTTTAAGAGGAAAGAAATTGTACCTAGAGGTTAGCAATGGGATGGGAGAAACTATAATGAGTGAAGCAACTGATCAACATGTAGGTAAATCTAAACAAGGATTGAATCTACAAAACAATAATTATTGTGATGGTTAACTTTGGGGTATTACATAAGTGGGAATGAAATATTGGAAAATAACATGTTAATAAGAGTTAGGGAGTGTTTGGTCTTTGTACTGTGTAGAAAAGAGTTGGGGCACCTGGGTGACCCAGTTAAACATCTGACTCTTGATTTTGGCTCAGGTCATGATCTCCTGGTTCATGAGTTTGAGCCCCACATCGGGTTCTGCACTGACAGTGCAGAGCCTGCTTGGGATTCTCTCTGTCCCTCCACTGTTCCCTGTGTCTATCTCTCTCAAAATAAATACATAAACTTAAAAAAACAGAAAAGAGTATATAGGTGGAGTAACTTTAGACATTGTCACATAGTAATGTAAAGTAAATGTGAGTCCTGTAAAACAGAAATAAATATATATCTTCCAAATAAGATAAATGTGTATCTACCAAATTTGGGCTGTCAACCTTTAGGCTTCTCTCGTAGAGGAAAGTAAACAGTCTTTTTGTTTAAGGCATTTAAGTTGGATTTCTAGTAAGGACTGTCAAATCTAATATTAACTGAAATAATTATTCAATAATATTTCTTCACCAGCATACCATAAGATCCAATCTGGAAGGAACAATTTCTATTTGTCCCCTCCTATACTTCACAACTTGGTGCAGTGCTCGTACAAATTGGATTCGTGTAAAGAAGAGAGGGAAGTTAGAAGAAAAAGAAGGAAAAAGAAGATAGGGAGGGGAAACGGTGGTGGATCACCATATCTGGATCACCATAATCAAAGAATGTTTATTAATGAAATCAGTGTCACCCTGAAGAAGGATTTTAGTGTTCAAAATCCTGTCTTCCTCAATATTTTTATCAATAATTTGGATTAATAATGACTGGCTACTAATTTGGCAGGTGCTGTAACTACTAACAGGATTAACTAATGCATTAGGCGGTAGAATCAGGACCAAAATTCTTGACTGACTGTGCTGGGAAGAACAAAGCTCCTCTAACCAAAAAATGTCAGATGCTATTCCCTGGAACCCATGAATATGTCACCTTACATGGCAAAAGGGATGTTGCAGGTGTCATTACATTAAATACCTAGAGAAGGAGACACTGCTCTGGATTATCTGGGTGGGCGCGATGTAATCACAGGAATCCTTTGAAGAATCGGAGAAGGGGATGTGATGACAGAGGTAGAGTCAGAGAGAGGTTTGAAGATGGTATGTTGCTGGCTTTAAAGATGGGGGAAAGGATCATGAGCCAAGCAATGTGGGAAACCTCTAGAAGCTGGAAAAGACACGAAACATTATTTTCTCCTAGAGCCTCCGGTGTAATGCAGTCTTCCTACACTTTGATTTGAGTCCAGTGAAACCCATTTTAGACTTCTGACCCCCAGAATTATAAGATAATAAATTGTTCTAAGCCACGAAGATTGGGATAATGTGTTATAGCAGGAATAGAAAACTAATCAATTAGCTAAAATTATAAGATAGTTTAACAAAATATTTAAAAATATAGACTTAATACAAAATTTTATATTGAGGTCAAAGAAAACAACCAAATTCAGACTGCCACGATATAGGAGACTACTTTATAATGTGTAAAGGGCTGGGGCACCCGTGTGGCTCAGTTGGTTGAGGGTCCGACTCTCGATTTCGACTCAGATCATGATTTCACGGGTTTGTGAGTTTGAGCCTCGAGTCAGGCTCAAACTGTCAGGCACTGTCAGTGTGGAGCCTGTTTAGGATTCTCTCTCTCTCCCTCTCTTTGCCACTCCCCCACTCTTTCTCTCTCAAAATAAATAAATAAACTTAAAAAGCATTTATTAAGTAAAAAATTTTAAGGTAACACCTACAATAATAATAAATACTATTATATAAAAAGAGAATATACAGAAAAGTCAGAAAATGAATGTTTCTCCATGTGTGTTAGATGTGCCATTGGTTGGCCATCCATATGCTTTAATGGAAGAAGCAAAGGCATTGCTAAGTTTTACCTGGTGATTTGCAATTGGACTACATAATACAATGGGCAAAGCCTAAAAAGCTATTAGCAGGATGAACATTACTCATGACTTAAGCAAATTGCAATAACCTCACACACTTCATTTTTTATGACATTAATACGCATCACCTAATATCATTGGCAAAATTACTCTTCCAAATTCTGTTTAAACAGATTTTGTTAAACCTGTGTGCAAAGAGATTGGTTTACAAGCTATGCTTCTAAGCAAGGTTTATGTAGTGAAATTCAAAATAAAATGTCCTTAACTCTTAAAAAAATACATATATACATAAATAAACTTAAAAAATAATCATTATAGGGGCGCCTGGGTGGCTCGGTCGGTTAAGCGTCCGACTTCGGCTCAGGTCATGATCTCACAGTCCGTGAGTTCAAGCCCCATGTCGGGCTCTGTGCTGACAGCTCAGAGCCTGGAGCCTGTTTCAGATTCTGTGTCTCCCTCTCTCTCTGCCCCTCCCCTGTTCATGCTCTGTTTCTCTCTGTCTCAAAAATAAATAAATGTTAAAAAAAATTAAAAAAAATAATAATCATTATAATGCGTAAAGGGCCTATAAATTTTAATTGACTACAACCTCAGGAGGAAAGTTGAAAAAACACACAAAAAATGTGCAGTTTGGAATGGAAGTGCCATGTCATCATTGAGAACGGTCCTGCTGGCTCCACATCATCATTGATGCACAGTGATCAGTGGTGGGCTCATCACTTTAAAAAATAATGATGACAAACAGAAAGAACTACTGGATGGGGAGGATCTAGAGAACATGTTTTAAAAGACAAAAAAAAAACTAGGTATGAAAATTTTATCAAAATAAGAGAAAAATCTAAGTTATATGATTTTCGTACAGTATGATATTTATTCTCTGTAGTTCCTAAGGGTAAGATTCAAACCACAGAGCTCCGAGAGGATCTTTTCTAATTCCAAACAAAAAAGAAATCTTTCGCCCTCCAAGTGATCCTGAGATAGGATAGATTTCTTTCAGAGTATTCTGTGATTTCCGCTCCTGGATGTATCTGAACATAGCCTGGACATGTGGTTAAGGTAGCTTCCAGCCCTCGAAGATTGTGCCCCTTCAATGGGAAGTGACTTGGGTAGGAGTCATGGAAAGAACAAAGAGGACTCTACTTTCTTGCCCAGCCCTTTCACCTCTATCCAAGCCACAACTGCAGAAAGAAGCCTGTATAGTTAGAATTTTGCCTCCATCTTGGAAAACCCAAAATCCTGCTGATGAAGAATCTCAGTCCTCTCCGGGCAATTCATCCCCACTCTGCACTCAAAGTTCTCCTCACGAAATAACAACACAACCAAATAAAATATTCAATTATATCAACAGTGTTTCTGACAATCAATAAAGCTTTCAAATGGAGAAAACATAGTATTTTCCAGGCTCTTTTGCTAGTTCTCAGGAAAAAAAAAATGAAGCACCAAAATGATAAGTTCATTCATCATACAGCCTAGCTCTTCCTGATCATTTAGAAGGAAGTTTCCCATGTCCCCATCCCTTGAGCACTCTGCATCCATTCCCTAGGGAACCCCAGGACTGTGGGGCAGGACTGGGGGAAAACTCCTTTCTCAAGTGACCTTACGGATGGCTCAGAGCTCTGCCTTCCTCTTGCCAAGCCTCAGCTTTAACATCTGCATGAAGAGGGATCAGATTAGGGGCACAGACTGATTAAAGGGCGGATAGCTCAAGCAGGATTAGGATCTATTTCAGGTTCCAGGGAGCAGGGGGGTTCAGGAGGGAGTGGGGGATAGAACAGAAAACATATCCTTACTGGAATGAACTTAGAGCCACAGATTAGTAGTTTCAGTGCTACACATGGCATCCCCCACTACTGCCAACTTTAAGGGAATTTCCATCTCCCCTTTGCCCCTCGGTTCACCCTCCACCCCTGCCCAGTCCCCAGGATGGGTGGGAAGGGAACTATGGAAATTCCCTTTTCAGGAACATGGGGGTGACCTAGAGAGCAAGGGCTGGTGGAAACAAAGGGAATATTAAAAACTGAGAAGGACCCCTTGGCTTCCTGCCCCCCACTTTCATCCTTAGCCAGGAAATCATCTGAGAAGAGAAGGGACTCACCAGACTCATCTGCAGGTGCTGAATTTTCCCAAGGCCTCCAGCCCACCCTCCTCCAATCCCCCAGCCAGCCCATCCCACTGGGGACTAAGAAGGCCCAGCCGACAGCTGGGTTGTGCAATCAGCAGCCCAGATGTGGCTGGGACTCTGGCTTGCAGCAGCTGCCTCTGTCATCACCCAGGGCCTATGGCCTTCATTTCACCCTCGAGCTGTATTCTAGCAACATTCCTGTCCCCATCCCAGACAGGCCGCACCCCAGCCACCATCCTCCTCCGGCAGAGAAGACTTGGCGGCCGAGAGTCACAGGCTCAGCTCAGCCATACTGTGCCGTGCTACCAGTGGGAGGCCTTGCCTTCCCTGGGCCTCAATAGATATTGTTGGTTTAAGCCCTAAGTCCTCTACTGAATTTCCTCCTCATTCCTGAACACTTTGAGTTTAGTGATGCATTTATTGGCTCTCTGCAGGAACTGGATAAAATATAAAACTGTTTTTATTGCCCTTGGGTATTCTAACCAGGGCAAGGTCACATCCCATTCTGCAGCTACCATGACCACTGTTCTCATGAAACTTTGGGTGTGGTCAATCATCAGGCAATGCCATTGATTCTTGGTTTCAGAATTGGTAGTCAATCAGACTTAAAACAATTTCAGCCTACTTTTTGCTTCACCCAGGACTGCCTGGCTCGGAGAAGATGCACCGTAGTTATTTGCTACATGCAAAGATAAAACAAAGATTCACAGGCAGAATTGCCCGTGGTCCTACAGCAAACCAGTGACAAACACAGGGGTAAAGCCCAGGTGTTAAGCCTTGTAATCGGAATCTTTCCCCCGTTCCATACTCTCTGGCTTCATCATGGTGATGACAGTAACAGTGGTAGTGATGATGAAGGTGGTGGTGGGGTTGATGGTGGTGACGATGGCAGTCAAAATGACGATGTGGTGCTAATGACAATGATGATGGCTAAGGTGGTTACAGCAGCGACGGTGGTGATGCTGGTGGAAGTGTGGTGATGATGACCGCAATGATGGTAATAATGCCTTGATGTGATCACGAAGACAGAGCCCCCTTCTCTCAAAGAACTCTCTTTAGGAATGCATGGCTTATTCCAATAATTTCGGCTCTACTCCTTAACTTTGGAATGATTCAGTATCTGAGACCTGACCCTAATATTTCTTCAGCAGCAGAAATCAAACCTCGAGAGGCAGCCATGAACATGTACTGCTCAGAACTCCTGTTTTGATGAGCATATGAAAAGATGGCTCCAGCTGTTACCCTGCTGGATCTACCACAGTGTTTGTGCTGAGGCCATGCTTCCCAGGGGCTGCTGCAGCCAATGATGGAGCCCAGCAGGGGCACTAATGCTGGTCCATTCCTGGAGATGCAGGACTTTTTGTCCAGCTGACTGTCGCAAGGGACTCCCCACGAGACCCCTTGTTCTGACTGAGACTTTGTTGTACCTGCACTGCAGTCTCAGACCCTTCCTCTCGTGCTCCTACCTTCCTTCCATCCTTCACAGGAGGGAGATCTGCACTGCCATATGAAGGCTCATCTCACCTTCTCTAATCCCTTTCTTTTATTATTCACAGGCACCGCCCCAATAAATCTCTTTCATGCCCACTCCTGTCTTCCAAGCTTCACAGAAGACCCAAACTCCTAAACCTAAATGATCAAACTGGGTAATACTATTGTGGTACAGATAAAATAATAGATGAAGTACTTTTAAAATGAGATTCGTTTTCTTCTCTGACTTACAAACTGTCTCTAAGGACGATTCTGGGCTGGAATGTATTGTATGCTTTGAGTCAGGAATTAAAGTTCCCCTTTGGAAGATTAAATCCTTGCTAGGGACTTGAAATGGAGCAAAGAGATGGGAGGAAGGCAGGGGGGAGGCCCAGGACAAAGACCTTGAGACAGGATGAGCTTGCTATGTTCCTGGGATGGGGAGTTGCCCTCAGTGAGTGGAGTGGAGGAGAAGAGAAGCTAAAGCTGAACACGAGAAGGGGGAGAGGTGGGGACTGGGAAGCCAAGGAGAGGACCTGAGATTTGATGAGACAAGAAAAGAGGTGACACAGAAGACTCTCAATGGGGCAGGAAGTGGTGTTGTAGAGCAGCAGGGTAAGAGGCCACCTGAGGCTGCTGGGCTCATCCGACCAAGCACTGACGAGAGCAGAGATTGAAGTGGTAGGTGTAGCATCAGTGCAAAAGACACATTGAGAAAGAACGAATCTGTCATGTCATCTCACTGGATTGGAGCATTAGAGAGGAAGTGAGGGGTCCAAGGGGCTTCCAGTCTGGAGAGCAGAGACAGGTACCTCTAACAGGAACAAGCTGTTTGAACAGAGCAAGTACCATGAGTTGGATTTGGTCCTGTTTTTTTCCAGTCGTCATGTCTACCAGGGACTTGACAACGCGGGTCTGGAAGGCAAAGAAGCAAACGAGCTCTCCTCCAAGGGTGACGGAGGGTGTGCTACAGAGGCTGCAACAGAGCAAGTGGTTCTCGGGAAGCAGCCACGGTGGCGGCTGCGGGCAAGGCTGCAGCTGAGCCAGCGACAGAGGGCGAGTGAGCAGGGAGGCAGGAAGCTACAAAGGACAGAGTCGCCTATAACCAGGGGAGTCCTGAAAGCTGGATCTGATACCCCATGTCCCTCCTTAGCCTCCCGGCCTGACGGCTGTCCATGCTGGCCCTGAGGGGAAGTGGGCACAGGCGTCTGGGGGTTCCTCACACCCGCAGAGGGGCACGCCAGAACAGAGGGGTGACATTCTGGCGGAGCTTGGAACTGCGGAGCCTGCCACGGGGGCGGCCTCCCACAGGCTGCTCCTGTGGTCCAGTGGACACGTCGCTCTCCTGGGGTCAGCGCCGGGGCGGCAGCAGCCTCATGTGAGGTGGTGCTGCTGGCATCTGCTTCCCTGGAACAGGGACTAGGAAAACAGATGACCTCAGGCTGAAAGCTCTCAGGATCATTGCTCAGAAGAGGGCGGAAAAGACGAGGCTAAAAATACATACAGACCCAAATTCTCTACCTCTCCGGAAAAATTCCAGGCAGAGTGTCCTACAAATGTGTCTGACGCAGGCCCCTGCCATCGGCTGTTCCCACACCAGCCTTTTCCTCACACTCTTCTCTGGCTTGTGCACCTGCCCTCCACCCACGCCTGGCTTCTGTCCATCCCTGTGCAGGCTGGGCTTATTCCTACCTCACGCCTCTGCCTCTGTCCTCCCCTCCACCTCGGGCACCACTCTCCTCTGCCCACCCTTGGAAGAGAGCTTACCCCCAAATTGTCTGGGACTCATTTCCCAGATCCCCTGGAACCTTCTCCAGGGAGCCTCCCAGGCCACTTCCCACTTCCTAGTTCCTGGACCAAGAATCTGAACCACACAACTCACTATCAGATGGCCTGCCTTTCCCTCCACTTCTGAAGATTAGACTGACCTCTTTATAGCCAGAATAAAATCTTCCTAATAGAGGCAGGGAGAGGAGGGCTTCTGCATCTTTTCCTTCCATATCCAAAAGCACCCAGTCTAAAATTAAGCACATAGCAGGTGCTTAATAAATGTTTGTAATCAATCGAATAAGTAGAAAGGCTTTGTCCATTTGAATATACTTAGCTTCTTAGTGATAGGAATGACAGGCTGGGGAGGAAACTTGGAGGGTATATAGAATAGGGGAGGGATGGGAGCTTTATCCCACTGTGTGTGTGTGTGTGTGTGTGTGTACACGTGTGCACGCGTGTGCACACGAGCATGCACCAGCCCTTTTGTATGACATGCATGGGAGACTCTGTACTAAACTAAAGGAAAGAGCTAGAACGTTTGAGATTACTGAGTAACTTCTGGGGTTCTCAAAACAGCCCTGGACATCCTGAAGAGCCAGTGCCCCTATGTTTTATACTGAACAACCTAATTTCTGCCCTGAGCTTCCTCACTTTGGCTGGAGACCCAGGAGCTCTGCTGGCAGGACTTGAGAGCAGAGGCTTTGGTTCATTTGCTGCTATGGTGACACTGCTTTTTTTCTTCGGTGCTGGGGGTGAGGATACATGGAGTCTGTGTCTAATGGCTGGTCCATGTTTTACAACTGCCTTTCTCCTAGTACCCTCTCCTTCCTACTGCCTCTGTCCAACTGCCTCCTCCTAATCCGGGTATCTTTGCCTGAGCCTAGTATAAAATCTGACCTCAGTAAGTACCCCCAAAGATGCGGGTGGATGGAAGAGAGGAAGGGAGAGAAGGAGGGAGGACGGGAGAAGAAAATTCGTTTTCAGATCTAAAACTTCTGGCAGAAGGATAGTAAAGTTTAAAAAAAAAAAAGGAATAAAATATGTCTACTTTCTGTAGCACAGCTACACAATCCGCACAGTGCCTCAAAAGGACATCGACTGATGGCAGTTTTAACAAAGTGACTGTAGATTACACTCAAAACAGTAAGCATTATGATATGCATAGGAAGACCCAAGATTCAGACCCCCACAGTTCAGGTTGACACACAGAGGGGGGATGCCCGCTCCAGCTTCTCTCCAACCTAGAGAATGTCAGGGGGAGTAATCTGGGACCTTGATCTCATCTCCCTTTTATCTGCCCCTTTCTAGAAGAGCTGCCCATCTGGTCAGGGCTGGACACTCCCCTCTGGCCAGGTTTCACAAAGGGTGGCCTTACTCAGGTACCACTCTCTTCTCTCCTTCACGTCCTGGGACTGTTTTCCTAGGCAGGCCCGGCCAGCCTCCTGCCTACTCTCATTTCCTATGCTATAACCTGGCTCCCGGGGGCAAAGGCAGTCATGTCCTTCACAGCTTGCCTGTGGCTGGGTACACAAGGCATTCCCAGCTTATAGAGGGCCAGGGGAGTGGACACAAAGTCTGCCACACAGGGCCAACACACCGAGACACAGACTTGGGAACAGGAAGTTCCTGTTGGGCTTCCAGGCGAGGCTCCTTCCCAGCCTAGCATATCAGAGCAGCCCCCCCCCCGCCTGAGGAGACACTGGGCACTCGTGCAGTGATTAGGAAGCCACTACTTCGTTTGCCCTTTGGATCTTATCCTTATGTTGAAGACTCCCTTGGCAGGAAGGAAGGGAGGTGAGCTGTAGAATCCAGGCTCTAAACCTCCCTGAAACCCCTAGCTAGGAGCCAGCACAAGAGCAACTCAGCAAAGACACTAAAGATATCATTCTCAAGGTCACACTTTCACCATGTTCTGGCCCCACAAAGTTCTGCCCACAGGCAGTGTGATAATGTGAAGAAAACAGGCTGGGAGAGAGGAGACTTGAGACTTCATCCTGGCTCAGCCACCAGGGGAATCCCTCCTCCTCCACAGCCTTGGTCTCCTTGAAGGAGGAATGAGAAGATGGGTCTAGAAGACCCCAGAGGCCCTCACAGCCTCTCATGTTAAGCATCTTCATGGGCGGAATTTGGTTTGATGCCTGTAGCCTTGTGTGCAGGAACTTAATGGCAGAGTGCTGAGGTTAGGAGAGAAAACTCACATGTGGGAACCAACTAGAGACAAATGCTAGGCAGTTTGATTGAATGCCTGGGTGAGTGGATCAGACCGGCAGTGCCTGGCTTGCGGGCTGGAACTCTTGCAAAGGAGCTGTACATCCATATGCCCTACAAGCATCGACCGAAGGCTGAATAAATAATACAACTTGCACGTGTATGTGTGACTATTTTTCAAATCATCAATGCTGCTGTCATGAATGAAACACAGATTCACTAGAAAGTGGCCCTGCACGCAGACTGCCTTTCAGTTACTATTCCACTTCTCAAACAGCAGACCTTATAACGGCAACTACTATTTACAGTGAAATAAAACCATAGCTGGGCTCTCCTTTAAAATACTCAAAGGAAGAAAGGTGGGGGCGGGGGAGGGGACAAAACCAGGGTGAATGTTAATAATTATTGAAACTGGATGAAGAGTACATGGGGAGCTATTACACTGTTGTCTCTACTTTTGTATGTTTGAAATTTTCCATAATAATTTGTTTAAAACAAAAAGTGTAAGGGTGCCTGGGTGGCTCAGTCGGTTGAGTGTCCAACTTCGGCTCCTCAGGTCATGATCTCGCAGTTTGTGAGTTCGAGCCCCGCATCAGGCTCTGTGCTGAGGGCTTGTAGCCTGGAGCCTGCTTCGGATTCTGTGTCTCCTTCTCTCTCTTCCCATCCCCCACTTGTGCTCTGTCTCTCTCTGTCTCTCAAAAATAAATAAATAAATGTAAAAAATGTATTCAAATAAAAAAAGTGTAAATGCTCTTATGTGGTCATTCATGGAATCTTTTGACATTAAAGAAGGGGTTCTTTGTGGACAGCTGTTACATTGTTAAGGTGGAAAAAGCAGTTATGAAATCATATGTAGGTATGACTTTTCTTTAAAAAGTGTGTGTGTGTGTATGTGTCTGTTTTTTGAAAGCCTTCCTTTCAGACCCTCATGAAGATGTGATTGGCGGTTACCTCTCGGTTAAAGGAATGGAGTGATTTTTATTTATTTTTATTTTTTATTTGTGTTTCCAATGAACCTACTCTCCCTTTGTTATCAGCCCAAAACTCCATAGTAAGTGCCTTTAGATTCGAAAAGGCTGGGAGGCGCCAGTTTAGACACACGCGTGCTGGAAGAGCCAGGGTTTCAGGGTCGCGGGCCTCGGGAAGCGGTCGTGGCGGACCGCCTTGCCCTGGGTCCTAAGGATGGGCAGGATTTAGAAATCCTGAGGCGGGTGGGAGGACGTTCCAGGCAACACAAAAATAAGTACTTCCTGTCTTGAAACAGTGGCCTTCCCAGAGTAGGGGTGAGACCGGAGGCCAGGGGCCTGAGGGGGGCGTGGAGCAGGGATGGAGGGGATGGGTGGGGCATGGCCTTGAACGGCCATGGGGTTCTGGGAAAAGAGGAGCCTGAATGTCTAGCTAAAAATTGTCCTGGGTATGTGTGTGAGTGTGCACGCGCGTATTAACTGTGGCATTCGGAACAAGGCATAATTGGAAAAACATGACCGATGCTGAGCCACACGCATTTGGGGACATGTGGCTCCGGTTCTGGGATTATTTGTCATTCCTCATTTCAGGAAAGCAGGAAGACAAACGATGAAGCGTCGAACTCAACGAAGACTCAGATGTCACGGAGGAGTCAACGTGGGGCCAGGACCACAGTCTATCAGCAACCACCTCTTGGGGCTGCTACCGCCCCAAGACCAGCCCCCACCCCGGGGCTGTCCGTGTGCTCAGTGCCAGCTGCCAGTCAGGACCCGGGGCCCTCAGCGATCCAAGCTTTCGCACGCTGGGAGAGGGAACACTGGCACCTTCCCAAGGGTTTGCCGGAAGGGAGCTGGAGGGGCAGCGGGATGGAGAGAAAGAGGCTGCATTTCAGGCAAACTGGAGACAATCCGGGAAACTCCCAGAAACCCCGGCACAAACTGCAGAGATTGCCTGGGTGATCCACAGAGGCCTACATGACCTCACGAAGGCCCAGAGGACACTGGCTTCCAAAAGCAGGGGATGTTGATGGCAGGCATCTCTGCACCCCCATGTCCTTACTGGCAATGACGCTGCGGGATCGAGGTGAGGGCAGGGGCTCAGGTCAGACCTCTAGGGGACCTGGAGACAGCGGAAGAAGACCTTAGAGCATTGAAGGGCTAGGCTGGACAGGTAGACTCGTGCTGGTCTGGCTTGCAAGAACCCCACCATTCACACCCCCCTTGAGCAAGGGGACTTGCTAACTAGCTAACTTGCTAACCAGCTAACTAGCACACTGGACTTACTAACTGCTTCTCTGAGTTAACCTTCGCTCACTCAGGCCTAGGAAACTTAACGGGTAGAACTCTGGCATTTTAGGACTGGATGCAATGCTACCCAACCTTGCTCTGACCTTTGTGAGAACAATGAACATGATGCCTTGCTCTGAGTAGGGGCTCAATGACTATCAGGTCCATTTACTGTTTCCATCCCAACTCTTCACCTCAGGAGGTGGGCCCAGGTGGCCCCCTTCACCAAGAATGCAACAGCTTCCTCCTTGCTCTTACAGCCGAGTCCCTTTCCTCCTTCACTCCACCAAAATAAGGTTGGGCTTTTTCAAAATGTTTACTAGGAAACCAAGAAACAAACAAAGCAAAACTGAAGGCAAGTGATGGAGGTTGAGGAACTATTACAGAATTCCAGAATTCATCAATAATCTTAGGTCAAAGAACCCAACCCAAATCCCCCAAGATTTTTTTTTTCTGGAGAAGTGCTTCTTATTTCTTATTCTTATTCTATTATTCTAATCCTCATTCTTATTATATATTTTGCTAATGTTTTGGAACACATGCCATGTGCCAAGCACTTTCTGATGTGATCATGTATCATTTTATAAGGCGTAGAGAGGTTCAGTAATGCCATGGCCATTGCTCCTCTATGGCAGGGGTGGGAGCTGAAACCAGGCTGTCTGACCTCAGAATTTGTGTGCTGATCACTCTCTACCTTGCCTCTCTTTGGCCACATGTTCACATCCTAACTTTTAACCCAAGGCATCTAACATGAGGGAGCCAAGCCAAGGGGCGCACGTGAAGCTTCGAGACTATTTCTGGCCAGGGGCTCCTCACACTGGCCATGAAAGTTTGCAACCTCTCAAGGAGACAAATGAATGGGACCACCAGGCATTTCCTTAAGTTTGTTTCCTTATGGACTTCAGGTGCACAAAGTTATAGTGACACCAATTCTAGTTCATGGCACATTAGCATCATGGTCCCTACGTGGCCCTCCTTTATTTGTTATTTATATCTTTGTTAATTTGTAAGAAACTGAACATCCACGGACCACCACCCACAACATTACAGATAACTTACAACTACCTATATTCCTCTCCCATCCTGTCCCCCGACCCTATTTTCTCAGAGTAACTCTGCTGAATGTTTACCATTCTCTTACTTTTTAAAAAAATGTAGTTTTATGTAGTTTTATCAGATGTATATGTATGTTTAAATACTTTCAGTGTTTTCAAACTTGGGGGATAATGGCTTAGCACTAGCAATTTTCTGAGATATCTTTTTTTTCACTCAAAATTATGCTACTGATTCATCCATGTTATGCAGGTCCTTTCTTTGTTTGCCTTTGATCCTGTCAATAAAAACAAATAGATTTACCAAGATTTTTTTATTACCTTTGCTTCTAATATATCTTGCAGCATTGCTTGAATTAGTTCTTGTTTTAAAAGATACTTCAAAAAGTCTTTAATGTGGGCCTTTTGTGGCCAGTGACTCGAGGCTTGTATCATGAAGAATATTATTATGCATCCACGTGACAATTAGGTTAGATATAAAAGTCTTTGTTCCAAGTTGTTCCTTCAAGATTTGAAACATATTCTTCAGTTGTCTTTTTGTATCTGGTGTTTCTGTTCAGAAATCTGATGTTGGTATGACTCTTATTCCTTTGTAACTGGCCGCTTCTTTCTCTATAGAGACGTTTAAAATGTTCTTTTTGTCTGTGATAATGTTAAAATTTGCTACAGTATATCTAGGAGTGAGGTTCTTCTTCTATTATCAATCCTTTTTATCTGAGATTATTTTTAACCCATGGAAATATATCTCTATTATTCATCAAATATATTCTTCTTCCTACATGTCTTTAACTTCTGCTGGACCTCCTATTATCTGCATGTAAGCACTTGTACGACCATCCTCTGTATTCCCTAAATAGATTTTCTATCTCTTTATCCTTTCCCACAACTTTCTGGGAGACTTCCTCAATCTGATCTTCCAATTCACTGAGTTGTTCTTTAGCTGTATTCATCCCACTATTCAATCTATCCTGTTCTTCATCTCAACTATTATGTTTTTCTTATCTAACGTTTCCAGTTGCTGCTCTCTAAGATTTTTCTGTTGTTGTTTCATAGTACCTATTTTGTGCCTTATTTCCTTAAATGCTTTTAGTTTAAGTTTTTAATCTATTTTTCTAAAAATTCTGCTTCAGAGCAAATGTGTTATCCAATTGTGGTTTTCCTAGTGAGGTGGTAGCACTCCCTCAGGAATTTAGTTATTTTGACACATATGCTGTTGGGGCCTCAGCTACTCTCTGAGAATATGGTGAAAAGTGAAGGCCACACCCTAGTCATAAGGCAGATAGCCCCAGGCACCTGTTTGTCATCATACTACAAAGTAACTCCTCAGATCAGAAGGAGATGGTCTCTCTAGAGGTCATCCTCCAGCCTGAGGTGGGAGAGGGAAGACTGGAATGCAGATCTGAGTCAGTCCCAACATGTTTTCCCCAACTGCCCCCTGAAGAGGGGTCTGTGCACCTCCCTGACACTATCCCCATGGTCACTTACCCACATTCCTGGGCCATTACCTCCAAAATCTGTAACAAGAGGCACACATTGTTTTTCCAAATGTGATATAGGGGAAAGACAAAGACTAAATCTTTGTCGTCATCAGCCACCCTCCATCTTGGCCTTTGTCACACCCAACACACCAGTTCAAATCAGCCTTCAGATTTCCTAGATAATTCTAGCTTTGGGTTTTTTTTTTTTTATGTGTGTGTGTGTGTGTGTGTGTGTGTGTGTGCAGTGTTGGGTATGGTTGGGGTTTTATTTACTAGATTCTGTAGAAAATCTATAGATTTTCTAGGGCTGGTTCTTGGGAAGGGGGCCATACTGTCCATGAATATTTGCACCTTGGTAGGAACAAGAAACACTAATTTTTGCCTATTTTTTGTGTAGACTCTCATCATTTTCTATATACACATCCTTGAAAAGCAGATTATCTCTGGTTTGTTAGTTTTCATATATATTTATATTATATAATTGTGGTAAGAATATATAACGTGAGTTCTACTTAATTTTTTAAGTATACACTATAGTATTGCTAACTATAAGCACTACATTATACAGAAAATCTCTAGAACTTATTCATCTTGCATAACAGAAATAGACAAGTGGGACTACATCAAACTTAAAAGCACAAAGCAAAAGCCAACTGCAATCTTACTATCCTGAGATTTGTCCTGTTAACAGTTCAATGTGGATAGATCCTGCCATGACTTCCAGGAAGGTTGTAAGGATTGTATATGCCAGCTAGGTGTTTGAGATTCCTATTTCCTGAGATCTACTACTAATCCTGGATAATATTGATCTTTAAAAAGTTTGCCAAACTAATGGTGAAAAAAAAATGTGAGTCCTTGTTTATTTAATTTGTAGTCCCAGATCTGCAGAATGGTTGGGCACCATTTCATATGTTAATTAGCTGTTGGCCCTTCTGTAAAATGTTCATTCTTACCATTTGCCCAGTCTGCTTTTAGTTGCTTTTTTTCTTATTGATTTGTAGACTTTCTTTTTTTTTTTAAGTTTATTTATTTTGAGAGAGAGAGTGTGTGTGTGAGCATGTGTCAGGGAGGGGCAGAGAGAGAGGCAGAGAGAGAGAATTCCAAGAGCCTAACACAAGGCTCAAACCCACGAACCATGAGATCATGACCTGAGCCAAAATCAAGAGCCAGGTGCTCAACTCCTTGAGCCACCCAGGCACCCCAAGAATTTCTTTGTATATTATTAATATTAATCCTATATTATTAATATTAATACACACACTTTAAATATTTTCTCCTGTAAAGCAGCGGGAAGGTGATTTTCATTTAACTGTGTTTGTCTTTGAAAATACAGATATTTAAAATTTTTATGTAGTTGGATCTTTCAATATTAAGACTTCTGAGTTTTGTGTATTGCCTAGGAAGATCTTTCCCATTCCACAATTAGAAGATGAAAAAATAAAAACTCCAAAGGATCTAAATAAACATTTCTCCAGAGTAGATATGTAAACTGGACAATAAACACACGAAAAGATGCTCAATATCATTAACCATGAGGGAAATGAAAATCAAAACCACAATGAGATTTCACATCATATCCACTAAAATGGCTATAATCAAAAAGACAAACAATAACAAGCAGAGAAATTTGAACCTTAATACAACTGCTGGTGGGAATACAAAATGTTGTAACCACTTTGGAAAACAGTCTGCCAGTTCCTCAAAATATTAAACATAGAATGACCAGATGATCCAGCAATTCCACTCCTAGGTAAATATATACCTAAGAGAAATGAAAACACACGTCCATTCAAAAACTTGTACAAAATGTTCATAATAGTGTCATTCTTAATAACCAAAAAGTGGAAACTACCAAATGTCCATCAACTAAAGAATGAATGAATGAATGAATAAAATATGGTATACCCTTACAATGAAATATTATTTTGCAATATAAAGGAATAGAGTACTGACACATTTTACAACATTGGTGAGTTTGCAAAACAAGCTAAGTAAAAGAAGCCACTACCAAAAGATTATAAAATACATGATTCCATTTATATAAAATGACCAGAATAGGCATATCCATAGAGACAGAAAGTATACAAGTGGTTGCCTAGGGCTGGAGAGGTGTTGTGATGGTTGTACGACTCTGAGAATATACTAAAAACCATTGAATTGTATGTACACTTTAAATGGGTGAATTGCATGATATGTGAATTATATCTCAATAAAGCTGTGATTTTTTTTTCATCTGCCTTAAGTGAATAGGAAATGTATTTGCTCTGACAATGTAAAGTCTAGGACAAAGACTAACATCAGGAGGACATGGTTTTTCTCCATTTTTATCCTTGACCTTCTGATGTATAAAATTCAATCTCAGGCTTTTTGTGGTCAGTACATGGCCATTACCAAATAGCCCAGGAGAATGGAGTGTTTTGACTGGCTGCACTAGGGTTACGTGCTTGACTACTGTTACTAAGGAAGGAGCTCCAACCAGATAACACAGACTAAAAGTGGATGAATAAGTATATCCTCATATGAAGCTTATAAGCTTTTTCAATGAGAAGAAAAGGCAACAGATACTGGAGAGGTGATAGATTTTCAGTATAGAGACAATCTAACCATCTGAAAATAATGATTTTTTTCCTCTTCATTTCCAATATTTATGCTACACAATTTTTCTTTTCTTATTGCATAATCTAGGTTGTCCAAAACTATGTTAAAAAAATTATAGCAATAGTATTACCTGACTTTAATGGGAATGCCTCTAGTATTTTGACATTCTGAACAAAATGATTTGGATAAAGTTTGACACTCTTTACCAAGAAAGAAAAATACCCTTCATTTAATTAAAAATGAATGTTGAATTTTATTTTATTAAATGTCTATGGCTATGATTATGCATTTTTTCTTTTACTTGTGTAATGAATTACATGAATAAATTTCTTAACATTAGACAGTTTCTGTATGTCTATGAGTTGCTTTTATAACTGGAAGGGTCGATAAACAGAGAGATATCTTATAAAAAGTAAGAAGTAAGTTGTGGTATTTTTCTATGTCAGGGGACCTCCTAGTTAAGGGAGAAATTTTTACTGAGTCCCTGTGGAGGGCATATATGAGCCATGATTCAAGGATATAGAAAAATAATCTGGTAGCCTGCTCTGTTTTCAGGCCATTTTTAGGCTTTTGCCCTTCCTGGACCCAAAGCACTGACAGTGGTAGAACCATGGAAGAGACAGGCACTCAGAATAGTCCAATCCACCAACTACTCCTTCCACATGGGCCCTGTTAGGGATGGTCATGGGAGTAAACAGGGTGGGTAAACAGGATCAAGATCTGATAGACAGGAAGAGGTATTCAGAAGACAGATGAAGACACTGATGCAGAGAGCCAGTGACTTGCCTACTGTTACACAGATTTTGAGCTCAAGCAGTCTACCTCGCATATCTGAGCTCTTAGCTGCACCACTATATTTCCCTGGAGGCTGATCTCTACTGCTCATAACCGGGCTATAAATATGTTGGAATTGAAAGTTCAGGAAAATAAAGCACCTATTTCCTTGTTCCTGGATCTGCATCTGAGACCTCTTCTGGATCACAGAGCCCTTTTCACCAGGGTTAGCTGCCTGGTCTCCTCTAATACTGCTGCCCAAAACGTCCTCAAAGAATATTTGGTTTTCCCACACCACCCACATTTTTCTAAACAGGGAGAGTTTTTAGGAAAAGGAAAAATTTATGGAAATCCCAGCCAGACTCAGGCTGAGAAAGAATTGACCCCATCACAATGCTCATGCAACTAACAGTGCTTATGTTTAGAAACACCAGAATGGACATCAAAATGAATAGAATCCTCAGAGACCCTCGGGGCTTTGGTAATTCCTGAAAAGTCTGACTTACCTTAGATATGGTGAAGGGAAAGCAGAAAAATGTAGGACAAAATTCAGGAATAGCTAAAGACAATGTTGGGGCTAGCCAGTTCTTCCTAACAGGGGAGAGTGTTGATTTCATAGGTCCACATAAGGAAAAATGCCATTCATTCATGTTTTTGATGAATAATTCCCTAGCTCCTTCTGTGTGCAAGGCAGCTGACCAGCTGCTGGTGAACACAGTAGACATAGCCTGCTTCAATACAGCTTAGAGTCTAATGAAAAAGAAAGTCAACGAGAAAATAAATTTCAAATTCTACTACAAGGGAAAGGAAGAGTGTGCTATGGAAGAGGAGTAGAATGGGTACACACCCAGAAGTGTCATGGGTGAGAAGAAGCCGTCTTAGTGAAGAAGAAAGGAGGCCACCACATGGATGAAATCTTGGCAGTAGGAAAGGGCTTGACTTATTCAAGGACCTAGAAGACAAATGCAGTAGGAGCATCATGTTCTGGGGTAGACTCATGTGAGATGACATTGAACAAGTATCGGGGCCAAATCATGCAGATCCTCTTTGATCATGTTAAGGATGTTATATTACGGGTTGTATTCCAAGTGAGATGTGAAATGCATTAGGCAGGTCAATACAGAATTCGATTAAACTTCCTTTTTGTTTTAAATTGCTCTAACTTCTGTGTAAAATGGGTAGGAAAGGGCAGCAAAGGAAATAGAGAAACTAGTTAAAGGGAAATTTCCAGATGACAAATCACAGAAACTTGGGCCGTACTGGTGTCAGTGGAAATGGAGAGAAGCAAGTGGACTAGAGATATATGTTGGAGGGAGAATCAAGAGAACTTAATGATAAAGATGATGTAGGAAATAAAGAAGCATGGAGAAGCCATAAACACTCCCTGGTCTCTAGACAGAGCAACTTGCTGGATAGTGATGCCATCTTAAGATAGGAAAGCCTGGGGGAGGGGTGAGTTTTGAAAAAGTAAATCAAATCAAGAACTCTAATTCAGAGCACGTAGAATTTAAATATCTACATTTCAAACTCTCTTTTCTTTTGGACCACGCACTGGGCCTTACCCCTGGCAAACCCTAGTCTGATGGAAGTGGTGTGGGTGCTAGCAGCCAACCACCAAGGACTCTAACACAGGAGCACCCTGAAAGATCTCATCACCAACTCTTTGCCCAGCCCCACAACGACTGTTCTCCAACCACCCCATTGGGTCCAAGTACCCCTCCCCCATTTCTCCATCTGGACAGGAGGATGGAGTTGACCCTGGGAGTGACTCTCAGTCTCTACTGGGAAACTGGCTCCCAGCAACCTCCTCCCCCTGCGTCAATCCTCTTCCCCTAAATGCTTCCCAGCTTCCCATATGGTCTCCAGATACCCCGCACCCTCTCCCCTGGGTGCAATCATCATTCCTAGGGTCAGTTCAACCCCTTGGATCCCTCAATCTAGGGAGAGCCATGAGTCCATCTGTCATCACCCACCTCCCTGGGAACTGAGAAGGGCAGAGAGCCAGGCCAGCAGGCAGAGCACATCTGTATCTTCTTGCTAGAGTCCAGCTCTGTTGGTTAATCTATGGAAGATCCCAGCTGAAAAGTCTACCAAAAAATGCAGAAATCACTAGTTTGAGCCTTTTGCCCACACACGCCCCCTCCCCGTCATCATTTATGTCCTGTTCATCATCCCAGACCTAGCTCAAAAGTCGCCTCATCTGGGAAGACTTCCTAATTCCCAGGAAGATACAGTCACTCCCTCTCCCCTACTTCCTTGACCAGACCACAATGGCAGGCCTGATTGAACTGTCCTGTTATGCACAACATAATGTAAAAGTCTGACTCCTTGTCTCTCTTTTCAGTTATGTACATGCTATCTAATATGGTTCATATTGGTCACATGTGGCTATTCAATTTAAATTAATTACAATTAAATTGAATAAAAATTCAGTTCCTCAGCTACCCTAGCCACATTTTAGGTGCTCAAGAGCCACATGTGACCAGTGACTCCAAGATGAGACATCACAGAGAGCATTGCCGTCATCACAGAAAATTCTATTGAACGGTGCTGCATTAGACTAAGGACTCCCTGAGGACCAAACTATGTCTTACTCATCTTTGCACCCCTGCATAGTATCTAGAACATAGGAGATGCTAAATATATATGGATTGAGTGAGTGGGTGAGAGAAAAAATTCTGGACACCACATGTCAAGAGGAATATAGATGGCCTGTATGAAGTATGTTTCAAAAACAGGAACCAGGAACTATGTAGGGAAAAGACAGAGAAGACAATTCAGCAAGGGCACGTCAGCCTTTCCAAGTCCTGAGACTAGAATGCTGTTGCCAATGCCCTTCAATAGCACCATTATATTGGCGCACAACTGCATAGGACTGCTTGTTCCTATCAGCCTCTCCTCTACAACACCTCTTTCCACCTCTCTACCAATTCATGAGCTCTACTGTCTTTGCAATCCCCTGAGAAGGCTCTCCTGACCAACCTCCACTTGCCCCACTCTCCACAGTCTGCTGAGCACACTCAGCACTGTTTCAAAGAGCTCCATTTGGCCACTGAAGTCACTGCCCATTTTATGTTCCAGTGCATATGCCTCATATCGATGGCTATTCTCTGTATCAGGTTGATCATCAGACTCCCAAGTGTGTCAGACCTGGCCTGTAAGACCTGGGCTTTCCGGGGGGCAAGAACTCTATTTTAATGATCAAGATAGATAGTAACTCCCTAAAGACTAGTGTTTGTTCTCTCATCAGGCAAAGGACTTATAAAGGACCTTGAGATCTGATCTTGTGGGAACAATTAATCCAGTGTTGTCCGCACAGCAGACAAAAAGCAGGTACTTAATAGAGCTCAAGGTGACACTGTTTCTCTTATACAACCTCAAGTGAGCTTTATAGAAAAGTTTCTCCTCAGGGCAAGTGGCTGGCCCCTGGGCAAAGTGAGGGACACTGGACTGAATCTTGAGGATTTGACGAAGCGGAATCTCTCCTCCTCCATTGCTCTGTGCTTTCCTATATCAGCTCCTATTTCAGCACCTTGAGCCCTATAGTCTTTTGTTTTCTGAGAATTCATGGGAGATTAACTGGACAGTCCTGTGGCTCTGGCTTGGCTCTTTAAGGGTTCCTCATTGACCTTAGAGCGATCCCTGTATTCACTACTTCACAGAAACACACTTGCCTCATAAAAGGCTCTCTGGCCCTGGGCCCATTTCTCTGTGGCCCCTGGGGTTGTCTGGAGTTTGTGCACAAGGAAAGTGGTGGTAAAGCTCTGCTCTGTCCTTGGAGACAGTTCAACTTCTTCCCCTATACCTTTCTCAACAACAGGCCCATGGCCCAGGTGGCAGCCCCATCAATGCCAAGGTTATGGATGGTCATATAGTATTTAGAATATCTTTATTCATTCACTTTGTCCTTCCACTGGGCTCTAAATATTAGCCCCTTTGACCCAAACACTATCCCTTAAAGAAAACAGCAGTTGTTCTCTGTCCCATAAAAGAGTGTCTGGTCCTCAGCAGCTCATCTTTGGAACCTAAAGGGTGGACATATACTGTGCCTCATGCACAATCCCTTCTCATTGGTTCTGTGTGACAGTCCTCCTATTAGAGAGAAGTATCTTACAGTCATGATTTTAGAGGTTCAGCACAGTCCAGGAAAGTGCACTATTGTTATGAGGAGTCTTGTTCGTGCACTGTTTTGTGTGAGGTATTAGGAAAGTGTTCTGATCCTCAAATCTGTATTTTCCCATTAGATGAATCCCTTTGGGTTGAGACTTGCCTTCCTCAAGCCTTTCTTTTTAAATAATGGTATCCCTGTCTCTCCTGAGGGGCTCCTGGGGTTGGGCCCACAGAAGCTCTGTGCATGCCGAATGATTCTATGACTGCTCCTCAAAAAGGCAGTGGGAGCAAGTGACCTTCCTAAAGCCATCCCCTGTGCTCATCTTTCCTCGGCTGACACATCTGAGAGCAGAGGCCGTCTTTCCCATGTTCAGGGCAAAGGAGGGGAAGAGCTGGAAGTCATCAGGGTGTTGTTTTTGCCAGTGGAGCCCTTGAAGTGGAGACAGGAGAAAAACAAACAAACTCATGTCATCTCCCCAGGGCCCTGGAAGAGGTCCCTTTCACAGCCAGGAATGTGACAGGGAGTGAAGTCAGCCAGGAGTCTGCCTGCATGCAGAGGGAGGGATGCAGCAGCCCGGCTGAGGTTCGGAGGCAAAGAGCAGAGAGAAGGGGCCAGAGCTGGGGGCATCCACCACCACTGCATCCCCAGAGAAGGGCAAAGACCCACCAGAGAATGCTGTACCCCAAGCCTGGGAGGGCTCCATGACACAGAAAGATGGCGCATCTCAGTGGAGTCACTTAGAGTCTTCTAGAGGAATCCAGCCAGTGTTCTCTAGAGGCCAGGTTTGTGGCAAAGATGCGGCAATAGTCACACAGATAGGCCACTGATTGGCCAGGAAGATCATAATTAGGAAGAAAAAAAGGGTCAGAAGTAAGTATAGAGGGAGCAAAGATGGTCCCAAGGAGGAGACAAGGTGCTAGGGAGGGGAACCAGCCTCAGGCTGAGAAGCAGAGCCAAGAGAGATGAAGTGGCCAAGGGTCAAGGTTATGCTGAGTTTGCCTAGCACTCTGGCACACCCGAAGGCCTCCGCTAGGCCAAAGCTGGACACATGTGCCACACTGCTGTTCTTTCAAGAACCTTAACGAGGAGTTGCTGGCATGTCCCACCCTCACCTCTCTTCCATGGGGCAGGCCACCAGGGAGCCCTGGTCCCCAGTCTCCATTCTCAGCTCACCCTAACTCTTAGGAACCAGGGGAAAGGGAGTCAGAAGAAGACATGGGATCTCCTTACACATTCTCCTTCCTCCTCCAACGTGTGCATTTAGGGTCGCTCATACAAGAGCCACCGCCTTGAGACTACAGGGCTTGGGCCCCACCTGCTCTCCTTTTCATTCTACATCTAAGGGGGTCTAAGGTATGTTCCACTCTGGGATCCT